>NC_051313.1:65411596-66113471 GCF_015220235.1 Choloepus didactylus | reverse complement strand
ACTTGAGAAAAATGTGTATCCTGCTGTGGTGGGGTGCAGGGTTCTGTAAACATCTGTTAAGTCTGGTTCATTTATCGTATTATTCAAGATCTCTGTTTCTTTGTTGATCCTCTGTCTAAATGTTTTATTCATTGATGAGAATGGTATATTGAAGTCTGCAACTATTATTGCAGAGGTGTCTACTTCTCCCTTCAGTGTGGTCAATGTTTGCCTCATGTATTTTGGGGTATTCTGGCTAGATGCTTAAATATTTATGATTATTATTTCTTCTTGATGGATTATACCTTTTATTAATACAGAGTCCTTCTTTGTCTCTTTTAATTGTTTTTCATTTGAAGTCTAATTTGAATGATATTAGTGTAGCTACCCCTGCTCTTTTTAGGTTGCTGTTTGCATGAAATGTCTTTTTCTGATCTTTCACTTTCAACCTATTTTTATCCTTGGGTCTAAAGTGAGCCACTTGTAGACAGCATATAGATAGACTCTTTTTTTTTTTTTTTTTTTTTTTTTTTTTTTTTTTTTATCCATTATGCCAGTCCATGTTTTTTGATTGGGGAGTTTAATCCATTAACATTTAATGTTATTACTGTAAATATGGTACTTTCTTCAACCATTTTGTCCTTTGGATTTTATATGTCATATTTTATTATTTTTTCCTCTTTTTACCCTTTTAGTTACCCTTACTGCTAATCTTCATTTCTACACACTCATCCAAACCTCTCTCTCCTGTCTTTTCCTGTCAGTTATAGCACTCCCTTTACCATTTCTTGTAGAGCAGGTGTCTTGTTCATGAACTCTCTCACTGTCTGTTTATCTGTAAATATTTTAAACTCTCTCATTTTGAAGGACAGTTTTGCCAGATATAGAATTCTTTGTTGGCAGTTTTTCTTTTTCAGTATCTTAAATATATCCTACCACTGCCTTCTTGTCTCCAGGATTTCTGTTGAGAAATCTACACTTAGTCTTATTGAGTTTCCCTTGAATGTGATGAATCACTTTGCTCTTGATGCTTTCAGAATTCTCTCTTTGTCTTTGGCATTTGACAATCTGATTAGTAAGTGTCTTGGAGTAGCTCTATTTGGATCTATTCTATTTGGGATATGCTGCACTTCTTGTATCTGTAATTTTATGTCTTTCATAAGAGTTGGAAAATTTTCAGTGATAATTTCCTCAATTTTTCCCTCTGTCCCTTTTCTCTTCTCTTCTCCCTCTGGGACACACATAACATGTATTTTCATACACTTCATGTTGTCATTCATTTCATATTTTTCCATTTTTTCCCTATCTGTTCTTTTGTGTGTGGGATTACAGATGTTGTACCCTCTAATTCACTAATCCTTTCTTCTGTCACTTCAAATCTGCTGTTGTATGTCTCCATTGTGTTTTTTCTCTTCTATTGTGTCTTTCATTCTCATAAGTCCTGTCACTTTTTGCGAGCTTCCACTTTCTTCTTTGTGCTCATTTATTGTCTTCTTTATATCATTCATCTTTTTTTTTTTTTGCCACAGTTGTCTTCAACTCATTGAATTGATTTAGAAGACTTGTTTGAACATCTTTAATTAGTTTTTTTAACTCCTCCAACTCATATGAAGTTTTAGTTTGTTCCTTTTACTGGGTCATTGCTTCATGCTTCCTTGTTTGACTTTTTGCTGGTGTCTAGGCATCTGATTTTCCTGATTAGTATTCTGAAGGTCAGTTTCTCTCTTTTCCCTAGGTTTTTTTGTTGGTTTACTTTGTTCTCTAACTGTTCTTTGACATTCAGTTCAACTTATTCTAGACCTCTAGCATAGCTTCTGTTTAACTGATCAGAATTTTTCAGCTTTTATTTTTCTGATTCTTGCCCTGCCTGTATGGAAGTTTTTCTGAGTTTTCCCTTTTTTTGTGCAACTGTTTCATCCCCAGGAAAAAGCTTTCTCTTCCCTTTTCCTACTCAGGTAATGTTGATCTGGTGTTTGTTTTGTTTTGTGCCTATGTTATGTTTGTAACACTCCTTTATTACCTCTACCACCTTTAACCTGAAGGGTGACTCTGGGAGGAAGTTCCCTCAGATAGGATTGACCCTAGTTGGTTTTCCCACACAAGACAGGCCCAGCACTCATGAAGGGGGTATAGATTAGTATAACAGTTCCCTGATGATGAAACCCAGCAGGGTGCCAGTCTTTCCTATGAAGTCTCTTGATTCTGTGCTTTTCCTGTCATGCCCAGCAGATAGTGCTTGTTAGCCCACTGCTCCCCACAGGCCTAAAGTTGTACTGTACCTTTAATTCTCATCAGACCCTGTACCTGCCAGGGGCATGTTTGAAACAGAGGCTGGGGCTGAAGGCAGGTTTAAACTGTTTCTGTTTTACAGCTCCTGGGGTCTAAATTCTCTAAATAATAGTCACCATCTGTGCTGAGCCTTGACCCCCACTCTCATTTTTTTGTTGGGGTGGGAGGGGCAAGGAGCTGCTCTTCAGTCCCCTTTTCCTTACAGGATTGAAAAGTTACAGGACTCTCAAGCAGCCCCATTTCCACCCTTGTCAGGAGCATGTTTGAGATGTGCTGGGCTCTGCTTTTTGTAGGTTGAAACTGTTGCATGTTTGAGACAGGCTGGGCTTCACTTTTTGTGTGTTGCCACTGTTGCTGATATCCCAGTCCCTGGGATCTAAATTCTCTGAATGAGTGCTGCCACTTCAACTGGAACCTGCCCCTTCCTTTTCTTGGGGAAGAGATACCCTTTAGGGAACTATTTCCTCCACCTGATATAGTTATTTTGTCTGTCAGTCAACCCTTCTTCCATCCTTGCCTGGAGCAGGGCTGAAAACAGAGGATGCTTGCTGCTTTCTTTAGGGGCTACTTAGAAAAAAAAAAAGAAATAAAGTAAAAAAGAAAGCTCTTCTTACAGCTGGCCCTCAGGCCCCCAGGATTGCCAGTCAAGAGCCATAGTTTATACTCAGGTCTCTGTGCCACCTATTTTGAGACATAGCCCTTTCCAGTAATCTGAGCTCATCTAACTCCAGAAGCCTCTTTTTTTTTTTTTTTTTTTTTTTTTTTTTCCCATCAGCCTGGCCTCTTTCCTGCTGGAAGTGGGATTGATACGGAACTTCCAGTTTCTTTCTTGTTTGCATTGTAGATTTATCTGTGCTTGGAGCTGGTATTCAGTAGTCTGAATTTGTTAATCAAATCCATAATTGGAGCATGGTTGAGCTCCCCTTCCCTTGCTCCTAGTAGAGAAGGCTTCTTTATCCCACCAGGTGTTGGCTCTGAGTCAGCCTGTCATGCCAGTAGGGGATGGGCATTAGCCTCCACAGCATGGAAGAATTTACTTACAGTTCTGTTCTGCAGTTTATCAGTCTTGGCCCTTCCCCTCATTCCTGGGTGGTATACTATGTGCATCTGGTCTCGGAAGTCCTCCCAACAGTTGTTCCAGACTGTTCCTGGCTATTTACTAGCTACCCTGAAGGATAGACTAAATCCCACACTCCCTATGGTGCCATTTTGACCATGCCTTCTCCTTAGTTTTGTTTTGATTTGAAAAGAAGTAACTCTTTACCTGGGTTTGAATTGTTACCTTTAGAAAAGGGCACTATATGAAGTATTAAGGATTTGCTTCTCTTCACTGAAGGAAGAATATTATAGAATTTCATGAGCTTAAACTGAGAAAATATTATGCCTTTTTAAGGTAAGTACCATAAGGAATGTTTACATTTCTTGTTTTACCCTTCAAAATGCATTCTTATTAGGGATCTGGATTAAATAAAAAGAGAACAGACAAGGGATACTCAGAGCTTATCAAAATAGTTAATTTTTATAATAGACCTAATTTTGATAGCAGTTTTTGGCTTATAGAAAAATTGAGCAGAAATTATAGGGAGGTCTCATATATCTCCTCTCTCCCCCCACACAGTTTCCCCTATTAGTAACATCTTGCATTAGTGTGGTACATTTATTATAATTGATGAACCAATACTGAAACATTATTATTAGCTAAAGTCTGTAATTTACATTAAGGTTCACTCTTTATGTTGTACAGTTTTATGGGTTTTGACAAATGTGTACTTTTATGTATCTACCATTATAGTAACATACATAATAGTTTCACTGCCCTAAATATCCTTCAATCTCCACTTATTCATTCCTCACCCCTTTCTCTCTCCATTTCTGAACTCTGAAACAGTTATTTTTTGTTGGAAAAACTACATTGGGTTAATCCTATTTACACTTAAACCAGGGTAGCACACAGCTACAGGAACCTAACGTCTCAAATTCTGTGTCTTGATCCCTCTGCTATTCCTAACACCTGTTTCTCATGGCCAGCAGTTTCTAACTTCTCCAAGTCTCTTGATTACTACAATGTTTCTATTCTGTTCTGTTCTATTCTATTCTATTCTATTCTATTCTATTCTATTCTATTCCATTCTATTCTATTCTGTTTTATTCTAGTAAGAAGGTCTCCATTTGAGCAAATGTGATACCCAGACAAGAAATATTTCTTCTTTTCTTTTATTTCTCTACGTCTGGTAAGTTCAAAGGTATAACTGAAAAAGCAATGACATCTGCCTGTCAGAAAAACATTTCTATCAAATTGAAAAATTTTCATTTTTGCAGCATGATATGAAATTCCTATTTTTAACAGTATTGCATTACTGACTACAGACATATGTACGTGGTTCAGTTTCCATTATATAATTACCACTGATTAGGCACCTTACATGAAGGATCAGACCTAGTAAGAGGAGAATGAAAAATACTTGTGGTTTTGGTGGCATGCCCTTGAGGGGTTTCATTAATATAGAACTCAAAAGTGACATTCTTGAAGAAAATAGGTTGATGTTTTACCATCTTAACTTTAATAGAATCTCTTGAGATTATCAGTTGCTGCCATTTGGCCAGAGATCTATGCAAAGCAGCGTCCTGTAGTACCTAGGAGATTTGGTTACCCGCAAAATCTCATCTGTAAAGAAATGTCCTTGAATCACAATTCTGTTAAAATTTTCTGGCAGTATTTTTTCACAATACACTCTTTCATTCTTGCAGCCATATATAATACACTAAGACTATCTCTCCACCTCAATCTATTTGACTTATTAATATGTTACTTTTCAAATTCATCATTATAAGAATAACCTTTAAATTCTTATATCACATTACTATAGTCATTAGGTTTGTATTATTTCAAATTTCTTAAATAATTCATAACAGTGAAAATACCTATTAATTACTATTCATTTTGCAGCACCACCAAAAAAGATCACCTTCAATTAATTATTATAATACAGCCTTCAACCTGTATTTAATTTTGTATCACATGGACTTCACAACCAAAATGTGGTAGCTAAAACCAAACTCTACTGGCTTCTGTGGTTCCTGTGAAAGTCTGCCTTATAATAAAAAATTAGAAGAGGGAAATTAATATTGACAGAGGAATATCTGACATATAAAGCTTCTTAGTTCCTTGACTACATTATTGCCCATGACCTACTACTCATCTTTGCTAGTAATCCCGATCACACTCAGGACATTGCTGCCACCTTCGTAATTACTAACCCAGCCCTCTGAAACAATATCCTCTCTCTTTTCAGATTGTTTGAACTATTTCCACCAACAAGTTTCTCCAACTCCACGGGGTCTTCATCTATTGATCCTTCTACTGATTCTTAGTGTATTTATCTCCCCCTTTTTTCATATCCCTTCTTATCCAGCTCAGATTCTATTGCCTGTAATTTCAATAACACAATCTTAACAATGATTTAAACTCCTTTGCTCCTCTGTTTTGTCATCTTATCTGGAAAAATAAAAATCTTATATGAAACCGACTCTTTGCTTCCTCCATGCCTAGAGAAAAATCATGAAATAATTAAGATTCTGTCCTATATGAATTCATGATCAAGGCTGGGGGGCAGTACTGCTTATTACCCACTTCTGGTTTCCATGGAGATAGATACTTCCTGTAACATTCTTTACTCAGTCCTCCCCAGGGCAAGAGGATTGACTTTTCTGGTTAGAAGTTTGAGGGAGAATCTGAGTATGTCTGATTCAATCCCTCATTCTTCCCTTTCTTATTGTGATGTGGTCCAACTGCAAAGAGCACACATTGAAACTCAAAATTCAGGAGTAGAGAATGGGGAACAGTGATGTTCTTAGGTGGCCCTTCCAAATCCCAACATCTGGTTTATGGGCTGAGGATCTTGAGAAATAAACAAAGAGTGGAATTTGGAGAGAAAAGTACTATTTAGAGATTGAAGATTTGGAATGGGTCAGGCCATATTTTTATTGTGTTTGGTTTTGTTTGACTTTGCTATTTGAAGGTACCTATATTGTAATATGCTGCTAGATTTTACAGCTGTGGACAGGGTTGAGTGTGGGTGGGATAAACTTTTAACCATGGTTACCAGGGCAAGTGGTGTGGGCTGTTTCAGTTTGGCTTGGTTTCAGAAGGATGGGATGGGATTTGATTTTTTTAGGTTCCATTGGGATATGCACCATTTGCTGCTCCAACAGGGTTTTTCAGCCAGGACTATAGGCAAGAGTTTTAAGTTTTGAGGGATCTAAATTCTGCACCTTACAGTGCATTAGTGGGACCTTAAATTTAAGCTTCACATGCCGGGACTAAGTAGGTACCACTGGAATGGTTGACTGCATTCTGTTTTGCACTTGAGACCAAAAGGTTAGATAGAGGCTGTGGGTTAAATTTGAATTAATGTGGTTACTCACAGGCTTGGAGTTATTCACAAGCTCGGGTCATTCCCTACCATGTTATCTCAAATGGGCACTGGATTACTTAATGATAGAATCTCTATCTCTGGCTTTAGTTTCAAGAGAGACAAAGTGTAGATCCAACCAAAGAAGTGAAGTTTTATTTATTAATGAAATAATAAAAAAGAATGGAGGCTGATATTAACATAAAAATGTGCCATTGTTTTCAATGAATATAAATGACTTAAAGTTATTGCAAACCCAGAATCTAAAAAGACCTGTCACAGTAGTTTTCTTTTTCCAAAGATCAGATTTGCCTAGGAATCAATACGGAGCCAGAGTGATCTGAAAAATAGTTTTCAAATTAAAAAGTCCTAGTCAGACTTTTTAATGTAACAAAAGTAAAAAAGAAATAAAGGTAATAAAATGAAATAAAATAAGAAAGGCTTATTAGCTATAAGAGAAAGAAAACCTCAAGTGAAACACAAATATTAGAAGATAAGCTGGACGGTTTTGAAGCAGACCATGAGACTTTGAAGGTCAGAACAGGCAAATGTAAAAAGGAAAATAAGATGTAGTTGGGTCTAAGTGTTCTCAAAGGAAGTATTAGCAATGGAAGGCTTATTTGAGTATTAACTACATTAGAAAAGCTACTACAAGGCCCAGAAAACAGAGGAAGAGGACCAACATTTCAGAGCCCACACTAGATTGAGTGCCTGAGGGAGCCCATCTCTGTGGCGTTATAGAGAAGGGTCCTTTTAAAAGTGTGAGTTAGAGAATATATAACAAAAGTAACTGGGAAAATATGCCTTGAAGGTTAGGACAGCTATACAAGTGGGTACAGAAAACATGGACGTATTTGAAAAGGAAAGTCTATGAAAATCATAAAATACTCAAATGATTACTAAGTTTCATGGTGGGGTATCTTGTTGTAAAGGAACGCATGTTGCCTGGGCACAGAAAGAATATGTCTGAAACAGGTATGAAGTTAGGACTCTAAGGGAGGAACAGGTAAGACAAGCCATCCTGTAGCTGAGCAGACAGGGCAATAATAGATTAAGTCCTGATCCACCTATGATTGAAGAATGACTGAGGGTGGGAGAAGGGAGAGGATTGCTAAGACAAAAGGTGCAGAGACCAATTAGAAGGAAGGATGAGTGTATCATAAGATGAGAGATGGACCAGGGCATCAGCAGTATGAATGGAGAAAAGTGGTTAGAGTTAAGTGATATTTAATAAGTAAACAAATTTTAATGATGGATTAATGTGAAGAAAAGATAAAAGTCTAGAATGACACCTAGGTTTCTAACATGTGCAAGCAAGCAGCTGATAAATGACTGATACAACTTATTGAAACAGGATTCAAAGGAGGAGGAATAAGTTTTCAAAAAAAGTTAATGGGTTCAATGTCACCTTGAATTTGAAGTGCCTACAAAAGATAAAAGTAAATATAGAGAGTTGGCATAGACTATATCAGTGTATAGTTCAGGAGAAAGTATTATGATGGAGAATCCAGAGCTGTCATCATATAGTCAGGAATCTGAGCCAAAGGCATAGGTGAATCATGTAGGTGGAGCACAGAGTGAAAAGAAAAGGTGGTTTGAAAATAGCCAGAGAATCTCTAACATTCAATGTTTGGATAGAGTAGGAGTTGCTCATAAAGGGGCTCGAGAAGACATTACATGAGATGCCTAGGCCTCGAAAGAGATTTGGGAGGAAAATGGGGTGGTGGTGTCATGGAAGCCAAGAGAAGAAGGAGGTGATTATTGGCTAGAGGTAAAGCAAAATAATGTTGAAAAATACCCCTTAATTTTTTTTTAATTATCATAAAAATTATTAGTGATTTTAATGGAAATAGTTTGAGTAGAACAGAAAGCACAGTACCAGAATAGAGTGGTTTGAAGAGTTAGTGGGAAGTAAGTAAAGGAAGACTCAAAGTATACAGATATTTTATTCAATAACATTGAACATTAAATTTGGAGTTGTGGAAGATTAGATATTAGCTCATTTCCAAGCTCAGTGTCAGTGACCAACTGAATGTCCCTTTCTTTCTATCTAAAGAAATGTAGAATTTTATCTGTGGAAGTTTTCTTAAATGTTCTCCTATACAACCTTCCCTCAGCTGAAAAGTGTTGGATTGGATTGTTAGTTGGTAGCTTGAAATCACCCCCACTTCTAAAATCACCTCTGCATTATGAGAAGAATATACTGTCCAGAAACCCCTTCCTCCTGTGTTTCTTTTTTTAAAACAGAATTTTATTGAGATATATACACATACCAGATAGTCATCCAAAATGTACAATCAATAGTTCAAAGCATCATCATGCAGTTGTGCATTCATCACCACAATCAATTTTTGAACATTTTTATTACTCAAAAAATAAAAATAAAAATAAGAAGACCCAAAGCATCCAAAACCCCTTATCACCCCTATTATTATTAATTTTAGTCTTTGTTTTCTTACTCATCCATCCGTACACTGGATAAATGAACTGTCAGTCATAAGGTTTTCACAATTATACAGGCACACCTTATGAGCTAAATTGTTAAACAATCATCTTCAAGGATAAGGGATACTGGATTGCTAGATTTCAATGGTTTCAGGTATTACCTTCTAGCTATTCCAATACACTAAAAATTGCAAAGGCATATCTTTATAATGCATAAGTATAACCTCCAGAATGACCTCTCAACTCTATTTGAAATCTCTCAACCTGAAACTCTAATTAGTTTCATTTATCTTCCCCCTTTTGGTAAAAGAAGGTTTTCTCAATTGCATGATGACCAGACTCATCCTCAGGATTCATGTCCCACATTGCCACGGAGACTTACACCCCTGGAAGTCATGTCCCATGTAAGGGGTTGAGCAGTGAGTTTTCCTGCTGAGTTGGCTTAGAGAGAGAGGGGCCACATCTGAGCAACGAAAGAGGTTCTCTGAGGGTGACTCTTAGGCAAAATTGTAAGTAGGCTTAGCTTCTCTTTTGTAGAAATACATTTCTTAAGGGCAAACCCAGAGGTCAAGGGTTTGGCCTATTAAATTGGTAGCCCCCAGTGCTTGTGAGAATATTAGGACTTCCCTGGGTGGTGAAATTTAATATGTCCACATTTTACCCAAGTCCCTCAAGGTGGCTTTGAAAATACTTTTTTTATTCTCTGCCCAAATTATTCTGGGATGAATTGGGGCATCACACTAATCTGTGCAAACCAGAAAGATCTCACTCCATATTCAAGTTTCTATATAGTTACGGTGTTTGAATAAACTGATCATATAAGTTAAATTAGATAGTGTGCTACAGAAGATATCAGTTTTGCACCAAATAAACATCTTTTCTTTTGGGCTCACACAGAAGTTGAAGTTTTAAAATACCACCGGTATCATCCTTTACCCTTTAGTCTGATTTACGTTAGTTCTAACAAATTCATTACATTCATATTTCTAAATGAAGTGTGATCTCTTTTTCAGCCTCTTTAACATTTGCTCTATGGGCAAATGCTGACATTCATAGCTGCCAAACTATGGCTCTGAGTCTCAGGTGTCACACAGATACCCAATATTCCAGGGAATGACCAGGTTGTATACAAAGAGCCCAGCATCTCAGAATTTAGAAATAACCATAACAACTAAGGAATAGATGTGACTGCTGTTAAGAACTTACAATCTAGAAACCTATACAATAAGCCATCCCCTGATAACCTATGCTCTCAAATTCAATTCTCAGAGTTTGCACATCATATTTAGTCCATATTAGTGAGGCAGTATAATATTAGTCCTTTCTTTTCTGGCTTATTTCACTCAACATACTGTCCTTAAGATTCATTCATCTAGTTCTATGCCTTACAACTTCATTCCTTATTGCAGCTGCTCAATATTCCATTGTATGCATACACCATAATTTGCCCTTCTGTTCATCAGTCGATGTACCATTACACCAACTCCATCCTTTGCAAATTGTGAATACTTCTGCCATAAATAACCAGTGTACAAATGCCCATTCATGTCCCTGTTTTCAGTTTATCCAATTTTAATACCTAGTGATGGGTTTGCAGGATCATATGGCAACCCTATACTTGGCCTCCTGTGGAACCACCACACTGCCCTCCAGATAGGCCACACCATTCTACATCTCTACCAATAGTGAATAGGTACATCCCTTTCTCCACATTTTCTCCAGCACTTGTATCTTTCTTTTTATTATTTAATCAGTTTTATTCACACACCATACAATCCATCCTAAGTAAACAGTCAATGGTTCCTGGTATAGTCACATGGTTTATGGACTCACCACCATATTCTATATGAGGACATTTCCATTTCTTCCACAAAGAAAGAAGAATAGGGAAAGAATGAAGAATAAAAAACTAAAAGTAAAATAAAATAACATAAAAAGGAGAAATAACACCACCAAGAATCCCATACCCCTCACTTATATCCCCCTCTTATTGACATTTAGCTTTTGTATATTGCCTTTGTTACATTTTATGAAAGTATATTACAATGTTACTATTAACTATAGGCTCTAATTTGCATTTATTGTATTTTTCCGTATACCATCCCATTTTTAACACCTCCCAATGTTGACATTCATTTGTTCTCCTTCATGTAAAAACATTTTTATATTTGTACAGTTACTCACCATCATTGTCCACTCTAGGTTTCACTAAGTTTTACAGTCCCAGTCCTTATCTCTGTCTTTCTTTTTGGTGTCATACCTGCCCCTAGCCTTCCTCTTCCAACCCTACCCACACTCAGCTTTGTTCAGTGTAATTACAATATTGTGTTACCATCTGCCATTTTGTCTTTTGGATTTTATATATCCTCTCTTATTTTATTTATATATTTTTCCTCTCTCTCTTTTTTACCCTTACTGATAGTCTTCATTTCTGCATTGTTCTCCAAACCTCTCAATCCTATCTTTTCCAATCAGCCTGTAGCACTCCCTATAGTATTGCTTGTAGAGCCAGTCTCATGTTCACAAACTATCTCAGTGTCTGTTTGTCTGAAAATATTGTAAAACCTTCCTCATTTTCAAAGGACAGTTTTGCTGGATATAGAATTCTTGGTTGGCAGTTTTTCTCTTTCAGTTTCTTAAATATATCATACCACTGCCTTCTTGCATCCATAGTTTCTGCTGAGAAATCCACACAGTCTTATTGAGCTTCCTTTGTATGTGATGAATTGCTTTTCTCTTGCTGCTTTCAGAATTCTCTGTCTTTAATATTTGACATTCTGATTAGTCAGTGTTTTGGAGTCGGTCTATTTCGATCTGTTCTGTTTGGGGTATGCTGTGATTCTTGGAACTGTAATTTTATGTCTTTCATAAGAGTTGGGAAATTTTCAGTGATTATTTTCTCCATTATTCTTTCTTCCCCCTTTCCCTTATCTTTTCTTTCTGGGACACCCATGATGTGTATATTCACTCACTTCATGTTGTCATTCAATTCCCTGAGACCCTGCTCATATTTTTCCATTCTTATCCTTACCTGTTCTTTTGGGTATATGATTTCACATGCTCTGTCCTCCAGTTCGCTATCTTTCTTCTGTCTCTTCAACTTTGCTGTTGTAAGTCTCCATTGTGTTTTTCAATTCTTCTATTGTGCCTTTCATTCCCATAAGTTCTGCCACTTTTTTTCAAACTTGAGTTCTTCCTTATGTTCACCCAATGTCTTCTTTATATCCTTCATCAATTTTGCCATCTCTTCCCTGAACTTGTTGATTGGATTTTTGAATTAATTTAGCAAGTTTGTTTGAACATCTTTAATTAGTTGTTTCAACTCCTGTTACTCATTTGAAGTGTTAGTTTGTTCCTTTGAGTGAGCCATAACTTCATTTTTCCTAGTGTGACTCATAATTTTTTGTTGGTGTTACGCATCTGGTTTCCTTGATTAGTTTATTCTACAGGTCATTTTCACTCTTTTACCTAGGGTTTTCTTTCTAGTTGGCTTTGTTCTCTATCTGTTCTTTGGCATTCAGTTCAACTTAGTCTAGACCTCTAGCATAGCTTCTGGTTAACTGATCAGGATTTTTCAGCTATTCTTATTTTGGTTCCTTGCTCTGCCTATATGAAACCTTTTATTTATTTATTTATTTATTTATTTGTTTGTTTGTTTGTTTGTTTGTTTATCTACCTACCTACCTACCTACCTATTTATTTATTTATTTATTTATTTTTGAGGAGGGTCTACAAAGATATGATCAACCCCAAACAGATTTTCTCCAACCTACAGGCCCAGGTTATAATCATATCAAGTTTCCATTAAGATGAGACCCAGCAGGTTGTCAGACTTTCATGTGAGGCTTCCAGACTCTGTGCTTTTCCTATTCTTTCCAGCAGGTGGTACTTGTCAGCCCACAGTTCCTCACTGGTGTAATAAGGTGCAATGCCTTTAATTCTCTGCAGACCCTGTCTGTGCCAGGGACATTGTTAAGGCAAGCTTAAGCTGTTTATGTATTTTTGTTGTTGTTTTCCCAGCCCCTGGGGTCTGATTCTCTGAAGGCAGGCTGCCACTTGAGCTGGGTTCCACCCCCTTTTCTTGGGGAAGATACACCCTTTAGGTAATTATTTACTTCACTTGAGTCCTTACTATGTCTCTCAGACCTATGTTAACTCTACCCTGTCCTGGGTCGGTGCTGACAATTAAAAATGCCTGAGACTTTCTCTAATGAGCTACTTAGAATAGTTTATAAAGAGAGGAAAAAAGTCCTCTTTTCAGAGCCAGTTTCCAGCCCCCAGTTTCACCAGACAAGAACTGGAGTTGGTACCACAGTCTGTGTGTCCCGTTTCTTGGGGTACAGCCCTTTTTTAGGGCATGGCCAACTCCAAAGCCTCTGTTTTTATTTAGTTATTTTTTTCTGTCAGCCCCTTCTCCTTTTTGCCAAGAAAGATATCAGGGTTCCTTTCCTGCTTGCTCTGGGTTTAGCTGTGCTTGTAGCTTATATTCAATAGGTCAAATTTGTTAATTAAAACTGTGATTGGGGTTTGGTTGAACTACCTTTCCTTGCTTCCAGCAGAGACCACTTCTTTTTCCCACAAAGAAGTGTTCCCACTCAGACTGCCATGCCAGAGGGGGAGGGGCACCAGTGACACAGTTTGGGGGGCTTTACTTACAGTTCTGTGCTGTGGTTTCTGCCTTTTCACCCATTCCAGATTGGTGTGCGATGTGTGTCCAGTCATGGATGTCCCCCAAACAGTTGTTCCAGGCTATTGACTAGTTCCTAGCTGTTTACTAGCTTATCTACAGAACTAACTAAATTCCATACCTCCCTATGCTGCCATCATGCCCCATCTATGTTTCTTGGGTAGAGTTTGCTAATGAGAAGAAACTGTGGGAGATTTGGAAGGCTGAGGAGAAGGAAAATCATTATTCTCTAGATGTGAGATTCAGATGTGAGATTCTCAGTGGCTTCTCTACAAGTTTTTAAGAACCATCTTCTTCACCATTATAAGCTAAGTAGTCAGTAGAGCTTCTCAGAGATCCTTTAGAATTGTAGCAGCTTTCCATCAAGCTCTTAACAACTACCTGATTTCAGATTTCCTGACTTTTCTAACCTTTTCTTTCTCAAATATTTCAGGAAATACTTGAAATCACTTAAATTCTTTATATACAGAACCTTAACTGACACACTGTAAACTTTTCTCATGGCAGGGGACTCAGTATATTATATTGAAGTCTATTCCACACATATATTGCCTCAATTGCTGGAAAATTATTTCTTATATTAAACTAACATCTTTTTCCTAGAAAATTCTCTTGGTTGGCCCTAGCTCAGCCCTCTGGATCTAGAAACTTCAAAATTAGTCCTCTTACTGCGTGAGAGTCTTTAAAAACTTGTCTCTCCTAAATCTTCTCTAAGCAGAATGACCCCCGTTTACAAATTCCAATCTTTCAGAGATCCTAGACCTTTTTCTGAGATTTGTTCCTGTAAGTGTGTTTCTTGCTGACTGTCTTGTCTATTAAGCCCTAGGATTGCATATTGCCTACAATCCAGACCACTATCTCATCAAATGGAGAGTATAAGATGTATGTATACAAGTATTCTTTAAACAGAGACTCTTCAAACAGAAACACTGAAGAGACTTTTCAAGAGCATCTCAGAGATGAGAAAAATTAAGTTGCAAAGATGATTTTTTAGCACTTGTGGAAAACAATTGGTATTAACAGGATTATAGTGATATTATTTTCTTAACTAGCTGTTTAGGATTTTGTTGTTTATGAAACTCTTTTATATACAGCATCTCCTTCAAGTCCCACAATACCTCATGATGTAGGATGGATTACTTCCAGAATTATAAGTAATGAAGCTGAAGCTCAATAGGTTACTATTTGGTAAAGACTATCTGAGGTGGTTTGAAGTTGTATATACCCCAGGAAAGCATCTTCTTAAGTCTAGTCCTTTCCTGTGGATATGAACCCGTTCTAAGTAGGACCTTTTGGTAAGGTTACTTCAGTTAAGAAGGTATGGCCCACGTCAGTCAGGATGAGTCTTAATCTTATTACTGGAGTCCATTATAAGCAGAGTGAAATTTAAGCAGAAAGAGAGAAAAAGGCACAAGAAGCAAGAGGCTGGACATTGATAGAACCTAGGAGAGAATGGAGAGACCAGGAGATACTGCCATGTGCTTTGCCATGTGACAGAGGAGACAAGGATTGCTGGCAGCCAGCCTAGAATACTACAGTCTTTGGAGGATAAGTGTCACCTTGATGATGCCTTGATTTAGACTTTTTTAGCTTCAGAACCGTAAGTGAATAAATTCCCATTGTTTAACCTGACCCATTTCATGATATTGCTTAAGCAGCCTAGGAAACTAAAACAACATACAACTAGCAACTGAATTGCAATTCAGATCTCTGGGCTACATCCTTTACTTCATTCCTCTGAACCACACTATTCTTCCCAGCCCTGAGATGTGCTACTGAGCTTGAAGAATGACCAACTGTATTATAGGACCTAGGTAGTATAGTGAATTAAAAACATTTTGAGAACTAATATTTCAAAAAAGGTCAAGCAATCAAACCAATGCCAAATTTGATACTTTGGCCTGATACTCCTTGAACAGTGACTCCTTTTTTTTTTTTTTTAAATCTTCATTTTATTGAGATATATTCACATATCATGCAGTCATACAAAACAAATCGTACTTTTGATTGTTTACAGTACCATTACATAGTGGTACATTCATCACCCAAATCAATCCCTGGCACCTTCATTAGCACACACACAAAAATAACAAGAATAATAATTAGAGTGAAAAAGAGCAATTGAAGTAAAAAAGAACACTGGGTACCTTTGTCTGTTTGTTTCCTTCCCCTATTTTTCTACTCATCCATCCATAAACTAGACAATGTGGAGTGTGGTCCTTATGGCTTTCCCAATCCCATTGTCACCCCTCATAAGCTACATTTTTATACAACTGTCTTCGAGATTCATGGGTTCTGGGTTGTAGTTTGATAGTTTCAGGTATCCACCACCAGCTACCCCAATTCTTTAGAACCTAAAAAGGGTTGTCTAAAGTGTGCATAAGAGTGCCCACCAGAGTGACCTCTCAGCTCCTTTTGGAATCTCTCTGCCACTGAAGCTTATTTCATTTCCTTTCACATCCCCCTTTTGGTCAAGAAGATGTTCTCCGTCCCACGATGCCAGGTCTACATTCCTCCCCGGGAGTCGTATTCCACGTTGCCAGGGAGATTCACTCCCCTGGGTGTCTGATCCCACGTAGGGGGGAGGGCAGTGATTTCACCTTTCAAGTTGGCTTAGCTAGAGAGATAGGGCCACATCTGAGCAACAAAGAGGCATTCGGGAGGAGGCTCTTAGGCACAACCATAGGGAGGCCTAGCCTCTCCTTTGCAGCAACCGTCTTCCCAAGGGTAAAACCTGTGGTAGAGGGCTCAACCCATCAAACCACCAGTCCCCTATGTCTGTGGTCATGTTAGCAACCATGGAGGTGGGGTAGGCGAATACCCCTGCATTCTCCACAGGCTCCTCAAGGGGGCACTACATCTTTTTTTTTTTCCCTTGTTTTTCTTTTTTTTTTTTTTTTTTTTAACTTTCCCTTCTTTTTTAAATCAACTCTATGAAAAAAAAAGTTAAAAAGAAAACAAACATACAATAAAAGAACATTTCAAAGAGACCATAACAAGGGAGTAAGAAAAAGACAACTACCTAAGATAACTGCTTAACTTCCAACATGTTCCTACTTTACCCCAAGAAAGTTACCTAATATAGCAACATTTCTGTGAACTTGCTCCTACTATATCCATCAGAAATTAACAGACCATAGTCATTCCTAGGCATCCCCAGAACGTTAAATAGCTTATTTGGATTATTGTTCCCCCTTCCTTACTTGCTCTCTATTGCTAGTTCCCCTACATTCTACATTATAAACCATTTGTTTTACATTTTTCAAAGTTCACATTAGTGGTAGCATATAATATTTCTCTTTTTGTGCCTGGCTTATTTCGCTCAGCATTATGTCTTCAAGGTTCATCCATGTTGTCATATGTTTCAAGAGATCGTTCCTTCTTACTGCCGCGTAGTATTCCATCGTGTGTATATACCACATTTTATTTATCCACTCATCTGTTGAAGGACATTTGGGTTGTTTCCATGTCTTGGCAATTGTGAATAATGCTGCTATGAACATTGGCGTGCAGATATCTGTTCGTGTCACTGCTTTCCGACCTTCCGGGTATATACCGAGAAGTGCAATTGCTGGATCGAAGGGTAACTATATATCTATATCTAGTTTTCTAAGGAACTGCCCACCAACAATGAATAAGAGTTCCAATTTCTCCACATCCCCTCCAGCATTTGTAGTTTCCTGTTTGTTTAATGGCAGCCATTCTAACCGGTGTTAGATGGTATCTCATTGTGGTCTTAATTTGCATCTCTCTAATAGCTAGTGAAGCTGAACATTTTTTCATGTGTTTCTTGGCCATTTGTATTTCCTCTTCAGAGAACTGTCTTTTCATATCTTTTGCCCATTTTATAATTGGGCCGACTGTACTATTGTCATTGAGTTGTAGGATTTCTTTATATATGCAAGATATCAGTCTTTTGTCAGATACATAGTTTCCAAAAATTTTTTCCCATTGAGTTGGCTGCCTCTTTACCTTTTTGAGAAATTCCTTTGAGGTGCAGAAACTTCTAAGCTTGAGGAGTTCCCATTTATCTATTTTCTCTTTTGTTGCTTGTGCTTTGGGTGTAAAGTCTAGGAAGTGGCCTCCTAATACAAGGTCTTGAAAATGTTTTCCTACATTATCTTCTAGGAGTTTAATGGTACGTTCTTTTATATTGAGATCTTTGGTCCATTTTGAGTTAATTTTTGTGTAGGGGGTGAGGTAGGGGTCCTCTTTCATTCTTTTGGATATGGATATCCAACTCTCCCAGCCCCATTTGTTGAAAAGACCATTATGACTCAGTTCCGTGACTTTGGGGGCCTTATCAAAGATCAGTCGGCCATAGATCTGAGGGTCTATCTCCGAATTCTCAATTCGATTCCATTGATCTATATGTCTATCTTTGTGCCAGTACCATGCTGTTTTGGCAACTGTGGCTTTATAATAAGCTTCAAAGTCAGGGAGTGTAAGTCCTCCCACTTCATTTTTCTTTTTTAGAGTGTCTTTAGCAATTCGAGGCATCTTCCCTTTCCAAATAAATTTGATAACTAGCTTTTCCAAGTCTGCAAAGTAGGTTGTTGGAATTTTGATTGGGATTGCATTGAATCTGTAGATGAGTTTGGGTAGAATTGACATCTTAATGACATTTAGTCTTCCTATCCATGAACATGGAATATTTTTCCATCTTTTAAGGTCCCTTTCTATTTCTTTTAGTAGAGTTATGTAGTTTTCTTTGTATAGGTCTTTTACATTTTTGGTTAAGTTTATTCCTAGGTACTTGATTTTTTTAGTTGCTATTGAAAATGGTATCTTTTTCTTGAGTGTCTCTTCAGTTTGTTCATTTCTAGCATATAGAAACATTACTGACTTATGTGCATTAACCTTGTATCTCGCTACTTTGCTAAATTTGTTTAGTAGCTCTAGTAGCTGTATCGTCGATTTCTCAGGGTTTTCTAGATATAAGATCATATCATCTGCAAACAATGACAGTTTTACTTCTTCTTTTCCAATTTGGATGCCTTTTATTTCTTTGTCTTGCCGGATTGCCCTGGCTAGCACTTCCAGCACAATGTTGAATAACATTGGTGACAGTGGGCATCCTTGTCTTGTTCCTGATCTTAGAGGGAAGGCTTTCAGTCTCTCACCATTGAGTACTATGCTGGCTGTGGGTTTTTCATATATGCTCTTTATCATGTTGAGGAAGTTTCCTTCAATTCCTACCGTTTGAAGTGTTTTTATCAAAAAGGGATGTTGGATTTTGTCAAATGCTTCTTCAGCGTCTATTGAGATGATCAATTGATTTTTCCCTTTTGACTTGTTAATGTGTTGTAATACATTGATTGATTTTCTTATGTTGAACCATCCTTGCATGCCTGGAATGAACCCCACTTGGTCATGGTGTATGATTTTTTTAATGTGTCTTTGGATTCGATTTGCAAATATTTTGTTGAGGATTTTTGCATCTATATTCATTAGGGAGATTGGCCGGTAGTTTTCCTTTCTTGTAGCATCTTTGCCTGGTTTTGGTATTAGATTGATGTTAGCTTCATAGAATGAGTTAGGTAGTGTTCCATTTTCTTCAATGTTTTGAAAGAATTTGAGTAAGATTGGTGTCAGTTCTTTCTGGAAAGTTTGGTAGAATTCCCCTGTGAAGCCATCTGGCCCTGGGCATTTATTTGTGGGAAGATTTTTGATGACTGACTGGATCTCTTTGCTTGTGATGGGTTGGTTGAGGTCTTCTATTTCTTCTCTGGTCAGTCTAGGTTGTTCATATGTTTCCAGGAAATTGTCCATTTCCTCTACATTATCCAGTTTGTTGTCATACAGTTGTTCATAGTATCCTCTTA
Organism: Choloepus didactylus; assembly: GCF_015220235.1. Classification (NCBI taxonomy): domain Eukaryota; kingdom Metazoa; phylum Chordata; class Mammalia; order Pilosa; family Megalonychidae; genus Choloepus; species Choloepus didactylus. Next base: position 66,093,834 of record NC_051313.1, on the reverse strand, counting down.
TAATTTTTTTAATTTCTTCAGGATCTGCAGTTATATCACCTTTTTCATTCATTATTTTGTTTATATGGGTCTTCTCTCTTTTTGATTTTGTCAGTCTAGCTAGGGGCTTGTCAATCTTGTTGATCTACTCAGAGAACCAACTTTTGGTGATATTTATCCTCTCTATTGTTTTTTTGTTCTCTATGTCATTTATTTCTGCTTTAATCCTTGTTATTTCTTTTCTTCTACTTGGTTTAGGATTGGTTTGCTGTTCATTTTCTAGCTTCTTCAGTTGATCCATTAGTTGTTTGATTTTGGCTCTTTCTTCCTTTTTAATATATGCGTTTAGTGCTATAAATTTCCCCCTTAGCACTGCTTTTGCTGCATCCCATAGGTTTTGGTATGTTGTGTTCTCATTTTCATTCATCTCTATATATTTAGCAATTTCTCTTGCTATTTCTTCTTTAACCCACTGATTGTTTAGGAGTGTGTTGTTTAACCTCCAGGTATTTGTGAGTTTTCTAAGTCTCTGATGGTTATTGACTTCTAATTGTATTCCATTGTGGTCAGAGAATGTGCTTTGAATAATTTCAATCTTTTTAAATTTATTGAGGCTTGTTTTATGTCCCAGCATATGATCTATTCTGGAGAAAGTTCCATGAGCACTAGAAAAGTACGTGTATCCTGGTGATTTGGGATGTAATGTCCTGTATATGTCTGTTAAATCTAATTCATTTATCAGATTGTTTAGGTTTTCAGTTTCCTGATTGGTCTTCTGTCTGGTTGATCTATCTATAGGAGAGAGTGATGTTTTGAAGTCTCCCACAATTATTGTGGAAACATCAATTGCTTCCTTTAGTTTTGCCAGTGTTTCTCTCATGTATTTTGTGGCACCTTGATTGGGTGCATAGAAATTTACGATTGTTATTTCTTCTTGCTGAATTGCCCCTTTTATTAGTATGTAGTGGCCTTCTTTGTCTCTCAAAACATCCCTGCATTTGAAGTCTATTTTATCTGAGATTAATATTGCTACACCTGCTTTCTTTTGGCTGTAGCTTGCATGAAATATTTTTTCCATCCTTTCACTTTCAGTTTCTTTGTGTCCCTGTGTCTAAGATGAGTCTCTTGTATGCAACATATTGATGGTTCATTTTTTTTGATCCATTCTGCGAATCTATATCTTTTAATTGGGGAGTTTAATCCATTTACATTCAACGTTATAACCGTGAAGGCATTTCTTGAATCAGCCATCTTATCCTTTGGTTTATGTTTGTCATATTTTTCCCCTCTGTCTATTAATATCCTTTATTGTACCCATACCGTATCTCTTTAGTACTGAACCTCTCTCCAAGTCTCTCTGTTCTTTCTTTGTTTCTCTGTCTGTAGGGCTCCCTTTAGTATCTCCAGTAGGGCAGGTCTCTTGTTAGCAAATTCTCTGAGCATTTGTTTGTCTGTGAAAAATTTAAGCTCTCCCTCAAATTTGAAGGAGAGCTTTGCTGGATAAAGTATTCTTGGCTGGAAATTTTTCTCACTCAGAATTTTAAATATATCGTGCCACTGCCTTCTCGCCTCCATGGTGGCTGCTGAGTAGTCACTACTTAGTCTTATGCTGTTTCCTTTGTATGTGGTGAATTACTTTTCTCTTGCTGCTTTCAGAACTTGCTCCTTCTCTTCTGTGTTTGACAGTGTGATCAGTATAAGTCTCGGAGTGGGTTTATTTGGATTTATTCTATTTGGAGTTCGCTGAGCATTTATGATTTGTGTATTTATGTTGTTTAGAAGATTTGGGAAGTTTTCTCCAACAATTTCTTTGAATACTCTTCCTAGACCTTTACCCTTTTCTTCCCCTTCTGGGACACCAATGAGTCTTATATTTGGACGTTTCATATCATCTATCATATCCCTGAGGTCCATTTCGATTTTTTCAATTTTTTTCCCCATTCTTTCTTTTATGCTTTCATTTTCCGTTTTGTCATCTTCGAGGTCACTGATTCGTTGTTCAACTTCCTCTTGTCTTGTACTATGAGTGTCCAGAATCTTTTTAATTTGGTCAACAGTTTCTTTAATTTCCATAAGATCATCCATTTTTTTATTTAGTCTTACAATATCTTCTTTATGCTCTTCTAGGGTCTTCTTGATTTCCTTTGTCTCCCGTACTATGGTCTCATTGTTCATCTTTAGTTCTTTGAGTAGCTGCTCTAGGTGCTGTGTCTCTTCTGATCTTTTGATTTGGGTGCTTGGGCTTGGGTTATCCATATCGTCTGGTTTTTTCATATGCTTTATAATTTTCTGTTGTTTTTGGCCTCGTGGCATTTGCTGAAGTTGATAGGGTTCTTTTAGGATTTGTAGACCAATTGAAGTCCTTATCTCTAACTTATCAGATCTACAGCTTCGTGGAGTACACTTTCTCTAACTAACCAGCAGGTGGCATCCACGAGCCACCTGTTCTCCACAAGCCAGTTCTCCCCTGCTTAGCCTTTTTGGTGAGTGGGGGAGTGAGTCTTGTGGGGTCCAATTGGTGTACCAAGCTTGCGTGTGTAGTTGGTGTTGCCTGCCCTGTATATGGGGCGTGTTTCTGGGCAGTCAGGGATGGGGGGGTGGCTCTAACAATCAAATCTCCCTGGTGATCCTAGAGTTTTTTTTTTTTTTTTTTTTTTTTTTTTTAATCATCATTTTATTGAGATATATTCACATACCACGCAGTCATACAAAACAAATTGTACTTTCGATTGTTTACAGTACCATTACATAGTTGTACATTCATCACCTAAATCAATCCCTGACACCTTCATTAGCACACACACAAAAATAACAAGAATAATAATTAGAGTGAAAAAGAGCAATTGAAGTAAAAAAGAACACTGGGTACCTTTGTCTGTTTGTTTCCTTCCCCTACTTTTCTACACATCCATCCATAAACTAGACAAAGTGGAGTTTGGTCCTTATGGCTTTCCCAATCCCACTGTCACCCCTCATAAGCTACATTTTTATACAACTGTCTTCGAGATTCATGGGTTCTGGGTTGTAGTTTAATAGTTTCAGGTATCCACCACCAGCTACCCCAATTCTTTAGAACCTAAAAAAGGTTGTCTAAAGTGTGCGTAAGAGTGCCCACCAGAGTGATCTCTCGGCTCGTTTTGGAATCTCTCTGCCATTGAAGCTTATTTCATTTCCTTTCACATCCCCCTTTTGGTCAAGAAGATGTTCTCCATCCCACGATGCTGGGTCTACATTCCTCCCCGGGAGTCATATTCCACGTTGCCAGGGAGATTCACTTCCCTGGGTGTCTGATCCCACGTAGGGGGGAGGGCAGTGATTTCACCTTTCAAGTTGGCTTAGCCAGAGAGAGAGGGCCACATCTGAGCAACAAAGAGGCATTCAGGAGGAGACTCTTAGGCACAAATACAGGGAGGCCTAGCCTCTCCTTTGCAGCAACCGTCTTCCCAAGGGTAAAACTTATGGTAGAGGGCTCAACGCATCAAACCAACAGTCCCCTATGTCTGTGGTCATGTTAGCAACCATGGAGGTGGGGTAGGCGAATACCCCTGCATTCTCCACAGGCTCCTCAAGGGGGCACTACATCTTTTTTTTTTTTTTTCCTTGTTTGTTTTTTTTCTTTCTTTTTTTTTTTTAACTTTCCCTTCTTTTTTAAATCAAGTGTATGAAAAAAAAAGTTAAAAAGAAAACAAACATACAATAAAAGAACATTTCAAAGAGACCATAACAAGGGAGTAAGAAAAAGACAACTAACCTAAGATAACGGCTTAACTTCCAACATGTTCCTACTTTACCCCAAGAAAGTTACATAATATAGCAACATTTCAGTGAACTTGTTCCTACTACATCCATCAGAAATTAACAGACCATAGTCATTTCTGGGCATCCCCAGAACGTTAAATAGCTTATCTGTTCTTCTTGGATTATTGTTCCCCCTTCCTTAATTGCTCTCTATTGCTAGTTCCCCTACATTCTACATTATAAACCATTTGTTTTACATTTTTCAAAGTTCACATTAGTGGTAGCATATAATATTTCTCTTTTTGTGCCTGGCTTATTTCGCTCAGCATTATGTCTTCAAGGTTCATCCATGTTGTCATATGTTTCACCAGATCGTTCCTTCTTACTGCCGCGTAGTATTCCATCGTGTGTATATACCACATTTTATTTATCCACTCATCTGTTGAAGGACATTTGGGTTGTTTCCATCTCTTGGCAATTGTGAATAATGCTGCTATGAACATTGGCGTGCAGATATCTGTTCGCGTCACTGCTTTCCGATCTTCCGGGTATATACCGAGAAGTGCAATCGCTGGATCGAATGGTAGATCTATATCTAGTTTTCTAAGGAAGTGGCAGACTGACTTCCAGAGTGGCTGAACCATTATACAGTCCCACCAACAATGAATAAGAGTTCCAATTTCTCCACATCCCCTCCAGCATTTGTAGTTTCCTGTTTGTTTAATGGCAGCCATTCTAACCGGTGTTAGATGGTATCTCATTGTGGTCTTAATTTGCATCTCTCTAATAGCTAGTGAAGCTGAACATTTTTTCATGTGTTTCTTGGCCATTTGTATTTCCTCTTCAGAGAACTGTCTTTTCATATCTTTTGCCCATTTTATAATTGGGCTGTCTGTACTATTGTCATTGAGTTGTAGGATTTCTTTGTATATGCAAGATATCAGTCTTTTGTCAGATACATGGCTTCCAAAAATTTTTTCCCATTGAGTTGGCTGCCTCTTTACCTTTTTGAGAAATTCCTTTGAGGTGCAGAAACTTCTAAGCTTGAGGAGTTCCCATTTATCTATTTTCTCTTTTGTTGCTTGTGCTTTGGGTGTAAAGTCTAGGAAGTGGCCTCCTAATACAAGGTCTTGAAGATGTTTTCCTACATTATCTTCTAGGAGTTTAATGGTACTTTCTTTTATATTGAGATCTTTGGTCCATTTTGAGTTAATTTTTGTGTAGGGGGTGAGGTAGCGGTCCTCTTTCATTCTTTTGGATATGGATATCCAACTCTCCCAGCCCCATTTGTTGAAAAGACCATTATGACTCAGTTCCGTGACTTTGGGGGCCTTATCAAAGATCAGTCGGCCATAGATCTGAGGGTCTATCTCCGAATTCTCAATTCGATTCCATTGATCTATATGTCTATCTTTGTGCCAGTACCATGCTGTTTTGGCAACTGTGGCTTTATAATAAGCTTCAAAGTCAGGGAGTGTAAGTCCTCCCACTTCGTTTTTCTTTTTTAGAGTGTCTTTAGCAATTCGAGGCATCTTCCCTTTCCAAATAAATTTGATAACTAGCTTTTCCAAGTCTGCAAAGTAGGTTGTTGGAATTTTGATTGGGATTGCATTGAATCTGTAGATGAGTTTGGGTAGAATTGACATCTTAATGACATTTAGCCTTCCTATCCATGAACATGGAATATTTTTCCATCTTTTAAGGTCCCCTTCTATTTCTTTTAGTAGAGTTATGTAGTTTTCTTTGTATAGGTCTTTTACATCTTTGGTTAAGTTTATTCCTAGGTACTTGATTTTTTTAGTTGCTATTGAAAATGGTATCTTTTTCTTGAGTGTCTCTTCAGTTTGTTCATTTCTAGCATATAGAAACATTACTGACTTATGTGCATTAATCTTGTATTCCGCTACTTTGCTAAATTTGTTTATTAGCTCTAGTAGGTGTATCGTCGATTTCTCAGGGTTTTCTAGATATAAGATCATATCATCTGCAAACAATGACAGTTTTACTTCTTCTTTTCCAATTTGGATGCCTTTTATTTCTTTGTCTTGCCGGATTGCCCTGGCTAGCACTTCCAGCACAATGTTGAATAACAGTGGTGACAGCGGGCATCCTTGTCTTGTTCCTTATCTTAGAGGGAAGGCTTTCAGTCTCTCACCATTGAGTACTATGCTGGCTGTGGGTTTTTCATATATGCTCTTTATCATGTTGAGGAAGTTTCCTTCAATTCCTACCTTTTGAAGTGTTTTTATCAAAAAGGGATGTTGGATTTTGTCAAATGCTTTTTCAGCATCTATTGAGATGATCAATTGATTTTTCCCTTTAGACTTGTTAATGTGTTGTATTACATTGATTGTTTTTCTTATGTTGAAGCATCCTTGCATGCCTGGAATGAACCCCACTTAGTCATGGTGTATGATTTTTTTAATGTGTCTTTGGATTCGATTTGCAAGTATTTTGTTGAGGATTTTTGCATCTATATTCATTAGGGAGATTGGCCGGTAGTTTTCCTTTTTTGTAGCATCTTTGCCTGGTTTTGGTATTAGATTGATGTTCGCTTCATAAAATGAGTTAGGTAGTGTTCCATTTTCTTCAATGTTTTGAAAGAGTTTGAGTAAGATTGGTGTCAGTTCTTTCTGGAAAGTTTGGTAGAATTCCCCTGTGAAGCCATCTGGCCCTAGGCATTTATTTGTGGGAAGATTTTTGATGACTGATTGGATCTCTTTGCTTGTGATGGGTTGGTTGAGGTCTTCTATTTCTTCTCTGGTCAGTCTAGGTTGTTCATATGTTTCCAGGAAATTGTCCATTTCTTCTACATTATCCAGTTTGTTGCCATACAGTTGTTCATAATATCCTCTTATAATTTTTTTAATTTCTTCAGGGTCTGCAGTTATGTCACCTTTTTCATTCATTATTTTGTTTATGTGGGTCTTCTCTCTTTTTGATTTTGTCAGTCTAGCTAGGGGCTTGTCAATCTTGTTGATCTTCTCAAAGAACCAACTTTTGGTGATATTTATCCTCTGTATTGTTTTTTTGTTCTCTATGTCATTTATTTCTGCTTTAATCCTTGTTATTTCTTTTCTTGTACTTGGTTTAGGATTGGTTTGCTGTTCATTTTCTAGCTTCTTCAGTTGATCCATTAGTTCTTTGATTTTGGCTCTTTCTTCCTTTTTAATATATGCGTTTAGTGCTATAAATTTCCCCCTTAGCACTGCTTTTCCTGCATCCCATAGATTTTGGTATGTTGTGTTCTCATTTTCATTCGTCTCTATATATTTAGCAATTTCTCTTGCTATTTCTTCGTTAACCCACTGATTGTTTAGGAGTGTGTTGTTTAACCTCCAGGTATTTGTGAATTTTCTAAGTCTCTGATGGTTATTGACTTCTAATTGTATTCCATTGTGGTCAGAGAATGTGCTTTGAATAATTTCAATCTTTTTAAATTTATTGAGGCTTGTTTTATGTCCCAGCATATGATCTATTCTGGAGAAAGTTCCATGAGCACTAGAAAAGTACGTGTATCCTGGTGATTTGGGATGTAATGTCCTGTATATGTCTGTTAAATCTAATTCATTTATCAGATTGTTTAGGTTTTCAATTTCCTGATTGGTCTTCTGTCTGGTTGATCTATCTATAGGAGAGAGTGATGTGTTGAAGTCTCCCACAATTATTGTGGAAACATCAATTGCTTCCTTTAGTTTTGCCAGTGTTTCTCTCATGTATTTTGTGGCACCTTGATTGGGTGCGATCCTAGAGTTTTAAGGCTGCTGCAATAGTCTAATCCTTCAGTTCGGTCCTGCCACAGTTTGTCTCTGCCACTGACCCACAAGTCCTTGGTATTGGTGTATGGCTCCTGAGACTTGCAAGTGGGCCCCTCTTCCAGGCCGTGCACCCCCTGGTCCTCTGTTGAGGGATGACTGTGCTATGTCACAGGTGAGTGCCGTCCCCCCAGGGCAGTTCTGGGCTGCTGGGCTGTGTAGGGAGGCTCCCAGTCTGCTGAAATGATGGCTGAATGGGGCTTTGTTAATTCACACTGCTCTACCTTCCCAACTCTGGGACAATCAGCTGAGGTTGCAGGGAAGGCTAATGTCCACGCCCAGTTTTGTGGTGTGTGCCTGTTATTTGAAGCACTTCCATCACACTGGGTTGTCTGGGGCAGCTCTGGGCTATGGGGCTGGTGATGGGCAGGAGTGTTTCCTGTCCACCAGGATGATGGCTGTGAGTGGACACCCCCCTTTTCTTGGGAAGTTGTGGTGTTTAGTGAATTTTCTCAGCCACTGGATTATTGCGTTTTGTCTCAGAGCTCTCCTAGTTTTGCTCTTGACTTGACCTGCCCAAATTGCAGGTCTTTGAAGCTTTCTGTATTGGGCTTCTTAGAGTAATTGTTTTAGAAAAAGAAAAAAGGATTAAAAAAAAAAAAAAAAGGGCCCTCCTCAGAGATCTAATGGGTTATTGAAATGCTAAGAGACAAAGCAACCAGGGCTATTAAGGAAAGGTCCACAGGGCAGAGAGATCAGCTTTTCTTCGGGATTTGCATATGCGCCTCAGGGCCTGAGCTCGGGCCTGAGCTCTGCCCTTCCCCCTTCTATGTTCACCAGAACTCCAAAAATCCTCCGCTTTTATTTTGGAGTTTTTCGTGTTGTTTTTTTTCTATGCCTGTCTCCTCTCTGCTGGGCTGGCTGCTCTCAGATTCTCTGGTGTCTGGTCTCCGTCTATCTATGGTTGGAGTTTGGATCAGCAGAATGAGTTTCCGATAAGGGCTGCCACTGCAGTTCTCCCTTCTCCTTCCCGGAGCTGACAGCCCCTCCTCCCATGGGACTGAGCCTGGCAGGGAGGGGCGTGGGTCCCCTGGCCGCAAAAACTTACAGATTTCGTGGATCTCAGCAGTTCCACGTTTTCATGAGTGTTGTATGAAGTATGCCCAAAGTCAGATTGCTCTGTGGTGTCCAGTCCACGCAGTTCCTGGCTTTCTACCTACTTTCCTGGAGGAGTAACTAAAACATACAGCTCACCAGTCTGCCATCTTGCCCTGCCTCCAGTCCTTTTAAGTGAAACATTTTAAAAGGTATTTTGAACAGACTTAGAAAATTCTTGCAAGTACTAAAAACACCCACTCCTCCAGCCAGCCTGTACAGTTATTATTATGAATAATTTATTTTCCTCTAGGGGATTTTGCTATTTATTGCTCTTAATTATTTGCTTTTCAAGTGCCACTATAGATTCCCTGGGGAAGTCCTTGAGAGGAGGAAGTTGTCATGCTGGGAAAGCATCAGCCTGATGACTCTTTGGTACGAATGCCACCGATCTGCGGGTGAGAGCAATTACCCTTCATTAGCCAAGCAGAGCTGATGGAATAAAGTTCTTCTAAATGGGCACTTGACATGGCTATTAACTTCACCATTTCAAAAGAAAAACTTCTTTGGGAAAGAGTGAGCAAAAATGGAAATAGAACCTTGAAAAGAAAGGAGAGTCTCAAGCTGTTTGTTTTTGTTCTTTGAACTAAATCAAATATTTTATTAAATAACCTTATAGAGAGCATTGTGGGCATTGAAAAGAGAAATGGGTTGGGGGTCCTATGATCTAGGTTCTATTACCGTGGTGCCATTAACCCATTAGGATTTTTGTGGCTCAGATTATTCACTTGTAAAACGGTGTAGGAGGGGTTAATGAAGAGGAATTGAATCAAATTTAGGAAGTCTTAGTTCAATACCAGAGAACCGGGACTGAACAGAAAATATTCTACCTATAGGAAAGAAAAATGCCTTGGAGCAATTTACTCAGGCAGTCCAAGATAAGTAGACAGTCTTTAGAGTCAGCCTTTTAGCATCCAAAGAAAGCTGGTCAAGACTCAGAGTTATGTAGAACTGTGGGGACTGAATGGTGGTAAGCAACACAAACCTGCTGTTATAGCTCTAGGGAGCCTTCTGGATGAGATGGATAGGATGGTGGTTCTAAGATAGGAAAAGGGCACCAGTCTGAGTCAATGATGATATGCAGCTAGCATGCATTGGTGCCTGTTATCTGTGGCTTCTAGACCCATTGACATTGCTTGTGCCTTATCAGTTAAATATTTTTAATGCTTAGCCTAGGTTGGGGATAACATTAGGTTTCCAGATATCTACTAAACAGCTGTGTAAAACTGAGGGTTTTTTTTTTTTTTTTTTTATGAGGAGGCTATGAGTACCTCTTTTTTTTTTTTTTTTTTTCATCTTCTGGTATCCAAGTCAGAAAGTTAGTTTCCAAAATGCAGTGAACATTCCTTTTTACTCTATTGACTACTCCTAAACCACTGCTCTAAAGAGTCCAGCTGATAGTTTAAGGAAAGTAAGTATCTTTGATACAAAACCAGCAGCATGATTCTTTGCACAAATCCAGGATGGTCAGGAAAGGAATAGGAAATTGACAGCAATAAAGCTCTAAAATCAATTCAAATCATTAAATGAGATAAGAGCAAATTAGACACTATTGCTATTCACAAAACCAAGCCCTTCCTCGTTGATTCAAGAAGGACTGAAGAATCAGCAAATGCATATTTAGATAACCATTTTAGCAACAGAGTAGTTTGTGTGTGTGTGTGTGTGTGTGTGTGTGTGTATGTGTATGAATTAATCCTAATTTTTTCTCATTAAGAAAGTTGTGTTACTGAGTCCCTTCTGAAAGCCAGTACTTGACTTATAGGTGTGTATGTATCTGTGTGTGTGTGTTTGCATGTGTGAGTATACATGTGTATTTAGTACAAGCAGGTCACTGGCCTATGACAGCTATGTGACTCATAGAAGGACATTGTGCTTCAGAAGCTGACTTCACTCTCCTCTCCCCAGCTTCTGTTTGTTCAGTTCAGATATTGGTGCTGACACACTAGCTCTCTTCAGAGCTAGGGTAGTGTCCATCTCATGTTTTTGGTGATGCTCCCAACTTGTTTCTCTGGAATGCAAAGGGGGAGAACCTAGGTCCATATTGAGTGATTTACTACTGCTGCTACCAAGCATGTAACATATAGGGTTAGGAATGAAACAGTTGTTGGCCTTCTTAAGCTCCGGAGTCAGATCCTGTGTGTTGAGTCCTAGAGTGAATAAAAAGCAAGCAAAGTGCAAGCTTATTCCAACATGAACTGTCCTTGACAACTCCAGGCTTAGCCTTTGTGCCAGTTTGGATGTATTATGTCCCCCCAAACACCGTGTTCTTTGATGCAATCTTGTGGGGGCAGATATATTAGTATTGATTAGGTTGGAATCCTTTGATTGAGTGTTTCCATGGAGATGACTCAATCAACTGTGGGTGAGGCCTTTGGATAATTCCATGGAGGTGTTACCACACCCATTCAGGGTGGGTTTTAATTGAATCACTGGAGTCCTATAAAAGTGTCCACACACGCAAAGAGGTGCTGCAGCCAAAAGGGACACTTTGAAGAATGCACAGGATCTGAAAGTGGAGCTGGAACACAACCCAGGAGCAAAGGACCAGCAGATGTCAACCAGTGCCTTTCCAGCTGACAGAGGTGTTCCGGATGCCATCTGCCTTCCTTCATTGAAGGTGTCCTCTTGTTGATGCCTTAGTTAGACAGTTTTATGGCCTTCAAACTTTAAATTTGTAACCAAATAAATCCCCTTCATAAAAGCCAATACATTTTCTGGTATTTTGCATAATGGCAGCATTAGCAAACTGGAACAGCCTCTGTGGTTCTCCCTCAGCAGCATCCCATACTGCCTCTCACCACTGTGTTTCCCTGGACACCAGCTGTTTGGGACAACAACCATTTGGTGCCAGGGGAAAGCAGTACCCAATCATGTCCAGGTTTGCCAACTGGCACAGTCCCAAAGGCCACTGGTCCATTCTCTGTTTCTGGCATCTGGCAACTTTCCCACTTCCAGACTGAGCATTCTGAACAGGGAGGCAGTACAACTTCTTTGCTTTTTTGGCATTAGAAACAAAAATTTTAAATTAAGCGGGGTGGGGTGGGGTGGTGGAAATTGGTCTATAATATTATATATGATTTTAGCAGATCCTGACCTATTCTAATTTGTACATTTGCAGGCAACTAGACACTATTTAATCTAAAGATGATAAAGGGAAATTTGATTTTAAAAATATGCCTATAAGAGACTGATGAACCCAGGAACAGCCTTGCTATCAGAAGTTGAAGTGTCTCCAACCGTCCATGGGAGTGGTTAGAAGTCTGTTTCCTGGGCAGAGTGGTGCAGAGTATGTTATCAGGAAAGAGGAGTAGCTCAGCTCATCAGGGGAAAGCAGGAATGCTCATTTATTCACCAGATATTTATTAAGCACCTACTATATTCCAGGCACTCTCCTGGGTACCTGTTGTAACCAAAGCAGACTAAATTCTTGCCTTAATTTGTCTTATATTCCAGTGGCACTCAATATATGTATATATATAAAAGGAATATTGTTGAGAGGTGATGTGGCATATGGGAAAGGGTTTTGGAATCAGATGGGATGTTTAAATCCTGGCTTCACGACTTTCTAGATGTGTGACTGGGGTAGTTTAAAAAAACTCTCTGAGCTTTGGTTTCCTCATTAGTAAGATGGGGATAATATGCTGTTTTTACAGGTTGTTATAAGGATTAGCAATGATGTATGTAAAGTCTTTGGCCTGGTGTCTAGCACATAAGTGAGGTTCAACCCAGGGAATTATCACTTCATTGTTGGGAGGTAGAATTGTTCCACAAGTTACCCAATGCACAAAGACAGGGAGGAGGAAGAGTTAGTACCCATCCTCTCCCCGCCCCCCTCCACTGCCCACATTATTCCCTTCATTATTATTTTTCACTTGGAATACTTGGAGAATGACTGGTCTTGCTGTCTTCTGTTTTGCTGACCTGAACTCATTAGAGCTTGCTAATGCTTAAATCTGATCATGTCATTGCACTTCATAGACCACTTCAAAGGATCCTCTGGGCATGAGATGAAGTTCAAATTGTTTAGCACAGTTAAAAGGTCTTTCACCTGGGCTTAGCCTAATCTGCAGCCTCCCCTCTTACCACGTTTTCCTCCCACCTCTCCTGACAAACTCTCCCACTCTGGGTCTGTGCACAACTTATTCCTTATGCGTGGAGTACCTGCCTCCCTTCCCAAGCCCATCTTTACCTTAACTCCTGAACATCCCTCTACGCTTATCTCTGACAGTGCCTCCCCCAGGGACTTCCCTGACACTGAAGCTACGTCAGGCTTTTCTAGGTGCTTTTAACACCCTGGCCTTTCTCCTATCATCCCCGTGTCTGTGTTCCCAAACTCGAGAACTGCAGCAAATTCACAGTGGATGCAGTGGATTATTTTAAATTTTTGAGGGAAGCCCAAAGACATCTGTTAGATATCATGTGGACTATTATGTTAAGTCACTTGGACCTAGCTTTGCAATAACTATTAGGTATTTCTTTTGACCTAGACGCAGCATGAACAACATTGAGATACGAAAGGTGAGAAAGTTTGAAAACGTTTGCCCTATACTGCAATTGCCTTTTAACTTGTCCCGTTGTCCTAACAGAACATTTTTATGTTATAGAACTCGTTTAGAATCAATGAAAAGTTTTTGGTCCTGCTTTCTAGAAGAAAGCACATATGCTCCTGCATTTAAGAGATTCATGGACCCCTTGCAGCCCATCTGTGGACCCCCTAGAGTAAGAACATCTAGTATGGAGCTTGATATAGGCTGAATGAATGAATGAATGAATGAGAGGCTTAACTTGTCTGGCTTTATATCTGCCAGAATATTCAGAGAAATTTAGGACACTGAAAATAGGCCTTAGGGAGGGAGAAAATTCTCAGCAATTTGAAGAAAGAAGAAAGTGGTGTTTTAACACTGCATTTTGAGGATTTTGGATTCTGATCCAGTTGAGAGAAGACCCAAGAGATCAAGTAGTATCAAAATATCTGTACTATTAATGACTGGAATGGAATGGATGATAAGCTGAAATTGGACTCTTTAATTGGGAAAGTGTGGGGGCTCTGGTTATTGCTTGGGAAATGGGAGGCAGAGGAGAGCCGGGGCCTTACCAATCCTTAAAACAAGAAGAATGAGTTAAGGCATAAAAGACAGAGCTACACGTGAGTAGTGACTGCCCAGAGGAGAAATGTCAACCCTCAAGTGTCAGCCTCTCACCATCTCCCTAGGTGTGAGAGTCACCCCATCCATGGGGAAAGGAAATAGTATGCCAGCTATGTTCTCTGTGTTTTCTTAAGAGAGTGCAAGTGTTGAAATTTCCTATTTTTAGAACCCAGGCAGAAATTCAGGGATGTTTTAATAGCCTCCTGTTTTAGTTTTCTAGTTGCTAAAACAAATAGCATACAATGGATTTGCTTAACAGCAATTTAGTGACACCTAGTTTCAGGGTTTAGAAGGCTTACTTCCTCTAAGGGTTGGCATCTTCTGGCTGCCTGGCAGTCTTTGGGGTTCCTTGGCTTTTCTGTCACGTGGCAATGCACATGGTAATGTCTTCTCCTTTCTCTTCCGGGTTCAGCTGACTTCCAGCTTCTGGCTACTTCTTGTGCCTTCTCTCTCCATCTGTCTGTCACTGCTTATAAAGCATTCCAGTAATTGGGATTAAAGCCCAATTTGATTTGGCTGGGCCATACCTTAATTGAAGTAACATCTTGAAGGGATCTCATTTACAATAGGTCGACACCCACCAGAACGCAGACCAAGACCAAGAACATGTCCAAACTGGGGAACAAAATTCAATCCACATCACTTATTCACTCCATTGGTGAGGGAGAGATTTCTGCCCTGGGGTTGTAGAGATTGAGGAACACATGACACCTGATGCTGGACAGAGGTGATCAACAGCAGTTTATCAGTCATCTATACTCACTGCTGGGAGGAGGAGGGCACTGCCCACCACACAGGATCACATGGGGTCACACCCATGAACACAGTGAACAACCAGAGCTGTGGGAGGCAGGCTTTGTAGTATCAAGAGGTTGGGGATGCCTGCTGGTTCCTGCAGAAGATGATGGGCTTGTTTGAATAATTCTGCAGGCTGATGGGGAAATGAAGCCCAGGACTCAGGGACAAGCAGGAACTGCAATGGTCCTTTTGAGGAGGAAGGTTGTTTGCCTTGGGGACCTTATCCACCAGAGCAGACTAAAACTTGTGGTTGGGTTATTTAAAACCCTCCAGATTTTACTCAGATGTTGAGCCAGCATATAATATTGGACCTTAATTTTAGGTCTTGCCCCACAAGGGACGAAAAGGATTGCCTTAAACTTGTTATTCTTATTGACATCATCGTGGTTGTTTTTGGTCTGTCATGGACACACTGTCCTAAATCTCATCCAGAAGACTCCAAGAGGTCTGCACAAAGCCCACACAGAAGTCAGGAAGAAAATAAATGAACCTTGAGAAGAAGTGCAAACAAACTCATATTCTCAAAGGTTTATTTTTTTTCTTTCTCTCTCCTTTTTCATTTCGATGATCCTGTAAATATCTCCACTTACATTAATTATGTGCTACGCTGCCCACTGCAGCCACTTACATGGCTTAGTTTGGCACAAGACAACCAGATTCCTCTAAACCACCCCCACCACCAGGACAGTATCTCTAGCCTTCGCAGCCCCTTGCTTTTGCCTGGCAACAGCATCATCCAATTTCAATTCCAGATGTTGTTTTAGACATTTCTTAAAGAGCAAAGAGCCTTGGTGTTTCATGTGCTGAATTTATTTATTCATTTATGTTTACCACTGAAGATTGCATTTTCTATTTTGATTGTTTTTATCTTTAATTTCTTGAAAGGATGAAAGATAAGAGATAAAGAATGATTTTATTTAAATTAATAGAAACATTTCCCTATCTGGAATGAATGACCATTTTTCGAATAACATCTTCCTCTGTCAACTTATTTTAGTTGTAATATATAGTATATAGTTGTAATTGTATAGTATGTTGTAAATCTCAAGGATGAACTCCCCTCCCCCCCTCCGCTGCATGGAAAAGAGAGGATATATAAGATTTCATCTAAGGTGCCAATCTCATAATTATAGGTGAACAAGGGGAGGTGCCTCTCCTGGAGGTCATTTGTTAGGTAGTTAAAGCCTACCCAACCTATCTCAGATCACTGACTTGTATATTCAATGAAAAGTTGGGAGCATTTACAGGAGGTTGAAAAGAGTCATGAAAATTGATACATGCTCTATTTCAAGGCAGGCCTTCCTATTAACATATAAACAGTATGCTGTTTCTTTACCTAATGGCCACACTTTTGTTTCTACAATTCAATTACAAAAAGAAACTCAGCATCTTTGAACTAATCTGGGACATAGCCTTTGAGAATTAGAAATACATAAATTGGGAGGAAAGACTGAACTGAGGATCACTAAAGCACCTGAGCTCATCCAATGAAGTTGACACAAGGCCAGGGGCCATCATGGTATCAGAAATAGGAGATGGCTTTTTGTACACTTGGGGCATCTGGAATCAAGGTAAAAATAGTAAGAGCTGAAATGTACAGACCATTCTCAGAGGCAATTAATTTAAGGAGAACTTCGAGGTTGGATTTGTGAACTGGAATGCCTATAGGGTCCAGGCAGGAATTGTAAATGAATGAGACAGGAAAGCACACTGGTAAATAGCGAAAGACAACAGGGATCATGGAAGGTGTCAGGGAGCACATGGCCCTGTGTGAGCAGACAGTTGCTGCTCAATCTCAGCAGTTGCCAGGCACATAATGAATCCAGTAGTGCAAGATCTTCCAAGATTTTAAAGAAGCCAGAAATCTTTAAATCTTTATTTCATGTGAAATATCCCAATTTCTAAATGCTGTCAACTAATTTGAATTTTAAAAACTTTTTGTGATGGTTGGGCAAAATTTCTATCACTTGAATTTAGCCCACATGGCAAGAAACAAAGACCACCCAAATGAGAACAAGCAATGGCTATTTATTCAAAGCTTGGTATAGCAAGGGCACCATCCACCATCACTTGTGTTTGGCAGAAACTCAAAGGCAGAAAGGGGAGGGTAAAAGGAAAAAAAGAAAAAGACTTCAGATATGGCCTTATTGGGGGCTTTTGGCAATGTAGAGCATATTTAGTTTTCTCTGGTTGGTCCTAAGTTGGAAGCAAGGGCAAAAATTAGGGAAGCTGGAAGTTATTAAGTCTTAACCACTTGGGGTCAATTGTTACAGAGGCTACGGTTTGGGTTCCTGGAATGGTTGCTGCAGATTGTGGGACAGAGTTCTGTTTTTATATATGGTCTGGCCGTTGTCCATTTGTATATTCAGTTTCTCACCCACAGGTCACCAGTCCTTATCTCTGCTATCTAACAAATTACCATTAGAGATTTTTGAGCAAGGGAGATAACATTTATTCTTTTGTTAATCCATTAAATATTCATCTGTGGAGTGCCTGCTATGTACCAGGCACTATTACAGAGTACCTGTCTTCATGGAACTTGCATTCTAGTGGGATATGATAATGGAAGTAAAGAAATATATAACATAATTCAAGTAGTGGTAATGGTTATGCAGACTATAAATAATGGTAAGGGGACAGAGGAGAGTAGAGGGCAGTGTCTTAATTTGCCATAGTTGCTATCACAAATTTATTTTGGCTTAACAACAATAATTTATTGGCTCATGGTTTTGAGACTAGAAGTCCAAAATTAAGAAATTATCAAGGCTGCTTTCTGCTTGAAGAAAGTCCACCCTGATTCAGTTGGGCACACCTTAACTAAAAATAACATCTTCCAGAAGGTTCCATTACAATGGGTTCATACCTACAAGGACCTGGATTAAAATAAAGAACATGTGTTTGTTGGGGTACATAATTCAACCTACCACAGTGTGCCCTCTGTACTCCCATAAGACAGGATCTTCCCACATGAAAAGTATATTCACCTGAACCCTGAATCCCAAAAGCCTTAAGCTATTTCATTAACAATTCAAGGTTCGAAGGCTCATTAAAATCAGAGCCCCTCTCCTGGCCTTGGGAGATCTCTTTGGTCCAGACTTCTGCTTCCATCATTCATTGCCTGGTGGGGTGACCCAAACCTTCATTCCCGAAGAGTCTGGGCTATTAGTAGCCCTTCCTTGATTAGGTTGTTGTGGTTGTCCAATGACTTGAGTCACAGGGCATTGTAGTACTAAGAGACTTCCTAAGGGAACTTGTGTATTCCAGACTTACTCTTCTTTGCCTTCGTTGTGGAATAGCAGTTCGATTTCCTTTTGACAATCAGAATCAATCAACCCAACCAGTATAGTAACTCCCTTCTTTGCCTGTTGATTCAGAGGCATGAGGAGCCCAAAGTGGCTGGGTGGGAGTTTTAACTTCTTGTTCAATAGAATCATTGTTGTATTTCCTGCTGGAAGGACTCTTCTCTTTGGAACTAAGACCCAAAGACCAGCAGAGCATAAGTCTCAGGGATAGGGAGCAAAAGTGTTTTCTAGTGGATCGCTATGGGGTTAATAGCAAGTGGTGCCACTTCCATTTCCACCCCTGTGAATCCTGGCTATGGGAGAGAAACAGCACCATAGAGTGGACACTGATTTGGAGCATACACAGCCTCCTGGAGAGTATTGCTCAGCCCTGCAAGGTATTGCCACCCAGTTGGCACTGTGATTGAGTCTTCAAAAAGCCATTCTACCATTCTATCAATCTAATTGCTTCAGGATGATGGGAACATGATAAGTGAATTCCATGAGCATGGGCACATTGCTGCTGTTCATCGCTGTGAATTGAGTTCCTCATCAGAAAACAATGCTGTGTAATACCATGACCATGGATATTGGGTTGAATTATGTACCCCACAAACACAGTGGTATTTTAAATAGTGTTGCAAAGTTTTCTCTGAGTAGAAGACATCAGAGGAGAGACCCAGGGTGAAATGGTGCACTGTGTGTGCATGTGAATGTGTGTGTGAGCTCCAGGCAGAGTACAAAGGTTCTGGGCAAAGTGCACCTTGGAGTATTATATGCAGAGGAAGGATGGTCAAGATGGCTGGAGCAAATTAAGCATGAAAAGAGCAGTAGGAGAGTCAGAATCAGAAACTAACAAGATGCCATATCACATGGGGCCATGCGAGGCTGCTTTTAGATGCTGCCCATCTTCAAAGTCCTTTAAAAAGGAAGGATAATTGAAATAATAGGGAAAACTTGAGAGGATAGATGGAACATCCAGGCTGCACCCACCACCCTATTTACCCATCTTTCTTCCTCATACAATAACATGGGTCTATGCTAAAGAAGCCTTCTCTTTTACTTATTTCTTTTACTTAGTATCATCTTTTCATAGGACAGAAAGCCTCAAGATGCAACCTGCATGAGGGGAAGAGGCCAAGTCTGCAGGGGAGACAATTCTATGGTCTGAGACCTCAAGTCTTAGTTCTTGATAAGTTAAAGAAATTTGGAAAGTTCACTCTATAGCTCAAGCCTGCTAGTTAAGCTTACAGCTTTTCTGTGGGATGTCAATCTCAGGGTTTGGCTTCAGACAGTAGAAGTCTATAAAGTAATAACATTTAAGAAGACAGTTAAAATGTGTTAGTTTAGTATTTGCAAAAGATGATCCCCATTAAAAATTATCCATTTCCATTTGCAAAGTTAACAAAGAGAGTATCTTAGTGTAGGTAAACCACCAGCTAAAAAGAAGAGTACAGCAAGAAATAAGGAAGGGCATTTCAGGTACAGGCAGGGTAAGGAAGGAAAGTTCAGAGAGAGGTAAAAGTTTCAAGTGAATAAAGTGAGATTTAAAACCTGAAAATGACATTTACTAGAACGAGAGAGTGAGACTTTCTCTAGGATAAAATTGTGGAGTTGCAACAGTTTCAGGTGACAACGTAATTAGTCAGAGATAACCCTCAGTTAGTGAGTGTTCTAGTTTTTATTCTGGAGAACCCATGTGTTCTAACATGATAGCTTGTAATAAAATCAAATTGGGTAACCAAGACCAGCACATATCCAGGAAGATGAAAATCTAAATTAAATTTGAATATTCGCTAGCTTAACATTTCAAGCAAGTTGCCCTAAATTGTAAGTTCTTCCTCTCTGTCTCTTGCATACCACTGTTCTAAATTAGCTCAGCCGATAGCTAAACAAGATATATGCAAAACCTCAAAGTATATAGGAAACAGTTTCAGAAATTTATTTTCGTGATCTTAAATAAAAGGGGCTATAGAAATGTCTATGCACGGTGCCTCGAATTTTAGTGAGATAAATGGTATGTTGAGAAGCCCAAGGATACACATTTCCTTAAATAGCCTCCAGTCAAACACTGATCTACATGCACCTCGCCTGGAGACTCTCCATCTGTACAAACAGCACATTATTCAGTTATTCACACCACTCTTCCCTTTGAGATGCCTTTTAATGTACAGGGATCAATAAAAATGAACCAGTTCTTTTATTTAAATGTCATCTCATAAAGGCAGGCAACACAGATAACCTTTTCCTGCAGCAAGTGTATTCTAATGCACTCCTCACAGATGCCAAAACCTTCTCTTCATCACAACCACTTGACTGCTCCACCAATTCAGCTCACATTTATTTCCCTAAAAGCTATTTATTGCCCATTGAAAATAAACATGCAAGACAATTTTGTAAGAGGAAAGCCAATTTGTAATACAGAAAAAATCAAGTTGTTTCTTTTAGATGCCTTCTTTTCAAGAGTTTATTCTCTTGGCCTTGAATTTCAAGATTGGTGGCATGTCCATGGGACAAGCCAAGAGAAAGTCACTTATACACACTTATAGGCAAAGTCTGAAGACTAAAGAGGAAAAGGGAATTTTCTAAAAATTGTCATCATCATTTTTCTGATGGGCTTTCAAAAAATAACTTGTCCTTGAAACTATTTTTCCCACAGGTTATTTTGTATTCTTAAATTAACCAGGGTGAAGAACAATGAAGCAAAATATCAAAGACAGCAATCATGAAAATCAATATCTTCAACGCTCTGCTTACCCTTATTTATCGTTTGAAAAATGTCTGCCTATGGTGTTTCTTACCACTTACTCTCCATTATGGGCACATCTACTGCAGACAATTTGATTATCTGAAAATCCACAAACATAATTTTTTCTTTTTACAACTATTGCCATAATGTATGTCAGAGATGGAATCCTGAAGTTGTGCAAATTCAAGGAAAGTTTTTAGGCTTCCTCCTCCCCTTCCTTCCTTTCTACCTTCTTGGTATAGTTAAAACAAAGGACTTCGGTGTCAGCCTGAATTGGCTTTAAAACCCTGCTCTCCCAGATGCTAGCTATTTAGTCTTGAGTAAGTCAGTTAATTTTTTAATTACCTCTGTTTTTACATGTGAAAAGTGAGTATGCTATTGCTTTCCTTGTATGAGTCCTAGGATACTGGGAGATACTTGTCAGGTACATGACACTGCACATGATAGGTAGGTGTTCAATAAATGGTAGCTACTATCATGATTCATTTAATGAATATTTTTTACCAGCCATGTAGAAGAAACTATATTGAAGTGCTTACCATCATACTAGTATGTGTTTTGGCAAGGCTACCAAAATACTGTCTAACAAATGCTCTAATTGTATGGCATTATAAATAGCAGTCTTCATCAGCAAAGCCAGGGCAAGTTGCTCGTTAGGACTTGTGATCCAAGTTCCAGAAGTGATGAAGTACTGTCAACAGTCAGTACTCATTGTCGTCCATGGAAAGAGTACAATGAGCAGATGAACACTTTAATCCCATTGACAGTCACATTTCCTCCACATTCCATAATGACAGACCATTGGCTAAGAGAATGGGCAATGACTGTCATAATGAACCTCTGTTTATGTATTTATTTAATATGGAAACATGCATGGCCTGTGATTCTATTCCTAGGGAGAGGAGAGAGGTGGAAGACTTTCTTACCACAAAGTTGTGTTAATGAATTAGTGGGATTGAGTCAAAAAGGCTAAAACCCAGTAGAATGCCTTCCTTGTGCGTCTTTATATAATTATATCCCAACTGCCTTGTATCTCCTTCTCCCATCCTACAGTTAAGTTTTAGCAATAATAGAATGTGTTTATTTTGGGACTATCAGTCAATACAACAGTTCAGCAGCTCTTTTATAGGCTAAGTAAATTTTATACTACCTTTTCTGAGCATAGAATATTTCAGAAGATAAAGGATATGGTGTATGGTGAAGAGAGCAGGCTCTCAAGTCAGACTGCTGGGGCTCAAATCCCAACTTGACTACTTACTCGTGGTATGTACTTAGACACACTATTTAACCTCACTGAGTTTTGAGTCTTTATTGGTAAAATAGGATTTGTTGAGAGGATCAAACAAAAATCATGACCTATAATACTTAATACAGTGCTAACATTTGGGGGCACTTAAAAATTATAGCTATTATCATTAGGAGTATATCAGATTTTAATCTGAATTATAACAAGGTACAGTGTAATGAGCCCTCTAAAACTTGAACTTTTTGTGGACCATTCACATGCTATGGTAATTCAGAGGGCCTTCTTATTTAAAATACATTTACAAATCTCTATATTTTAGAATTCGGCTTCTCTTGCTGCTTAAAATATTTCCTCTCTACCGCCTACCCCATACTATTCCTTTAAAGATTCATCTTTGGATGAGAACATCAGCAAACAGTTGGCATATTTCATTTCAGACAGCCTTTATAAAGTAAATAATATGTGGTTGGACAAATCTTTAGTTTCTGATAAATTTTGTCAGAAAAAGCCAAACAAGAATCTTTGGTCTTTGGTTTTTGATTTTCAGTAGACCAAGTAAATTACATTGGTTTAGATATCTGCTTCTGTGGAATTAATTGAAAGGAAAATAATTTGTGCTGGCATATCTACATATAAGCTGAACAAAAATGTTGAGTTTATGTTGTTAAACTTATACCATTAGAGAATAAAATAATCTCAGCTGTTAACTTCACTTCCTTGTTCCTTTGATTCAAATGCTTTATACTTATTTTCGAAAATAAAACCTTGATTTCTTATTCCAGTATTCATTTACTTAATGCAACAGTTTGTGGCAGTTTGGAACATAACATAAGTCTACCTTTAGTGTAAAATTGCCCATGTCTCTGATGAACTGTGGGAGGGCTATGAAGATGGTGCGAGGCAGATCATAATTTCCCTCCAGAGGAGTGAATGGGGTCGTGGTGGACTGCAGAGACACGTGTTACAGGGTGCCAACAATGTGGCCTGCCTGTCTGCTCTGGTACCCCACCCTCAAAGTTCTTGCACCCTTGTTCTCTCTTATTCTCATTCTCTCACTCTCTTTCTCTTTTTTTCTTGCTATTTTTTTTTTTTTTTTTTTTTTTGGCTCTTGCTTTCTGTCTCTCTCTGTTTCTCCTCTTTTCTCTCTCTCTCTCCTGCTTGGCATGCTTGTGCCATTTCCTGTACTGTTCAGTCCATTTATTTATTTCTATGGTACCTATCTCCATGGAATCTAGCCATGCAGACAAACTCATTAGGTTAAATATAGACCTGTGTAGGAAGAGAATGAACATGTCTCTCTTGCTTCCTTCCCTCCAGGATGATCTATGCTTGATTAAGTGAAAGGAAGAGAGGAGAATAGGTATTCCCTGCAGGCTGCGGAGGGCAGTGTGAGACCAAAGAGCAGTCTGCTTTCCCTATCCGAGGTGACTGCTCCAAAGGAGGCGAATGGCACTGTGGCATTGTGGCCTTGGGGAGCTGGCCACATCTACAATTTTGTCACCCAAAATTGTAAGGGTTGGATCAGGTGATTGCTGAAGACTCCCACAACCCTAGCATGAGTGATTTCATAAGCTCCCAAAGTGATCCAGGCTTTCCAAGGAGGCTGTCTTCTGGCAGCCATACTCAAGAGCAGGGTTATGAATAGATGTAAATCTCAAGATTCAGGAGTATTGTTAGTGAGCTGCTCCTTTCCCCCTGCAAGTATGCTGCTAGGAGCACCAAAGAGGTGGTCCACAAGGTCAAGGGACCTAGCAGCTGATCAGCTTCTCAAAGGCCGTCATCTGGCAAGGACCCTGAGGAGACTAATGTTGAGATAATGGGGATCTAAGGTATTGGGCCACACCTTAACAAAGTAACCTCATCAAAACGTCCTACTTAGGATGGGTTCACACCCACGGGAATGGATTAAGATTAAGAGCATGTTTTTTGGGGTACCTAGTTCCAAGCCACCACAGGTGGTAACATAGAAACTCATGAAAAAAAAGCATTTTGGGGAGGATGCAGTGGTCTCCAACATCAACTGCTGCTGAGAAATCAAATAAAGGAGGACAAAAGTAATTTTGCAGTGGGTAGGAGAGAATGTGGAGATAGGAAGAGAGGATAATTCTTTCAAGAAGTTTGGTTATGAATGAGAGGTATGAATAGGGAAGCTAATGGGGGTAGAAAGAATATTTATATGTATCTCTATATATCTGTATTTATCTATCTATATATATATCAATTGTATATATCTATAGTATTGAAATGGGAGTAAATGTACATGTTTAAATGCTGATGAGAAGGAGACACTGGGGAATGAGAGGTTGAAGATACAGGGAAGAGTCCTTGAAAAATCAAAGTCCTTGAGAAAGTGAGAGGATATAAAATCCAGGGGACAGAGGAAGATTAATGTTAGGGGGAGAGATTCATTTCCTTTTGAATAGGAGGGAAGGAGATACAGATGGTTGTGGATAGAAGTAAATTTGCAGGTTTAGTCCATAAATTAAGGGGAGTACCATGTGATGGAGACTATTTTCTCTGAGATTAAGAAGAACAGGCCATACTGGAAATGGAGCAAGGTGGCAGGGCTGGAAGTGTGAGGTGTGGGGAAGGCTGGAAATTGTTTCTGCAGCATTAGGAGAGGGTTGACTAGGCAGAGGTATAAGTTTTGCTGGTGGCACAAAAGGCTCCAGTCAAGTAGGAGCCCATCTGGAAGATGGTGTGATTTTTCTCCAGCAGCCTGGTGTGGTTTCAGAGAATTAGCACATGAATTTGTCCAGGCTTGGTGTTTTTTACCAGGTGAGTCACTGGAAAGAAAATGAAGCAAAGGAGTTAGTAAGACAATAGTTGATGCAATGGAGCATGAAATCTATATTGGAAAGAAAGGATAGTATAGAGAGAAAGCTGCTGATTGAAAGAGAAAATGATGAGAGGTCAAAGAAGGGCTTGGTGAAGTCAGACAGCAGCTTGAGTGGGAGTCCCTGAGACGAAAAGCTGAACAGATTGGGAATTAAGGAAACAGAGAATGATTTTATTGAGGAACTTTGCTGAGGACCTTACTGAATTCTACCTCTTTCCTTGGTCAATTTGGCTGATGCTATTTAAGAGTCACACTTAGGGAAGTTTCTAGATTATAAATAGAATTTGTCTCACATTTCCAGGAAATATTCAGAGAACAGTAAATGTAATATCAACATGAGAACATTGATTGCAGTCATTTAGAGCTCAGGTTGTGAGGTTGGATTATTAGGTTAAAATCTTGTATTTTCCCCCTATAAAAGTTGCTTGATTTGGGTTAAGCCATTTAATCTCTACGAACCTGTTTTCTCATTTGTAAAATTAGGATAAAATGGTGTCTACAAAAAAGGATTCAATGAGTCAATAGAGATAAAGTATTTAGAATAGTTTCTGGCAAATAAGAAGGACTCAATAAATTTTAGCTATTATTATCATTACCATTATTATTAGAACTCATATCATGTTAGAACCAAAAAGGGCCCTAAAGACCATCTTGTCTAATTGTCTCATTTTATAGATGGGGAAACCATGGCCCATTGTGAAATGTTGATGTCTTCAAGTCAGGCAGTAGATCTAGCTCAGATCCAGGTCTTTAGATTCCTAGTCTATCTCTATCTTTCCTGTGTTTAATGTTTGAATTTCATCTACTCACAAGGAGCCAGCCCTGACCACTGGTCTCTGTGGCAGCCCAGGGGTCAGCACCCACCCCCGCCCTTAGAGAAAAGGATGGAGCCTTGAGCACGCAGCAACCCGCATGACTAGAGCACAGACATCTAAGGTCATTGAGCCTAATCACTGTTGGTAATCAACTTTCAGGAGACTCAGCTGTGGCTCCCTTGTAACCAAATCTAGTGATGCTCTGCTGAGTTACATAAAGCACTCATCTTCCTCTTGTTTGAGCAGATCATTGACTTCCATTTTCCAATGGGCCACCATTGTGAAAAATCCTCCTGTGAGTAAGTCCCTATTAAAATTCACGGGGAACTTTTTGCCTGGTGTGTTCTTTGGTCTTGGGGTTGAGTTGGGCTGGAACATCTCTGTCTGGCAGAATAGGGGAATGCATAATACACAGAGAAGAAGGCCAGCAGACAGTTCCTCCATGGGCCTCTTATGTGCTCTTACCATAAAATATCAGGGAGTCATGTCCAGGAGGCTGTGCAAATAGATCCAGAGTTCTACAGCAAGGTCACGAAACAGTCTCCACTTGTGCCTTGTGCCATCTTGTCATAACAAAGAAAATTGTAGTTTCCCAGACTTCAGTGCATCTTTCTGTTGTTCTATGAAATGCAGGCAGCAGCCATCCCCTCCAATTTACTGTCCTGTCCAGATGGTGGAGGAAATGATATAATTGAAGTAATTGATGGTGTTTTAAAGTCAGGGCTCTGTAAACATCAGCACTCTTCAGCCTTTGTTTGTTTACAAAGTCTTCCAACCAAAACTGAATGCAAACTGACCTGTCCTGCACTGAAGTAATGGAGCTAATACTAAGAAAAATGGATTACTTTCTCAATTCCCATGCCTACAAATATTGCATGCACAACTTTTTCTGACTGATGGTTTCCCAGGCTCTGTTTTAACAAAATACTCAGGCAATCCTAGATGAAGATTGAAGAACTTAAACTGAAGCCTTGGAAATCATGTGGGGTAAATAAACCAGGCTGATGAAATTTCCAAACCAATTTTGGGTTCAGGTGGCTCAATTTAGTTCAAATTCCCATGTGCTTCATATCAGGATCTTGATTCATGATTTCTCAGCTGTGGCACCAGCTTTCTGCCACAATGGCCAGGTATCTGTTTTGTTTTGCTGTGACTGTCATGTTTTCTGCCTTTCTAATTTAAATTATAAGCAAAGGCAATGTGATTTATTTATAATTGCAACATTTGCCTTGAGGTTGGCACTCTAAAGCAGTAGTTCTTAACGTTCCCTGTGCATCAGAATAACCTGGTGAGCTTTTAAAAACCAGTGATCCATGGGTATAGTTTTCCAGAGTTTACTAGGCAATTCAAATTTGCATGCAAGGTTGAGAGCCAATGCTCTAGATTTGTCCTTCTCACACTTTATTGTTCATATGAATTGCATTATTCCTTAACTAATAATTTTTACTCTTCAATGTGAGATCTGTAGACCAGCACCATAGATATTACCCAGGTGCATGTTAGAAATGCCAATTCTTAGGTCCTGCTCCAGGCCTTCTGAATCAGAATCTGCATATTAACAGGAGCTGGCAGATGTGTCCCGTACACATTAAAGTTTGAGAAGCATCTTCCGAGAGTCCTATTTCCTTCTAAAGACCATGATTCAGGAATGCTGTCACCAAGTAGATGTTGTGCCTGGGTTGTGGCATGGAGATGCAACAGCTAGGTTTCCTAGAGTCAAACATCATCACAAGATTTTCCAAGTTACTATTCATAAATAATATGAATTTCCAAAAAGGTAAGGTATGAAACTGTATATAGAATGATTCCAGTTACACAAAATGCAAATAAAAATAAACGCGTATTGCTATTTCTGGGTTGTGAAAATGTAGGTGGTTTTTATTTCTTCATTTTGTACTTTTTGTATTTTATCAGTATTCTTTGATGCATTTTAAAGTCAGGGCTCCATAAGCACTGGCGTCTTCAGCCTTTGATTGTTTACAATGTCTTACTCTAATTAGAAAAAAAAAATTTCAAGCAAGAAAAAATCTATAGAAATGTGTAACTTTCTCACGATCATTTAACTCTTATTGGGCATGATGGCAAATTTCCATTTTAATGTTGAACATTTTAGTGTTTCATAATAACAAGAGGTGTGGGATTGACCCCATTTCCTTTTATAGATAAGACAATGATAACCTTAAATATAAGGAATGGTTTAAACCTTTCGTATCTTGATTGTTTTTCATAAGATTCGTTTCATGATATTTTCATTGAAATATTTAAAATATCAGTAACTGTGGGTTGTCTGATTACAATTGGTAGTGTATGAGCCAGGATCTCAGTAGTAAGGGAACATTCAAACAAGGTAATTGAGGAAAGTTTAATAAAGAAACCATTTGCAAAGGGAGGGAGGGGCACATTTTAGGGAAACCACCATGATGTTGCAGTACTAGGGAGTAGCAGCAGCAGGAAGTTGTTGCCACTTGGGCCTGCAGGGAAAAGGGGAAGGAGAGAGAACCTCTAGAGAGAGGGCTGCCTGAAGGGAGCTACAGTGTTTAACAGAGGAACAGAACCAAACCACAGCGGCCTGGCAGAGGGACCCAGGGATTAAATGCTTTCACCCCACTCTCTTCTCACCCTTTGGTTTCAGCTGGTGTCACTCAGTGGCCAAACCAGGCAAAGTCAGAATTTTAGGGAAACTGTCCATGCAGGTTACCTTCCCAGAGCACAGGGCAAGGTGGTGAATAAATCCATAAATACACATCTACGTCTACATCTACATTACATGTACATATACATTAGCATATACATCTAAGTGGAACGAAGGAATTAAAGGATGGGAAAGAATGTGGAATAATTGGCTAATGTCTTTCCATGAGGAGGTTTCTAGAGTCTTGGCATAGAAATTCATTCATGGCTTTACCCCCTTCAACATTTCTTCAATGATTGGGATGCAGATGGAGAGGGTACATAACAAATTTGAAGAAGTTGCAATACCGGAAAATATAGAAAACATCACATGGAAATCATCACATCATTCAAGAGAATGAAATCTGGTTCTAATATGAAAGATCTAATAGATAAAAAATGAAAAACTGGCATATGAGTTAAAAAAAAAAGAACCCAACTGTCCACAGACTTGTAGTGGAAACATGACAGAATAATATCACATATTGACAAGATTTCTCTTGTATTAGTTGACATAATATCAGTGTAAATAATCAGCCATGAGAAAAGGCTGTATTCCACCCCTCACAAAAAGTAACCTGGTGTGATTTTAGTCTGAATTAACTGGAGTCTGAGTTTCAGAAAATCAAAGGGTAGTCTCACTCTATTTTGTACTGAATAGAAAGTAATGATATATTGAATTACTTTCAGGGGTTTTATGCCTAGAGTGTTGAACTTTCTAAAGAATTGTGGTAAATGAGGACTGATTGAAGGCGCTTTGTATATTTAAGCTGGAAAACAAAAAACTCTGTTTGGAAAAGGAGGCATAGGATCCTGGGATATGTTTGGAGATGCCTCAGGGACTCTTCTGTAAAAGAGGACTGCAGCTTTCATCCAGATCTGGGAGCAGAGAGTCATGGAAACAAGGAACAGAGGAAATAAAGGATGAACTTCTAAAGAATATGTGCTGTATGAAAATCTCATGAATGTATTTCTGGGACCTTGAATTTCTCATGTCCTGAGTCATTAAAACAGAGGGTGAATGACCACTGACCAGATATATATTGCTAACAAGACCATGTACCATGGGAAATGTTTGGTGCAGTCACTTCTAAGGTTCTCTTCACCTGTTTGATTCTCCGAAGGCTTTCAGCTTGTCTGCTGGTTGGTTGCAGAGAATTGTGTTCTCGTGTTAACTTGGAGTTGAGACCACACCATGCCTAAATCCTTAGGGTTATGATGAGCCCCTGTTCAATATGTTTTTTCTATATAGCTTATCAACTCTGGATGTTCGTGGTTTCTGCACCTTCTGTCTCTCAGAGCTACGCAGAAAGAGAAGCTTAAGTTGTGGAAGCTTTAGAACCTCCCGTAACTCTGCCAGGAGGGTTTTTCCTCCTGTGACAGAACACTTTGCTCTTTAAAACTGTTATTCCCAATTTCCACCAATTGCTTACATCTCTTCATTGAACATTAAGGGCTGCACCAGCTCCTCTGATCTCTTGTGTCAGTAACTCCTTTTAAAGAGAGAGCCCGGCCTATTTCCAAACTGAATGGTTAAAGACCATTTTTAAGGCAGGCTTTCATTTAGCTCTTTATTTATTTTTTCTGCTTCTAAAAGTTCAAACTGGATTTTAAGAGGTATAAAAATAAAAGCAAAAATATCAGGAAATCCTCCCATCCAGAAATAATCACCATCAATATCTCAGTGAACATTATTCCAGATTTCTCTCTGTGCATACCACCATATGGCTTTCTGGTTCCACAGAAAGATAAGACACGTTTATAGTATACATGCTCCTTTGCCATCTGCCTTTTATATGCAACATTATATTAAGGAAATACTTCCAAGTTTAGGGAATGCTGTTTAATGAATACTTTGTATGGGTTTGAATATAACATTTGAAAAGCCATGTAAATAAAATATAAAATTCTTTTTAAAACACATGAATTGACTCTCAAACAAGGAGTACTAAGAGAATATGATAGCCCAAATAACACAGTTTCAAGTCCTTTCCTGGGTGACAGCAGGCATCCAGAGGACAGGCACATGATCCTGTAATGAGGCTACACAAGGTGGTGGCAAGAGCTGCAGTCGTGAGGCCTAAGTGAAAATGCTATGTAAACTCATGCTCCATTTTGGTATTTGTTTTAATTTTTTTTGTTTTAGTAGCATTTCCTTTTTAATAATTGTCTTTCACAGAAAAGTATAAATCAGTGTGGTGGTTTGAGAACTATGTATCCCAGAGAAACATGTTCTTAAACCTAATCCATTCCTGTGGGTGTAGACCCATAGTAAGCAGGACCTTTTGATTAGGTAACTTCAGTTAAGGTGTGGGCCACTTCAATCAGGGTTGGTCTTAATCTTATTACTGGAGTACTTTATAAGCAGAATGAAACGCAGACAGAGAGGGAAAGCCATTGGAAACAAGAAGCTGAAATTCAGTGGAACCTGGAGGAGAACTGAGAGACCACGAGACACCACCCTGTACATTGTCATGTGACAGAAGAACCAAGGATCAAGGATCGCTGGCAGCCAGCCCCAGAACACCACAGTCTTCAGGGAGAAAGCACTGACTTGATGATGCATTGATTTGGACTTTTACCTGGCCTCAAGACTGCGAGGCTTTAAATTTCCATTGTTTAAGCCATTCCCGTTTGCATGGTATTTGCTTTAGCAGCCAAGGAAACCTGACAGAATCAGAAAATATGTCAGTCATAATCAATATCTCCCAGGGTAACTAACAGCCCTTTTCCCCTTTTCTTTTTCTTCTCTCTCTCTCTTTCTCTGTGTAGAGTTTTGATAGTATATTCTGAGCATTCTCTATTATTAGTCTAAAAGCATAATTTTAAAATAATCTTATTATACTAAGTAGTAAATGTTTATTCTGCAAAAATTGGAAAAATTGCCAGGGCAAACTAAAGATAACCACTTCAGCATTTGTGTGTGTGTGTGTGTGTGTGTGTGTGTGTGTGTGTGTGTGTGTGTATTTATTTATTTATTTATATAATATCCCTTTTACTTATTATACTTGTATATATTTGATGTGAACTTATTTAAAATTATATTCTATATTTAGGAACACATTTACTATTTAAAACATCATCCTAGATGAGTAGAAAAATGGGGATAAAAACTAAAGGACAAATGGGGTGGGATGGGGGCATGATTTGGGTGTTCTTTTTTCACTTTTATTTTTTATTCTTGTTCTGGTTCTTTCTGATGTAAGGAAAATGTTCAGAGATAGATTGTGGTAATGAACTCATAACTATGTTATCATACTGTGGACAGTGGATTGTATACCATGGATGATTGTATGGTGTGTGAATGCATTTCAGTAGAACTGAATTTAATTTAAAAAAAAAGACAAAAAAACATCATCCTAGAATGAAAAAAAAATATGTAAATATAGTTTTGGAACTTAAATATAAAAATCACTTGTTAAAACCTGGGCAAAAGTCAAAGGCCAGAATATATATTTTTTAAATTAGAGAAAATGTAGGTTTACAGAAAAAGCAGGCAGGAAATACAGAGTTCCCATATAACCCCCTCACACACACTTTTCCCTATCATTAACAATTTGTATTAGTGTAGTACCTTTATTACAATTGATGACACAATATTATTATAATTACACTATTAACTATAGTCCATAGTTTACTTTAGGGTTCACTGTTTGTGTTGTACCATACTATGGTGTTATTTTAAAAATTTATTGTGTAACATATATAAAACCTAAAATTTCCCTTTTAACCACATTCAAATATGTAATTCATGTTGGTGTTACATTCACATTGTTGAGCTACGACCACCACCATCCATTACTAAAACATTTCTATCACCCCAAGGAGAAACTCTGTACCAATTAAACATTACCTCCCTGTTCCTTACCCCCACCCCAGCCCCAGGTCACTTGTATTCTAGTTTCTGACTCCATGAATTTGCTTATTCTAATTGTTTCATATCAGTGAGCTCATATAATATTTGCACTTTTGTGTCTAGCTTATTTGATTCTACATGAAGTTCATCCATGTTGTCACATGTATCAGAACTTCATTCTTTTTTATGACTGAATAATATTCCATTGACCATATATACCACATCAACAGTTGTTGGATACTTGGGTTGCTTCCATCTTTTGGCAATCATGAATAATGCCACTATGGACATCAGTGTGCAAATATCTGTTCAAGTCCCTGTTTCTGATTCTTTCAGATATATATGCCTAGAAGTGGGTTTGCTAGGTCATAGGATGATTCTATATTTAACTTTCTGAGGAACTACTAAACTGATTTCCACAGCACCTGCATCATTTTACATATCCACCAACAAAGAATGAGTGTTCCTTTTATTCCACATCCTCTCCAACACCTGTTATTTTCTGTTTTTCTAATAGTAGCCATTCTAGTTGGTGTGAAATGGTATATTGTGCTTTTTTTAAAAAATGTTTTATATTGAACAGGATAGTTACAAAAATATACAAACCCCATATAGAAAACTCCAACATATCTCTACCCCCCTACCCAGATCCACCAATTTTAATAGTTCACTACACTTGCCATATCATTCTATCCATCCATCCATTATTTACTTTTCTATCTATCCATTGTATATATCATGCTCCTTGAAGCTTGTCATGTACATTTCTTAAAAATAAGGATATTCACTTATGTAACCACCTTAAGTGTAGTTATCAAGTTCAAATAATTTAACATTGATGTAAAACTTACAGTCTGTATTCCAATTTTTCATATGTACCAGTATTGTCCTTTCAAGCCTTTTCTTCTCTCTTGTTAAATCCCATCTAGCATCATGTATTGTATTTAATTGTCATTGTCTCTTTAATTGCATTTTTTAAAATTGTGGGAACATATATAAAACATAAACTTTCCCATCTCAACCACTCCCAGGCACACCGTTCAATAGGATAAATCACATTCACTATATTGCAGTACCCTCACAACATTCCATTACTAAAATCTTCCCATGTCCCCAAAGAGAATCCATATACCCATTAGTCATCAATCCCCCATCCCCCCTGCCCCCACTGCAGGCAACCTGTAATCTAATTTCTGTCTCTATGGGCTTGTATATGTATGCTCCTATATTTTCTATGTAGTTTCCATGGGGCTTAAATTTAACATACTAAATCTTGTTAGCTTTGGTACCAAAATAACTTCAATAGGGTAAACAAATTATGTTATGTCCTCTATGCCCCCCATCCTGCCACCTTTATTTAGTTCTTGTCACAAATTACATGCATACACATTATGAGTCCCAAATCACTGATTTATCATTTTATTTTATGTATTTGTCTTTTGGGTCCTGTAGGAAGTAAAAGTGTAGTTACAAACCAAAAATACAATAATACTGACATTTATATATTTACTCTTGTCATTACCCTCACCAGAGATCTTTATTTCTTCAAGCAACATTGACCTATTTTCTATTATCCTTTCCTTTCAACCTGCGTAACTCTTTAGCATCAGCCTTTGTTTATCTGAGAATGTCTTAATCTTTCCCTCATTTTTGAGAAACAGTTTGACCAAATATAGAATTCTTGGCTGCCATTTTTTGCATTCAACACTTTAAATATGTCACCACACAACCTTCTTGTCTCCATGGATTCTTATGACAAATTAGTACTAAATCTTACTGAAGCTCCCCTGTATGTGTCACCGTTTCTCTCTTGCACCTTTCAGAATTCTCTTTATCTTTCGCATTTGATAGTTTGATTAAAATATGCTGTGGTATGGGTCTATTTGGGTTTATCCTATTTGGAGTTTTTTTAGCATCTTGCATGTGTATATTCATGTTTTTCATTAAATTGGGGAAAATTTCATCCATTATTTCTTTGAATATTGTCTCTGTTCACTTATCTCTTACCAATCCTTCTGGGAATCCCATAATGCATATATTGGTATGTCTCACAGGTTCCGCAGACTCTGTTCAATTTTCTTCATTCTTTCTTCTTTTTCTGTTAGTTATGCTGAGTGATTTCAATTATCTTATTCTCAAGTTCACAGATTCTTTCTTTAGTCACTTCAATCTGCTGTTGATCCTCTGTATGGAATTTTTAATTTCTGTTACTTTGGTTTTCAGCTCTGTACTGTTCCTTTTCATAATTTCCATCTCTCTATCAATATTCTCTTTGAGTTCATCTATTATTTAACTGATTTTCTTTAGTTCTTTGTCCGTGTTTTCCTTTAGCTCTTTGAGCATATTTAGGAATGCTTTTTAAAAGTCTTTGCCTGACATGTCCCAGATCTGGTCCTTCTCACTGATGATTTCTAATACTCTAATCTTCTTCTTTGCTTGGGCCATTACTTCTTGTTTTCTGTATGTTTTGTAATCTTTTGTTTAAGTCTGAACATTTTGATATTTTTATTTGTTTTTGCTGGAATTTAAACTCTGAGACATCAGTTTCTTAAGTTTGTATCCAGCTAGTGTTATGACAGAGCTTTCTTTGAATGTCAGCAGCTATCAAAAAAAAAAAAAAATTCCTCCATTTACAAGGTTCCAAATTTCCCTTTTTCCCTAGGAAACAGTTTCCTCACAGGTCTAGATACTGCATTGTATGTCCTACAGCCAGCAATCCCTTTCCCCAGGCAGCCACTTCACTGTTCTCCCATTGTGTTCTGTAAGACAGTTCTGTGTACTGCTTTCTACCTGCAGGGAAAGTTTTGGGAAAGCAAGTCTCTCAAAACACCACCAAATTAGTCCAGACATGCATGCTCCCAGTAATGCAGAGTTACTCTGCAACCTTTGCAACCAGGACCAGGTTTCTGCACTGGAAGTGCAAATAAGCTCTGTACGAGCTGGTGAGGGTTGGGGGAGTGGCCAGCTGGATGTCATGAGATACTACTGCTTTTAAGGATCCTTTATCTTGATTCAGTGTTCACCCTGTTCCTGCAGTCCTTTTAGTATTTCTGGACATTTGAGAAAGATGTTTCTGCCAGTTCTTGCTGGTTGTTCAAAGCTTCTGTGGGGGACGGAACTCTGATGTGTCTCATTCCTCCATCTTCATGTGGCAGGGTAATTGTCATTTTGCTTTGCTTTTCCATAATGGTGAAAGATGTTGAGTATCTTTTCATCTGCTTTTTGGCCATTTACATACCTTTGGAGAAGTCTTTTGCCCATTTTTCAATTAGATTGCCTTTTTGTTCTTGAATTGTAGAAATTCTTTATATATTCTGGATATTATACATATGTCTTACGGGATATGTGGATTCCAAATATTTTCTCCCATTATTTAGGTTGTTTATTTAGTTTCATCATGAAGTCCACAGATGCACAAAAGTTTTTAATTTTGATGAAGTCCCATTAATTTATGTTTTCTTTTGTTGCTCGTGCTGTTGATATAAAGTCTGATAAACCACTGCATAATGCAAGGTAATGAAGACACTTCCCTATGCTTTCTTCTAGTAGTTTTATATTTTGGTTCTTATAGTCAGGTCTTTAATACATTTTAAGCTAAACTTTGTTTATAGTGTGAGCTAGGGTTCCATCTTCATTCCTTGCATATGGCTTTCCAGTTTTCCCAGCTCCATTTGTTTAAGAGACTCTTCTTTTTCGGCTCCATAAGTGGACTTGGCACCCTTGTCAAAAATAAATTGGCCACAGATGTGAGGGTTTACATGTGAACTTTTAATTTGATTCCATTATCAGTCCTTATGCCAGTACCATGGTGTTTTGATTGTTGTAGAATTGTAATAAGTTTTAAAATCAGGAGGTATGAGTCTTCCAACTTCATTTTTCTTTTTCAAGATGGCTTTGGCTATTTAGAGCACCTGACCCTTCCATATAAATTTGATGATTGGCTTTTCCATTTCTGCAGCACTGGCTTTTGGAATTTTGATTGGGATTGCATTGAATCTGTAAATCACTTTGGTTAGAATTTACATCTAAATCTGGAACATGAATATGGAATGTCCTTCCTTTTATTTAGGTCTTCTTTGATTTCTCTTAGCAGAGTTTTATAGTTTCCCATGTATATGTCCTTTACATCCTGGTAAAATTTATTTCTAGATATTTAATTTTTTTCATTGCTATTACAAATGGAATTTTTTCTTGATTTAATCTTCAGATTATTCATTTCTAGTATATAGAAAAAACTGATATTGCAAGTTGATCTAGTACCCTGCCATTTTGCTGAGTCATCTATTAGTTCTAGAAGCTATGTTGTGGATTTTTCAGGGTTTTCTACATACAGTATAATATACTCTGCAGTTAGGGAATGTTTTACTTCTTCCTTTCAAATTTGGATGACTTTTACTTCTTTTTCTTTTCTTTTCCTTTTCTTTTTCTAGCTCTGGCTAGAACTTCCAGTACAATGTTGAATAACAGTGGTGACAGTGGGCATCCTTTTCTTGTTCCTGAACTTAAGAGGGAAAGCTCTCAGTCTTTCACTGTTGAGTATGATGCTAGCTACATGTTTTCATATATACCTTTTAAGATGTTGA
Organism: Choloepus didactylus; assembly: GCF_015220235.1. Classification (NCBI taxonomy): domain Eukaryota; kingdom Metazoa; phylum Chordata; class Mammalia; order Pilosa; family Megalonychidae; genus Choloepus; species Choloepus didactylus. The sequence goes on along the minus strand of NC_051313.1, from coordinate 66,057,220 downwards.
GGAGGTTTCCTTCTATTCCTAGTTTTCTAAGTGTTTTTGTCAAGAAGGGTGCTGGATTTTGTCAAATGCCTTTTCTACATCAATTGAGATGATCATGTTTGATTTTCCTTCATTCTATTAATGTGGTATATTACATAAATTAATTTTCTTTTGTTGAACCTCCTTTGAATACCTGGGATAAATTCCACTTTATCATGGTGTATTAGTTCTTTAATGTGCTGTTGGATTTGGTTTGCTAGTATTTTGTTGAGTATATTCTTAAGGGATATTGGTCCATAATTTGTGTGTGTGTGTGTGTGTGTGTGTGTGTGTGTGTGGTGCCCTTTGGCTTTGGTGTTGCTGACCTCATAGAGTGAGTTAAGAAGTGCTCTCTCATCTTCAATTTTTTGGAAGAGTTTGAGCAGGATTGTTTTTTTTTTTTAACTTTATTTACCAAAAAATAAAATAAAAAAATTTCCAAATTAAACATAGCAAAGGAATAAGAAAAACAAATATTCTGAAATAACTTCATTGTTTCCAATATGCTCCTACCATACCACAAGAAAATTAATGAACCATAGTCATTTCTGAGCATTGAACTGAGGATTGTTGTTAATTCTTTCTGGAATGTTTGGTATAATTCACCAGTGAGGCCATCTGGTCCTGGGCTTTTCTTTATTGGAATATTTTTGATGACAGATTCAATCTCTTTACTTGCTATTAATCTGTTGAGACCTTCTATTTCTTGAGTCTGTGTTGGTAGTTTGTGTGTTTCTGGGAATTTGTTCATTTTATATAGGATACCTAATTTGGTGTATGGTTGTTCAGAATATCTTCATTTAATTCTTTTTATTTCTGTGGTATTGGTAATAATGCCCCCTTTTCATTTCTGATTATAGTTGTGTCCTCTCCTTTCTTTACAGATGTGTATAATTTATTGACCTTTTCCAAACCAACTGTTGGTTTCGTTCTTTCTCTCTGTTGTTTCTTTATTCTCTATTTCATTTATCTTGACTTTAATTTTTGTTGTTTACTTCATTCTGATCATTTTAGGTTTAGTTTGCTCTTGTTTTTCTAGGTCATCTCATTGTGATGTTTGGTCTCTGCTTTGAGTTCCTTTTTCTTTTTTAATGAAAGCACTGACAGCTATAAATTTCCTTTTCAGCCCTACCTTTGAGCATCTGATAAGTTTTGGTAAATTGTATTTTTGTTTTCATTCATCTAAAGATATTTCCTAATTTATTTTGTGATTTCTTCTTTGACCCATTGTTTCTTTAAGTTTGTGTTGTTTAATTTCCACATATTTTTAAAGTTTCCAGTTCTGCTTCTGTTACTGACTTCTAGCTTCATTCTTTTGTGGTCAGAGAAGACACACTATATGATTTAAATATCTTTGAGTTTATTGAAACTTGTTTTGTGACCTATCACATGGTCTAGCCTGGTGTGGTAGTTTGAAGGTATTATGTACCCCAGAAAAGGCCATGTTCTTTTAATCCATTCCTGTGGGTGCAGACCTATTGTGGGTGGGACTTTTTTTATTTTAACATATATACATAACAATGATAACTTTCAAAATATGATTTAACAAGTAGTTAGCAAATTTCAAAGAATATCATGGGTTCCACAACTTCAGCTATTTCCATAATTGTAAAATATAACATAAATACAGAAAGGTGTTAACTTATTGTGTACAGCTCGACAAGCAATTATATAGGTAATTTCAAAAATTGTTTGGGGTTACAGTTCCACAGTTTCAGTTCTTTCCTTATTATGCAGTATAGGGTACATACAGAAAGGTGAAGACTTTCAAAGCACAATTAAATGACTAGCTGTAGAGCACATTTCAAAGGATGTTATAGGTTACAGTTCTACCATGTCATTTACCTCCTTCCAGCTTATTCCAACACCTCAGCACCTAAAAATATATGTATATTTGCATGAAGTTTCAGTATTCATAGACCTTAGTTAAATCTTATCTTGTTTGTTGATACCCCTTCTTCTCACTTAATCTCTTTCTCCATCTTCAGGAGTGTCTAGGCAGTGACCACCCTTACTTGTTCATATTGAAAGGGAGTGTTGACAGTATGGAGAAGGGGGCTACATCTATTGTTATTCTTAAAGAGGCTCTTGCCTCTGGGTTTTAGGACTTCTCTGGCATAGGAACACTCTGGGGGATTTAAGTTTCCAAGAGATAAAACTTAGTGAGTGAATCTTTTATAGAATCTCAGGTAGGGACCTAGTTATTTGGGGACTACTTTTGGTAAGGGCATGACATATTGTGGCCAATTAAGATGTCTAGCTGGAGCTTGCATAAAAGAAACCTCCAGGATGGCCTTTCAACTCTATTTGGGATCTCTCAGCCACTGTGAACTCAGCTTGTTACCTTCCTTTTTTCCCCATTTTGGTCAAGTAGGCATTTTCAATCCCTCACTGCCAGGGCCAGGCTCATTCCTGGGAGTCATGTCCCACATTGCTAGGGAGATTCATTCTCCTGGGAGTCATATCCCTCATGGGGGGATGGTTAATGAATTTAGTTGCTGTTCCAGTTTGCTAATTCCGCCAGAATGCAAAATATCAGAAATACCAGAAATGGATTGGCTTTTATAAATGGAATTTATTTGCTTACACAGTTATAGTCTTAAGGCCATAAAGTGTCAAATGTAAGTCATCACCAATAGGGTACCTTCACTGGAGAAAGGCCATTGGCATCCGGAAAATCTCTGTTATCTGGGAAGGCACGTAGCTGGTGTCTGCTTGCTCCCAGGTTGTGTTTCAAAATGGTATTCTTCAAAATGTCTCTGTGTCAGCTTCTCAGGTCAAACTCTGGGCTAGTGCCTCCAGAGCATCAGCAAAACTCTGCTATTAATGACCATCTTCAAATTGTCTCTGTAAGTTGCAGCAGCCAGCTTGTTCTGTCTGAGCTATTATATAGGACTCTAGTAAACTAATCAAGGTCCATGCTGAAAGAGCAGGGCCATGACTTCATGGAAATTATCTAATCACATCTCCATGGAAACAACCTAATCCAAAGGTTCCAATTTAATCAACACTAAAATGTCTGCCCACACAAGATTGCATCAAAGAACGTGGCTTTTTCTGGGGGACATAATATATACAAACTGGCCTTATAGAGAGAAAGGCCTCATCTGAGCAACAGAAGAGGTTCCCTGGAGATGCCTCTTAGGCATAATTATAGGAGGGCTCAGCCACTCATTTCCAACCCTAAGTTTCACAAGAGCAAGCCTGAAGTCAAGGCCTTGATTTATTAAATAGTGGGTTCCTAATCTCACTTAGTATTTATTCTACCCCAAGTTAAATGGTCAGTTTCTTCCCTTAGTTGTACAATCATCATCACTCTCAACTTTAAACAATTATCATAACATAATATATCCCAGAGCTCTTATCAGCTGCTAATTATTCATCCCTAGTATTAGTGTAGTGTTGGCAAGTTATTCCTACTAAGTATAGTCTTTAATATGTAATGGGTAGTTTTCATATACAACACTGTTGTTAACCCTCTTCACCAGTGTCATACCTAATAAGTATATCATGCTAACAGATATTTAGGAGGGTGGAACCTTTTGATTAGGTTGTTCCAATTGAGATGTGACCCACCCCATTCAAGATGGGTTTTAATCCTTTTACTAGAGTCCTTTAAGAGAGATGAAATTGAGAGAAGCTCATAGAGAAAAGCCCTGGAGAAGATAGGAGAGGACCCACAGAAGCTCAAAGAGGAAGCCACTGGAATCAGAGGCTGAAATCAATGAAACCCAGGAGTGAAGGACCAGCAGACACTGGCCAAGTGATTTCCATCTGACAGAGATGTTCTGGAAGCCAGAAGCCTGTCTTGAGAGTCACGGTAACATTCTGTTGATGCCTTACTTTGGACATTTTCATGAGCTAAAACTATAAATTTGTAAGCAAATAATTCCCCATTGTAAAAAACAACCCGTTTCTGGTATATTGCATTCTGGCAGCTTTAGCAAACTGAAACACCTGGAGAATGACCTATGTGCAGTAGAGAAGAATGTGTATTCTCTGCTGTTGTGTGAAATGTTCTATATAGATCTGCCAGATCTAGTTGGTTTATAGTTTTGTTCAAGTCTTCTGTCTCCTTATTGATATTTTGTCTAGATGTTCTACCCATTATTGATGTGTGTATTGAATTCTCCTACTATTAATGTATAGCTGCCTATTTCTCCCATCAAATCTTTCAATATTTGCTTCATATATTTTGGGGTTCTTCTGTTGGGTGCATATGTATAATTGTTAAGTCTTCTTGTTGAATTGACCTGTTATTAGTATATAGTGATGTTCTTTGTCCCAGGTTTTACTTAAAGTCTATATCTGATTTTAGTACAGCTATCACAGTTCTCTTTTGACCACTATTTGCATTATACTTCCATCCTTCACTTTCAACTTACTTGTTTCTTTGATTTTAAGGTGAGTTCCTTGTAGACAGCATATAGTTGGGTCATACTTTTTATCCATTCTGCTGGGTCTTGCTTTTTTATCCATTCTGCCAACCTCTGTGCTTTGACTGGAAGAGTTAATCTAGTTACATTAAAGTAACAACTGAGAATGCCAGACTTTTTTTCTGTCATTTTGCTATTTGGTCTTTGCAAGTTCATATCTTCTTGTCCTTCAATTTTTTTGTTAATGCCTACATTCATATTTATTTTATATTTCTTTGTAGTGAACTGTTTTGACTCCCTTCTCCTCCTTTCCTTCTGCATATATTTTTTCATATTTTTTTTGTGTGTTTTCCATGGGGTTTAAATTTAACACTCTAAATCTGTAATGACCATATTTGATTTGATACCAGCTTAACTTCAATAGCATATTCAAATACTGTTCCAATACTGCTCCATCCCCCATCTTTTTGTTTTACACTCTACAAATTATGTCTTTGTATCTTTAATGTTCCAAACCATAGGTTTTTCATTACTTTTTATGCGTTTGTGTTTTAGAAACTTTACCCAATATTTTCATTTCTTTATACCATTTCTATCCACTGTCTAGTTTCCTTTCCTTTCAGTCTAAAAAATTCCCTTTAGCATTGCTTGTAAGACAGGTCTAGTGGTGATGAAAAAATCCCTTAGGTTTTGCTTATCTAAGAATGGTTTAGTCACTCCATCATTTTTGAAAGACAGTCACTCCAGATAAAAAATTATTGGTTTCTTTCAGCACTTTAAGTATTTCATCCCACTGTTTTTTGTTTTTTGTTTTTTTTTTTTTTTTGAGATTTTTCACATGCTGCACGATTATCCAAAGATCCAAAGTGTACAATCAATTGCCCCTGGCACCCTCATACAGCTGTGCATCCATCACCACAATTAATTTTTATTCAATTTTGAGAATCTTTTCATTACTCCAGACAAGAAATAAAGAAAAAGAAGAGAAAAGAAAAAAAAAAAAAGAAAAGGAAGCTCAAAGCCTCCCGTATCCCTAACCACCCCCCATCCATTGTTGACTTATAGTATTGGTATAGTACATTTGTTACTGTTTATGAAAGAATGTTGAAATACTACTAACTATATAGTTTGCAATAGGTATATATTTTTTCCCTATATGCCCCTCTATTATTAACTTATAGTTGTATTGTTATACATTTGTTCTGGTTCATGGAAGAGATTTCTAACATTTGTACAGTTAATCATGGACATTGCCCACCATAGGATTCAGTTTTATACATCCCCAACTTTTGACCTCCAACTTTCCTTCTGGTGACATATATGACTCTGAGCTTCCCCTTTCCACCACATTCACTCATCATTCAGCACAGGTTGTTATTCTCACAACATGCGAACATCACCTCTGTTCATTTCCAAGCATTTAAGTTCACCCTAGTTGAACATTCTCCTCATACTAAGCAACTGCTCCCCATTCTTTAGCCTCATTCTATATCTTGGTACCTTATATTTCATGTCTATAAGTTTACATATTATAATTAGTTCTTATCAGTGAGACCCTGCAATATTTGTCCTTATGTGTCTGGCTTATTTCACTCAGTATATTGCCCTCAAGGTTTTGTCCTCAACCCTTTTTTTTTAATATGGTTTTATTCACATGCCATACATTCCATCCTAAGTAAACAATCAATGGTTCCCTGTATAGTCACATATTTATGTGTTCACCACCCTCACCACTATCCATATAAGGGCATCTACATTTCCTCCACAAAGGAGGAGGAAGAGTCAAAGAAGGTAGAGAGGCAAAAGAAAGAGAAAAAAAAGCATGACAGCTAGGAAGCAGCAAAAGAAGGAAAGATAACCTTAAATCAAAGTAGAATAATGAGTAAGACAACACCACCAATGCCAAGTGTCTCACACCCCTCCCCTATTCCCCCCTCTTATTTGCATTTACCTTGGTATATTGCCTTTGTTACATTAAAGGAAGCATAATACAATGATTCTGTTAATTATAGTCTCTAGTTTATGTTGATTATATCTTTCCCCCAGTGCCTCACTATTTTTAACACCTTGCAAGATTGACATTAATTTGTTCTCCCTTGTGGAAGAACATATTTGTACATTTTATCGCAATTGTTGAACACTCTAGGTTTCACCAAGTTACACAGTCCCAGTCTTTATCTTTCTTCTTTTCTTCTGGTGTCCTACATGCTCCTAACATTCCTCTTTCAACCATATTCATAGTTATCTTTGCTCAGTGTACTTACATTGCTGTGCTACTGTTCTAGTTTACTAATGCTGCCAGAATGCAAAACACCACAGATGGATTGGCTTTTATAAAAGGGAATTTATTTGGGTACGCAGTTACAGTCTTAAGGCCATAAAGTGTCCAAGGTAACACATCAGTAATCAGGTACCTTCACTGGAGAATGGCCAATGGTGTCCAGAAAACCTCTGTTAGTTGGGAAGGCATGTGGCTGGAGTCTGCTTCAAAGTTCTGGGTTCAAAACGGCTTTCTCCCAGGATGTTCCTCTCTAGGCTGCAGTTTCTCAAAAATGTCACTCTTAGTTGCTCTTGGGCTGTTTGTCCTCTCTTAGCTTCTCTGGAGCAAGAGTCTGCTTTCAACGGCCATCTTCAAACTGTCTCTTATCTGCAGCTACTCTCTCAGCTTCTGTGCAGTCCTCAAAGTGTCCCTCTTGGCTATAGTTCCTCTTCAAAATGCCACTGTCAGCTGCACTGCATTCCTTCTATTTGTCAGCTCATTTATATGGCTCCAGTGATTTAATTTAGACCCACCCTGAATGGATGGGGTAACAACTCCATGGAAATTATCCAATCAGAGTCATCACCCACAGTTGGGTGGTGGCATCTCCATGGAAACACTCAAAGAATTACAATCTAATCAACACTGATACATCTGTCCACATAATATGACATCAAAGATAATGGCATTTTGGGGGATATAATACTTTCAAACTAGCTACATCTCCCAAAATTGTGTTCCAAACCTTTCACTCCTGTCTTCTATCATTCTGTGGTGCTCCCTTTAATATTTCCTGTAGGGTGGATGTCTTGTTCACAAAGTCTGTCATTGTCTGTTTGTCGGAGAATATTTTTAACTCTTCCTTATAGTTGAAGGACAGTTTTGCTGGATATAGGATTCTTGGTTGGCAGTTTTTCTCTTTCAGTATCTTAAATATATTGCACCACTTCCTTCTTGTCTCCATGGTTTCTACTGAGAGATCCGCACATAGTCTTATTAAGCTTCCTTTGTATATAATGGACCACTTTTCTCTTGCTGCTTTCAGGATTCTCTCTTTATCGTTGATGTTTGGTAATCTGATTATTAAGTGTCTTGGTGTAGACCTATTCAGATCTATTCTATTTGGAGTATGCTGCACTTCCTGGACTTATGTCTTTCATAAGAGATGGGAAATTTTCATTGATTATTTCCTCTATTATTGCTTCTGCCCCTTTTCCCTTCTCTTCTCCTTCTGGGACACCAATGATACATACATTCTTGTATTTCACTTCATCCTTAAGTTCCCAGAGACGTTGCTCATATTTTACCATTCTTTTCTCCACCTGCTCCTTTGTGTGTAGGCTTTCAGGTGTTTTGTTCTCCAGTTCCTAAGTGTTTTCTGCTGCCTCTTGAGATCTACTCTTGTATGTTTCCATTGTATCTTTTGTCTCTTGTGTTGTGCTTTGCATTTCCATAGATTCTGCCAGTTTTTTTCTGAACTTTCAATTTCTGCCTTATGTACACCCAGTGTTTTCTTTATAGCCTTTATCTCTTTTGCCATATCTTCTCTAAACTTTTTTAATTGATTTAGCATTAGTTGTTTAAATTCCTGTATATCAGTTGAAGTGTAAGTTTGTTCCTTTGACTGGGCCATAGCTTCATTTTTCTTAGTGTAGGTTGTAGTTTTCTGTTGTCTAGGCATCTGACCTCCTAGGCCACCCCAATCAGGTTTTCCCAGACAAGAACAGGCTCGGGTCCCAGAAGGAGGAAATATTCAGTATACAGTTTTCCTGATGGTGTGTCTTAGAGGATTGACACACCCTGTGCTTTTCTGCCCGGCAGGTGGTGCCCGTCAGCTTATCATGTCCTGGTGTAAGAGGTGTGGCCCACAGCTCTTCTCCCCCAGGCTCTGGGGTCTGTTTCTGAAAGTAAGGCAGGTAGTAGAGCTGGATCCCTCCTCTTTCCTCTTGGGAAGCTATGCCCCCTAAAGAGAGGTCATTTGCATATAAATAGATTCTTTGTTTCTCTGACTCTGCTATCTCCACCCTTGTCTGGGTCAGAGTGCTGCGATTTTAAAATGGCTGAGGCTTTCTCTACTGCAAAGCACTGCAAGTTGAAAACTGCTGAGACTTTCTCCACTGAGCTGTCCAGGCTGAGAGAGAGAGAAAGGGACAGAAAACCCCCAAATTCACCCATCAGCCAGAGATAGCACCCGATCCTCTGGGCTCCCTGTCCTGAGACAGATATGTCTCCTGACTCTCCCAAGGTCAGTCATCACCAAAAGCCTCTGTCTGCTTGTTGGGAATTCACTGTCTGTATTGAATAGTTAACATTAAAACCCCAGTTGGAGCTGGGCTGAGGCATATTTGCTTATTCAGAGAGTGCTGCTCTCTAGCACCGCAAGGCTTCCATGAGGGAGGGACTCTCAGTTCTCAGTGCAGGTCTACAGTTTTTACTTACAGATTTTATGCTATAATCTTGGGCATTCCTCCCAATTCAGGTTGGTGTATGATAAGTGGACAGTCACATTTGTCTCCCCACAGTTATTCCAGGTTGTTAACTAATTTTTCTGTCATTTATGAATTGTTCCAAGGGGAGTAACTGGCTTCCACTCCTCTCTATACTGCCATCTTATCTCCTCTCTCCATCCCACTGTCTTTTTATCTTCCATGGTTTCTGATAAGAAATCATCACTTAGTCTTATTGTCCCCTTGTATATAACATTTTGCTTTTCTCTTGTAGCTTTCAGAACTCTCCCCTTGTTCTTGGCATTCAATACTTTGACTACCATGGGTCTGGCAGTGATTCTCTTTAAGTTTATTCTGTTTGGCATTTGTTGGGCTTATTGAATGTGTATGTTCATAACTTCCATTAAATTTGGGGAATTTTCTGCCATTATTTCTTTGCCTATTCCTTCTTCCCTTTCTCTTCTTCTCCTTTGGGACTCTTATAATGCATATATTGGTATGCTTAATGGTGTCCAACAAGTTCTTAGCCACTTTTTTCATCCTTTTTCTTTCTACTCCTCATCCTTAATCATTTAAATTGTTGTGCCAGTTTGAAACTGTTATGGACCCCCAGAAAAGCCATGACCTTTAACCTAATCTTGTTGAGTGGAACCTTTTATTTTCTTTTTTTTATTGAAATTGTTCACAAACCATACAATTATCCAAAGATCCAAAGTGTACAATCAATTGCCCATGGTACCATCACACAGTTGTGCATCCAACACCACAATTAATTTTTTTTTAATTTTTAGAAGATTTTCATTACTCCAGAAAATAAATAAAGACAAAAAAAGGAAATTCAAATCCTCCCATACCCCTAACCACTCCCCCTCCATTATTGATTCATAGTACTTGCTATAGTACATTTGTTACTGTTGATGAAAGAATGTTAAAATACTACTAACTGTAGTATATATTTGCAATAGGTATATATTTTTCCATATATCCCCCTCTATTATAACCTTCTAATTATAATGTCATACATTTACTCTAGTTCATAAGAGAGATTTCTACTATTTGTACAGTTAATCACAGTCATTTTCCACCACAAGATTCACTGTTTCATACATTCCCATCTTTGAACTTCCAACTTTCATTCTCATGACCTACATGACTCTGAGCTTACCCTTTCCACCACCTTCACACACCATTCAGTACTGTTAGTCATTCTCACAACATGCTACCATCACCTCTGTCCACTTCCAAACATTTAAGTTCACCCCAGTTGAAATTTTGCTCATAATAAACAACCACTCCCCATTCTTTAGCCCCATGCTGTATCCTGGTAACTTATGTTTCATGTCTATGAGTTTACATATTATAATTAGTTCATATCAGTGAGACCCTGCAATATTAGTCCTTATATATTTGTCTTATTTCATGCAATATAGTGCCCTCAAAGTTTCTTCAGCATTCCATTTTTTTTTTTTTTTTGCAATGGTTTCGTTCACACACCAGACATTCCATCTTAAGTAGACAATTTTTGGTTCCCTGTATAATCATGTATTTATGTATTCAGTACCATTGCCACTATCTATATAAGGACATCTCCATTTCTTTCACAAAGAAGGAAGAAAAGTCAAAGAAGGTAGAGAGACAAAAGAAAAATAAAGAGAAAAAAAAAACATGACAGCTAGGAAGCAACAAAAGGAAAGATAGCATTAAACCAAATTAGAATAGAGTCAGACAACATCACCAATGCCAGGAGTCCCATACCCCTCCCCTATGCTCCCCCATATGCATTTAGCTTTGTTATATTGACTTTGTTACATTCAAGGACACATAATACAATGTTTCATTAATTATAGTCTCCAGTTTGCATTGACTGTACTTTTCTCCCAATTCCACCCTATTTTTAACACCTTGCAATGTTGACATTCATTTGTTCTCCCTCATGTAAAAACATATTTGTGCCTTTTATCACAATCATTGAGCACCCTAGGTTTCAGTGAGTTATTCAGTCCCAGTCTTGACCTTTCCTCTTTCCTTCTGGTGTCCCACATGCTCCTAACCTTCCTCTTTCAACCATACTCACAGTCATCTTTGTTCAGTCTACTTACCTTGCTGTGCTACTATCTCCCAAAATTGTGTTCCAAACCTCTCACTCCTGCCTTTTCCTTTCTGTCTGTAGTGCTCCCTTTAGTGTTTCCTGTACAGCAGGTATCTTGTTCACAAACTCTCTCATTGTCTGTTTGTCAGAGACTATTTTAAGCTCTCCCTCATATTTGAAGGACAGTTTTGCCAGATATAGGATTCTTGGTTGATGGTCTCTTTCAGTATCTTAAATATAGCACACCACTTCCTTCTTGCCTCCATGGTTTCTATTGAGAAATCTGCACATGGTCTTATCGAGCTTCCTTTATATGTGATGGATCACTTTTCCTTTGCTGCTTTCAAGATTCTCTCTTTATCTTTGATGTTTGATAATCTGATTATTAATTGTCTTGGTGTGGGCCTATTCATATATATTCTGCTTGGGATATGCTGTGCTTTGGGGTCTGTAATTTTATGTCTTTCATAAGAAATGGGAAATTTTCATTGATTATTTCCCCTATTATTTCTTCTGCCCCTTTTCCCTTCTCTTTTCCATCTGGGGCACCCATGAAAAATATGGAATGCTTCATGAATTTGCATGTCATGCTTGCACAGGGGCCATGCTAATATTCTCTGTAGCATTCCAATTTTAGTATATGTGCTGTGGGAGTGAGCAGGGGTCAAACCTTTTGATTGAGTGTTTCCATGGAGATGTGACTCAGCCAACTGTAGATGATGGCTTTGATTAAATTGTTTCCATGGAGATGTGAACACCACCCATTCATGGTGAGTCTTGATTAGTCCACTGGAGTATTTAAGAGAGCTCAAGAGCCGACACAGACACTGATGCTTGGAGACACTTGGAGATGCAGACAGAAGGACTTTGGAGATGCTAAGCTAAGATATGAAGCCCAGAGTTTGCCCAGGAAAGCTAAGAGAGGACTCCCACATGTTTAGAGAGAAATGCCCCAGGAGAACCAGAAAAGATAGCTGAGAGAAGCTAAGAAAGACAGAAACCCAGAGACATTTTGGAGAAAGCCATTTTGAAACACAACCAAAGAGCAAAGGACCAGCAGATGTCAAACATGTGACTTTCTGGCTGACAGAGGTATTCCAGATACCATTAGCCATTCTTTAGTGAAGGTATCCTCTTGTTGATGCCTTAGTTTTTGCACTTTTATGGCCTCAGAACTGTAAACATGTAACCCAATAAATCCCCTTTATAAAAGCCAATTGATTTCTGGTATTTTGCATAATGTCAGCATTAGCAAACTGAAACAATTGTCCTAACTTCAAGTTCATTGATTTTTTTCCCAACTTCAATCTACTGTTAAAACTTTCTAGGGAAGTTTTCATTTCAGTTATTGTGGTCTTCAATTCCAGTGTTTCTGCTTGTTTCCTTTTTCAAATTTTTATATCTTTATTGAGTGGTTTTTTGTTAATTCACTGTTTTCGTGGTATCTTTTATTTCTTTCTCCATGTGTTTCTTTTCTCCTTGAGCATATTGAAGATCATTTTTTGAAGTCTTTGTTCAATATGCCTAAAATCTGCTTGTCTTCATTGATGGTTTCTGAATTCTTATTTTGTTTCTTTGGTTGAGCCATCATTGTTTATTTGTTTGGTTTGTGTGTGTGTGTGTGTGTGTGTGTTGCAAACTTGGCATTTTAATATCTTAAAGTGTTAACTCTGGAACTTAGTCCTTGAATTGTATGTTCCTTCAGTTTGTATCCAGATAATGCTATGCCAGAGATTTCCTTTAGTGCCAGGAGGTAACAAAAACAAAGCAATGCAAAAACACCTTTTACAGTCTCTGAAAATTGGCTCTATTTTGACTGGTCTTTTTTTTCAGAGGTTGGCCCTCCTGGAAAGAAAGAAAAGCCTGAGGTAAAAATGAAGTGTATGGTCCTCTCAATCTTTTCCTGGCCTGTGCCTTGTCCTGATCTTGCACTGACTCCTGCCTATGGAAGTCCTCTATTTACAGGGATCTGAATATTCCCCCTACTTGGGTGTTCTATTGTATGTCTTAAAGCATGTAAAACTTTGCCCCAGGCAACTTTGACTTAATTGTTTCTTACACTGCTTTAGTCATCTACAAGCTGCTTCTAACTGCAGGGGAGGTTCTGGGAGGGCAGCCAGAGACAAGTATCCTGGTTCAGTCTATCAGGCTTCCACCTGATGTATTAGCACTGTCATACAGGCACCGCAGTCCATGCATAAGGGTTACTCTGCTTCCTCTGAAACACAGACAGGGACCCACAACAGGAGCACAGGCCAGCTCTACACTGAGTCAGGAAGTGTGTGGGGTGCCACCGGGTGCCACGGGGTGCCACAAAATTCTCCATTTTTATTTTTTTTAATTTTTTATTTATTTTTATATTCATTTTATTGAGATATATTCACATACCATGCAGTCATACAAAACAAATCGTACATTCGATTATTCACAGTACCATTACATAGTTGTACATTCATCACCAAAATCAATCCCTGACACCTTCATTACCACACACACAAAAATAACAAGAATAATTATTAAAGTGAAAAAGAGCAATTAAAAAAAGGAACACTGGGTGCCTTTGTTTGTTTTTTTCCTTCCCCCATTTTTCTACTCATCCATTCATAAACTAGACAAAGGGGAGTGTGGTCCATATGGCTTTCCCAATCACATTGTCACCCCTCATAAGCTACATTTTTATACAATTGTCTTCAAGATTCCTAGGTTCTGGGTTGTAGTTTGATAGTTTCATGTATCTACTGCCAGCTACCCCAATTCATTAGAGCCTAAAAAGGGTTGTCTATATTGTTCGTGAGAGTGTCCACCAGAGTGACCTCTTGGCTCCTTTTGGAATCTCTCTGCCACTGAAGCTTATTTCATTTCCTTTCACGTCCCCCTTTTGGTTGAGAAGATGTTCTCCATCCCACAATGCCAGGTCTACATTCTTCCCCGGGAGTCATATTCCACGTTGCCAGGGAGATTCACTCCTCTGGGTGTCTGATCCCACATACAGGGGAGGGCAGTGATTTCACCTGCCAACTTAGATTGGGTAGAGAGAGAGAGAGAGAGGGCCACATCTGAGCAACAAAGAGGCATTTGGGTGGAGGCTCTTAGGCACAATTATAGGGAGGCCTAGCCTCTCCTTTGCAGCAACAGTCTTCCCAAGGGCAAATCCTGTGGTAGAGGGCTCAACCCATCAAACCACCAGTCCCCTGTGTCTGTGGGGATGTTAGCAACCATCGAGGTGGGGCAGGCCAATACCCCTGCATTCTCCACCAGCTCCTCAAGGGGGCTCTGCATATTTTTTCCTTGTTTTTTTTTTTTTTTAAATTAACTGTATGAAAAATAAAAAAAAACTAAAAAAAATTTTAAAAAACATACAATAAAAGAACATTTCAAAGACACCATAACACAGGAGTAAGAAAAAGACAACTAACCTAAGTACTTGACTTCCAACATGTTCCTACTCTACCCCAAAAAAGTAACCTAATATAGCAACATTCCTGTGAACTTGTTCCTACTATACCCATCAGAAATTAACAGACCATAGTCATTCCTGAGCATTCCCAGAATGTTAAATTTACCCAATATAGCTTATCTGTTCTTACTGGATTATTGTTCCCCCTTCCTTAATTTCTCTCTATCGCTGCTTCCCCTACATTCTACATTATAAACCATTTGTTTTACATTTTTCAAAGTTCACATTAGTGGTAGCATATAATATTTCTCTTTTTGTGCCTGGTTTATTTCGCTCAGCATCATGTCTTCAAGGTTCATCCATGTTGTCATATGTTTCACGACATTGTTCCTTCTTACTGCCATGTAGTATTCCATCATGTGTATATACCACATTTTATCTATCCACTCATCTGTTGAAGGACATTTGGGTTGTTTCCATCTCTTGGCAATTGTGAATAATGCTGCTATGAACATTGGCATGCAGATATCTGTTTGTGTCACTGCTTTCCGATCTTCCGGGTATATACCAAGAAGTGCAATCGCTGGATCAAAGGGTAACTCTATATATAGTTTTCTAAGGAACTGCCAGACTGACTTCCAGAGTAGCTGAACCATTATACAGTCCAACCAACAATGAATAAGAGTTCCAATTTCTCCACATCCCCTCCAGCATTTGTAGTTTCCTGTTTGTTTAATGGCAGCCATTCTAATTGGTGTAAGATGGCATCTCATTGTGGTCTTAATTTGCATCTCTCTAATAGCTAGTGAAGCTGAACATTTTTTCATGTGATTCTTGGCCATTTCTATTTCCTCTTCAGTGTGCTGTCTTTTCTTATATTTTGCCCATTTTATAATTGGGCTATCTGTACTATCGTCACTGAGTTGTAGGATTTCTTTATATATGCAAGATGCCAGTCTTTTGTCAGATACATGGTTTCCAAAAACTTTTTCCCATTGAGTTGGCTGCCTCTTTACCTTTTTGACAAATTCCTTTGAGGTACAGAAACTTCTAAGCTTGAGGAGTTCCCATTTATCTATTTTTTCTTTTGTTGCTTGTGCTTTGGGTGTAAAGTCTAGGAAGTGGCGGCCTAATACAAGGTCTTGAAGATGTTTTCCTACATTATCTTCTAGGAGTTTTATGGTACTTTTATATTGAGATTTTTGGTCCATTTTGAGTTAATTTTTGTGTAGGGTGTGAGATAGGGGTCCTCTTTCATTCTTTTGGATATGGATATCCAACTCTCCCAGCCCCATTTGTTGAAAAGACCATTATGAACCAGTTCAGTGACTTTGGGGGCCTTATCAAAGATCAGTTGGCCATAGATCTGGGGGTCTATCTCCAAATTCTCAATTCGATTCCATTGATCTATACGTCTATCTTTGTGCCAGTACCATGCTGTTTTGACAACTGTGGCTTTATAATAAGCTTCAAAGTCAGGGAGTGTAAGTCCTCCCACTTGGTTTTTCTTTTTTAGAGTGTCTTTAGCAATTCGAGGCATCTTCCCTTTCCAAATAAATTTGATAACTAGCTTTTCCAAGTGTGCAAAGTAGGCTGATGGAATTTTGATTG
Source organism: Choloepus didactylus (assembly GCF_015220235.1). Taxonomy (NCBI): domain Eukaryota; kingdom Metazoa; phylum Chordata; class Mammalia; order Pilosa; family Megalonychidae; genus Choloepus; species Choloepus didactylus. The sequence continues at coordinate 66,041,022 of NC_051313.1, read as the reverse complement.
GGATTGCATTGAATCTGTAGATGACTTTGGGTAGAATTGACATCTTAATGACATTTAGCCTTCCTATCCATGAACATGGAATATTTTTCCATCTTTTAAGGTCCCCTTCTATTTCTTTTAGTAGAGTTATGTAGTTTTCTTTGTATAGGTCTTTTACATCTTTGGTTAAGTTTATTCCTAGGTACTTGATTTTTTTAGTTGCTATTGAAAATGGTATCTTTTTCTTGAGTGTCTCTTCAGTTTGTTCATTTCTAGCATACAGAAACATTACCGATCTATGTGCATTAATCTTTTATCCCACTTGCGGTCGCAGTTGACTCGTCGGGGGGGGGGGGTGGCGGCCGGTTGCTAAATCCTAGGCTCTCGGGATTGCTCGGAGGGTACCGGCGGCGGGGGCTCTTTCCCGGAGGTGAGGGCGAGGCGGGGGACTTGGCCAGGTCCCCGGCGGTGGCGTGCAAGGTATGGAGGGCGGCGAGAAAGGAACAGGCGGGACACGTTTCTTTGAGGGTGAGGAAGCCAAGAGAGTTTATTAGGGGAGAGTACAAGCTTATATCGGGAGGTTTAGAGGGCGGGGTAGCTGTAGAGGTTAAAGGCTTGGATTGGTTCTGAGAGGGCGCGGAGGTTGTTTGAAAAGGGGCGGGAGTTGCTTCGGTAACAAAGAGGGTGGAGGGTGCGGGTAAGGCACGGGGGGGGGGGGTTTCTCCGGCAAGACCTCCCCAACGGTTGTACTTTGGGGTGAGGAAATGGGGCCTGCATTCGGCTCCACTTTCTCAGGCCCGGGGGGCCGTGGAGGGCGCTACCACCCGTGCCCCACTACCTTTCCTAGGGGCTGATCAGTTCCCCTGGCCCAGGCCCGCCAAGTCGGAACTTGATAACAGTGTCCCGCATTTCCCCCTTCTTTTCTAATTAGAGGAAGAAGCTTACCGGAGAGATCCGCCAAGGGATGAGGGAAAGGGGAGGTGGGGGAAGGGATAGGGGTAGATGGTAGTCAGAGAGGCTGGAGCTCGATGTTGGTGTGGCGCCCGGGCGTTCGAGAGGGGCCTCGTTGCTTGTGGGATGGACGAGGGTGGCGACGCTGCAGAGGGTCAGCCTCTTCAGTGGAGGCAAGTTGTTGATACTGGACTTGCACAAATGATGAAAAGACAGCATTGGCTTGGTTCTTAGCAAGCTGGACAATTCTGCGGATAATGCAGGGCCCTAGGGTGAGAGCTAGAATAATCATTAGTAGGGGGCCGAGGAGAGGGAGGAGGTATGGGAGGATGGGGGCAAAGATGTGGGACCAATAGTTGGTGGCTTCATGGTCCCTTTTGCGTTGTTCTAGTCCCTCTCGGACCTTCTTTAGGCTGTCTTCGGCGAGACCTGTAGAATTGGCATATACACAGCATTCTTCTCCTAGGGCGGCGCAAAGGCCTCCTTCTTTGAGGAGAAGAAGGTTGAGACCTCGGCGGTTTTGGAGCACTACCTCAGAGAGGGAGTTAACAGAATTTTTAAGATGGGAAATAGCATTTTGTAGGTGACGAATGTCCTCGTCAACGGCCGCCCGGAGGTGAGTTAAGGCGGAGCCTTGACTGGCTAATGCAGCGATTCCGGTGCCAGCGCCTGCAAGACCTAGGAGGGAGGCAATTGTGAGGGCGGTGATGGGTTCTCGCTTTTGCAGAGTGGCAGGAGCTGCAGTTCTTTCCAGACGGAGGAAGAAGTCTTCCTCGCTGTGGTATAGGACTCTAGGGATAAGGACAATTAGGAGGCAAGTTTCATTAGTTGTATTGAGGGTTTGCACATTAAGGCAGGGGGTAAGTCCTGTAGAGGAGCAGAGCCATTGGGAGGAGTTGTGGGGAATAAGAAACTTGGCAGAGCTGCTGGGAGATGAGTAGTTGGCACAAGCTGTGAGGTTGGGAGAGTTACTTGAGCAAGGGCGGATGCACTGTCCTGTAAAGGAGACTGAATGAAAGGTTAGGGGGACAGCAGAGGTATTCCAATTGCATTCCGAGGGGCTATTCTCTGTATTTTCTGAAAAGGAAAGGTTGGAGGCGACGGGCTCATACAGGGAGGAGAAGGTGCAGAGGCAAAGCCAGCAGGAGGAGGTAAGATTGGGGTTGGAGGAATTTACTGAGGTGAAGGCCGCTTGGATAAGGCCGAGGAGGGGAGAGGAGTAGCGAGAGGGGGGCAGAAAAGGTTGGGGTGGTGGGGTTGGCAATGCGCTGTTTGCAGCTGAGGTGCAGCTGGTTGGAGCTGAGGTGCGGCTGGAGGGCTGTGGATAAAGGGGGTTAAGGACCTGGTTGGGACCGATGCCAGAGGGTGTTTTTAATGCAGTATTTTGGCATGGTTGGCTTACAGCCTCCTTTTTTATGAGAATAAGTGATCCTCGGTCGGCTCCTTTCTCATAGATTCTGAAGCCCCAAGTTCGACCGAGTAACCAGGAGGGATCAGTGGGGAGCTGCACTGTAAGATTAAGATGTGTGCAGGATCCCTCGCTTTCTTGGCCGAGCCAGTTAACTGTAGGGAGTTTGCACCCTGTAGGGGCCCACTTTAAGGTAAGGTAATGATCAGGAACAGGAGGCTTCCAATTAGTGGCTAATGTTTCACACCCCCAGTATGCACAGTAGTACTCGTTGGAGGAATTACAGTACGATTTTCCAGGATTCGAGGATGGGCACATGTAATATTGGGCCTGGGGATCACTTACCTTTCGAGCGCAGGTTTCTTCGACTCTGGAGACAAAGGTGGCGAAAGGCTCACTCGGCTCCTGGAAGAGCTTGGTGAATTTATTAGGCCGACAGGCGGAGCAGTTGGCAAACGCTCGCAAGGCAATTTCCCGAAGGATACGCCAAAAGGTGGCAGGTGCATTAATATAAGCAGATGCATTTATAAACGCTCCCGTGCCCAAATAAGCTTCGGGGTGATGATAGACTCCAGTGGCTGCGTCTTGCTCGCTTTGCCTAGCTGCTTCTGCCTGGAAGTGGGCACGCCAATCAATGAACTGGCCGGGGCCAAGGATGGTACGGGCAAGCGAGGCCCAGTCTTGGGGGAGGCAAAAGTCCATGGCGATATCCTGCAGTAATTGGGAAGCGTATGGGCTACCTAACCCGTCTTCCTTGACGGCCCTGCGAAGCTGCTTGATAGTATCTGAGTCAATAGGATACCAGTCGTACGGTTTCTGCGGTGTGGGGGTAAGGTTAAGAGGAAAGCAGCGAAAAGCACGAGAGAAAGGAGGACGCGTTTGCAGAGGGCCTGGCACGGGAGTGGGGGTAGGGGCAGCGTTGCCCCAAGGGTTGCCTTGAGGTGTAGAAGCCAGCCAGGCGTTGTTTGCCGGCGGGGCGGGAGTGGCGGCGGCAGCCGCCGGCAGCGGCTCCGAGGGGGAGCTCGCCGAAGGGGGAGGCGGAAGTGGGAGGCCCCAAGCGTCGCAAGATGGCGGCACGGTAGGTGTGGCTAAGGCATAAAATGGCGGACTAGCTCCGCCCTGTGGAAGGGCGGGGTAAAGCGCTTGTGGTTTCCGGCCTGGCTTAGGGCTGACGTCATCGCCGGAGCACTTCCTCCCCTCGATGGAAGAAGAAGGAGGAAGTTCGCCATCTTGGCGAGGCTCGGTATTGTTTCGCTTTTGGGGGGTGACTTCGAGCGTATTGTTAATTTGCTCGACTAAGGATTCTGTGTCCGAATCGTGGTCCGCATTGGTCTCACTGTCCGAATTTGCCGATTGAGTTGACAGGGCCTCCTTGGATTTAATAGGGCCCTGATCAGGGGGGAGGGAGCCCTGAAGGCAGGAGCGGACGGTTATTAAGGTGGGGAGCAAGCCAGGAGGGAAGCGCCCGCCCCCATGCTCCACGGCGCTGGAGACCCGACTAACAAGGCGATCATAAGTGACGGGGCCCCAAAGATGGCAAGTGGTGAGCCGCGGGCCAAAGGGCAGCAGGAGGTCCCAGCACACCCACAGCTGCCGGACAGACACCCCGCAACGACGTGCATCCAGAAGACCCGCCAGAGCGCGAACCCGAGGCGCCCGGTGCGCGGACAGATGACCACCCACAGCGGAGGGGAAAAGACGGGGGGGCCATCCACCGAGCAAGAAGAACGAGGCAAACCGCGGCCGCGAGGCCGAAGGAGACAGCGAGAACAGAAAGCAGGACCCTCTGGTAGCGGGAGCAGTCTAGGGGGGCGGTTGCAAAGAGGCACATGGTGCCAAACAAAGAAACAAAGACACAAAGGACCACAGCAAAGTAATGGAGGGGAAGAGGGAAAGCTACTGGAGGAAGAGTGTTAGGAGGAATGGGGGGACATAGGAAGAGAAGACGAAAGGTAGTCGGGGGCAAAAGCCAGGTTAATGCGGGAAAGGAAGACCGGCCCAGGCGCGGAGCGGCGTGGGAGAGGCAGCTCCGGACGTGGAGCGGCGAGGGAGAGGCGGCTCCGCGGGGCGGCGAGGGAGAGGCGGCCCTTACCTTGCAGGCGAGGAGAAGGGGAGTTGGAGAGGCGTCCGGGCGAGCGGGTGGTTTTACTGGACCGCTGCGTGGAGAGGACCGGCCCCACGTTGGGCACCAGTTGCGGTCGCAGTTGACTCATCGGGGGGGGGGGTGGCGGCCGGTTGCTAAATCCTAGGCTCTCGGGATTGCTCGGAGGGTACCGGTGGCGGGGGCTCTTTCCCGGAGGCGAGGGCGAGGCGGGGGACTTGGCCAGGTCCCCGGCGGTGGCGTGCAAGGTATGGAGGGCGGCGAGAAAGGAACAGGCGGGACACGTTTCTTTGAGGGTGAGGAAGCCAAGAGAGTTTATTAGGGGAGAGTACAAGCTTATATCGGGAGGTTTAGAGGGCGGGGTAGCTGTAGAGGTTAAAGGCTTGGATTGGTTCTGAGAGGGCGTGGAGGTTGTTTGAAAAGGGGCGGGAGTTGCTCCGGTAACGAAGAGGGTGGAGGGTGCGGGTAAGGCACGGGGGGGGGGGGGTTTCTCCGGCAAGCCCTCCCCAACGGTTGTACTTTGGGGTGAGGAAATGGGGCCTGCATTCGGCTCCACTTTCTCAGGCCCGGGGGGCCGTGGAGGGCGCTACCACCCGTGCCCCACTACCTTTCCTAGGGGCTGATCAGTTCCCCTGGCCCAGGCCCGCCAAGTCGGAACTCGATAACAGTGTCCCGCACCACTACTTTGCTAAATTTGTTTATTATCTCTAGTAGCTGTATTGTCGATTTCTCAGGGTTTTCCAGATATAAGATCATATCATCTGCAAACAATGACAGTTTTACTTCTTCCTTTCCAATTTGGATGCCTGTTATTTCTTTGTCTTGCTGGATTGCCCTGGCTAGCAATTCCAGCACAATGTTGAATAGCAGTGGTGATAGCGGGCATCCTTGTCTTGTTCCTGATCTTAGAGGGAAGGCTTTCAGTCTCTCACCATTGAGTACCAGGCTGGCTGTGGGTTTTTCATATATGCTCTTTATTATATTGAGGAAGTTTCCTTCAATTCCTACCTTTTGAAGTGTTTTTATTAAAAAGGGATGTTGGATTTTGTTGAATGCTTTTTCAGCATCTATCGAGATGATCATTTGGTTTTTCCCTTTTGATTTGTTCATGTGTTGTAATACATTGATTGATTTTCTTATGTTGAACCATCCTTGCATGCCTGGAATGAACCCCACTTGGTCATGGTGTATGATTTTTTTTAATGTGTGTTTGGATTCAATTTGCAAGTATTTTGTTGAGGATTTTTGCATCTATATTCATTAGGGAGATTGGCCGGTAGTTTTCCTTTTTTGTAGCATCTTTGCCTGGTTTTGGTATTAGATTGATGTTAGCGTCATAAAATGAGTTAGGTAATGTTCCATTTTCTTCGATGTTTTGAAAGAGTTTAAGTAAGATTGGTGTCAGTTCTTTCTGGTAAGTTTGTTAGAATTTCCCCGTGAAGCCATCTGGCCCTGGGCATTTATTTGTGGGAAGCTTTTTGATGACTTATTGGATCTCTTTGCTTGTGATTGGTTGGTTGAGGTCTTCTGTTTCTTCTCTGGTCAGTCTAGGTTATTCATATGTTTCCAGGAAATTGTCCATTTCCTGTACATTATCCAGTTTGTTGCCATACAGTTGTTCATAGTATCCTCATAATTTTTTAAATTTCTTTGGGACCTGCAGTAATGTCACCTTTCTCATTCATTATTTTGTTTCTATGGGTCTTCTCTCTTTTTTATTTTGTCAGACTAGCTAGGGGCTTGTCAATCTTGTTGATCTTCTCAAAGAACCAACTTTTGGTGATATTTATCCTCTCTATTGTTTTTTTGTTCTGTATGTCATTTATTTCTGCTTTAATCCTTGTTATTTCTTTTCTTCTACTTGGTTTAGGATTGGTTTGCTGTTCATTTTCTGGCTTCTTCAGTTGATCCATTAGTTTTTTGATTTTGGCTCTTTCTTCATTTTTAATATATGCATTTAGTGCTATAAATTTCCCCCTCAGTACTGCTTTTGCTGCATCCCATATGTTTTGGTATGTTGTGTTCTCATTTTCATTCATCTCTATATATTTAGCAATTTCTCTTGCTATTTCTTCTTTAACCCATTGATTGTTTAGGAGTGTGTTGTTTAACCTCCAGGTATTTGTGAATTTTCTAAGTCTCTGATGGTTTTTGACTTCTCATTGTATTCCTTTGTGGTCAGAGAATGTGCTTTGAATAATTTCAATCTTTTTAAATTTATTGAGCCTTGTTTTATGTCCTAGTATATGATCTATTCTGGAGAAAGTTACATGAGCACTAGAGAAGAATGTGTATCCTGGTGATTTGTGATGTAATGTTCTATATATGTCTGTTAAATGCAATTCATTTATCAGATTGTTTAGGTTTTCAATTTCCTTATTGGTCTTCTGTCTAGTTGATCTATCTATAGGAGAAAGTGATGTGTTGGCATCTCCCACAATTATTGTGGAAACATCAATTGCTTCCTTTAGTTTTGCCAGTGTTTCTCTCATGTATTTTGTGTCACCTTGATTGGGTGCATGAACATTTACGATTGTTATTTCTTCTTGTTGAAATGCCCCTTTGATTAGTATGTAGTGGCCTTCTTTGTCTCTCATAATATCCTTGCATTTAAAGTCTATTTTATCTGAGATTAATATTGCTACACCTGCTTTCTTTTGGCTGTGGCTTGTATGAAATATTTTTTCCATCCTTTCACTTTCAATTTCTTTGTATCCCTATGTCTAAGATGAGTCTCTTGTATGCAACGTATTGATGGTTCATTTTTTTTGATCCATTCTGTGAATCTATATCTTTTAACTGGGGAGTTTAATCCATTTACAGTCATCATTATAACCATGAAGGCATTTCTTGAATCAGCCATCTTATCCTTTGGTTTATGTTTGTCATATATATTTTACCCTCTCTCTATTAATATCCTTTAATGTACCCATACTGAATCTCTTTAGTACTGAACCTTTCTCTGTCTCTCTCTCTCCTTTCTTTGTTTCTCTGTCTGTAGGGCTCCCTTTAGTATCTCCAGTAGGGCAGGTCTCTTGTTAGGAAATTCTCTCACCATTTGTTTGTCCATGAAAAATTTAAGCTCTCCCTCAAATTTGAAGGAGAACTTTTCTGGATAAAGTATTCTTGGTTGGAAACTTTTCTCACTCAGAATTTTAAATATGTCATGCCACTGCTTTCTCGCCTCCATGGTGGCTGCTGAGTAGTCACTACTTAGTCTTATGTTGTTTCCTTTGTATGTGGTGAATTGCTTTTCTCTTGCTGCTTTCAGAACTTGCTCCTTCTCTTCCATATTTGACAGTGTGATCAGAATATGTCTCAGAGTGGGTTTATTTGGATTTATTCTATTTGGAGTTTGCTGGTTATGATCTGTGTATTTATGGTGTTTAGAAGATTTGGGAGGTTTTCCCCAACAATTTCTTTGAGTACTCTTCCTAGACCTTTGCCCTTTTCTTCCCCTTCTGGACTACCAATGAGTCTTATATTTGGACATTTTATATTATCTATCATATCCCTGAGGTCCATTTTGATTTTTTTGATTTTTTTCCCCAGTCTTTCTTTTGTGCTTTCATTTTACATTCTGTCATCTTCCAGGTCACTGATTCATTGTTCAACTTCCTCTATTCTTGTACTATGAGTATGCAGAATCTTTTTAATTTGGTCAACAGTTTCTTTAATCTCCATAAGATCATCTATTTTATTATTTAGTCTTGTAATATCTTTATGCTCTTCTAGGGTCTTCTTGATGTCCTTTATATCCTGTGCCATGATCTTCTTGATGTCCTTTATATCCAGTGCCATGGTCTCATCGTTCATCTTTAGTTCTTTGATTAGTTGCTCTAGGTACTGTATCTCCTCTGAACTTCTGATTTGGGTGCTTGGGCTTGGGTTATTCATATCGTCTGGTTTTTTGATATGGTTTAAAATTTTCTGTTGTTTTTGGCCTCTTGGCATTTGCTTAACTTGATAGGGTTCTTTTAGGATTTGTAGACCAATTGAAATCCTTATCTCTAATTTGTCAGATCTACAGCTTCGTGGAGTACACTTTCTCTATCTAACCAGCAGGTGGCATCCATGAGCCACCTGTTCCCCTCAAGCCAGTTCTCCACAACTTTGCCTTTGTGGCGAGTGGGGGAGTGAGTCTTGTGGGGTCCAATTGGTGTACCAAGCTTGCGTGTGTATTTGGTGTTGCCCGCCCTGTATATGGGGCATGTGTCTGGGCAGTCAGGGAGGGGGGCAGCTCTAACAATCAAATCTCCCTGGTGTTCCTGGTGTTTTAAAGCTGCTGCAATAGTCTAATCCTTCAGCTCAGTTCTGCCAGTTTGTCTCTGCCACTGACACACAAGTCCTTGGTATTGGTGTATGGCCCCTGTGACTTGCATGTGGGTCCCTCTTCCAGGCCATGCACCCCCTGGTCCTCTGTTGAGGGATGACTCTGCTATGTCACAGGTGAGTGCCATCCCCCAGGGTGGTTCTGGGCTTCAGGGCTGTGTAGGGAGGCTCCCAGTCTGCTGAAATGATGGCTGAGTAGGGTTTGTTAATTCACACTGCTCCACCTTCCCAACTCTGGGACAACCAGCTGAGGGTGCAGGGAAGGCTAATGTCCATGCCCAATTTTGTGGTGTATGTGTGTTATTTGAAGTACTTCCATCTCACTCGGTTGTCTGGGGCAGCTCTGGGCTATGGGGCCAGCAATGGGCAGGAGTGTTTCCTGTCCACCAGGATGATGGCTGTGAGCAGACGCCCCCCTTTTCCTGGGAATTTGTGGTGTTTAGTGAATTTTCTCAGCCACTGGATTATTACCTTTTGTCTCAGAGCTCTCTTAGTTCTGCTCATCTTGACCTGCCCAAATTGCAAGTCTTTGAGGCTTTCTGTATTGGGCCTCTTAGAGTAATTGTTTTAGAAAAAGAAAAAAAGATAAAAAGAACAACAACAACAAAAAAGAGCCCTCCTCACAGATCTAATGGGTTATTGAAATGCTAAGAGACAAAGCAATTAGGGCCATTAAGGAATGGTCCAGGGGGCAGAGAGATCAGTTTTTCTTTGGGATTTGCATATGAGCCTCGGGGCCTGAGCTCTGCCCTTCCCCTTTCTATATTCACCAGAACTCCAAAAAGCCTCTGCTTTTCTTTTTGTTTTTTTTTTTTTTTCTTGCTGTTTTTTGCTAACCCTATCTCCTCTCTGCTGGGCTGGCTGCTTCCGGATTCTCTGGTGTCTGGTCTCAGTCTATCTATGATTGGAGTTTGGATCAGTAGAATGTGTTTCCAAGAAGAGCTGCCATTGCAGTTCTCCCTCCTCATTCCCAGCACTGATGGCCCCTCCTCCCATGGGACTGAGCCTGGCAGGGAGGGGTGCCTGGCTGTGAAACCTTACAGATTTCACTGATCTCAGCAGTTCCACGTGTTCATGGGTGTTGTATGAAGTATGCCCAAAGTCAGATTGCTCTGCGGTGTCCAGTCCACGCAGTTCCTGGCTTTCTACCTACTTCTCTGGAGGAGTAACTAAAACATACACCTCACCAATCCGCCATCTTGCTTTCCTCCCTCTCCCACTATTTTTAAAGCTGCATTTTCTTGATTTATCACTCACCCAGTCACTGCAACCCTTTAACTCTTTCCTGGAGGGTTGAGGAAGATGGCTCTGCCAGGTCTTGTTAGTTGTTCCAAGATTCTGTTGGGGAATGGCACTCTGGAACGTATACTTCCAGGTTGGTCAACTGTGTGATGGCTTAGAGTTCTGTACCCCAGGAAAACATCTTAATTGTAATCCATTCCTGTAGGTGTGAACCCACTGTTAATAGTACCTTTTGATGAAATTATTCCAGTTAAGGTGTTGCCCAAAGAAATCAGGATGGTTCTTAATCCTGTAATTGGAGACTTTATAGAGGAGGCCACAGAGAAAGAAAGCCAGAGGGAACAGACAGAAGCTGGAAGTGAATGGGACCCAGAAGAATAAGGAGAGGATGCTGCCATGTGCCTTGCCATGTGATGGAAAAGAGAGGGAACCCCAAGCACCACTGGCAGCCAGCTGTAGAATACCACAGTTGTCAGGTAGAAACCATTGCTTTTGCCTCAATTCTGTACTTTCTTAGTCTCAAAACTCTGAGCGAGTAAGTTCCCAATGTTTAAACCAACTCATTGTATGTTATTGGTTTTAGCAGTTAGGAAACTAAAATAGACTGCAAGTCACCTCACAAACTCTTTGTATTCTTCCACATGGATGTAGCACAATTTAATCATTCCCCAATTGCCTGATATGTAGGCAGTAAAACACAGTTGAAAGACAGAAGAGGAAGACAGATGATTCAGTCAGAGAAATGAGATGGAAAAAGAGGCAGGAGAAATTTGAAGTGTGGAAAGAGTCGATCCACTGTCCTGGCTTTGAAGAGGAAGAAAGGAGGACTCTAGAAGTTGGGACTGGACCTCAGCATAGGAGTGTCAACTCTGTCAACTCTCATGTCAGTAGTTTCCTTCATTAATCTCTCCTTAATTACCCCATCAAATGTGCCATGTTTCCTTTAATGACCCAGGTACAATTAACTTACTTGGTTTAATGGCTGTTGGAGCATAGCCTTCTGGATGGGGTGAGGTGAGTTCTTTGGAAGAAAACAGCCAGGGCCTGTGCCAAACGCAACCCTAATAGGTCAACACTGTGTCTTTCTGCTCTTCCTGCTCAAACTTATAGAGTCTTCAAATATCATTAACACCAAATTCTTCTATAGACCAAAGAATCTATTTGCTAGCACTATGAAAAGTTGCTCCTTGAAAAAAAAGAGGAATTTGTATTAGAACCCACAATACTTGGATTCTACTCTTGGCTTTGTCACCAACCAGCTATGTAACTTTAGACATATTTCTTGTACTCCTTAGGTCTCAGTTTCTTTTGTAAAATGAAATTTTTGGATCAGATGTTTCCTGAGATCTCTTGTATTTCTATAATTCTACCTTCATTTATATTATCCATTATACTAGATTATACATATATTTTTATTCTACTTCACATTGTATCATATTTTATATATATATAAATGTTTCCATTTGATTTTTTGGGAATAAGTAGAGTATTCTACATAAAAATTAGGCAATGAATTTAAAGTTTTGGGATTCTTAAGTGTTTTTACTTACAAACTGTGGGTTTTGTTGCTCTTATTATGTATGTCATAAAGATTGAAAGAATATGCAAGAGCTAAAAATAATCTGGACTATGTCATTAAAAATTGTCTTAGGGTAGTTATAAAAATCCATTAAAAAGTATTACTTCTTTTTCTGTAACCAAAACAAAATTTAAATTAGGTGTTTTGTGTAGGATATAGAAAATTTCTGACTTCATAAATTTAATAAAAATTATACCTGATATTTGTATTATATCTGTTTGTATAGAATTGAAAAATTGCACTATATTTTAAGTGAATCTTTATAATCATTCAATTTGGAATGAAATTTAATGAGTGTATTATTATCTCATTCTAAATGTAGTTAAAACACTTATCAGAAAACTAATGTACCAGACAAGAGCTTGAAAGCTGTCAATTCTCATATTTTATCCTTTGACCTTCCACATGCTTAGAAAAGTTTTGCTCTTTGATTTTCTCCTTTTAAGAATAGTTATGGGGAAAGAATAATATTTTCTTGTAATATTTATAAGTTGTTTATTATATCTTAGAACTTCTTTTACAGTTAGAAACTCACTGATGATGGATGACCCCATTATAACAATGAGAACAAGCATAATCATAATTATGATCAAAACTTAAGAAACATAAAACATGATTGTACCAGTTTGAAACTGTTATGGACCCCAGAAGAGCCATGATCTTTTAATTTCCAAGTTTGTTTGGTGAAACCTTTTGACTGAGTATTTCCATGGAGATGTGACTGTCACAACTGTGGGTGAGACCTTTGATTAAATTAGTTCCATAGAGGTGTGACCCCACTTATTCTGGGCGCATCTTAATTAAATCACTGGAGTCCTTTAAAAGAGCTCACAGAGAAAAAATGGAGAGAGGGATGTACTTATTTACTGTTGATGAGGAGGCAGAATGGTGTGGCCTTTCTGGAGGCCAGTGTGGTGGTTCCACAAGAGGCTAAGTATGTGGGGACATAAGGTCCTACAACTGCATTATGGAGTATGTACTTGGAAGATCCTAGAGCAGAGACATGAATGGCCATTTGCACACTGGTGTTTACAGAGACAGTATTCATGATTTGCAATGGGAGGAGGTGGCCTAAGGGTACATCAACTGAGGAACAGGATGGTGAACTGTGGTGTATGCATGTAATGGAGTATTGAGCAACTACCAGAAGGAGTGAAGCTGCGAGACATGCAACGAGGTGAATGGATCCTGTATACAGCATGTTGAGTGAAGTATGCCAGAAACAAAGGCAAACACTATAATTCATCACCAATATGGACTAATTACAGGGTGTAAAGTCAGAATTGAATCTTAGCCTAACAGGGGAATGATTATTGTAATGGTCCCTAGATTGTAAGCTCTTACAGCAGTCAAATCTATTCCTGAATTGTGATGGCTATCTCCAAACTCTGAGATGTTGATCCCTTTGTGTATAACCTGATTGGTCTCTGGAACACTGGGTATCTGTGTGACACCTGAAACTCAGAGCTAAAGCTTGGCAGAAATGAATGTCAGTATTAACACATACAGCGACTAAAAAACAAAAAGCTGAAAAAGAGTGCAGACTTCAATTAGAGATATGAATGAAGCCGATCTGGTTAAGACTAGAGCAAATCGGGCCAAAGGGTAAGGATTGAAACTGACTATGTGTTAAAACTTCAATTTCCAGGTGAGACCAAGGGGGAGAGATGTTTGTTTGGTATAGGATTTTATATTTTCTAAACACTGTAACTTCTACAGTCAGTCTGTTTCAAACACCACAATTACATGGAACTTTGAATAGGAAGTGAGATATGGTAGCTTTGTATAGGTTAGAGTGATATAGCAACATATTCTAAAGTAATCTGGGTGGAGAATAGAAATATATATCATGTTCCCCCTGAGGAGCTGGGGGAAAATGCAGAAGTCTTGGACTTCCTCACCTGGATTGTTGCTGATGTTCTCATAAACATTGAGGACTGATGGCTTGGTATGCCAAGCCCTCTATCTTGGGGCCTGCCCTTATGAAGCTCATTACAGCAAAGGAGAGGCTAAACCTGCTTATAGTTTGTCTAAGAGTCTCCCCATTCATGCCTCTCTGTTGCTCAGATGTGGCCCTCTCTCTCTAGCTAAGCCACCTCTGCAGGTGATCTCACTGCCCTCTCCCTTATGTGGGACCTGAGTCCCAGGGATGTAAATCTCCCTGGCAACACAGGATATGACTCCTGGTGATGAATCTGGATTGAGCATCATTGGATTGAGAACATCTTCTTGACCAAAAGGGGGATGAGAAATGAAATGACAAAGCTTCAGTGGTGAGAGATTTCAAATGGAGTTGAGAGGTCACTCTGGTGGACACCTTACACATTATATAGATAACACTTTTTAGGTTTTAAGGTATTATAGTAGCTAGAAGTAAATACCTGAAACTATCAAACTCCAACCCAATAGTCTGGACTCCTGAAGACAATTGTGTAACTCTGTAGCTTACAAGGGTTGACAGTGTGATTGTGAAAACCTTGTGGATCACACTCCCTTTATCCAGTGTATGGATGGATGAGTAGAAAAATGGGGACAAAAACTAAATGAAAAATAGGGTGGGAAGGGAGGGATGATTTGGGTGTTCTTTTTTACTTTTATTTTTTATTCTTATTCTGATGCTTTCTGATGTAAGGAAAATGTTCAAAAATAGATAGGGGTGATGAATGCATAACTATATGATGGTATTGTGAACAGTTGATTGTACACCATGGATGATTGTATGGTATGTGAATATATCTCAATAAAACTGAGTTTAATTAAAAAAAAGCTCACAAAGTGGACGAGCTCAGAGAATCTGAGAGAGACGTTTTGGAAAGAAGCTAAGATATTGTGATGGTTAGGTTTATGTGTCACCTTGGCCAGGTGATGGTGTCCAGGTGTCTGGTCAAGCAAGCACTGTCCTGTTACTGCAAGAACATTCGTGCCTGGTTAATAAACCAAAAGGCTGGTTTATTAAATCATCGGTCAATTGACTGCAACCGTGACTGATTACACCAATGAAAGGCGTGTCTTCTGTGGTGATACAATTCAATCAGCTGGATTTAATCCAATCAGTTGAAGACTTTTAAGGAAGAAAGAGAGAGGACTTGCACTTCTTGTTCAGCTAGTCAGTGAAGCATTTCCTGAGGAGTTCATTGAACTCCTTCATTGGAGTTGCCAGTTCACTGCCTGCCCTATGGAATTTGGACTCATGCATCCTAACAGTTGTGTGAGACACTTTTATAAAATCTTATATTTATAGATATCTCTTGTTGATTCTGTTTCCCTAGAGAACCCTAACTAATACAGCTATATAATCTAGAGTTTTTCCCTGGGAGAAGCTAAGAGCTGACACAGACCAAGATGCTTGGAGACACTTACAGATGCAGACAGAAAGACGTTTGGAGATGCTAAACTAAGAGATGAAGCCCAGAGTTTGCCCCAGAGAAGCTAAAAGAGGACTCCTAGATGCTTAGAGAGACGCCCAGGAGAAACAAACAGAGAGCTGAGAGAAGCTGAGAGAGAGAGTTGCACAAAGACATTTTGGAGAAAGCTATTTTGAAACACAACCTGGGAGCAAAGGACCAGCAGACCCCAGCCATGTGCCTTCTCAGCTGACAGAGGCATTCAAGATGCCATTGGCCTTCTTCCTTCAGTGAAGGTATCCTCTGTTGATCCCTTAGTTTGGACACTTTTATGGCTTTGTAAGTATAAATTTGTGACTTAATAAATCCCCTTTATAAAAGCCAATCAATTTCTGGTGTTTTGCATAATGGCAGCATTAGCAAACCAGAACAATGATCATAATTAAAAACAAAACAACAAATCCTGCCTTAGTTTGCCAGGGCTGCTGTAACAAGTACCACAGGCTAGTTAGCTTGAACAACAGGAATTTATTGTCTCACAGCTTTGGAGGCTAGAAGTTCAAAATCAAGGTGTTGGTAGTCATTCTTTCTCTCTGAAGTTTGTGGTGTTCTGGTAGTGGCTTGATAATAATTTATAATTCAGCCTCTACCTTTGTCACGTGGTAATCTGTCTTCTTCTGTTTCGCCCTCAATTATCTTGTCCCCTTCTGTCTTCTTCCACTTACAAGCACTCCAGTGACACTGGCTTAAGGCCCATGCTGATTTAGTTTGACCTCATCTTAATAGGATTTTCGAAGCTCCTATTTAAAAATGAGTTCACACCTTGAACATGTCTTTGTGTAGGACACGATTCAATCCATAACACAACTGAGGACTCAAGGAAAGCAAAATGAACTAAATACTCAATTACTAGGAGACAGGAGACCCAGGACTATTTTCCTCCCTAGCATAGCCACAGGAAGAAAAGGAATCTGCCATAGAAGGGTGAAGAAGAATCCAGCCAAACTTTTACAAACTTAATTTCTGTGTATGGGCTGGTGTGATGGATTAGAAGCTCTAGCCACAGAGCAAGTCAACATCTACCCATCACCTCTTTGCTAAGGACCTTCAGTATTCCAAGCAACTAAGGTTGAGGGAAGATGAGACAGATGAGAGATAACCACATCAGGCACATGAGGCCTTCATCAAATGCAAGACAGCAGCTAGCTAAGAGTGTGGCAGGGCAGGGGGACTGAGAAAAATTCTTCTTAGGCACTCATGGCCCCTGATGGTCGGGATCCCATCATAGACCACGGGGCTATTTGGAGGATGTGGAGTTCTTTCTTCCCCAGTATTACATATGATGAAGGGTGTTCCTTTGTTTTGTAACTACATGCTCAGTCCAGTCATAGTTACCAGGATAAATGTGCTATGCCAGAAAGGCTGGGCTCAGATGTTATAATAGAGATCTTAACAAATTTCCTTGGCACTCTGTACTTAAAACCTATGATGTTTAACCAGCTTCTTCAGGAGCACTTGACGAAATGTGGACTTATTATAAAGTAGCTGAATTAGCAGGACAAAGTTGGAAGGAGAAAGGTGCCATTGATAGGTTTAACTACTAATTTCTGGGTTAGGAAGTAAACTAAAGAAAAGAAAAACTTCTATAAACTTTCCTGTCATGCATGCAGTTTGCTAAAAGGATCCATAATAGGAGTTTTATGTTCATTTTATTCTTTAAATGGAAAAATCTGAAGTGCAGTTTTATGTGAAAAGTCTCTGTGAACTTCTTAAGAATTAGTTTCAGATGTATAATCTGAAAGGTTTTGGTAATATCTCACTTCACAAATGGATTTCCTTTAAGGTTACACCCCTCTTTTTATTAACCATATTACATTTGCCTCAACCCCAGAAAAAAGGCAACAATTCCCTGTGGAGGGCATAGGTTGCTGGAGGATGTTGAAAGCTTCTCTTACTGTTGGCTTCCCAACAGGCTAGTATTGCATTAAGCACAAGGGTCCACGGTTTTCAGGACAAACCCTGACTACTTGGAGAAATTGGCCATGGTCAAGAAAGCCAGTGGTCAGATACTACTGCCAACTCTTGTGACTTTTCATTTATTCAACATGCATTTACCTGATATGCACTATGTACTGGACACTTTTCTAGGCACTGGGAATTCACCAGTGAAAAAACAGTCCCTGACCTCATGGAGCCTACATTCAGACTTGAGAGAGTCGGACAATAATGAGTCAAGTAAATAAATAGTATATAACATGGCAATTTATAACAAGAAGTAAAATAAGCCAGAAAGAGGGGATAAGAAGGGACAGAGGGCAGATGTAAAGAATTCATATGAATCAATAAGTAAAGAATAAGCAGAGAAATACAGAAAATAACTCAATTGAAATGCAGGCATAAATGATAAATGGGCATTTCAAAGGAAAAAAGTCTGAATGTCCAATAAAAATAAGAGAAGAAAACATATCACTAACATCAGGAAAATAAAAATCAAAACAACAAGACACCATTTTCTACCCAACAGATTGGGAAAATTAGTGTCAGAAAATAAAGAAGCATTGGGAAGGATATAGAATAATAGGAACTCTAAGCCACTGCCAGTTAGTGGTATATAATTTGGTTCAGCCTCTTCTAGAAGCCTGGAATTATCTATTAAAGTTGACTATGCACATCTTCTCCTGGCACCAATTTCTTGTTCAGGAGAAGCTAGGTAACAAATCCAAATTTGTGTAACAAATCCAAAGTGGCTGAAAACAACCAAGTTTCTGTCTCACTTATGCTACAGGCCAGTTGACTGGAGTCCCAACTCTATGTTATTGTCACTCTCACTTGGAGACAGAGGGTGACGAAACAGCAGCTATGTTGAAGACTGCCAGGTGCTGTAGAAAAGGGAAAGGGAAAGCATTGCCTGTTCTGGCTCTTAAATCTTCTGCCCAGAAACGTCATATTTCACTTTAGCTTGCATTTCATTAATCCACAGCCATACCTAAATTAAGTGGGCAATGAAGTACAATCCTAACAAGAGGATTTGATGGGAAACAGAGCCAGAATATATGTGAATAGTCTTAATGACTTTTACAGTATATTCCCTAGAAAACTCTTGTGCTTCCATACCGGAGCCACATACAAGAATTTCATGCAGCCCTGTTTATAAAAGCCAAAATGCTCATCAACAGCAGAATGGATAAACAAATTATGTTATAGTCATAAATCGACTACTAAACAGCAATGAAAATATGAACTACAGCTAACAAATCAGCATGGTTGAATATCAGAATGTTGAGTGAAAAAGCATGTCACATAAGCACACTGTGTGATTCATTTATATAAAGTGCAAAAACAGGAAAAATCAAACAACATATTGTGCTGTGATATGTGCATATGTGGTTAAACTACACAGAAAAGCAAGAGAATGACTAACTAAAGATGCAGGATTTTGGTTACCTCTGGGCTGGCAGGGAGTGGTGGAGGAAGGGGACTATCCGAGGGAAGTATACACATTGGGCTTTGAAAATATTGGTCATATTCTATTTTTTAAGTTGTCTATTGGTATATGGATATTATATTATATTGTCTTCTTAATGTATGTGTATGTTTGCATATATATATATAATATATATATATCTATATATACACAAATATTCTCATATTTATGATATATTTCACAGTAAAAGAAGGATCTTTCAAGGGACCTTCCATGAGCAGTCAAGTGACTTGCTTTGTGTGCCTAGAAGTGGTATTCTTTAAATGGCAGCTTACCTAACAGAAAAGTTCCTGGCATGCCTGGGCACATTTCCATTCTAATACCTGGAATGATTTGAGAATTAACTCTGCCTACAGTAAGTCCATAACAGATACTGCAATACCTGGTGTAATGCTAAGATATAGATTTTCATCCTTTCATTCATACCTTGAGAATCCCAAGGAATTTATCTCTTGACTCTGTCTCTCCAGAGTTGCTTAGCAGAATCATTATTTCTATTCCACCATCAACTTCATTTCCAGTTCCTTCTTTTTTTATTGTGGAATATAACATATTTACATAGAAGTGATAATTTTCCAAGGACAATTTAACAAATCATTAGCAAATTTCAAAGAATGTTATGGGTTGCAGTTCCATGGTTTCAGTTATTTCCTTATTATAAAATATAACATATATGCAAAAAGGTGATAACTTTCAAAGTATGATTTAACAAGTAGTTATATAGGAAATTTCCAAGAATGTTGTGGGTTACAGTACCATAATTTCCTTATTATGAAATATATATACAAAAAGGTGATAACTTTCAAATTACAATTTAACAAGTAACTGTATAGAAAATTTCAAAGAATGTTATGGGTCACAGTTCCACCATTTCAGTCCTTTCCTTCTAGCTATTCTGATACCTTAGCAACTAAGAAAAAAGAGAATTATATAGAAATTCAGTATTCATAATCCTTTGTTTAATTCTATCTTATCTGTTGCTACCGTTTCCTCTAGTTTAATCACTTTACCAATCTTCAGGGATGTCTAGGCAGTGAGCACCCTAATTTCATTTTGTTCAAATACTAACACTCCTGAATCTTTTGCTTTATATTACAAGCCCTTTTTGCTTTCATATACCACTAGGCTGGTTCAGTCATTCAATAATTAATTCAGTAAAACTATTCAAGTGCCTGACACATGCCAGGAATTACTGTAGGCAATGGGCACACAGGAGAAAGCAAGCAAGGCACCTATTCTCATTGAGCTTACATTCTGGTTAACATTTAGCAGATTGGTATATCATATAAGTTGCAATAGTGACAAATGCTATGTACAAAACTAAACAGAATAAGAGAATAATGAGTAACTAACTATATTATATCAGGAAGACATCCCTGAGGAGGTGACATTTTAGCAAAGACCTGAAAGAAGAGATGCCTTTACATAGGAGCTCTCTCAATTATCCTGTGTATTTCAACCTACCAGTCCAGACAAGAATGTGGACCTTAGGTGAGTAGCATCTCAAAAGCCTGCAGACTGTATAATATTTGTACATCCATTCTTCTTGATCCTTGGGACAATAAACTGAAATTATTGAGCATGTAAATATGTAGTAAGTGAATAAATAAATGGTTCTGGCATGTTCCCCTGGCAACATCTGGCAGACCTGACCATTCAGTAGCAAATCTGGCCTTACCTCAAGAGAGAGGTAACATCTTGCAAGGACCCACAGCTTAATGCATCACAAATAAAATCCTCATATACCAGTCATAGAATTAAAAAATATATTGTTTGGGGGTTTTGTTAAAATCCTGCCTTAGCTCTTCTTTGGTATGGGCTGGTAGATACTGTATAGTTCTCTGTCTGAGCTCCCCTGTGTTGTCTTCTTTCATGCTTTCTTTCCCAGATACCATTGCCCATTTCTAAGCTTATTTTCCTTTTTTATGTCATAAGCAGAATGTTGCTGATTTCCTTTCCCCTTTTGCCTTTCCTTAGGCCAGAACTAAGTACATCCTTCAGCTCTTCTTTCAAGCCACATTTCAGTTTACAGCACATGATATGCCGGGTGCCATTCTTTTCCATGCCCTAGAAATGAGGGTGGCCCCTCATAAGAATTCCTTTTCGTTACTTGTGTGTAAAGATGCAAAATAAGATCAGAGGGGCAACCTTAAGGGGTTTCCTCCTTAGATGTCCTTGGTTCAAAAGGCCATTAAGAACCATTGGTTGGGAGATCAATCTCTTTACTAGTAATTTATTTGTTGGTATCTACTTTTTCTTGAGTCAATGTAGGTAGTTTTCATGTTTCTAAGAATTTGTCCATTTCTTCTAGGTTATCTAATTTATTGACAGATGGTTGTACTTTTTATTTCATTGGGGTTGGTAGTAATGTCCCCCTTTTCATACTATATAAATTGGGATAGTGATAAATCCTCCACTGTCAGTTACTAGTAAAGCTCTAAACTAAGCTAATCTAGTCTTCCATCTCCATGGCCATGATGATTGGTTCAGGGATTAGTATATGACATAGCCTAGGCCAAACAGGTTCAAAAGGATTCATTTGGGGATTTTTGTTTTCCCTATATGGGAAGTAATTCCTCCTTAGGGCTTCTTGGGTACAAAGGCCCTAGAATATTGAGTCATTAGAAATCCAAAGACATAAGTCAACAATATGGGCTTCAAAATACGAGCTGAATAACCATCTCATTTTACTCAATATACAGTATTTTGTGAAATTGGGCATGTGGATAGTTCATGTCATAGTTCTAGGTATATATTCTAGAGAAATTCTCATGTAAGGAGACACACCCAAAGATACTCATGGCAACACTGCCTGTGGCAACAAGAATTAGAGGCAATCTAGGTACCTATCATTAAGGAAATTAATGAATAACATATCAAATAAGCATAAAAAGCAGTTATCTCTGATTAACTCATAGTAATGTTAAATTTAAAAAGAGTTGGAATGGATATATACTGCAATAAGCCAAGGAAGTGTGTCACTTGGGTCTCCATTCAAAAAAGAGCCTGCCATCCATTTTCAGGGAGTACAGTTACTTGACAGCCTTTAGCTATTACAGCTTTCAGAATGTGCCTCAGCTTTCAGATTGAAATCAATATTAGAACATGGTGGAATTACTAGAATCTGGTCATCTCTGTCCAATATGGGACTCTACTAATGGGCAGTCTTTTCTCTGGAGCTCTCCATTGCATTGACTGAGAGTTTTTCAGAGCACCATTGTCTGGAACTCTCCCTTCCCCAATCCTGCTTCCACCTTATATTTTTCCGTTGGTGTCAGTGGTGGAAAAAGATCCAGGATGTAGTTTATGAATAGCCCCCATGGCAGAAGCCCTTGGATTTCTGGAATAAGGTCATGTCATCTGAAGTTGAGAATTATAAGTCTTTTGAAAAACAGCTTTGGCATGCTACTGGGCCCTGGTAGAAAAGGAACACTGGATCATGGGACGTCACATGGCCATCCAGCTGGAAATGCACATTATGAGCTAGGTTCTGTTGAAGCCATCACATCAAAACACTAAGTGGGTCTATCGGCAGTCTATTGTGAAGATAAAAAAGGTGCATCCAGGATAGCCTGAAACCCATATTGCTCACTGTCTTAATTTCCTATCTTTTTACACTTGTTGGCCCATTCTCTGTCATTCTTCACCTTTTTGGAAATATTTGGATAATATCCCATACTTTTCTCATGTCTCTCCTTCTTAAATTATCCAAGAATACTACTGTGGAGAAATTCCCTGAAGCCAGATTTTATCAGTCAGCTCCTCTTCCCAAGGACGGCATCTACATTAGAAGCTATGTGAATTCATACATCAGGGGGAAGGGAGTGTCTGATCCAAAGCTATCCTTCGTCCTATGCTAGTATCCACTGAGCTTTCCTTGGTTTCACATTACATTTCTTCATTTGGATCTATACTCACTGGCCTCTGCTGACATGTCCTCAGTTCTATCACTATCCTAGTCACTGATCCATGAGTTCTGCCTAATGAGCTTTCAATTTCACCTGGGGTAGCTTTCCTGACCCCAGTCACTTCCACTCATAGAAGATTAATCTCAGGCCTTGAATTCTAGTGGAGTTTGCCCTGCTGGGTTTCAGACTTGCTTGGGACCCATGACCCCCTTTTTTCTATCTAATTTCTCCCTGCTGCCTGCCATTATATTTTGGGAGCAGATAATTTGTTTTCTACGTTTCACAGGTCAACAAATGGAGAGAAATTTTGCCCCAGGATAGGCCATATGTATAACTGATTTTGGACATAGATTTGATGCTGGAATGGCTTAAGACTTTTGTGACGTTGGGATGGGGTGAATATATTTTGCACATGGGGAGGACAAATTTTGGGGAGCCAGAGGGTGGATTATTGTGGGTTGAACTGCACTCCCCAAAAAGATATGTTAAAGTCCTAATCCCCAGTACCTCCAAATGTGAACTTATTTAGAAATAACTCATTACTAGTGGAACTAGGCAAGGTAAAATGAGGTCAGACTGGAAGAGGGTGGGCCTTTAATCCAATATGACTGTTGTCCTTATAAGAAGGGAAGAAAAGACACAGACAGACAAGGAGAGAATGCTCAATGTCCACTGAGGCAGAGGCTGAAATGCTGCAGCTGCAAGCCAAGGAACACTAATGATTGCCAGAAAACCACCACATCTAGGAAAAAGGAAAGGATTCTTTCCCACAGGTTTCTAAGGAAGCATGGCCCTGCCAACAACTTAATTTAGGATTTCTAGCCACCATAACTGTGAGACAATAAATTTCTGTTGTTTTAAGCCACCTAGTATGTGGTACTTCATTATGGAGGCCCTAGGATACTAAGACACGAACATGTTTGCACCAGCATTTCACCACAGCTCACACCTATGGCCATATGGAAGTGGGAAGGTGGCAAATTAAAGAAGGAAGAAATCTCCTGTGCTTGTTTATGGATTCCTAGGCTTGCTATGTGGATGCAAACCAAAAATGGAACAGTAGCTGCATTACAGCCACACTCAAACAGGTAGAGTCCAATTCTCATCCACTTTGTACAGAACAAGAAGTAGTCCAAGATGAGAATATATAAGGGCTCATGGAATAGGGTCAAATGGAATGGCTAGCTGGTCAGAGGCAATGAAGGGAAAAGACAGTAAGATCAGGGACATGAAGGTCTGGGGTAGAGGTATGATAGCTGTGATGGTTGGGTTCATGTGTCAACTTGGTTAGGTGACCCAGCTGTCTGGTCAAGCGGGCACTGGCCTGATGATTGCTGTGAGGATATTTGAGGCTGGTTAATAAACCAACGGGCTGGTTTGTTGGCTCATCAGTCAATTGACTGCAGCTGGCTGATGACTCATCAAGGGGCGTGCTTCCACAATGAGAGAATGCAATTGGCTGGATTTGGTCCGGGTGATCAGTTGAAGGCTTATAAGCGGGATGGTTAGAGAACCTTCACTTCTTCTTCGGCTGCCGAGTGAAGCATTTCCTGGGGAGCTCGTCGAAGTTGCCGTTTCGTTTCCTGAGGAGTTCATCGAGCACGTTCGTTGAAGATCCCAGTTCATTTCCTGAGGAGTTCGTCGAAGTTGCCGGTTTGTTTCCCGAGGAGTTCATTGGACATCTTCCTTGAAGTTGACAGTTTGTTGATGGCTCTGCAGAATTTGGACTCGTGCATATCCACAGTTGTGTGAGTCACTTTTACGATCTGATAATCAGAGACATCTCTCACTGATTCTGTTTCCCAAGAGAACCCTAACTAATACAATAGCTATAGAAGTTTCTGGAGAGGATGGACATGGGAGTGGATATGAATTATGAAGATCTTTATACCACATGTGAACACTCACTGAGAATAGTCTACCATGGAAGAGGCACCAAATAACCAAGTAGAGAAAATGATTTGTCTGGTAGAGACGTTAGGCAAATTTGTCATTGACCATCTCAGGACTAGTGTGATGGCCAAATGAACAGAGGGGTCATCATGGCAGAGATGGTGCCATGCATGGGTATCCCACTTACCAAGGGTGATTTAGCAATTGCCGCTTCTGAATTTTGCCAGCAACACAGACCCACACTGAGCCCCTGAGGTGACACTATTCCTTGAGGAAAAGTGGCCACTTTTTGGTATGTTGGGTACATTAAACCCCTTCTAGACTGTTTCCTCCCCCTTTCTTCTCATGGGTGTCAATTCTGCATCATACTCTCAAGGCTTTCCCTGATTAATTCTGTTTCCTCTCCCTTTATCTTTCACAGGTCTTAGCCTCTAATAAAGTCCTTTCACTTCTAACCATATCTCAACATCTGCTTCCCCGACAACTCAACTGACACAATATTGAAATTGAAACTATATATTATTCATATAGTTATATGAAAATAATTTTTGAAGGACATTACATACATTAGAATGGGTGCTTATAGGGAGGTGAGGAAGTGAAGGAAATGGGGCCAGAAAGAAAAGAAAGAAAACAAAATAAAAATTTAAAATGAGGGTCAAGATTGGATGGATAATTGTGTGCCATAAACTGAGAATTATGACTGATTGGGTCAATCTGGTTTTGTGCATCTGAGATCTAAAGGGGAAGAATGACAATTTCTGTTTCTTGCTATTCTCCTGAGGGGCTGAGTTTTTCATCCCATCTTCTAATTCTGATTAGACAGTGATGGGCTCGGTAGCAGGGCTGACTCTAGGGTGGGCTTCCTTCCTTCCTCCAAAGGAAGAATTGTCTGCAAGTCCAGTTACAGCAACTCTCCCAATAGAAATCAAGGCTCCTGTGTGGGATATATCCTGGAATATTTCCCAATTTCTTGTTTCTAAAAAATCTTCAGTGATACTAAATGTGGAGCTAAGCACTGGTGTTTCTTTGGACACCCATTCTCAACTCCTAATGCAATACCCCACTTTAGCACTCTTCCAAACACCACTTCCCTTATTTTTCCTGCCTTATTTTGGATACTTCCATTTTTTTCTAAGCTGGGCTACACCTATTCTTGCATCTGGAAAAATCTAACTCCTTTCTAGCATATTTGATTGACCACCAGTTTTCAAAGGTTAACTTTTCTACAGGGCATTTCCTATAAAATAAAATATCCCCTTTTCTTTTTACTCAGATTGAGCACACTGACTTTGAGTCACAGGTTTTTAGTTGTTCCCAAAGCTCTCTTCTTAATGCCTGCTTCATTAAGGGGGAACCAAAAAATCTGTAAAAATTAAGAGTGACTCAAAACCAGTCTACACTTGATATATCTGTGTCCCTGTGGTCAAGCAGATACAAAGTTATACATTGGAAATCTGTGAGTTCCATTCTAAGTTCCTAACTCTTACCTCCCAGGGTAGCTATGGCTGCAATGGCTACTGTTGATTTGTTTAGGTTTTAGGCCAAGGACGTCCCCCCACTCTCCGCTTTCCCACTTTATATAGAGATGGCCTCTCTGATGATTCTTTAGAAAGATCTTTGAGGGGTCCTATATTAATATCTTTAGCTCCATAAACTTAGGGGGATAACACCGTAACCACCAGGGTCATAGAACTTGAACTGCATTCTAGATAATACCTCACCACAGCACACGCAGGACACGTGAGGGATATGTTACTTGGTGTTCTCAGCCACACCTCAAGAATGAACACTGACAGTGTTCATACTGGTATTAATTTTTCTATCCCAAGTGCAGGTTGCAAAACTATTTTCTGTTTGTCACCTAGGCTCCACTCTCTTCTCATCCCCCAGTTTACTTTTTGTAATAATAATAATAAATTACCATGTTTCCTCATTTCTAAGAATTTTACAACATTTCAAATTTTGGGAAGTGTCTTACAATGGATTTGTGTATTTGATGTGGTGATAGTTTTTGGAGATAAAGGAAATGTAATATTGCTGCTCAACTGTCTGTACACTCGATGTATTATAAGGCCACCAGATTAAGGATGCAGCCATGAACATGAAAGCTATCCCAGTGAGAGAACTTTCCCTAAGAGGTGTGGTGAAAAGAAAGATACCAGAGAGGCTCTTTGTTCCAAAAACAGCACCTATATCATCATTCTTTGAGATCATAATACTTTCCTTTGAAACAGAAAATATTCCCCAGGTAGACATTTGGACAACAGCTTATACATCTTCCTGTGCAAGAAAATACCTAGAGAACTTACTAAAAACCACAAATTCTCAGGAGCCACTCTCAGAGATTTGGCTTGAATTGGTCTTGGTGGGGACCAGGCCTCAATATTTTTTCAAGTTCCTCAGGTGATGCTAATGTGCAGCAGGTTGAGAACCAATATGCTAACACCTTAGTTTTCAAAGAATTCCTTCATTAACAGGTATTTATTGACACAGGAAGAATGGGGCTCAGGATTCTATCTGGTAGAAACTTCCCTCTGGAAGAGAAATTCGCCAGGAGAGCTAAAAGTGGAGTTGGAGAGTGCTAATGATGTATTTCTACTCCAAAAGTGAACTAGGAGCCTCTGACTTTATCCCTTGGCTCTATGGCAGCTAGACATGTCAAGTCAACATTTACAAATTACAGCTTTTCTGAGGAACTTAAGAATTTATGTTAATTTACACAAATTCAGTCATTTATAATTGATTTTAGATTTCAAAAGAGCATAATGATTTATTTGGCTCTTAGAGTGGACCCATGTTGATGGTTTTCCCAGTTCCCCTTCCAGTGGAGAAGTGCCATTCGCCCACTCCATGTGGCACTGGTGGGGTTTTTAATCTGCATATCCTGCCCTTCCTGCAGTGGGGGTGGGCACATCACCCAGGCTGGTCTCCAGTAACTCATTCCCACATAATAGGTTTCAGTTAAAGGAGGGCCCCTTCTACCTGGACTTGGCTGCCAGAGCTAGTGCAGAAGCTTGTCCATTTCTCCTGGGGTTACTAAACTGGGAAGATACAAATCTGGTGCTCTCAGCAGCCAGAGGTAAAGAGAGAGACAAAGCCCAGGCAATAATGTGTGGGCAGCTGTATCCGCTATGCTTGAAACTGGGATCTACCTCTAATATGTGAGCCAAACAATTATCCTTTAGATTTAAATGCTTTAAATTTGGTTTATATTACTTACATTTTGGAATTCTGTTTAGCAAAGCACTTCAAGTATTTCTTGCAGATGGCTCCTGAGTTAGCAGGAATGGGAACAGATTATATATGCTTTTTCCAAGCCATCATGTTCACCGAATAAACTGAACCCTCAAAAGTAGATTCTGAAAAACAGAGATGCCCCTATCTATTGGTTGTAGTTAACAAAGCAGAAAGTAATGCTAGTAACCTGGCTGCTATAGTTTTCAACCCCTGGCTCCTATTTGGATTATTCTTATAGTCTGGACATTCTCTAAATCTTCTAAATTTGTGCTGTATTATTTTGTGTTTCCCCTTCTGCACCACGACAAACAAATTAAAATAATTAGATGCCATTTTTCACCTTTTAAATTGACAGAGATTTAAAAAAAATTTATACACAGAATCAGTGATAATGTAAAAAGTGAACAGCTTCATACATTGCTTGAAGGAGTATGATTTTTAAAATTATATTTAATGATACATGTTATATGCCAATATTTTCCTCTAGTAATAATTTATGGCATTTCAGAGAAGGTTCAAGTCCCTTTCCCTCTATCTCCAGTTATAATTACTATTGAAATTTTGCCATGTTTCCTCTTAGAATGGTTTTTCATGGATTCACACCCAATTTTAAATATAAAGAATATGGTTGTATGTATGACTGTTTTATTGGTTTTAGTCACATAAATAGTATATTCATATATATCTGTATGTAACTTTCTATTTCTCACTTAAGGATTTAAGGTATCTTACGCATCTTCCTTCTACTACATACAGATCCACCCCATTCTTTGTAACTGTATATAGAATCCCATAGTGTGGATGTGTAATAGTTTATATGGCCCTTCCCTGTTGATAGACGTTTTGGTAGTTTCCTTTTTTTATATATACTTTAAGAAAATACTACAATGCTTTACCCATATATGAGTATTTTTCTAGGCTAAATTCCCAGAAGTGGAACTACTAGGTTATAGGGTATGCATATTTTTCATTGAAGATATGCCTAAATTCCCTCAAAATGGGTGTATTGACTTAACTTTCAAGAAAAAATAATTGAAACTATCTATTCCCCTCCTCTATAATACTTAATATTGTCAAACTTTTGAAATTTGTCTTCTAAAATGTGTGCTGTATTATTTTGTGTTTCTTTTATTTTTGTATGCTCTTGGTAATCTCTTATCAGGACTGGGCCATATCTGGCTCCTTGGTCCAGGACGAACCAATAGATGTAGCCAGTTGTCTTAGTTTTCTAGGACTGCTATAAGAAATACCACAGACTGGTTGGAATTAAAAAAAAAAAAAGGAACTTATTTCTCAAAATTTTGGATGCTACAGGTCCAAAATCAAGGTATTGGCATGCTTTCTCCTCAGTCTGTAGAGTTCCATGGTGGCTTGCCAGTGATCCATAACTCAATCCCTGCCTCCATGACATGGTGATCTGCCCTCTCCTTCTGTCTGCTACTCAGTCTTCAGTGTCTCTGTCTAGATTTCCTCTCCTTGTAGGGACTCTAGTCAAATTGGAGTAAGGGCCCAGCCTAATTCAGTTTAGCTTCATTTTAATAGCATTTTCGAAGCTCCTTTTTACAAATGAGTTCACATTCACAAGACAGGGTTTAGGACTTCTACTTGTCTTTTGAGGGAAATGATTCAATCCACACCACCTGTTAACAGAAAAAAAAAAAAAAAAAGAAACTTCTCATTAGTCAAAAAGTGATTAATGACTTTTTACTGAAATGACAGATAATTCTCTGTTTCTTTTCTACATGTTGCTTCTCCTATAGCCATTATGATTTAAAATGTAATTAACTCTATCCAAAGTTAGCTATCTTTGGATGGTTATCCAAAGGTGCAGTGAACCATTCTGTGAATAGTGGATCAGAGAATTATTTATTGTTCTCTGAATACATAAATTAAATTCTGTGTTAACATATTTAAAGCACTTAGAGCAGTTTCTGGCACATAATAACATGTTCAATATTAAGAATATATTCATTTACAGAGGATGATGGGCAAAGAAGAAATTATTTGGCATAAAGACTCACAAAAATCCTTCTTGTTATCTGAATCATAGTCACAAATTTAAGTTTCTAAGCCATGGAAAAACAGACACAATCTATAGTCCTTTTTTAAAAAGAGAATATCAAATTTGGCAAGCACTTCATGTTCATCTCTTTAAATTTCTTCCCATCACTTTGAAACAGACTTCTGGCAGCCTGACTACATATATGGCAGAAGTTGAACAGTTTAGAAAGGATTGTCACGATGCTAATGTACATTACCAAAGGGGAATGTTTAGGTAACTCCTCAGAGAGGCAATGGCATCTGTTCTTGTCTATTAATTCCCAACTCTTTTTCTCCTTTGCAAAACATGGCTTAGATATGCTTAAATATGCCTGCAACTCCCATTCTAGGGCCCCTGATAGATGCCATAGAGTAACAGTTCCAGTCCTGATTCCTGATATACTGATACACATTATGAATTTGGCATACATCGCCCAGTTCCTTCACTCTTAACAAATTACGTCTAGTGAGGCAAACAGGCTCAGAAACATAAGTCCCTGAATAACTCTACATGGGACCATCTCCACCTCTGAACCTGTCTATCCCTGCAGTGGCTCTGAGGTATCATCTAACCATAACTCAAAGTCCCTTATTTTTCCATTCCCAGAAGAGTATGCCCTAAGTATATCTTCAGTTTCTGGTAGAAAGTGATCAGATAGTTGGTAGCCATACCTGAGCCTTGTCAGTCCTAGAGCATCAGTTTGATGCAGGATCAAATTCTCTGGCAGAGAAAAGATACAGGACTGAACTGGTTTCAACATCCACCACTAATGCTCTGGACCCATCTAAAAAAGACTCCAAATTCTTAAGCAACTCTGGGTCTATTAAGGTTATATTAAAAAGAAAATTCCTAGGTAATGCTTTAGGAAACATTTTTAAAGACCTATTCAATTCAATGTAAAAAATAACTTTCTGAAATCTTCCATTTTTTTATAATTCATGAAAGAACATTCTTATATTTGTACTACTAACCACAGTCATCATCCACAGCAGGGCTCACTGTGTTATTCAGTCCAGTGTATTATGGTCTAACTTTCTTTCTTACATGATCCAAAACTTGCCCTTTCAACCACATTCATCAACATACTACAGCACTGTTAATTACACTCATAATAATGTGCTACTATCACCACTCTCCATTTCCAAACATTTACAATTAACCTAAATAGAAATTCTGCACAAATTAAGCATCAGCTCCCTTTTTTCTACTCACATTCTATTCTCCGGTAACCTACATTCTAGCTTCTAACTCTCTGAATTTGCTTATTATAATAAGTTCATATCAGTGAGATCACATAATATTTATCCTTTTGTGTCTGGCTTATTTCATTCAACATAATGTCCTTAAGGTTCATCCGTGTTGCCACATGCATCAGGACTTCTTTCCTTCTTACAGCTGAATAATATTCTATCATATGCATATACCATATTTTGTTTATCCATTTATCAGTTGATGGACACTTACTTAGACTGTTTCCATCTTTTGGCAATTGTGAGTAATGTCACTATGAACATTAGTATGCAAATGTCTGCTCAAATCCCTGCTTTCAGTTCTACTGGGTATATACCTAGCAGTGGGATTGCCAGATCATATTGCAATTCTACACTTAATTTCCTGAGGAACTGCCAAACTGTCTTCCACAGGGGCAGTACCAGCAGTACCATTCTACATTTCTACCAGCAGTGAATAAGAATTCCTGTTTCTCCACATGTTCTCCAACACTTACAGTTTTCTATTTGTTTAATAGTGGCCATTCTAGTAGGTGTGAAATGATAATCATTGTGGTTTTGATTTGCATTTCCCTAATAGCTAGTGCTGTTGAGCATCTTTTCATATACTTTTTGGCCATTTGTATTTCCTCTTTGGAAAAATGTCCACTCAAGTCTTTTGCCCATTTTTAAACTGGGTTGTTTATCTTTTTATTGTTGAATTGTAGGATTTCTCTCTATATTCTGAATATTAAATCCTTATCAAATACATGGTTTTCAAATATTTTCTCCTATTGATTGGGTGGTCTTTTCATTTTCAAACAAAGTCTTTTGATGCACAAAAGTTTTTAATTCTTAGGAGGTCCCATTTATCTATTTTTCTGTCATTGCTTGTGCTTTGGGTGTTAAGTCTAAGAAATCTCCACCTTCCATATGACCTTGAATATGCTTTCCTACATTTTCTTCTAGGAGTTTTATGGTCCCAGTTCTTCTCATTATGCCTTTGACCTATTTTGAGTTAAATTTAATATGAGGTATGAGATAGGGCTCTCTTTCATTCTTTTGCATTTGGATATCCACTTCTCCTAGCATGAACACTTCTGTCCCAACTGAATGTACTTGGCAGCCTTGTTGAATATCAGTTGGCCAAAGAAGTGGAAGTCTATTTCTGAACTCTCAATTAGATTCCATTGGTCAATGTATGTATCTTTACGACAGTACCATGATGTTTTGACCTCTGTAGCTTCATAATATGCTTTAAAGTCAGGAAGTGTGAGACCTCCAACTTTGTTCTTTTTTCAAGATGTTGTGCCTTTTCTGAGCCCCTTACCTTTTGAAATAAATTTGAAAATTGGCATTTCCATTTCTGCAAAGTAGTCTGTTGGGATTTTCATTGGGTTTGCATTTAATCTGTAAATCAATTTGGATAGAACTGACATCTTAACGGTTTAATCTTCCATTCCATGAACACGGAATGCCCATCGATTGATTTAGGTTTCTTTGATTTCTTTTAGCAATGTTTTATAGTTTTCTATGTACAAGTCCTTAACATACTTGGTTAAATTTATTCCTAGATATTAGACTCTTTTAGTTGTTGTTGTAAATGCACTTCTTTCCCTTGATTTTCTCCTTGGATTGCTCATTACTAGTGTATAGAAACAATGATTTTTGCATGTTAATCTTTTATCCTGCCACTTTGCTGAACTTATTTATTTGCTTAGAAGCTTTTTGTAGATATTCAGGACTTTCTATATATAGGATCAAGTCATCTGCACACAGTGAAAATTTTACTTCTTTGTTTGTGATTTTGATGCATTTTATTTCTCTTCCTTGTCTAACTTCTCTGGCTAGAACTTCGAGCAAAACGTTTATTTACGATGGTGACAGTGGGCATCCTTGTCTTGTTCCAGATCTTAGAGGGAAAGCTTTCACTCTTTCACCATTGTGTATGATGTTAGCAGTGGGTTTTTCTTATATATACCCTTTATCATGTTAAGGAAGTTTCCTTCTATTCCTATCTTTTGATCTGTTTTTATCAAGAAAGGATGCTGGATTTTGTGAAATGCCTTTTCTGAATCAATCTAGATGATCATGCATTTTTCCCCTTTGAGTTGTTAATGTGGTGATTTATATTAATTGATTTTCTTGTGTTGAACCACCCTTATGTACCTGGGATAAAACCTACTTGATCATGATAAATGATTCTTTTAATACGCTGTTGGATTAGATTTGCAAGTATTTTGTTGAGGATTTTTGCATTTATGTTCATTAGAGAAATTGGCCTGTAATTTTCTCTTCTTGTAGCGTCTTTATTTGGCTTTGGTATTAGGGTGATGTTGGCTTCATAGAATGAATTAGGCAGTGTTCCCTCCTCTTCAATTTTTTGGAATAGATTTAACAGGATCAGTATTAATTCTTCTTGGAAAGATGGTAGAATTCACCTGTGAAGCCTTCTGGTTCTAAGATTTTCTTTCTTGGGAAATTTTTGATGACTGATTCATTCTCTTTACTGTGATTCTTCTGTTGAAGTCTTCTGTTTCCTCTAGAGTCAGTGTAGGTTGGTCATGTGTTTCTAGGAATTGGTCCATTTCATCTACATGATCTAATTTTTTGTCATACAGTTGTTCATAGTATCTTTATGATTCTCTTTTTTCCTTTGGAGACATTCATAATGTACCCCCTCTCATTTCTTATCTTATTTATTTGCATCTTCTCTCTTTTTTCCTATGACAGTCTAGCTAAGGGTTTGCCAATTTTATTGATTCTCTCAAATAGTCAACTTTTGGTTTTGTTACTTCTCTCTATTCTTCTTTTATTCTCAATTTCATTTATTTCTGCTCTAGTCTTTGTTGTTTCTTTTCTTCTGCTTGCTTTGGGATTAGTTTGCTGTTCTTTTTCTAGTTCCTCCATGTGTGAAGTTAGGTCTTTGAATTTAGCTCATTCTTCTTTTTTAATGTGGGCATATAGGACTATTAGTTTCTTTATCAGCCTTGTCCTCGCTGCATCCCATAAGTTTTCGTGTATTGTGTTCTTGTTTTCATTCATCTTGACATATTTACTGATTTCTCTTGCTATTTCTTCTTTGACTCACTGATTGTTTAAGAGTGTATTTTTAACATCCATATGTTTATGAATTTTCCAGTTCTCCAGCTGTTATTTACTGATATCATATGGTCATAGAAAGTGCTGTGTATAATTTCAATCTTTTAAAATTTATTGAGACTCGTTTTGTGAATCAAAATGTCATCTATCTTGGAGAATGATCCATGTGCACCTAAGAATAATGTGTATCCTGCTGTTTTGGGGTGCAATGTTCTGTATATGTGTTAGGTGTAGTTCATTTATCTTATTATTCAAGTTCTCTGCTTCTTTGTTGATTCTTTGTCCAGATGTTCTATGCACTGATGAGAGTGGTGTACTGAAGTCTCCAACTGTTCTTGTAGAGATGTCTATTTCTACCTTCAGTTTTGCCAGTGTTGGCCTCATGTATCTTGGAACACCCTGACTAGGTGCATAAATATTTATGATTGTTATTTCTTCTTGGTGGATTGTCCCTTTTATTAAAATATAGTGTTCTTTTTTGTCTCATAACAGTTTTGCATTTAAAGTCTATTTTGTCTAATATTAGCATAGATATCCCAGCCCTTTATTGGTTACACTTTGTGTGGAATATCTCTTTCCAGCCTATCACTTTCAACCAATTTGTGTCCTTGGGTCTAAGGTGAGTCTCTTGTGGACAGCCTATAGATGGATCACACTTTTTTAACTATTCTGTCAACCTGTGTCTTTTGATTGGGGTGTTTAATCCATTAACATTCAGTGTGATTACTGTGAATGCAGTACATAATTCTACAATTTTATCCTTTTATTTTTATATGTCTTATCTTATTTATGTCTCTTTCTATCCTTTTAGTTACCCTTAGTGATCATTTTCATTTCTACACTCTCCTCCAAATCTCTCTCTCCTGTCTTTTCCTTTCAGCCTGCAGAACTCCCTTTATATTTCTTTTATGGCTGGCTGGTCTCTTGGTGAAGAACTCTCTCAGTTTCTGTTTATCTGTGAATATTTTAAACTCTCTCTCATTTTTGAAGGACAGTTTTTCTGGATAAATAATTATTGGCTGACAGTTTTTCTCTTTCAGTACCTTAAATGTATCATACCACTGCCTTCTTGCCTCCATGGTTTTTAATGAGAATTTGATGCTGAGTTGTATTGAGAATCCCTTGCATGTGAAAATTTGCTTTTCTATTGCTGATTTCAGAATTCTTTATTTTTGGCTTTGGATTTTCTGATTAGTATGTGTCTTGGAGTATGTATTTTAGAATTTATTCTGTTTGGCATACATTGCACTTCTTGGACCTGTATATTTATGTCTTTCATAATGGTTGGGCAATTTTTTGCCATTATTTCCTCAAATATTCTTTCTGCCCTTTTCTCTTCTCTGGAGCACCCATGACATGTATATTTGTGTGCTTGGTGCTGTTCAATTCCCTGAGACCCTATTCATTTTTTTCCATTCTTTCCTCTATCTGTTCTTCTGCCTGTGAGATTTTGCTTGTCCTATCTTCTAATTCACTGATTCTTTGTAATATCTGGTCAAATCTGCTGTTTATGCATCTAATGTATTTTTAATTTGTTCTGTTGTGCCTTAAGTCCCCATTATTCCTGCTATATTTCTATTTATACTTTCACATCTTCTTTATTCTCACAAAATGACTTCCTAATATCCTTTATCTCTTTAGCCTTATTTTCCTTCATCTTCTTGAATTGATTTAGGATATTTGTTTGAACTTCTTCAATAAGTTGTTCCAAATTCTGTGTCTCCTCTGATGTTGTAATTTGTTCCTTTGACTGGGCCATATCTTTCTGTTTCTTAGGATGGATTGTGATGTTTTGCTGTTATCTGGACATCTGATTATTTTGATGAGTTTACTCTGAAGTTCAGTTTCTCTCTCTTGACTAGGGTTTTATTGCTGTTTGGCTTTATGCTAAAGCTCTTCTTTGACACTTGGTTCAACTTATTCCAGACCTTTAGAATTGCTTATGTTTAACCGATGAGGTTTTTCACACTTCTTCATTTGATTATTGCCCTGGGTATGCAGTACAATTTTAAAGTTTGCACTCTTTGTGCAATTGTTTCACTCCCGGAGGAAAGCTTTCTTTTCTCTGTTCCTTCTTTGGTAATCTTCATCTGTCTGTTTTTGCTTTGCCTCTAACATCTTTTTTTACTCTCTTTTCATTGCCTCTAGCCACTTTTGCCTGGAGGCCAAATTCTGGGAGGATCCGTCTTCCCAGAGATGACTTTCCCAAGTCAGTGTTTCCCAGCCAAAACAGGGCCAGGGACCCATGAAGGGGGCACAGACCAGTTTCAAAGGGCCCTGGGTAGACGTTCAGGAAAGAATCCAAAATGCCTTTATGATGACTCCCCAACGTTGCACTTTCCTGGTCTGTCCTGCAGATGGCACTAGTCAGCAGACTTTTCTCCACAGCCCTGCAGAGGCTCTGTACCTTCCAACCTCTGCTGCCTTTTCCCCTGTTGGGGGTGGGGTTGAAACAATGACCATCATTCCCTGTCCAGGATGGGCTAAAAGCCATGCTTGAAGCTGGGACCCAGGGATCCCAATTTGCCAATCAAAAGCTATGATCAGTGCTTGGCCACACATACCCCTGTCTTGGGGAAGAGGGCTTCCATGTCACTTTGCACCTGCAGCAGCCAGCTAGGAACTGGACCAAGACAGCTAGCTTGAGAGTGGGGCATGGACACTAGCAGTCACTGCTAAGGGCTTTACTAATAGTTTTTTACTGCAGTGTCTCTGCCTCTTTGTCCTGCTCTTCTCTGGATGTTATACAGTGCTTCCCTGGCCTCTGGAAACTCAGAACAGTGGTTTCAGACAGGTTGTGCCTGTCCACTAGGTGTTTTTGGAGGAGGAGTTAGTGCTGCAGCTCCCTACTTCACCATCTTTCCCAGAAGTACTGAAATCTTCCATTTGTCTTCAAATTATGATTCCAATTTTAGCACATAATTCCAATTCCTATTTGAATCTTGGCAGGAGGTATCTCAAGAACCATCACTGCTTGTGCAGGGTTCTCTTATCACTCATATATGAATGTTTGCCATTTTGACACTTATAGTGAAAACTCATATTTGCTCATATTTAGGGCAATGATTTTAATGTCAGGTACATGCAAGCATCCACCTTAAATTCATAATCCAAAATGACGATCATCTCAACAACCATTATCTAGACCATGTTAAATTCGTAATCCAGAATGACGATTACCTTGACAATCATTATCTATTCTCTGCATGGTGCTGAATTTAAGAGACACAGGCCAAAGAGGAATCCTCTCTCACACAGCTCTTTCAAACACTTAGAGTCTATACAGAAATTTTAATTAAAATTCTCTATGTTCTACTATTTTTTGATACCCTCAAAGTCCCAGGAAACTCTCAATTTCTTACCCCCGAGAGTCCTTTCTCTCATCCACGTGTCTTCCCAGCATCCTGTCCACTTACACACCACTCTGTGCCATACCAGTCCCTCTATGTCCCCTGCTTGTATCTTCCCCTCTATGTGCAGCAACCTGGGATACTTTTTTCCCCCTTTGGGTCTGGTTGCTTCTCTCACAGGCCTCTTCACCTCATATTTTTTATCTTTTTATCCTCATATTGCAGGGAAGACGGGGAGATTGTGAATCCTGAATGTTAGTAATTCATATTCCATATGCATATATTATCTCTAATCTTTACACCTTCATTATTATTATAATCCAATCTTTGCAGCACCTTCATTATTATTATAATCCTCGGTTTTCAGATGACAAGCCATTTTAGAGAAGTTGGATTCTATTCTAGGAGTTTGGATTCAAATCCACATTCCCAAAACAGCAGGGCAGTGGTGCTGGTGGCATGGACCACATCCTGGTTTCCATAGTGATTATCCATTAGAGATCTCTTTTATTAAATGAACTGAAAAATCCCAAATCATATTCACAGTTGGTATCTGTAAAACATGCTATTAGACACTCAAGTATTTGCAGCTGGTAGTCACTCAACTATTTGAAGAATTGAAAAGTGGGAGTGTTTCTTCAAAAATTTTGTTAGTGATAAACAGTAAGGGAAGCAGAGCAAGACCAGGTTTCTGGCCCATCTCAGGGTCCAAAACTTTAGGGTATTTTCACTTTGAGAAATGCATACTTTGAAAAATACTGTATTGTTCTATTTTCTAGCTTTAGCACCTATTGCTTGGCAAATAATAGGCATTCAATAAATTATTTTTTATTCCCAATCTTTTTAACTAAATCTGTTGCTTTCAACTCAGCTAATGGCAGAGATCAGTAAACAGGGGAGATTGAATTACTGATATTTGAGCTTTCCCATCTTTTTTTTCTTTTTTGATGCAATTTTATTTAGACGTATTCAATCCATTCCAAAGTATACAATTAATGGCTCACAGTATCATCACATAATTGTGCATTTATCACCACAATCAATTTTAGAACATTGTTATTGCCCCAGGAAAAAAAAGAAAATAAAAAACATCCCATATCCCTTATCGCCCCATCATTGATCACTAGCATTGGTGTGGTACATTTGTTACTGTTGATGAAAGAAGATTAAGATATTGCTGTTAACTATAGACCATAGTTTGCAATAGCTGCACTTCTTCCCCCATATTATTAACTCCTTGTAATAGTTTTGAAAATTTGTTCCAGTTCATGGAGGAAATTTTGTATATTTGTATTGTTAATCACAGTATTCGTCCACCACAAGATTTACTGAGTCATACAGTCCCATGTTTTAACCTCTGGCTTTCCTTCTGGTGACACACATGAGTCTAAACTTCCCCTAAGAACCACATTCATCCACAATCCAGTACTGTTAATTATCCTCAGTAATGTGCCACCATCACCTCTATCCATTTCCACTCATTTAAATTCAACCTAGTTAAAAATTCTGCACATCTTAAGCAACAGCTCCCCATTCGCTAGTCTCATTCTATTTCTGGTAAACTATAATCTAGACTCTACATCTATTGGTTTACATATAATAATTAGTTAATATTAGTGAGATCACACAATATTTGTCCTTTTGTGTCTGACTTATTTCACTCAACATACCGTCTTCAAGGTTCATATATGTTGTTGCATGCTTCAGGACTTTATTCCTTCTCACTGCTGAATAATATTCCATCATATGTATATACCAAATTTTTTTATCCATTCATTGGTCGATGGATGCTTGGATTGTTTCCATCTTTTGGCAATTGCGAATAATGCCACCACAAACATCAGTGTGCAAATGTCTGTTCATGTCCCTGCTTTCAGTTCTTCTGGGCTTATACTGAGCAGCCCATATATATACTGATTGCTGGATTGTAAGGCTACTCTAAACTTAGCTTTCTGAGGAACTGCCAAACCATCTTCCATAGTGGTTTTACTATTTTACATTCCCACCAGCAGTAAATGAGTATTCCTATTTCTCCACAACCTATCCTACACTTGTAGTTTCCTGTTTGTTTAAAAGTGTCCATTCTAATAAGTGTGAAATGAATTCAGTGATTTTTGAATGAAAGAAAATATGTGCTAGAGTATTCTCTGTAATACCATAATTTCAGTCATTGCTGATATATGACTTTTAATTTTAAGAAGGATTGGCCTCATTCATTAAAACTGTCTAATTTCATTTCAAAACTCATGACTTTCATTTTCTTTGATTTTGGTGTCACACCACTACTATACTGATCAGTCATTATTGAAAAGAGGGAGAAATATTTTCCTGAGCAGTGACTAAGGGAAACAGGGATGGAAGCTAAAGAGGATGATGAAGATTCATATGTCTGAGAAAGTGGGATTTTATTAAGAAGAAGAAGAAGAACAACAACAACAAAAAAAAAAACTGAAAAAAATGGGGGAGTCCAGCATAAGTAGAATTAGTTTGAGAAGAAAGAAAAAGGGATGGTGGAGAAAACATTGGTTAAAAAATTTCCTTGCACAGGCCCCCTGGGAGTGCTGTTGATAGAGGACAACTTGGTTATTTAATAGAGCAAGTGGTAATGCCTGGTGATTGTCCCAGGAGCAAAGAAGAAATAATAGGGTATGGTATATTCATTAGATTTGTCATCTAGTCCAGTGCTTGAATTATGATTCAGCACCCCAGCAAGCATGCTTTTCCAGTTTGCTGAGGCTGCTGTTATGCAAAATACCAGAAATGGATTAGCTTTTATAAGGGGGATTTATTAAGTTACAAATTTACAGTTCTAAGGCCAAAAAAGTGGCCAAACTAAGGCATCAACAAGATGATTCCTTCACTGAAGGATGGCCAATGGCGTCTGGAAAACCTCTGTTAGCTGGGAAGGCATATGGCTGGTGTCTGTTGATCCTGGGTTGTGTTCCAGCTCCTCTCTCAGCTCCTGTGCATTCTTGGTTCTTTCTCCCAGGACATTTCTCTCTAAGCACCTGGGAGTCCTGTCTTAACATATTCTGGGGCAAACTTTGGGCTTTATCTTTTAGCTAAACATCCTTCTGTCTGCATCTCGAAGTATCTTTAAGCATTAGCATGAGCAAGCATCTGGGGTTTTCTTAAAGAAGTCCAGTAAACTAATCAAGACCCACACTGAATGGGTGTAGCCACACCTCCATGGAAATAATTCAATCAGAGTTATCACCTACTATTGGGTGAGTCACATCTCCATGGAAACACTCATCAAAAGGTTCCAACCTAATCAACACTAATGCATCTGCCCCCACAAGATTTCATTAAAGAACATGTTTTTTTCTGGGGCACATAATATATCCAAACCGGCACACCTGCCATCCTAGGCTGGGCCACTTCTTAGGGTGGATAGTCATTCAGAGACTGCTCATTCTGTTGCCAGATGTCTCTGTCAATAATGTTTTTCCTACCCTGAGCTAATATTTCCCTTCCCATAAATTTCTACTATTTATTTTAAGTGTACTTCTTGGAGCCACATAGATAACACTCACTTCTTGCTTGTGATAATTTATCACCTCTTTAAAGAAAACTATTTTAGGCACAAGTTTCTTACTGTTCATTGTGGACTGTCTCTAATCAGCTAATGAATAGGTTAATTGTCAGGTGCTCTGTTGAGCTTAGCCAAACAATTAAATTAATAACACAATAATAATGATGTTGAAGATTGAATTATTTCCCCTACAAAAGATATATTCAAATCTTAATCCACATTCCTGAGGGTGTGAACCCATTTGTTAATAGGATATGTGAAGATGCTGTTATTAGTTAAGGTGGAGACTAATTTATGAATAGGATCTTCAATAATCCTATTTAGAGGACTGTGGAAAGATGGTGGAGTAGGAAGCACCAGGGATCAGTCCCTCCATGAAAACAACTATCGAACTGGCAAAAACTGTTTGAATTAGTAATTTTGAAACCCCAGAGCCTAGTGGAACACTGTACAGCATCCAGGGCGGAGCAGGAGGAAGAGGCTGGTAACTGTGGTAAATACCAGTAAGTTCCCATCCTCCTTGCAGCACCTACAATCTCCCTTCCTCCAGCCTCGTGGTGAGTAGCAGTGGGGACTATAGCTTAGCTAGTCCTCCAGACTTGGGAGGGTGCGGTCTGATTGCTAACTATTCCTTTTGAGTAAATACTGCAGATTGCTGGGGCTTGGCTCTGAGTGTGGCCATTGTTCTAACCCCTCTAGGGTAAAGATGGGAGAGGAATCTTAAAGACAGTAACCTTCCTCAAAACTACAGAAAATAAAGTGCTGCATTAACTGGGCAAGTGCTGAATCAAGAAAATGCCAGTACAAAAGCCAAAGAAGAAGCTCCCAGCACACCTACTAGCCCTTCTCCCACCCCTCCACAATGCAGGGTGGAGTCAACTTGCACCCCATTGTGGGACCCTGGACCTGTTCCAGAGGGAGCACAGTGACCCCCGTGAGCATACTGCTGTGCATGCATGTCAGCGCTAATCTATCTGATGGAAGTCTGAGGCCTGCAGCTGGGAAACTAGTCTCTCTCAGAATTTGTTCTGAGAGCAGGGAAGTGGCTTAGCAAGTATGAAAAAGAATTAAGTTGAAGTAGCCTGGGGCAAAGGACTACCTGCATTAAGTCACCCAAGAGAGCACCCAGGAGGAAGTGAGGGTTTATTTTCAAGTGAGTGGAGGGAGTGTTCACTCCCACTCCTGTAAACTATAAATAGGGGACTTCCCAAAGCCACTAGCAAGCCCAAGCCCAGGAAAAGAAGTAGACTCCCTGGTGCACAGAGGTTGTGATAAGACAGAGAGGACCTGTCATTTTGCATTTGCCTCTGGCTGATGTTCTTGATTGGAGGGCTAGGCTCTGATGGGGGCCACCAGTCAATGCAGCACCAATTTGCAACGACTGAAAAGTACCTTTTGCTTTAGTTTGTTTGTTTTGATTAATTCTTGTTATTCAAGAAAATCTTTGTCATATCGCTAGCTGGATACGATCTAAAGGCAGACAACTAAGGTACTAAATCCCAGAGTTAACATTTTAACATATTAAATGGACAGTGTGCAACAAAAGATACAAAAAAAAAAAAAAAAAAAATAGGAAACAATGGCCCAGCCAAAGGAAGAAGATAAAATTTGACAAAATCCAGCACCACTTCTTGATAAAAACACTTAGAACTAGTACTAGAGGAAACTTCTATTGTGATGAAGAGGCATATATGAAAAAAACACTAATATCATCCTCAATGGTGAGACTAAAAGCTCTCCCTCTGAGATTAGGAATAAGACAAGAGTGCACAATGTCATCATAACTATTCAATGTTTTACTGAAAGTTTTGGCTAGAGCAATTAGGTGAGAGAAGGAAATAAAAGGCATCTAAATTGGAAAGGAAGAAATGAAAATTTTCCCATTTTCAGATGGCATGGTCCTATATACAGAACATCCTGAAAAATTCACAAGAAAGCTATTAGAACTAATAAATTTAGCAAAGAGGTAGAGTATACAATCAACACACAAAACTTGTTAGTATTTCTAAACACTATTAATGAACAATTTTGAGTCAGGAAAAATTCTATTTATGATAGCAACTAAAAGAATGAAATATTTAGGAATAAATATAACCAAGGATGTAAACAATATGTACACAGAAAACTACAAAACATTGTTAAAAGAAATTAAAGAAGACCTAAATGAATGGAAAGACATTCTGTGTTCATGAATTGGAAGACTAAGTGTTGGTTAAGATGTCAATTCTACCCAAAGCAGTTCAATCCCAATCAAAGTTCTAACAGCCTCTTATGTGGAAATGGAAAGCCCATTATCAAATTTACATGGAAATGTAATGGGCCCCGAATAGCCAAGCTGTCTTGAAAAAGAATGAAGTTGGAGGATTCACACTTCCCAATCTTAAAACTTATTACAGAGTTACAGTAATCAAAACAGCTTGGTAATGACAGGAT
The DNA here is from genome assembly GCF_015220235.1 of Choloepus didactylus. NCBI lineage: Eukaryota > Metazoa > Chordata > Mammalia > Pilosa > Megalonychidae > Choloepus > Choloepus didactylus. The sequence continues at coordinate 65,997,892 of NC_051313.1, read as the reverse complement.
AGAGCAATGGATTCAAATTGAGAGTTCAGAAATCAATCTTCACATTTATGGCCAACTGATTTTTGACAGGGTACCAAATTCCCTCAATTGGGAAAGAATAGTCTCCTTAGCAAATGGCTTTGGGAATACTGTATATCCATAAGCAAAGGAATGAAGGTGGACCCTGACCTCACACCATATACAAAAATCAATTCAAAATGGATCAAAGATCTAAATATAAGAACCAGAACTATAAAAATCCAGAAGAAAACATAGAGAAGAATCTTCAGGACCTTGTATTAAGCAATGGTTTCTTAGACTTACTCCCAAAATATAAGGAATAAAAAAATAGATAAATGGAACTTCATCAAAACCAAAAATTTTGTGCATCAAAGGACTTTCATCATGAAAGTAAAAAGATAACCTACAGAATGGAAGAAAATATTTGAAAACCACACCTCCTATAAGGATCTAATATCCAGTATATGCAAACAAATCTTATATCTTAAAAACAAAATTATAAACAACCCAATTAAAAAATAGGCAAAAGACTTGAATAGACATTTCTCCAGAGACGACATACATATGGCCAAAAAACACATGCTCAATACCATTAGCTGTTAAGCAATGCAAATCAAAAACACAATGAGATATCATTTCACACCCACTGTAATGGCTACTATTAAAAATATGGAAGATTCAAGTGTTGGAGAGGATGTGGAGAAATAGGAACACTTGTTTGTTGTTGGTAGGGTTGTAAAATTGTGCAGTTTCTGTTGAAGACACTTTGGCAGTTCTTCAGAAGATTAAATATAGAATTACCATATGACCCAGCAATCCCACTACTAGGTACATACTCTGAAGAACTGAAAACAGGTATTTGAATAGATATTTGCCCATCTATGTTCATAGTGACATTATTAACAATTGCCAAAAGATGGAAGCAACCCAAGTGCCCATCAACCACTGCATGGATGAACAAAATGTGTTACACACAGACAATAGAATATTCAGCTCTAAAAAGGAATGAAGTTCTCATACATATGACAACATGAATGAACCTTGAAGACATCATGTTGAGTGAAATAAGCCAGATGCAAAAGACCAAATATCGTGTGATCTCACAGATATGAAATAATTAGAATAAGTAAACTCATAGAGATAGAAACTAGAAAATAGGTTACCAGGGGCTGGTGTGGGGGTAGGTAATGGGGAGTTAATGTTTATATTGTACAGAGTTTCTGTTTAGGTTGATGGATACATATTGGTAATGTATGGTTATAATGCTAGCACAACATTGTGAACATAATAAACAGCATCTTATTATATATTTGAATGTGGTTAAAAGGGGGAACTTTTAGGCTGTGTATACATTACTAGAATAAAAAATTTAGGTTGGTACAACATAAACAGTGAACTCTAAAATAAACCATAGACTAAGGTTAATAGTACAATTATAAAGATATTCTTTCCTCCATTGTAACAAATGCACCTAATGCAAGGTGTTAATAATAGGGTGGTATATGGGAACTCCATATTTTATGCATGATTTTTCTGTAAACCTACAACTTCTCTAAGGAAAAAAAAAAGATTTTATTTAGATGATGCCAAATTGAATTAGGGTGGGCTTTGATCCATATGGTTGAAATGCTTATAAGGAAAGGAAATCTAGACAGAGTTGCAGAGAACTGAAGGAGAACAAGAAGCCATGTGATGGAGCAGAGATGCTGGCCAAGGAACCCCAAGGGTTATGGCAATGCAACACCAGAATGCATGACTCTGAAAGAATATATGGCCTGTTGATTTTTTACTCATAACCTCCAAAACCATGAGACAATAAATTTTCATTGTTTAAGCTAACGCATTGTATGGTATTTTTTATAGCAGCCCTAGCAAACTAAGACAAATTACAACATTGTTTGAAGCTTAAGTTGCATTTAAGGGTGACAACACTGCATGGTAGAGGACAGGTGAGGTTGCCCAAATCATTCTAGTATAACAGTTATATCAGAGTATACTAATCCTACTTTCAAACATGTAGAAATATTATAAATTTTATTATTTGGGCTTTTAATGATATATTTTTAGGATTAAAAATTAATTTAAGGTGACCCACACATATCTCCTTTATCATTTTAGTATAATGCTATTCAAATATCAAAAAAGAATGCTTTTCCAAAATTATGCTGCCACTGTTTTGAATTACTCCAGCAGGAAATGTGCTAGCAATAAAAGCCAGCCTTAATTGATGTTTCTAGTGATTTCTTGATAGAAGTTTCCCCTGTGAATCTATTTTATTATGAGAAAATAAATGGCTGAAATTTAATTTTTATTTTAAAACCACAAATATATCACTTACATAGGATAGTATTGTGATTTTTTTTTTTTTTTTTTTTTTTTGATTGTTACTTGGCTAGGCTAGACTACAGTCCCCAGAACACCATTTCTAGTATGTTTCTGGTTAAGTTGGGTGACAAGGGATATTCTCTCATGTGGGTTGATAAAGGGAGGCAGTGGTCATGTTGTAGCACACTGACCCCTTTCCCTGTTTTTCAAGCAAGCACTAATTTAGGCTGTACTGTGAAGGGATTCTTAGGATGTGAATATTGTCTCCAATGAGTTGGCTTTAAATTAATCACAAGGGGGGATTGTCTTGCATGGGCCTGACTCAGTCAGTTGGAAGGTCTTTAGAAGAGGGCTTAGAACTTGTCTGAGCTCAGAGATTACAAACAGTTGGGCCTGCAATTGCTCTGCCTTCCCTCTGGATCTTTCTTTCTACAGCTTGTACCAGTGGGGTTCTGGCCTGCTCATTAGCATCTCTTCCTGATTGTCTGCTCTATGGATTGGGATTTGATTACTCAGACCCCATAATTGTATAAACAAATTCCTTATAATAAATCTATATATATCTCCTATTGGTTCTGCTTCTTGGTTGAACCCTAATATACACATGAGATGTGTGTGTGTGTGTGTGTGTATATATATATGTATACCAATTTCTAAAATTACATTAAATATGAAATCCTGGTAATCATTATGGCAGCAGTTTGTAGGAAGTAGGTGCACTGGGACATAAAACTAATGCCATCAGGGTATAATGTTGAACTGCTTCTTGGACCTATCAAACTCTATGACTAAAGGGATATGGCAACACCCAATCTATGCTGGACAACTCAAATCATATGGTCAGAGACTGTGGCTTCCAGGGTCTAGTTGCAATCCAGGATGTAAAAAAATTTCATGGCGTTTCTCCAAAATTCTAGGTTCATCTGCTGTGCTTCTCCTCTTGGGCTTTCCACATGGTCCATGAATCATCCCTATTGCTGAAACATCAATGGATCTGCTAGGGCATAAGTTCAAGTGGAAGGGCTGCTAAGGGCTATCTGCACTGTTTCCTAGACCACACGAGGGATGCTAGAATTTTCGTGTAATGAGAGATCTTTCTACAAGCTGCTGCCACTATTTTAGCCCATACTTAGGGCCTCACAGAGAATTCTCTAGGAGAAATTGATTAAACTGGATGACTGCTGGGGCTAACAAAGCAATATCTCCACTCCTAGTAACCCCAGGGGAAGTACAGAAGGACATTCTCCTGGTAGATAGAATTTCAGGTAGAACATCTCCATCATCCACATCTTGGAAAGAAGCTCTGATTAAGGTCATCTTCTCATGGCTAATGGTTTGGCTGGATGGTCAGAGAACTAAGATTGGAAAGTTGGTTACAAGAAAGTTTGGTAAAAAGAATAAATGGACCCCTTAGAATGGTCCCATAGCATAAGGATAGTTGTGTTCCACATGAATTCTGTCTGGCCCAAAGGCTGCCAATCTGAAAAAGTCCCTCAACATCCCCAATTCACCCTAGTGCTTTTTAAATAGGGACATGATCCAATTGTTCAGGATGGCAGGAATCAATAATTGAATGGGCTCAATAATTAAGGCACAGATAGAATTCCAGCTGTTCCAACTGATGAGAAGTTTTTGGATTCAGGTTATATATTTAAAATAAAGCTGACAAGGATCTACAGAAGCATTGGATTGAGGTGAGAGAGAGGTGTCGAGAATGACCTCAAAGTTTTTCACCTGAGACAAACAGTAATGCCATTTCCCTCAGGAGAAAGTGCAGGTTTGGGGTAAGTACAAGATCTAATCTGGACAGCCAGATTATCCCTCCCAGGACTCTAAATCTTAAACAAGTTACATAGAGAGGAAGGGGAAATCACATTCATCACAATGACAGTGGCAGAGCCAAACCAGACTGCTGCTGGCAAATGCTTTCCTTTCTGATGTCCAAATCCCTGGGGCTCCCATGATCTGGCTCATTATTCAGGCCTGGTTCACCAACTTTTCATCAATTTTGTCAGCCCTCAATAATCTTCAGTCATTTTCCAATGAATTCCACCTAGTCAGGCTCAGTTGCAGTTGTAACCTGACTGACACAGTGGGTGAGCAGGCTGTGAGGCATTAGTTTAGAGTCAGCTGGATGGTCTCAGGCCAATCGTCATCCTGCTGTGGAACAACCCGACTAACAGAAGCTAACTGGGGTTTCTATAACTTAATAAGTGATGTCTTATGTTTAGCTTAAAATGTATTATATTATGAGGACATTGAGTATCTTACTGATCTCTGCTTGTCAGAGATATAAAACTCATTTCTCTCATTACCAGATCTCCCCACAAACCACATGATTCACAGGAAACAGTGATCTTGACAGCATTCTTAAATTTGATCCAGTGGTGAGTTTTATAGAACTGTTTTTATTTTTTGTATTAATGGCCTCAGTATGAACAGATTGCTTTGTACCAAATTGCAATTCAGTAAAATATTCTTGGTGTTTGTGGGAGCAATAATCTAATTTTCTTTCCCTGATTCTGAGTTTTTACTTATATCCTGTTTTATTGTATATTCTCTGAAAAACTGTCTCAAATTTTATTTTTTGTGGGATAAAGCAGAGTGTATAGTAATCAATCAGTTTTTATGGAAAATTATTATTAAACTACACAAATACATGTAAATCTCTCTTTTAGAGCTATTCCGCAGCTTGTGTAAAGAATAGCAATCCTCACTGGTGAAAAATTATTTCTGACATATTATCTAAGATCAACTGGCTTTAAGTTAGCATATCAGTAACAGATGTTAAACAACTGATCACTTTTCTCCATGTCAATTTCTGTGTAATTGACAAATTTCTAATTTTATGGATTATTAATTTAATTGAGTTCCTTTGAAATAAGTAGGACTTTCTAGTGCATCCAATTTACCTGTGAATCTATACCTATCTGACTGTTATTATCAGAGATAAAGCAATTGCTGAAAGAATAACGGCCTACTTTCACACATATACAGACACATTCACATTCACATGATATTCTGAAAGACCTTGTTTTACTATTAAGGATTATTGTTTCTAATTTGTACAATGCTGTTTTTATGGTTGTGGACAATGTCCCCATCATGTCGGTTCATTTTGGAAATATATGCCTTTGTTCAACATTAAGGAAACTGGTCAAAATTTTGAAGGTACCAGTTTCTGAAGGAATGAGGGTGGGGAAACTCCAGAAGGCATGAGACTCACTGGTGTTAAACTTTGGAGAAATGGCAAAAATGTAATGTAGGAAGTCTCCCTAGAGTAAAGGTCTTGGAGTAATGAAGAAAGGATCTTTAAGCACCCACAGACTCAATTATTCTTCCTCATGCCCCCCCATGATCATGGAGGCTTTATACAACTTCAGTCAACACACTACTTTGTAAGACAGGGACAGAAAGTGCTAGAAAGAGGATAATACGTATAGTAGCATTTCAGAGGCACCAATGCAGAGTTCCTGGGAAAAGTGGAGAGTGTGTCTTCTGCAGGACCAGTGGCAGCATCTGGGAGGACTGGTGGTGGGGTATACATCACTCCATAATCTCCATCATCACTCACCCCAGTCACTCCGAAAATGTAATTTAAACCATGTTGATTTTTCACCCCCTGACAAAGAGTCATAAATATTTGTCAATGGGTTAAAGGGACATAGCAATAAAATAGTGTGGCCCACTAACAAGATTATTTGGAGAGAAAAGTTTTTAGAAGACAATTCATAATTATTTCTGAAATTAATCTACAGTTTTAGATGTGACTGATGCAAATGATCCATATTTGATTTGTCAGGCATCAAAATCAGCCTGCTACCGTAGTCATTTCCTCTTGTTGCTTAATTATCAATATTTCTGAAGTGATTTATTTTCCTGGCAGCATAGCTTTGGGAGAAAACAACTTCAGGGTAATTATGAATTATGTTTTTATTAGCATATTCCAGATATTCTCTCTTTCTTTGTAAAATAGGAACAACACAGCAAATAATGCATTTCTCAGAAGTGCAACAGTAATTCTTCACACAATTCTCACACTTTCATGGATAGTGAATGTCTAAAATCGACCCCTAGAAGTTAATGAGGCTTTAAAGTTACCAACTTCAAGCTGGCTTGATTTTCTCTAAAGAGCATTTAAAAACAATGTGCCCATCATAATAGCCTTATAAATTGTCTTCCAGTTATTCAGCTGCCCATCTAGCTTCTTGTCAATCAATGACTGCCAACAGGACACTACAAAAATACAGTGGCTGCTGTATAAGATTATATTATCATTGACTATTAAGTTGTAGACATTACAGATTGAGAACATGGAGATTCTATAAAAGCACATGCTTTTTATGCTTTTACCATTTAGAAGCTTACTGTTGTCCAGACACATACATTTTGTCCTTAAATGAAAACTCTTTTAGAAAAGGGATTATATTCATATATAATACTTCCAGGACCCCTAACTCCATCCCCAATCTTCTAATATATTAATGAGGATGTCTGTACAAGCTAATAATTGATAAATATTAGATTTCATAATTATTCATAGAGTCTAAAAGTAAAAAAAAAACAAACCATGAATTCCACTCAAAATTATCTGATGCCATTGACATAATGTTTAGCCATCGGAAGATGCATTTTTCATGTTGTTCTCAATGCAATTGCTATTAGTATATTTTAGTGAAATTTTCCTTATCATAAGTCTAAGAAAGTACACTCTTAATTCTGTTGTATCAGTCAAAATTCTTAGTTGCAGATGATAGAATCCTAGTTTAAACAGAAAAGGATTTATTAAAGGGTGTAGGTAGCTTATAGAATCTCCCTGAGGACCTGAGAAGTGGTTTGGAAGCTACATGGCCAGGAAACAGTGTAGCTAATATAATCAGCCAACCATAACACAGAACTATTCTAGTAGAAACTTCATTGCTACCATCTCACATAGCTCAGTGCCTGTCATATAGAGCCTGGACACTAAAACCTTCACTGTAGCTACTTTAGCAAGGCCAAATCCCTTTGCTAATATTCTTGTAAGAAGATCCAGTAGCCTTGTGTATGGCCACCACCTCATGTTGGTGATTTTCTTCTAATACAAGATGCAGTCTTGTAGAGCTGTATCTGTGTGGCAAAATGAAAGCCATAGCAGAAAATCTGGCTCCAAGGAAATCTGAGTAATGTTTTTTGTTGTTATTATGTTTTAGTTTTCTATCATCTTCAGTTCAAATGATAAGCCAAAGGAGGTTATAGCAAGTGTTTAGGGAGACGATTCAGAGTATCCATCACTGTCCACATCTTTGGCTACTCAACACTCTTTTCCACAAATTCGAGTTTCTAAACAATGAAATAGCAGCCAAAATATGCTTTCACTTAACATAAAGCAACTATTTCTCTTTCAAATAAAAATGTTTTATCCTCTCTCCAAAAGGGGAGACCCAGAGTCTCGTCAGATGATGCTCATTCCTCTTTTAGACCAATTGGACTACTTTCTTGATTTCTGTGGACTAAATTATATTGTTAATCACTTTATAAAATGGAAGGGTAAGGGCAGACAAAACATTTGGTAAATAATATCAGTATATGAATAACAGAGTAAGAAAGCAAACATGATTAGCCACTACAGTTCTCATTCCTGCAACTGGTCATGATGCTCTGTGTGGTATTTATGATCTGTTTTCTATACTCCACTTTCCCTTGGTCTTCAGCCAGAACCTTAGCTGATTTAGGTTCTTTGTCTGATGTAATGATCCCCAACTTCCTTATTTAAGGGCATGCATATTGGTAGTTTTTTCTGTATTGGGTTACTGTACTCTACTGCATTTGCCACTGAGCAGAACAGTACCAGAGGCAGCTCAAAGGATATCCTGAGTTTATGTCCTAGGGTCCTTGCCTGCAGTGTTGAAGCAGCAAAACCATTTGTCTTGACAATTGTTCCAGTTTGCTAAAGCTGCCAGAAATGTAGTAGAAATGGATTGGCTTTTAAAATGGGGGTTTATTAGTTCACAAATTTACAGTTCTAAGGCCATGAAAGTGTCCAAACTAAGGCATTAACAAGAGGATAACTTCACTGTAGAAAGGCCAGTGGCATCTGGAATACCTCTGTTTGCTGGTAAGGCATGCAACTGGTGTCTGCTGGTCCTTTTCTCCCAGGTTGTTTTGCTTTCAGCTTCTGATTCCAGTGGCTTTCTCTTTAAGAATCTTTGGATTCTTGGCTTCTCTGGGCTTCATCTCTTAGCTTAGCAACTCCAAATGTCTGGTTTCGACAGCTGTCTCCAAAATGTTTCTGGGTGTTTTCTCTTTAAGCATCTCTCAGTTCTCACTTCGCTCCTTCAGAGCTAAACTCTTAGTTTAGCATGTCCAAATGTCTTTCTGTCTGCATCTGCATACATCTCTGTCTGTGTCACCTGTCTTAAGAACACCAGTAAACTAATTAAGACCCATCTTGAATGGGCAGAGTCACATCTCCATAGAAGTAATCTAATCAGAAAGGTCCCACCCTCAATTTGGTGGGTCACATCTCCATAGAAACAACCTAAACAAAAGGTCCCACCCACAAAAAGTCTGCACCTACAAGAGCAGATTAAAAGAACATAGGCTCTCCTGGGGTACATACAAGTTTCAAACTGGCACAGCAATCAATATCCTCATCCCTAACAATTAACTTCCTTTTGGGGGGTCATTTTTCCTGTGGTATTAAAGATCTGAAAGTGACTGGGTGCTAGGACTAACTTCCAGTTCAATGGTTCAGTGTGTCCCCTGATAGAAACATTCCTCCTTGAATACTGAAATAGCTAAAATATCTAATCAAGTAAAGGCCAAGGTTGTAGGAAAGTGAAATAAACAAATTTCAAGTAGGTCCTTAGGTGTTATAGTGAAGGGTGCCACTCTCACTTCTAACCCATTGGTTTCTGGATACTATGCATTTGACTATAGAAAAAAATAACACCATAAACTGGTTAGAAAAAAATAGCACCTGAAATTGGTTGCTAGTTCAGAGCAAAGTCTATATCCTCTAAGACAGCACCCAGTGTTTTCTGGCATATATTTAAGAACTAACTCTTTGAGAGGAAAAAAAAAACCCTCATGTGTAACATTTGCCAATTTTGGTGATGTAAATACTCCCGCCATGTCCATTCGCAAGCTATCAGTATGATATCATTGAGCACAGAATTGGGAAGAGATGTGCAGTAGCATACCATTATATGCTATTTCCATCATAATGATATGATAATCATATATAGCTGCAAAAGCATGGGTAATATTAAATTTCAGTAAGATAATTAGGAAGTTATGAATTTTAACTATTGATTATCTTTGTTTTTAATAAACTTTATCTAATTTTAGATTTACATAACTTAATTTTAATAATGGTTGTGTTTAACAACCAGCTTGTAAAATTTCTGTAAATTTAATAATTGGCTGTTGCAACCTGGTGTGAATGAGCTCCAGCACACCAGTGAGCACACCTTATTCTTACCCAACCCAGTTGCCTGAAAGCTGTTGCCTGAATCCTCAATATTAAATCTATTTTGATAAAGCTAGCTGCTCCAGGGCATCCCATAAGCATTAGGTTTTGGTTATTACTTTCGCTAAAAAAAAAGTGTGTGTGTGGGGGTTTCTTGCTCAGAAGTGATATTGTGTGGAATGCTATAATGGTGAATAAAATATTCAGAAATTCATTGTATTGTTTTTCTGAGAGACCCAAGGTGGAGAAGAGAAGGCAAATCTGTATCCAGAATAACTGTCAGTTCTAATAGGCCAAATCTTGGAGCTTTCATGTCATAAGGAACTTCTCATGAAGCCATAGAATTAGTTGAGGAAGATGTGGACATGCAGCAGAAGTAAATGCACTGGCAGCATGAGGTACCTGTTTATGCAATGTATTGGGTTTTCAGGACTGCTCAACCCTAGTCTTGTATATACTACTTCTACTTTACGGCAGAATCTGCTGAACATGCTCAACTTTGTGGATGGTGGATCATTAATAACATACAGTTCATAAGACAGCTCAAGTTCATTTGCTTTAGTTTTGTATTGCTCTACCTTCTCTAGTTTCCTAAAGTAGAAGCTTAGAGTATTGATTGTAGATATTTCATTTTTTCTAATATACGCATTCAATGCTATAAATTTCCTCCTATGAACAGATTTTGTTGCATTCCACAAATTTTGGTAAATTGTATTTTCATTTTAATTTAGTTCAAAATATTTTTAAATGTCTCTTGAGGCTTCTTTGACCTGTGTGCTGTTTAGAAGTGAGTTGTTTAATCTCCAAATATTTTGGGATTTTTCTGCTATCATTTTGCCATTAATTTCTGGATTAATTCCATTATTGTCTGAAATCAAAGTTTGTATGGTTTCTGTTTTTTTAAATTTGTCAAGGTATGTTTTATGACTCAGAATGTGGTCTCAGAATAACTCTGAATGTGGTCAACACTTGTGCTTGAGAAAAATGTGTGTATGTGTATTCTGCTGTTGTCGGATGGAGCGTTGCTAAATGTCAATTATATCCAATTGATTGATGATGTTCAATTCAGCCATATTCTTACTGATTTCCTGCTGCTGGATCAATTACTGATAGAAGGGTGTTGAAATTTCTAGGTATAATATTGGATTTCTTTATTTCTGTTTGTGTCAGTTTTTGGTAATTTGTGTCCTTCAAGTAAGTTATTCATTTTACTTAGGTCTCTTCCTTTGTTGTCCTAAAATTGTTCATTTTATCCCTGTATTATGCTTTTGATGTTTATAGAATCTGTAGCATTGCTCCTCTTTCATTCCTGATGTTGGTAATTTGTGTTTTTATTCCCTCTTTATTCTTATTCATTACTGCTAGAGGTTTTTGAATATTATTGATCTTTTCAAACAATCAACTTTTGCCTTTCATTTTCTATACTGCTTATTTTTTACTTTATTGCCTTCTACCCCTGTTTATATTATTTCCTCTCTTCTTAAATTTGATTTACTCTTCTTTCTCTAGTTTAATATGATGGAATCTCACCTTATTGATTTTAGACCTTTGTTCTTTTCTAAATAAGCTTTTAACTATAAATCTCCACCTAAGCTTTGCATTAGCTTTAAACAAATTTAAATATATTGTTTTCATCATAATTCAGTTTATAATATTTTCTAATTTTCTTTGTATTTACTTCTTTGACTCATAGGTTACTTAGAAATGTAGTGTTTAATTTGCAAATATTTGGAGTTTTTCTAGATACCTTGTAGTTAATTATCTCTAATTTAATACCAGTACAGTCAAAGAATAAACTCTATGATTTCAGTCCTTTTAAGTTTATTGAGATTTGTTATATAGTCCAATACATGTTCCGTCTTTGCTAATGTTCTATGTGTACTTGAAAAGTATATGGATTCTGCAGTGTTTGAGTGTAGTTTTCTATACATGTCAATTTGGTCTATATGGTTGTCAATTTGTGTAAATTCTCTATATTAAGTCTTTGAATTCTATCACTCTTTGTTTCATGTATGTTGAAGCTATAGTCCTAGGTGCATACACATTTAAATCTCTTTTTTGGTTGAATTTATCCTTTTCTCATTAAAATGTATTTGTCTTTAGTAACACCTCGTTGCTTTGAATTCTGTTTTACCTGATATTACAAACTTCCATACCTTAATGTTTGTGTGTTGTCTTTTTCTAAGCCTTTTACATTCAGCCTATTTCTTTATATTTAAAGTGACTTTCTCATTAACAGCATATAATTGGGTCTTGTTTTTTATTAACCTAGTCTGACAATCTCTGCCCTTTAATTAAAGTGTCTAGAGCATATGCATTTAATATAATTATTGATATGGTTGTTATTTATTTTCTGTTTATTGCATTTATATTTTATTCTTCTATTTTTTCTTTCCTGTTTTCTTTTGACAAATCATGTATTTTTTGACATAATGTTTTATATCTTCAACTGACTTTTTAATTCTACCTTTGTGTACGTGTGTGTGTGCATGTGTGTGGATGTTTGCATTTGCTCTACAGGTTGCAATATTCATCTTTAACTTATTAAGTCTGTTTTCAAATAATAGCATATTATTTCACAAAAATATAAGAACTTTAGAACAATAAAATGTAATTTATTCCCCTACTCTGTGTTCTTGCATACTTTCATTCCTACTTATGTTATAAATCCCACAGTGTGTATATTTTTATAATTTTGGTTTTATGTATTGTATATTTACCCACATATTTAACCACTATGGTATTCTCCATTCCTTTCTGAAGTCCACAGTTCCAACAGGTGTCATTTCTGGTCAGCCTAAAAAATTTCTTTTAGCACTTAATACAATGAAAGTGAAGGTCTGCTGGCTATGAATTCTCTCAGGTATTGTTTGTTAGTCAAGAAGTAGCCTTTTTCCAATATTCCAAAATTGGAGAAACCTATTTTGAATTGGCAAGCATTTAGCTGTCTTAATCCCAATGAACCCACAGTGAGATTTGTGTAAGTGTGCCCACCATAAAACAGATATGAAACCTATAATTATGAGAGATTATAGTCAAGAATATCTGAAAACATGAAGAAAACTATTTCCCATGTTTGAAGTTTCAGCTCCTCCCAAGTCTAACCTCAAGAGCTGTATTTTGGAATCAAATTTTATTTTTATAATTGTCAAAATTTGAGGCCATAAAAATAAAATGAAGGAAAAGTAATGAGTTTAAAATACTAAGAATTATAAAGGGATAAAACCAAAAGGATTAAACAAGAGCTTTAAAGAAAAATGACAAAGATTAAGAAATAAAAATAAGCAAATACAAACATGCATCTTACATTTTTAGAAGGATAAATATATTTATATTATTTAGATAAAAGCTAAAATGGAAAACAAATTGGGTAAGATTAAAATTAATTTTGAAATAAAAATAAAACAATATGTAAATATTAATTTTTAGAGGATTAATATGTTTCAAAGGAAAATTTTGATCTAAAATCAATGTAAAGTCTAAACCAGTTCAATAAATAGAAAAGCATAAAAAAGATTACAAATCTTAAAGAGACATATAAAAGGAGAAAACCTTGTGAACTCTCATAAATAGTAGCAAATTACTTTCAATAAATATTTTTATTGTATAACCTAATACAGAAAAGTGTACAGTGCCTAAACATGCATCTTGGTAATTTCTTAGAGAGTAAGTAGTTACTCTTTCCTTATTCTGCAGTGCTTAAAAACTCAAGGGCTTAATAGTTCAAGAAGGGAAGGGAAGGGGAGTAAAAGAGGAAGAGGAGCTATTTTGCTTTAATTGTCAAAGGATATACTTAACAGACTATGAATTCTGGATTGGCTCTTTTTTTCCCAATACTTAGAAGATATTTTATTTTCTTATTGCTTATATTATTTAGTTAAGGCATTAGCTGTCTTATATTTCTCCTTAGGAGGTAATATTTTTCCCCTCTGACAGTTTCTAAGATGTTTCTTGTCATCTTTTGTTATCATATGATGTACCTAACTGTGGTTTCTTTTGTACTTATCATGTCTGGGTTTCTTACTGTTTCTTAGTCTATGATTTGATGCCTGCCATCAGATTTGGAAATTTCTCAGCTTTAAACTCTGTGATAGGTTGAATTAAGTACCCCAGGGGTAAAAAAGGAAACAAACATCCTTAATCTCAATCTATTCCTGTGGGCATGAACCCAGTGTAACAGGGCCTTTTGAAGATGTTATTTTCAGTCAAGTTGTGACCAAGTAAATCAGCATAGGCTTTAACTCAGATTACTGGAGTCTTTTATAAACAGAATGAAATATTGACACAGAAAAAGAAAACCACAGGAAGGAGCAGAAGGTGGAAATCAACAGAAATCGGACTTGTGAAAAGAGGCTGTCAGTGCACTGCCATGTGACAGAAAAGTTAAGGACTCAAGGATTGCAGGCAGCAAGTCCCAGAATACCACAGTCTTCAGAGAGTAAGCATTGCCTTGATGACATCTGATTTTGGACTTCTCCCAGCATCAAAACCGTGAGCCAATAAATCCCCATTGTTTAAGGCAACCCATTGTATGGTACTTTTGTTAGCAGCTTGGGAACTAAGACAATTTTTGGCACCAAAAAGTGAGGTGCTGCTACTACAAACACCTGAAACTGTGTAAATGACTTTGGAATTAGATAGTGGGTAGAGTCTGGAAGAATAGTGAAATGCTTGATAGAAAAAGCCTAGATTTGAAGAGACTGTTGGTAGAAATATGGATGTTAAAGGTACTTCTGATGAAGCCTTAGAAGTGAATGAATGTGTTATTAGAACCTAGAGGAAAGGTGATCTATGTAATGAAGTGTCAGAGAACTAGGCAAAATTGTGTTCTGATGTCGGATTGAAAATGGAACTTGTGAGCATGAACTTATATATTTAGCTGAGGAGATTTCTCAGTTGAGTGTGGAAGGTGCAGCCTGGTTTTTCCTTGCAGTTTAAAGTAAAATGTGAGAGGAAAGTGATAAACTGAGGACTGAACTCTTAAGCTAAAGTAACCAGAAATTGACGATTTGGAAAAATCTGAGCCTTTCTAGATAGTGTGCCCTGAGATTAGGGCCAGTGCCTCTACAAGGGACTTTGCTGAGATTCTGGGAATTGATTCTCCAGAAGAAAGGGTTCCATGTGAGGGTTTAACTGGACAACTCTTTATTAAAGAGTGTGTGGCTGAACATGAATCCAGTCAGCTGTTTCAATGGAAGTCAGGATTGGAAATACTGTTATCCAGGAAGGATCTATGGAAAGTGCCCCTTCAACTACATGAAAAGCCAGCAAGTTTTTTTGAAAAATTTGTATGAGCAGAACCTCTGCCAACCTGGACTGAAAGGTACAGAGAAGGGACAAATTGAAGGAAAAATTACCTCAAGGCAGAACCATGAAAGCAGATCTAGAAAGAAAAGATCTCATTGTGCCACATGTGTGGGTAGAGCAGGTCTGCCCTGTGATTGAAAGAGGCAGAACATCTACCCTGGCAACTTGTAGAGGTGGGCCTTGCACCCCGATGTTCATGGAGAGTGCTGCCATCCCAGTACTCAGAGATGGTGTGGCCTGTGTCCCAGTGTTGTGAAGAGACTGGCCACCATTCTGATGTTTAGAGAGGGTGGGGCATATATCTCAGTGTTGGGGGGGAGCATGGCTGCTGTGCAAGCACTTGATAGGTGCCTCAAGAAATGGCCCTCCATGATCTGCATCTCTTGGTATTTATGATCTTGTATAATACCCCCATGATGGTTAGGTTCACGTGTCAACTTAGTGAGGTGATGGAGGTGTCTGGTCAACCAAGCATTGGCCTAACCATTACTGTAAGGACATTTGTTACTGGTTAATAAACCAGAAGGCTGGTTTGTTAAATCGTCAGTCAATTGACTGAACTTGTGACTGATTACCTCAATGAAGGGCATGTCTTCTTCAATGAGAGAATTCAATCAGCTGGATTTAATCCAATCAAGTGAAGACTTTTAAGGGAGAAAGAGAGAGAACCTTCACTTCTTTGACTAGCCAGCATCTCCTGAGGAGTTCATTGAACATGTTCGTCAGAGTTGCCAGGTCACTGCCTGCCCTACAGAATTTGGACTCGTGCATTCCCACAGTTGTGTCAGAGACATTTTTATAAAATCTTATATTTACAGATATCTCTTGTTAGTTATGTTTCCCTAGAGAACCCTAACTAATACACACCTCCTCTTGAATGTGGACTGCATATAATTACTGGCTTTTAAGAAATAGAATATGGTAAAAATAATGGGATTTTCCCCTCCTCCTCACTCAGTCCCACAGAGCTTATGATTTGCCCAGAGGCAGCATGCACTGGGACCCTCCCACCATGGAAAGAGTCTGTAGAGAGACTCAGAGCAGCAAGTTAGAACTCCACACATATCCAGGCACAGGAACCTAAGTCTGCAGGGACCCAGGGATGAACACAAGCTGCTGAGGAATGTTGCATACAAAAGGGTCCCTGGGTTGGGGGAGACCATGTTAGAAATGCTGACAAGAACTGCTGTGCAATCCAGTTTCAGTTGGCTGGACCACCTAAAAGAAAAATGGACTTTTTTGAGTGACCCACATTTCTGGAATGCCCTTACCTGGATCCAAGGGGTAGAATACCCTAATGGGGAAGAAAACAGAGGCAGAAAATCTTCACAGAAAAATGGGGGGTGGGGGGTGGGGTTAAACTGACTGCTGTAAGATAGGACAAGAATTGAAAAGTGTAAGGAAAATGGGGCACTGAGGGAGAAAATTTAAGCAAATCACAGGATCTGGGGATGAAAATCTGCACAAAAACAAAGATAACAGATCAAGATTCCTGGAGAAAGAATAGAGGGAAGCAAGCTCTCTCCTGGAAGTGAAACAATTGTGGAAAAAGTACAGTCTTAAAAATTGCACTGTATATCCAGGGCAAGAATCAGATGAAGAACAGCTGAGAACATCTTAACCAGTCAACGTGGTCTATTCTAAAGGTCTAAATAAGTTAGACCAAGCATCAAAGAAGAGCCTTAATACAAAGCCAATCAACAATAAAACCATAGACAAGAGGAAGAAATGGAGCTTCTGAATTAACTCATCAAGGTAATCAGATGCCTAGACAACAGCAAACAATCACAAACCATACTAAGAAATAGGAAGATATAGTTCAGTCAAAGGAACAAATTAAAAGTTCAAAGGAGACTCAAAAGTTGGAACAACTAATCAAAGATGTTTAAACAAATGTCCTAAATCAGTTCAAGGAGATGAAGGAAAACAAACATACAGAGATAAAGTATTAAGATGACAATGTATGAGCATAAAGAACAATGTGAAAGTATAAAAAGAAACATAGCAGAAATTATGGAGATGAAAGGCACAATAGTAGAAATTAAAAATACATGAGAGGCAAAGCAGCAGATTTGAACAGGCAGAAGAAAGAATGAGAGAAATAGAAGACAGGATAATTGAAATCATACAGTCAGAAGAACAGAAAGAGAAAATAATAGAAAAAAAT
The DNA here is from genome assembly GCF_015220235.1 of Choloepus didactylus. Taxonomy (NCBI): domain Eukaryota; kingdom Metazoa; phylum Chordata; class Mammalia; order Pilosa; family Megalonychidae; genus Choloepus; species Choloepus didactylus. Next base: position 65,980,640 of record NC_051313.1, on the reverse strand, counting down.
TGAGCAATGTCTCAGGGAATTGGTGACATCATGAAATGTACAACCATACATGTCATGGGTGTCCCAGCAGGAGAAGAGAGGGGAAAAGGGGAAGAAAGAATATTTGAGGAAATAATGGCCAAAAATGTCTCAATCCTTATGAAACATATGAATATTCATGTCCAGGAAGTGCAACATCCTCCAAACAGAATAAATCCTACTAGACCTACTCTGAGACACATTCTAAGCAGAATTTCCAATGCCAAAGATAAGAAGAGAATTCTGAAAGCAGCAACAGAAAAGAGATTCATCATATGAAAGAGATCCCAATAAGTGTAAGTGCTGATTTCTCATCAGAAGCCATGAAGGCAAGAAGCCATTAGTATAATATATTTAAGGTATAAATCTGTCCTTCAAAAAGCCAGTAAAATGCAGAAAAACCTGGAAAAAATCTGGCAAAACTGTCCTTCAAAAATGAGTGAGACATCTTAACTATATTTAGTCTTCCAATCCATGAACACAGTATGTTCTATCTATTTAGGTCTTCCTTGATTTCTTTTAGCAATGTTTGGTAGTTTTCTGTGTATAGGTCCTTAACATCCTTGTTTAAATTTATGCCTAGACATTTGATTCTTTTGGCTGCTATTGTAAATGGAATTTTTTTCTTGATTTCCTCCTAGGAACACTACTCTTCTATCATGTAACTGACATTTTAGTATGGGGAGTCAACAACAACAAAGCTAACAAACAATAAGTAAATAAGATAGATTTCAGAGATGCGTCTCAGCACTCATATTAGTTTTCCACTGTTGTTGTAACAAATTATTCCAAGCTTAGTGGCTTAACACAACATAAATTTATTCTCTTACAGTTCTGGAGATCAGAAGTCTAAAATGGGTTAGCAGAGTTGCGTTGTTTCTGTAGGTTCTAGGAGGAAACCCATTTCCTTGCTATTACTAGTCTCTAGAGGCCATCTGCATTCCTTGGTTCATGGCCCCACATCAGTCTACTTCTGTCATTACACCTCCATCTCTGACTCTGACCTTCCTGACTGCCTCATATAAAAATCTTGCTGATTATACTGGGCCCACCTAGATAATTCAGGATTATCTCAAGATCCTTAACTTTATCACATCTACAAAGTCTTTTTTACCATGTAAGGTAATATATTCACAAGTTCCAGGGTGGGGGGATAAGGAAATGGATATTTTTTTTGGCGGGAGGAGGGCGGGCTGTTATTTGGCCTACATAGAGCTTAAGTGAATTGTTCAACTTCCCACAACTGGTCTATACCTTCAATCTTCTGAATTTGAATGCAGTGATCTTTCTTCTTTGCCACTGCTGAATCCCCTAACCCTGGGGTCATCTTCTACCTGCTAAAGACATCGGAGTCCACCTTTATGCTCTTTAATATTTGCTACATTTTTTAGTTACTTTGTTTCAAGCAGGTAGTGTTCAGCAGCTGGTGAGAACAAACCTAATATATTCAAAGGTAACAGTGAGTGACAATTGGTTAATATGTCCACTCACTGAACAAATATTTACTGAGTGCTGATTATGTTCTAAATGCAGAATTATAGAGTGGAAAAAAAACAGATGTTGTTCTTTCTTGTTGAAACTTTTAGCCTTGTAGGAAAGATAAATATTAAATTATCTAACATAATATAATTATAAGTGTTAGTGCATGGTAAGAAGGAAATGAAAAAGCTTCAATGACAGGTGATAATTAGTGGATTTTAAAAAATATTGGTCTCAGAGATGGCCTCTCTCTGGAGAGAACATTGAAGCACAGATTGAAGGATGAGCAGAAGCCTTCCACATAAAGGAGATGTGGGCATAGAAGGGTGTCTGTGGGGGAATGGTTTTATAGGAAGGGCAAATTCAGAGGCCCTGTGGTGGGAAAGAGCTTGACAAATTGAATAACTGCTAAGTAGATTTTCTGACTGGAGCATAATGAGCGAGGGAGGGAGGGGTCTAAGATGAGATAAGCCTAATAGGGAGGGAGGGGAGATTGTTTAGGGCACAAACTATGGGAAAGACTTTGTATTTTTAAAAGTACAGTGGGAAGGTATTGAAGGACTTTAAGGTGGGGGGGCAGAAGTGATTTAACCATATTTATGCTTTTAAAAGATGACTTTCGCTGCCATGAGAATAAATTGGAAGGGTATCTAATGTGAAAGCTGGGAGACCAAAAGGGAAGTACTACACAATCGAGTGCAGGAGAGAGGTCATGGTGGCTGGGAACAGTGGGGGGAAATGGAAGAGGCAAGAAGTGAAGGGATGTGAGAGGCGTTTTGGAGTAGGAGCAACAAGACTTGCTGGTGGATTGGCTATGGGGGGTAAGGTGCACATTTGAATCAAGTTTGACTTCCAGCATTCAAACGTGAGAATCAGGCTAGATGATGGGGTTATTTATTGAGCTATCAGAGACTGGAGGCAAAAAAAAAAAAAAAAGAAAAGAAAAAAAAAATGAGTTGAGGGTAAAAAATCAATAAATCCCTTTTTAGACACCTAAGTGTGAGATTTTTGTGAAATTGCAGGTGAAGATGTCAAGTCGGCAGTTAGACAAATGAATTTTGAGGACAGAGGAAAGCCTCAGGTAGACGTATAAATTTAGGACTCATCACCATAGAGGTCCTATTTAAAGCTGTGGGGTAGGATGAGGTCACCTAGAGAGAGTGTGTAGAAACAAAGTGAAAGGGCTCAGGACCAAGCCCTAGGGAATCCTAACATTTAGAGTTGGAGAACATTCAGGGAGAAAAGAGGCTGAGAACCATGGTCAGAAAGAAGAAAATCAGGTCAATACAGTGTTGTTAAAGCCAGGAGAAGACAGTGTTTCAAGAAGAGCAAGCGGTTAACAGTGTACAGTGCAGTGTCCGTTGCTTTTGGCAACAAGAAGCTTGTCAGTAACCCAGAGAAAAGCAATAGCAGATTGCACATCAGACAGTTACAACTACAGATTACATGTTAAGAGGAGTTGTTTTTCTTTACTCATTTCTAAGAAAGTAAAATGCAGTCCCTGACTGCTAGAAAGTTCTGCTCTCAGCCAGGCCATGTTGTTCTCCTGTTGGGCATAAACTCATAGAACATCAGACACGGTCACTCTGACACCATGATAAATTGAGTCAAAACAAAAATCACCATGCAACTCACAAAATATCAAGCTTTCCCAGCTCTGGGCTAGAATGAGTAACTGCTATTTCTTTACCAGTTACAACTTTATCCCACTTTAATCTGACCTTCCTATAGATAAGATTTATTCAGGTCCCCAATCATAGAATTACTTCTACTTTCTGACAACACCCAAGGAGCCTCTGCTTCCTTAGATTCTCCCCAAAATCACCCAACCAGAGCCTGAATCTTATGATAGTTTCTTTCTAACACCCTCTTACTGAGATGCCTTAAGCTTCCCCTGCCTCCCCCCAACCCCCCACCCCACAGTAAGCATTCTCCTCCTTTGCTGCAATGAGTAATAAACCCAATTTGTTCAATTGCATGTGTTCCTGGTAGCCTTTAGCTGATGGGCATTGATATATCCTAATCCATTAAGATTGACCTTCCATAATTGGTAAAAATGAGTAACTCAGTTAATAAAAATACTAAATTAGCCCAAACTCCCCATTCCCAAACATTCTGGATACATTTTGTCTGTTATTTATCTAAAAGTTATTTATTTTTGCTTAGATAATATTTGCTTTATAACTTCCTTTGGTTCTAGAGGGAAAAATTTCTCCTTTCTGTCTTGCTTTCTGTATTGTTCCTTATCTAGGTAAGATATTGTTTTATTAAGAACTCAAATACCTTTAGGAACCTTTGTTTCTTGCCCTGTTCCATATAGGTACAGCTGATAATTCCTTTTATCCTTGACTCACAGAGCTAATGTGACGCTCAATGTGATTTTGTTACTAAAGTGCCAGAAGACCATTAACAGGGAGTTGCTTCCTATTTACAAAGATTTAATCATACTTTTATCAGAGTGTTAAGGGATACTGTTCACTTTGCATTTAGTTGTCATGTCTTCCTCTGATCTATGACAGATGCTTGTTTTTCATTATCTTGATGGTCTTGAAGATCACAGGCCAAGTCAGGTATTTTGTAGAATATCCTTCAATGGGGGGTTGTCTGATGTTTTCTCATAAGTAGACTGGGGTTATGGCTTTTGGGGAAGAACTCCATAGAAGTTAAATGCTTTTCTCATTATTTCCTATCAGGGGATATGTGATAGCAACATGACAGGTCACTGATCATGTTAAGCTTGATCATTTGGTTAACATGGGATCCCTAATGTTTCTTCATTGTGAAATTACTAATTTCCCCTTTCCATACTCTATTCTTTGGAAGCAAGTCACTAAGTCCTGCTCACTCTCAAAGGGAGAGAAATTCAATTCCATCTACTGGAGGAGAAAGTATCTACGTATGTTACATGAAAGTCTTTTGTTAAGAAGATTTGTCCCTTCTTCCCCATTTATTTATTTTTTTAATCACTTATTTATATTTGGATTGACTCATGATATTTAGTTTATTCTTTGGATTAAAATCCAATATTTTTGTTGTTTATTTTTTTGCCCATATTGTTGCAGATTTGGCCATTGGGAGCTTTTTCAGTTGGTTCCTGTATCCTTTCACATGCCCCCATCATTTTTTGTTTAAAAAAAATGTTATTTAGTGGTATATTTTAGCACTTTCTTACTTTCTAGCACTACAAGATGCTCCAGGCTCATCTTGTGTGTTTCCTACCTCAGTCCCAGAATCAGCAGATTCTTGAAAGAGCCATAGTTCCTTTTCTCAGAGAGTGGTGTTTAGAAGCCAAGATCTGGATAGCCTCTGGGGCATTACTGCTTCTAGACCCTCTTACCAGAGATGGAAATATATATGTGAATACTAACACGATGCATATATATTTACAAATATTTCTGTATTCCTCTCTGTCTCTGTATGTATGTATGCAGACAGACACACATAGACACACACACATGTTGAAATAGACACTAGTGCATACTATCTCAGACTCTAATCCAGCACCACAGGGTGAGTTGTAGACTGCCCTACCCCTGGTTTATTTGTAACAATTTTGACAGTGAGAAAACTGGGTCTTATATATACAAGTTATCTACATACTTGTTCATTCCTTGTGCATATGTAAATCAATTCTAACCTGTACCCCTGTGAAAAACAAATTTACCACCTAAAGAATAATTCAGTTCTTTTTTGTCTTTAGCTTTACAGTATGTAGTCCACTGTTATCCAAAGTTACTTAGAGCATTTCCTTTTTCCTCCACTCCTTTCAATGAGGTTACATTGTACATTTATAATAGAGCTAGGTTCACTTGGCATAGTCTGCATTCTGCCCTGAATCCTCAGACATTCTGGTTGATATTTTTTAATGGATACATTAAAATTATTTTAAAAGCATGCATACATTCAGACATACTTTAGTTCACATTTTATGCATTTTTGTCAATTGCATAGAGTCATTTGTCCATCACTCCAGTACCATATGGAACAGTTCTGTCATCCTAAAAATTCGCTTGCATGACTCTCTCCCCCAATCCAGGCAACCACTGATATGTTTTCAATCCTATAGTTTTGCCTTTCCCAGAATGTCATATAAATGGAATTATACAATATGAAGCCTTTTTGCTTTGTGTCTTTCAATTAGTAAGATGCATTTAAGATTCATCCAAGTTGTGTGAATCAATAGCTCTTTCCTTCTTATTGTTGAGTAGTATTCCAAATATGAAAGTACAGCAGTGTGTTTATCCATTAACCTGTTAAAAGATATCTTTGTTGTTTTCAGTTTGGGACAATTATAAATAAAGTTTCCATAAACATCCATGTATATGTTTTTGTATGGACATTAATTTTCAATTCACTTGGTTAACTACCTAAAGGTAGGATTGCTGGATTGTAGGGTAAGCATCTGTTCAACTTTAAAGAATCCGCAAAACTGTCTTCCAAAGTGGCTACACTATTTTGTATGGTTCATATATGAATGAAAATTCTTCTAAAAGTTTCATAGTTTTATGTTTTTCATTTAGAGCCATGATTAATTTTTGAGTTAATTTTTGTATGAAGTGTGAGATGTAGGTTTAATTTCACATTTTCATATGAATGATCAATTGTTTCAACACCAGTCTTTTGAGGCTGTGAATCAAAGGACTCTGATTCCTTCACTACAGATGTGTCCAGTTGGGCCAGTTGAGCCAATCAGAGAACTCCACACTCTAGATACAGGCCTGCTACATTATTCAAGGAGAACTAATTAGAATCCTTGAGTAGTACAGTTATTTATGGCTTTAAAGAATGAGGTTTTTCTCTATTTTTCTGAGATTATGTGCACTAGGACAATGGAATCCTAAAGCTCCTAGATTTTATATTTTTATCCTCAAAAAACCATCCAGGAGATTGAAGACAACACTGAGGAAACAGAGAAAAGTGATATAAATAGAAAAAGAATCTTAAAGACATTATTTTAACCTTCATATACAGCAATGCCTAAAGCCCACCTTCTAATCAGTTATGTCAGCAATGCCTTCCGTTTTTTATTTCATCTTCTTTGACTTGGGTTTTTGTTACCTGCAACCCAGAATCCTGGTGAATACAAATTCTGTACTATCTGGTTTCTGAAATTGACCATACCTATTCTATAGCATCAGAGAAGCACATCTCTGTGATCAGACTTTAGATATTTTGGATCCTTGGAGGGTGTGCTCAATAAGGATTGTTCTTGAATTAAAGATCAAATGAGAAAGGAAACCTGCCACCTGTATTCTGCATTATAAATCAACCAATCACTGTTATTGTATGTGGAGTACATGTGGGTGGCTTGGGATGGGTTGAGAACTTACAGGAGAAGACATTATACATTTCCAAAGATACAGAGCATCATTCCTGACAAAAAAATAGAATCAAAATGCATGTTCAGATGTGTTTTGATATATGATCTGTTGCTTCATCTGAGGACTTTGTTGTTATTATCTCCATGTGAAAGTTTAGCTATTGTCTACATTACTTTAAAGAGATGAAACTATTTTCTTGATTTTTGCCTGTGCTTACCATTTCTCACGCCAGCAAACCTTTCTGTGTACCTATGCTACATTTCTGGCCAACTATCCTTATTCCTGTTTGTTAGGAGAGAATCACTATTATGGCTTCTTGAATTCACACATTTTGAAAGATGCTTTAAAAAACAGTCAGCATTAGGCCAACTTGGCAGGTGAACTCACTGCCCTCCCCCCTACGAGGGACCTGACTCCCAGGGCTGTAAATCAATCTGGCAACACAGGATATGACTCCCGGAGATGAATCTGGACCCGGCATCGTGGGATTGAGAACATGTTCTTGACCAAAAGGGGGATGGGAAATGAAGCAAAACAAAGTTTCACTGGCTGAGAGATTTCAAATGGACTTGAGAGGTCACTCTGGTGGACATTCTTACACACTATATAGATAACCCTTTTTAGGTTTTAATGTATTGGAAGAGCTAGAAGTAAATATCTGAAATTATCAAACTCCAACCCAGTAGCCCTGACTCTTGAAGACAATTGTATAATAATGTAGCTTACAAGGGGTGACAGTGTGATTGTGAAAACCTTGTGGCTCCCACTCCCTTTATTCAGTGTATGGATGGGTGAGTAGAAAAATGGAGGCAAAAACTAAATGAAAAATAGGGTGGGGGGGTATGATTTGGATTTTTTTTTTTTACTTTTATTTTTTATTCTTATTCTTACTCTTTCTGGTGTAAGGAAAATGTTCAAAAAGAGGTTGGGGTGATGAATGCACAACTATATGATGGTACTATGAACAGTTGATTGTACACCATGGATGATTGTATGGTATGTGAATATTTCGCAATAAAACTGAATTTAATTAAAAAAAAAAACAGCATTTCCATGTTATTCCCAATAACAAATGAGAATAGCATATGTGCCTCTATTACTCAGCATACAAAATTAAGAGTAAAAACAATCTTATCAATTAAAACATAAACAATTGTTACATTTTTGGTTCCAGTAAAAAAGAATTGCTGGTATACATTAATTCTTCATATTATTTATTTCTCCAATTCTCAAATATCCTAATTTCCTAAGAAGCAGAACATTTCTTTGGCTTAAATAAAAATAAGCTATTTCCAGTCACGGTAAGGCCTATTTAAGAAAATTCAGACCCTTTCCATTCTTGCTTTTTGTCACAGTATTTGCTTTTCTGGCTTTTGTAACAAGAAGTCTCCGTATTTCTTATACATTTAGACTTACAAATTTTCTCTGAAAGAAAAGATTATTCTTTGAAGGATCTCTTTCACAAACAAACAAACAAACAAACAAACAAAAAAACCCCTAAAAACCAGTTCTGAGCATTATCCCACATTCTCATCCACATCCACAGAATTTAAGAAAATTTCAGATGGATATAGGGTTTGTCTTTTTAGCATTGACTTGTGTAAGAAAAATACAAGTCTGTCCAAGAATATTTCCCTACCTCCCAAAAAAAAAAGCCAACGCTAAGCTGATTCCACAGATGGCAGTCAACAGCCTGAAAGAACACTTAATTAGGATGCGCACTTGCTTTATCACTTAAATCATTTGATATACGGATGAAGCACACTTTTAAAATCTAAGTTGTAAACGAGACTTCCTAATAAGTGAAGGGTGATAAAAGATATACAATTTTAAAGAGAGGGGAGAAAAAGAACAAAAAATGACTTCGATATATGTGAAAGAGTAAGCATCTGATATATCACAGGAATTGTACCTAAACTGATAGAGAAAGACAGTCAGGGCTGGCTTCATGGGTGTGAGAACTGTGTCCCTGCGGTGGTTTGAGGCTATATGTATCACAGAAAAACATGTTCTTAAACTTAATCCATTACTGTGGATGTGATCCCATTGTAAGTAGGACTTTTTGATGAGGTCACTTCAGCTAAGGTGTGGCCCAGCCTAATCAGGATAGGTCTTAATCCTATCACTGGAGTCCTTTATAAGCAGAATGAAATTCCCAGAGACAGAGAAAGCCACAGGAAGCAAGAAGCTGAAATTCCCACTGTTTAAGCCAACCCATTGCATGATATTTACTTGAGCTGTCAAGGAAACCAAAACAGCCTCTTACTTGAAAGATCCCCATACTTACTTTAATGCTTTGCTGTTGCCACCTTGAAACTTGTTAACAATTGTTGAACAAGAGGCCCTGCATTTTCACCTTGCACAAGTCACGTAGCTGGTCCTGATCCCAGTTCAGGTCTCCCATGCCATCTTCTCAACTGTCTCCTCTGTCAGTTCCCTAATTTTCATTGTATTGCATCCACAAAGGAGTGAAATTGGTTTTCTCATTTACAGACATCCTGTAGCCACAGTCTGATTCCATTTGTAAATTAGATATTATGGTAATTTCCATTTCATTGTTTCTGCTCATCTGTCCATCTAAAACAAATGGAAATCAGCTGTTACTCTGAGTGCAAAAGGATGTGCCTTTGTAACATTTTACTAAATCCATCAGATTTTACTATTAAGAAATTAACACTGATGGTATTTTTGAGACCTATAAAGGGCAAGTCATTGTGCTCAGTACCACAGTGACACAGAAGAAAACAAGAGATGACATCTTCCCAAGGGAGTTCACAAACTGAAGGTGAAAGCGGATGTGCCACAACTAAGGAGTGAGTGAACTTTGGAGAGGCGAGGACGGGGACTGGCAGGAAGAGAGAAATGATTACTGGGGCCTGAATCTGGAAGGATCTGAAATCAAGATCTAAAGTGAGAACAATGGCATCACGGTGTGTGAGAGGTACTTCTAAGCTGTCTCAAGGATGGACGAATAAGTACCCTTAGCTATAAAACAGAAGCGACCTAATTCACAGAGCAAGGTTCAAATGTAGAAGATAATGCTTGAAAAAACGGCTAATCTGATGCCTAGCACATGGTTGATACTTGATAAATAATATTTCTCTCATTAATTATTGTCCCTTTAAAAGTAACTTGCATTATCATGAAATAGAAAAGTACTGAAAACCCCACAGACCACCATCTGACTCAGCATCACAGTATCTACAGCAATGTTTAGCACTGTTTAAGCCCAAATTCTGCATTCTAATCCTGGTTCTGCCATTACGTTGGAATATGACCTTGGGAAAATTGTTCTACCTCTCTAAAATTCTGGTTATCTTATCTGTCAAATGAGATAGATTATCCCCTAATATTCTTCTAACTCTAAACTTTGATTCCAAAAGCTTCGGTTATTCTTCATTTTTGTTGTATTGAATCCTTGTTTATAAAAAAATAAAGTAATTCGATTTTTTAAAGACAATCATTGTTAAAAGTTTAATACACTTTTCTGAATTGTTTCTAAAATGTGAATTGCAGAATCTCATATATACTGTGGTCTCATTTCATAAAATCATATACAAATATCTATGTATATATACATGTATATGCCGTGATCTCATTTCATAACATGTATATTTACAAAATTAATAATTATATGTAACACTTTTATGAATTTGCATATATGTATGCATACATTTTCATAAAATTACATATAATTATAAAATTATACATACGTATATATACATGCACTTTTATGAAATGAGGTCATGTTAAATATAAGATTCATAACTTACATTTTTTCTTTACACATTTCCACAATGAATCCATTCTTTTGGGTAACCGCGCAGTATTTCAATTATATGGATCCCTTTCTCTCTCTGTCTCTAAATTTCTGTCTTTCTCTTAACCAACCCCCATAAATCAAATTTAGGTTATTTACAACTTGTTGCTATTACAAAGAATATTGTAAGGAACATCCTTGCACATGTATTTTTGCACATATTAAGAGTTTCAGTAGGTGAAATTTCTAGATTTGAATTGGATGGCAAAATGCTTTTAAACAAATTTATTAATAGTTTCAAATTTCCTTCCATAGACATTGTACCAATTTACGTTCCCACCAAAATGGAATCTTCTAAAAGTTCCTGTTTTCCCCACCCTCAGGAACAGTATTTTCAAATATCTTAATATTTGCCCATATGAATGGTACATAATATCTCATTGTTGTTTTAGTTTGCATTTTTGATTGTTGGTTAAGTGGATATTTGCATCTTTTTTCACCATTTCAATTTCTTCTTCAACTTCTTGAACTTTCTACTTACAACTTTGTCATTTTTTTCCTATTAGGCTACATCTTTTTTCTTATTTGTTAGTAGAACCTTTAAAAATATATTATGCTTTATACATATTACAAGTATTTTCTCTCAGTTTGTCACTTGTCTTTCAATTTTGTTCATAGTATCTTTTACCATCCAGATATTTTCAGTATTTTTGCAGCCACATCTGTTAAATGTTTTCTATATGGTTCTTGGTTTTGTATATTGTTTAAGAATATCTTATAAAAATATTCTGTTTATTGCTATTTATTACTTTAATAACTTTGTTTTTTTTATGTTTTGACCATTATTCCACCTGGAATTTGTCTGTATGATTTGACATTTGAATATAACTTTATTTTTTTTCCAAAATACAAAATATTTTCCAAAACATAAAATATAAAACTGAATTTTTTGTTCAATTATTGAATAAATCTCCCTGTTTTCTTTGATTTGACATGCTACCTTTATCACATATTAAATTTCAATGTTTATTTGAGTTTGCTTTTGGACCTTATTCTGTGAATGGCTGTTCAACTATAGAATAAATGTGCCTAGATTCATGAAGTGGCAAGTTGCAGTCACATAGCTTTGTGCAGGGATATCTGCATAGAGGTTTGAGATGTTAAATTTGCATATGGGTAGTGATACATGGGTGCATTTATGTGTGTACGGAGGCCTCTGAAAGAGGGTCTGTGTGTCTTTTTACTAGCTTTGTTAAAAGATGTAGGACATGGGAGGATGAGCTCAGCGATGGTCATCACACTCAGTGTTGCAGCTGGGAAGGAAAGGAGGGCATGTATCAGTGAGGCTTTTAACCCAGTTCATCCCTATCTCTCAGTCCCTCACCATCTCCATCTACCCGCACTCAGTGCCAGTCTTATATGGTTGACATCCCAGTTGGAGCCAATACCTTCTTCACAGAATAAGATCTTGCCTGGTATGGAATCAAATTCAAAGTTACTAAGACCCGGGCCCAGCTGAAGCAGCATCAGGAGACAGACTACAAATAGGGCTAAGCATGACCAAAACACAACAAAAGATATTAATAGTTTGGAAAAGAGCTCTGAAAGTGTTCCTTTGTCAGGAAGTTCTCCCTTCACAGAAATTTAAAACACATAGCTTCCTTTGAGCCATATGTCCCACATTTTAAGACACAGGAAACACATAGAGATGAAAGAGTTTTCTTTATATACATAAACCTTAAGTCTGAATTACATTAAATAACCCGTTATTTAAAAAATTTCTTTGTATTCTCCTCAGATTTTTTAAAAGTTTTATTTATATAGTGTAAAATCCATCCAAAGTGTACAATCAATGGCTTTCAGTGTAATCACTTGAGAACACTCTCATGGCTCCAAAAAGAAAAATTCCATACCTTTTATTTTTGATGCTTATCATTGGTATAGTACTTTTGCTACAATTTTTGAAAGAATATTATAATATTATGGTTAACTTGTAGTCCATTGTTTGAATTATTTGTATTTTTCCCACTTACCACTCTATTATTAACACCTTATAAAAATGATGTACATTTGTTCTAGTTCACGTAAGAACATTCTTACATCTGTACAACTAACCACAGTCATCATCCACAACAGGGTTCACTGTGTTATACAGTCCCATGTTTCATTCTTTAGTTTTCCTTCTGGTAACATACATGACCCTATACTTCCCCTATCAACCACAATCACACCCATAATTCAGCACTGTTAATTATATTCACAATAATGTGCTACCATCTCCTCCATCCATTTCCAAATAAATTACAATTTATTTAAAATTACGTGCAAATTAAGCATCAGGTCCCCATTGTCTACCCTCATTCTATTTCCTAGTAACCTATATTCTAGACACTAACTCTAAGAGTTTGCTCATTATAATTAGTTCATGTTAGTGAGACCACACAATATTTGTCTTTTTGTGTCCGGCCTGTTTTGCTTAACAAAATGTTCTCAAGGTTCATCCATATTGTTGCATGCATTGGGACTTCATTCCTTCTTACAGCTGAATAATATTCCATCATGTGTATATATACCACATTTTGTTTATCCATTCATCAGTTGACCAACACTTGGGTTGTTTTCATCTTTTAGCAATTGTGAGTAATGTTGCTATGAACATTGGTGTGCAAATGTCTGTTCACATCCCTGCTTTCATATCATCTGAGTATATACCTAGTAGCAGGATTGCTAGATCACATGATAAGTCTATACTTAGTTTCCTGAGGAACTGCCAAACTGTCTTCCCCAACAGCAGCACCATTCTACATTCCCTCCAGCAGTAAATAAGTGTTCCTGCTTCTCCACATCCTCTCCAACACTTGTAGTTTTCTGGTTTTTTGATAGTGGCCATTCTAGTAGGTATGAAGTGATATCTCATTATGGTTTTAATTTGCATTTCCCAAATAGCTACTGGTGTGGAGCATCTTTTCATGTGCTTTTTAGCCATCTGTATTTCCTCTTTGGAAAAGTGTCTATTTAAGTCTTTCACCAATTTTCTAATTGGGTTGTTTGTCTTTTTATTGTTGAATGGTAGGATTTCTCTATATATTCAGGATATTAAATCCTTATTGGATATGTGGTTTCCAAATATTTTCCCCCGTTCTCCTCATATGTTTTTGTCTGTTGCACTTGACTTAAGAGCCCAACCAAAAAAAAAAAAAAAAAAAAAAAAGAAATCATGATAAATTGATTAGTGGCATTAAAATAGCTTCTAGGGATAAAATCCAAATAATAGAAAAGGTAACAATGTTTGCTTGTTGCCCATTACCCGGACTACTTAAAAAGTTACAAAGTACACCATTGAGAGAACACTGATGTAATCAACAAACAATTGTATTTCAATCCTTCAATAAATTCTTTCAGAATAAAACTCTTCTTTCATTTTAACCATTTTAAAATATATTTTTTAAATTTCAAAATTCTGAGCTCTGAATGGGTGTGATCTATTTAAAATGATATTTGTGGGCTGAAACTTTTGTGTCTATGAAAGTGAGTTAGTTCCTTGTAATTGTGTAACCTAATCAAATGCTTTCTTGTAACTAACTAATATGCAGAGAAGCCAGCCATTTTCTTCCTCAGGAAATCCTTTAGAGTATGTATGTGCTTAATCTGATGTTGTCACCAGGATTTTGGGGGGGATTTCAGGAAATTATGGTTATGTTTTTTAATATATGGTTTCAAAGAATTACTTGTATGTTATTCAGTCATATTCTAAATACCTGGTTTTTATCCCTTGCCTTGCAACCTAAAAGTTACAAAGGTCTCCATTTGAGTCAGACTGGGAAAATGCTTTTGAACAAATTTTCACACTTCATATATATTTCCAAAATGCAATAGCATGCCATGAGAGATGCCAACAAATTCTAACCGTGGGCCTCTGAGAACAATAAATGATTGTCCTAGTGTGTTTCTGGTGGCATATGGCTGGTATAGTAGTCAGTGACCAGCCCAAGGTGGAAGTGGAACTGATGAGTTGTGGGGAGGTTTGCATCTCCTTATCTGAGATCTGAAACCTCAGAAAGCTCAGGTTCAGACTTCCCAGTTACTCCTAGAAAGATTTGAATTTTTTTTGAAGGATCACCTTCCCTTTTTCTTAGTATCATCATACATTTTCTTCCTTTTCTTTCGTCCTCATGTTTCTTGCTTGCTTGCTTTTTCTTTTCTTTTCTTTTCTTTTTTTTTTTTTTTTTTTTTTTTTTTTTTTTGAGACTGTTAGGTAGAGTTTGCTTTTTCCTAAACTTGTCATTCTTAGAATGTGCACAGCTCATATACTTGTCTTCCTTTGGGCCTCCATCTCAACATAGCTAAAAGTGTACATTATATCTCAGTTACTCCAGAGAATAAGTGGGTTCAATATACAGGGGTAACTCACAGCTTTGGTATCACAACATGTAGACAGCAGACAATACACATCTTCTGGGAGTTTTGGACATACTCCTGACATCATAGGGAAGTGCTCTGTCTTCTTAAATGTCACCTGTACCAGAACAGATGGCTATGACATTTAAAAGAAGTTTTTATTTTCATTTTCTAGAATCTTCATGGACATAGGACACTAGATGATATTTTTTCTTTTCCATTGTTATCATTCTAGATTATTGTAAGCTTGGTGGTCTTCTAAATACATTTGTCTACATAGCGACTATGGCAACATGGTCAGTGATAGCTTTGAGATTCTAGAGGACTCTAGATATCTAAATGAAAAAAGTAATACTTTCTTTTTTTTTTTATTCCACAACTTACGGTCATGCTGTAACAAATGGCCAGAAACCATGTATGAAATTAATTAAATGCTTCCTGAAAACCCAGAGAGATGGTTATGTTATATCAAATAACTTTAACTCACCTAGCAAGGTACATTTCAGAGAGTTCTGTAATTTTTTTTCCATTTTCCAGAAATTTTCTGTGATGTTCACAAGGAGGCTACTTGTCAACATTCTGAGTTGGGAGTGGGACAGATAAAGAACAAATGAGGATTCTGAGTAAGGTAGTGGAGAAGGGATCCCCCAGATTCAGTCCTCCCAACTAATCAACTATTAAACAGGCAGGAACTGTCTGAAACAACTAATCTGAAGCTCCAGAGGCCAGAATAACACTGTACAGCACAGAGGGAAGTACAGGAGGAAGAGACAAATAAATTATAGTAAGGAACTGTAAATTGCTTTCTTGGAACAGCAGCTACTGGCACCCATCTTGCATGCTCACAGCAGGCCACTGCAGGATCCAGCCCCTGGCTAGCTGCTGATGACAGAAAAGGATACAAAAGTCCTCTTAACCAGAACAGTGGTGGGCATGGCTGATTGCTGATTACAGCTTTTGATTAGCAAATTCAGATCACTGGTTCCCAGCTCTGAGGGTAGCCATTGTTTCAACCTTCCCTGAACAGGGGCAGAGGCAGGGGAGATTTGAAGATACGGGGCTTCCTTGGGGCTTCTGAGAACAGTTAGCTGAAGGGCTGCCCTGCTAGGCAAGCCAAGAAAGTTTAGATTTGGGGAACTGTTGGGGAAGCTTTTGGAGCCCTTACTGATACCCTCCCAGGGCACTTTGGAGCCAGTATGCTCCCACTTTTAGGGCCCCTGGCCTTGTTTTGGCTGGGAAAGACTGACTTGGAAAGTGCTTTACAGGGTGACCTTCCTCCAAGCATTTGCTCTCCAGGCAACAGCAGTGAGAGACAATGAAAGGAGAGTACAAAACTGTAGAGGTGCACAGGCTGGGACAAGTCCTGCTGCCATCAGATACCCAGGAGAGGGAAGCCTATTCCTAGGAAACAGAGGGGGACAACAAAACTCCTGTAAACAGGGGAACTCCAAGCATCTTACAAGCAAAAGCCCAGGCAACACAGAGGCCCAGAGAGACAGGGGAAACCTGAAGACTGCATTTACATTGGGCAGACCTTCCTGATAGGAGGGCTGAAGCTCAAGAAAATCCCTGCCTTATCAGCAACTATTTACAAAACCAAGAAACAGACATCCCAGAGAGCAAATCCTAGAGTTAGCCTTTTAAAATATTAAAATGTACAGTGTAAAATAAAAGAGTACAAGACAATGAAACAGGAAATGACAGCCATCCAAAGGAAGATGATAAAGATACAGAAAACACAAATGAAGAAGCCAAAAGTGCAGACATACCAAACAAAGCCTTTAAAGACATGATCTTTGAATGAACAATATCATAGTCTGAGTAAAGAGATAGAAATTTTAAAAAGCAACCAAACAGAACTACTTGAGTTGAAGGCCACAATAGCGGAAATGAAAAATGCCCAGGAGAGTTTCAAGAGCAGACTGGAGCTGGCAGAAGAAAAGGTCAGTGAACCTGAAGACAAGACACCTGAAATTAATCAGGCTGAGAAGCGGAAAGTAAAAAGAAATATTAATGGCAAAAATAGCCTAAGATAGCTACAAGACTCCACCAACCACAGCAGAATATGCACTATGGGAGTCCCAGAAGGAGACGAAAGAGAAAAAGGGGCTGAAGGAATAGTCAAAGAAATAATGACAGAGAACTTCACAAACTTAGCAAAAGATGTGATTATGCCCAGCCAAAAGCACAGAGAACATCAAACAGTATTAACATGAAGAAAAACATACTTGCCATACATTAATGACACTATAAAATGGAAAAGACAAAGCAAGAATTCTGAATGCTGCAAGAGGAAAGCAACATTTTACATACAAGGGAGTCCTGATTAAATTGAGTCCTGATTTCTCATCAGAAACCATGGGGCAAGTAGACAGTGGGTTGAAATACATAAAGTGCTGAAAAAAAACCCACTGCCAGCCAAGAAATTTGTATCCAGTGAAACTCCATTTCAAAAATGAGGGAGAGATTAAGACATTTTCAGAGGAAAAAAAGCCGAGGGAGTTCATCACAACTAGTTTCAGTCCACAGACTGAAAGAACAAGACACTGTCCCGGACCGCGGGACGTTCAACGGAGGCTCCGAGTCCTGCGAGGGAGGAATGGTATGGGACAAGAGACACGAGGAATGACAGCAAGACAGGTTGCTGATTAAGCTGCAAAATTTTATTGAAGAGGCAGAGTATATATACTCTAAGGGTGGAGGAAGTGGCTAGTAAGGACGGGTGGCGATCTAGGATTGGCTGCTGCTGTTGCTAGGGTGGAAGGCAGATGTAGGGGGATTGGCGGTTGCTGTTGCTGGGGGTCTGGGATTGGTGGTAGCTGTTGCTGGGGCGGATGGCCAATGGGCGGCTACTGTTTAGGCACGAACTAGCTACTGCTTGGGTGGGAACTACTGTTACTTCCTAGAAGAAGGCTAATTATAGCTTAGGCTGTTCTTGCATCAGCCCTGGCGGCCATGTTGCATGTTACCGGTATCGCTGAAGGTGAATATTATATATGCTACCTTAATTGTCCCCAACAAGACACTAGATAGTTCAAAGTAGCACACAGAAATAAAGACATGTGGTAAAGGTAGCCATTTGGGTAATTATAAAGCCAGTTTTATTCTATTGCATTGTTTTGTATGTAACTTCACTTTTTATTACCTACAGGTGTTAAAATGCAAATGCATAAAAATAATGATAAATCTAGGGTTTTCACATAAAATTTACAAAGATATATATAATTTACAACTACTAAACAAATGGGGGAAAGAGGGTATAAGACAACTATATTTCATTCTATTGAAGTTAAGTTGTTATCAAACAAAATATGATTGTTATATATTCAGGCAAGAAAAAGAGATAAAAGGCTTCCAAATTGGAGAGGAAGAAGTAAAACTTTCACTGTTTGCAGATGACATGATTCTATATGTAGAAAATACAGAAAAATCTACAGCAAAGCCATTAGAGCTAATCAATGAATACAGCAAAGTGACAGGCTACAAGATCAACATGCAAAAAGTTGTAGTGTGCAACAAGAGGAAGAAATAAAAAAAATTCCATTTACAATAGCAACCAAAAGAATCAAGTATTTAGGAATAAACTTAATGAAGGCTAAACAAGACCTATGCAAAGGAAATTACAAGAAACTGCTAAAAGAAATCAAACAGGACCCCCAAAAAATGGAAGATCATACCATGTTCATGGATTGGAAGACTAAATATAGTTAAGATGTCAATTCTACCTAAACTCATTTATAGATTCAATGCAATACCAACTAAAATCCCAACTTACTTTGCAGAAATAGGAAAACCAATAACCAAATTTATTTGGAAGGGCAAGATGCCCCAAATAGCCAAAAATATCTTGAGAAAGAGGAATGAAGTGGGAGGTCTCACACTACCTGACTTTGAAGCATATTACAAAGCTACAGTGCTCAAAACAGCATGGTACTGGCATAAGGACAGAGATACTGACCAATGGAATTGAATTGAGTGTTCAGAAATAGACTCTTGCATCTACGGACAATTGATCTTTGATAAGGCAGACAAGCCAAATCAACTGGGACAGAGCAGCCCCTTCAATAAATGGTGTTTGGAGAACTGGATATCCATTTCCAAAAGAATGAAAGAGGACTTCTACCACACATCTTATACAAAAATTAACTCTAATTGGATCAAAGACCTAAACATAAGTGTTAAGACCATAAGACTCTTAGAAGAAAATGTAGGGCACTATCTTAAAGATCTTGTGAAAGGAGGAGGTTTCCTAGACCTTACACCCAAAGTGCAAGCAACCAAAGAACAAATAGACAAATGGATCTCTTCAAAATCAAACACTTTTGTACATCAAAGGACTTTGTTAGAAAAGTAAAAGTGCAGCCTACACAATGGGAGACAGTATTTGGAAACTACATATCAGATAAGGGTTTAATATCCTGAATGTATAAAGCAATCATACAACTCAACAACAGGATGACAAACAACCCAATTAAAAAATGGGCAAAAGACATGGACAGACACTTTTCAGAGAGGAAATACAAATGGCTCAAAAACATATGAAAAAATGCTGAACTTCACTGGCTCTTAGGGAAATGCAAATCAAAACCACAATGAGATACCATCACACACCTACCAGAATGGCCATTATCCAAAAAACAGAAAATGACAAATGCTGGAGAGGATGTGGAGAAAGAGGCACACTTATTCATTGTTGGTGGGAATGTAAAATGGTGCAACCACTCTGGAAGACAGTGTGGAGGTTCCTCAGGAAGCTAAGTATAGATTTGCCATATGACCCAGCTATTCCATTGTTACATATATATTCAAAGGAACTGGAAGCTAAGACACAAACAGACATTTGTAAACCAATGCTTATTGCAGCATTATTCACAATTGCCAAGAGATGGAAGTAGCCCAAATGTCCATCAACAGATGAATGGATAAACAAACTATGGTATACACATGTGATGGAATATTATGCAGCTGTAAGACAGAAAAAAGACATAGAACATATAATATTGTGGATGAAACTTGAGGACATTATGATGAGTGAAGTTAGCCAGAAACAAAAAGACAAATACTGTATGGTTTCATTAATATGAAATAACACTAATGAGCAATTTTTGGGAGTTAAAAGCTGATAACACAGGTTACCAGGAGCTAGAAAGAGAGTAGAGATTAGGCATTTGTTGCTGAAGGACTACAAAAATGTTCAGTCAGATTGATTGTATAGATCCAGAAATAGATAGCATAATACTGTATAATACTTGCACAATATTGTAAGTACATGGAACAAAGATGTCTGTGAGTAAAGCTGAAAGAGGTGAGATAGGGGAATGTATGACACCAGAGGTAAAGATAGATGATGAAGATTGGGACTGTATAACTTGGCAAAAACTGGAGTGGCCAATGACTGTTGCTAAATGTACAAATATAAAAATGTTCTCATCTATGGGAGAACAAATGAATGTCAACCATGCAGAGTGTTGAAAAAGGGATGGTATTTGGGAAAAAATATAATCAAAGCAAACTTGAGTCTATGGTCAACAGTAACATTCCAACTTCCATTAAATGTAACAAAGGCAATATACCAAAGTTAAATGTGTATGAGACAGGGATATAAGGGAGAGATATGGGATTCTGGGTAGTGGTATTGTTTTTTGTCCTTACTATTATATTGCATTATGTGACATTTTTATTTTTATTTTTATTATCTTTTTTATCACTCACCAAAAAACATACACTTTTTCATAATATGTTCAAGTGCTGACTGTGGTGATAAATGTACAACTATGTGATGATGCCATGAACAACTGATTGTACATTGTGGGTGGTTCTATGTTATGTGAATATATCTCTTTAAGATTGTAGGAAAAAAGTATAAATAGAGGTAAAAGTGCTGGAGAAAACATGGAGAGAGGGATGTACCTATTTACTGTTGAGGCAGAATGGTATAACCTTTCTGGAGGTCACTATGGTGGCTCCACAAGAAGCTAAGTATGTGGGGCTATAAGGTCCTACAACCTCTTTATGGAGTATGTATTTGGAAGATCTGAGAGCACAGACATGAATGGACACTTGCACACTGGTGTTTATGGAAGCAGTATTCATGATTTGCAATGGGTGGAGGTGGCCTAAGGGTGCAATGACTGAGGAACAGAATGGTGAACTGTGGTGTATGCATACAATGGCATATTGAGCAGCTATGAGAAGGAGTGAAGCTGTGAGACATGCAATGAGGTGAATGGATCCTGTAGACAGCATGTTGAGTGAAATACACCAGAAACCAAGCAAACACTATAATGCTTCACCAATATGGACTAACTACAATGTGTAAACTCAGAATTGAATCTTAGAGCACAGCCTATCAGGGAAATGATTATTGTAATGGTCCCTAGACTGTAAGCTCTTATAGCAGTAAAATCTATTTCTGAATTGTAATGGCAGTCTCCAAACTCTGAGATGTTGATCCCTTAGTGTATAACCTGATTGGTCTCTGGAACATTGGGTATCTGGGTTACACCTGAAACTCAGAGCTAGAGCTTGGCAGATATGAAAATCAGTATTAACACATACAGCAACTGTTAAAAACAAATGAAATAGAGCCCAGACTTCAATTAGAGATATGAATAAAGCAGATCTGGTTAAGACTAGAGCAAATTGGGCAAAGGGTAAAGGTTGAAACTGACTATGTTCAAACTTCAACTTCCATATGAGACCAAGGGAAGAGATGTTTATTTGGTGTAGGATCTATATTTTCTAAATATAACTTCTACAGTCAGTTTGTTCAAACACTACAATTATGTGGAACTTTGAATAGGAAGTGAGATATGGTAGGTCTGTATAGATTAGAATGAAATAGTAACACATCCTAATTTGGGTGGAGAATAAAAATATATATTCAAGGCCTCCCTTCAGAGCTGGGGGAGAATGCAGAGGTGTTGGACTTCCTCACTGGGATTGTTGCTGACGGGGACTGACGGCTTGATGTGCTGGACCCTCTGTCTTGGGACTGGCCCCTATGAAGCCAGTTGCTGCAAGGAGAGGCTTAACCTGCTTGTAATTGTGCCAAAGAGTCTCCCCCTGAGTGCCTCTTTGTTGCTCAGATATGGCCCTCTCTCTCTAACTAAGCCACCTTGTTAGGTGATCTTACTGCCCTCCCCCCATGTGGGACCTGACTCCCAGGGGTGTAAATCTCCCTGGCAACACAGGATATGACTCCTGGGGATGAATCTGGACTTGGCATCATGGGATTGAAAACATCTTGACCAAAAGGGGGATGTGAAGTGAAACAAAACAAAGCTTCAGTGGCTGAGAGATTTCAAATGGAGTTGAGGGGTCACTCTGGTGGACATTCTTATGCACTATATAGATAACACTTTTTAGGTTTTAATATATTGGAACAGCTAGAAGTAAATACCTGAAACTACCAAACTCCAACCCAGTAGCCTTGACTCTTAAAGATGATTGTATAACAATGTAGCTTACAAGGGGTGACAGAGTGACTGTGAAAACTCTGTGGATTGCATTCCCTTTATCCAGTGTATGGATGGGTGAGTAGAAAAATGGGGATAAAACCTAAATGAAAAATAGGGTGGGATGGGGGCAGTTATTTGGGTGTTCTTTTTTTATTTTTATTTTTTATTCTGATTCTTTCTGGTGTAAGGAAAATGTTCAAAAATAGATTGGGGTGATGAATGCACAACCACAGTATGGCACTGTGAACAGTTGATTGTATACCATGGATGATTGTATGGTACATGAACATATCTCAATAAAACTGAATTAAAAAAAAACCTCACTGTAGGAGAAAACAGCATTTCTGGAGCCAGTGAATATAGCTCAGTCCAGCTCCAACTGGGGTTTTAATTAACAAATTTGGAGTGCTGAATACAAGCTACAAACATAGACAAACCCCTAGCAAGCAGCAAAGTACCCTGAGGTTGCTCCAAGTGGAGAGGAGATGGAGCTGAGGGGCTGACATAAAAAAATAAATTTAACTAAAAAAAGAAGGAAAAATATACAGGCTTTTAGAGACAATCTTAAAGAGGCAGAAAATGCCTGTGCCCTGGGAAAGGGAGCCCAGAAGTCCAGGTGCTCTCTCTGACCCTGGGCAAAATGTGGGGAGGGAGGTGAGGACTGGTTCTGAAAAGGGGCTTTCTTTCCCTTTTTCTCTCTCTCATCCTGAGTGCCTCAGTGGAGAGAGCTTCAGCCATTTTCAGTTCTCAGTGCTCTGACCCAGACAGGGGTGGAGTTAACAGAGTCAAAGAGACAAAGGAGCTATTCAAAATGCAGAAGATAACTCCCTAGGGGTTGTACCTTCCCTAAGAGGAAGGAGGTGGGGCCCAGCTGTATGCCAGCCTTCCCTTCAGAACTCAGACCCCAAGGCCTGGGGGGAAAACAGTCAAAACGGAAACAACTTAAACTGAGAGGTAAAGGAGCCACACCTCTTTATACCAGTGGGGAGTGACAAGCTGACCAGTTGCACCTGCTGGGAAGGTTAAGAAAAGCACAGCAGCTAGAATCCTCACAGGGAACTCTGTCAATCTTCTAAGGTTCACCCTCAGGGAAACTTGAAACTGAATATAACCCCATTCTGAGACCTGAACCCATTCTGGTCTGGGAAAACCTGATTGGGGTAACCAAAGAAACCAGATGCCTGGACAACAGAAAACTACAAATTACACTAGGAAAAATGAAGATATGGCCCAGTCAAAGGAACAAATTTACAGCTTAATTGAGATACAGTTGAGATATTGTTTTACTTTAATGAAACAATCAATTAAAGATTTTCAAAGAAATATGCTACATCAATTCAAAAACCAAATCAATGAGTTCAGGGAAGATATGGTAAAAAAAGGTGAAGGATATAAAGAAAACACTGGGTGAAAATAAGGTAGAAATCAAAAGTTTGAAAAAACAACTGGCAGAATCTATGGAAATGAAAGGCACAACAAAAGAGATGAAAAACACAATGGAGACATACAACAGCAGACCTCAAGAGGCAGAAGAAAACACTCAAGAACTGGAGAATGAGACACCTGAATTCCTACACACAAAAGAACAGATAGGGAAAAGAATGGAAAAATATAAGCAATGTCTCAGGGAACTGAATGACAACATGAAGCGCATGAATATACATGTCATGGGTGTCACAGAAGGAGAAGAGGAGGGAAAGGGGGCAGAAGAAATAATAGAGAAAATAATCAATGAAAATTTCTGATCTCTTATGAAAGACATAAAATTACAGATCCAAGAAGTGCAGCATACCCCAAACAGAATAGATCTAAACAGACCTATGCCAAGACACTTAATCAGATTATCAAATGTAAAGACAAAGAGAGAATCCTGAAAGCAGCAAGAGAAAAGTGATCCATCACATACAAAGGAAGCTTGATAAGACTATGTGCAGATTTCTCAGTAGAATCCGCGGAGTCAAGAAGGAAGTGGTGTGATATATTTAAGATACTGAAAGAGAAAAACCACCAACCAAGAATCCTATGTCTGGCAAAACTGTCCTTCAAATATGAGGGAAAGTTTAAAATATTCTCTGACAAACAGACAATGAGAGTTTGTGAACAAGATACCTGCTCTACAGGAAATACTAAAGGGAGCACTACAGAGAGATAGGAAAAGACAGGAGTGAGAAGTTTGGAACACAATTTTGGGTGATGGTAGCACAAAAATTAAGTACACTGAACAAAGTTGACTGTGGAGTATGGTTGAAAGAGTAAAGTTACGAGTACATGGGACACCAGAAGGAAAGAGGAAAGATAGACTGGGACTGCATAACTCAGTGAAACCTAGAGTGCTCAACAAATTGTGATAAAGTGTATAAATATGCTTTTAAATGAGAGAGAACAAATGAATGTCAACCTTGCAAGGTGTTAAAAATGGGATGGTATTGGGGAAAAATACAATCAATGCAAACTAGAGATTATAGTTAACAGAAACATTGTATTATGCTTCCTTTAATGCAACAAAGGCAATACCCCAAAGCTAAATGCCTATAAGAGGGGGATATAAGGGAGGAGTATGGGACCTTTGGCATTGGTGATGTTGTCTGACTCTTTTATTGTAGTTTATTAATTCTGTCTTTCCTTTGGCTGCTTTTTAGCTATATTTTTTTCTTTCTTTTTCTTTTTCTTTTGTCTCTCTACCTTATTTGACTCTTCCTCCTTCTTTATGGAAGAAATGGAGATGTCCTTATATAGATAGTGGTGATGGTGGTGAATGCATAAATATGTGATTATATAGGGAACCATTGATTGTTTACTTAGGATGGAATGTATGGTGGGCAAACAAAACCATCTTAAAAAATGGATTGATTAAGAAACCTTGAGGGCACTATATTGAGTGAAATAAGTCAGACACATAAGGACAAATATTGTATGATCTCATTGATATGAACTAATTTTAATATGTAAACTCATAGACATGAAATATAAGTTACCAGGATATAGAATGAGTCTAAAGAATGGAGAGCAGTTACTTATTATGAGCTGAATATTTAACTAGGTTGAAACTTAAGTAATTGGAAATGGATGAAGGTGACAGTAGCATATTATTGTGAGAATAACTAACAGTGCTGAATATTGTGTGAATGTGGTGGAGACGGGAAGCTTAGAGTCATGTATGTCACCAGAAGGAAAGTTGGAGGTTAAAAGATGGGAATGTATAAAACAGTGAATCTTGTAGTGGACAATGTCCATCATCAACTGTACAAATATTAGAATTGTCTTTCATGAACTAGAACAAATGCATGACACTATAAATAGAAGTTAAAAATAGAGGGGTATTAGGGGAAAGTATACCTATTGCAAACTATGTACTATAGTTAACACTATTTTAACATTCTGTCATCAACAGTAACAAATATACTAAACCAAAACTATGAGTCAGTAATGGAGGGGGGTGGTTAGGGGTATGGGAGAATTTGAGTTTTCTTTTTTGTCTTTATTTCTTTTCTGGAGTAATGAAAATGTCCTAATAATTGAAAAAAAAATAATTGTGGTAATGGATGAACAGCTGTATGATGGTACTGTGGGCAATTGATTGTGCACTTTTGATCTGTGGATGATTGTATGGTATGTGAAAAATCTCAATAAAATTGAATTTTAAGAAAATTGAGAGAAGAAATCAAGAAAAAATTCCATTCAAGAAGTAACTGAAAGAACGAAATATCTAGGAATAATTTGAACCAAGAATGTAAAGGACTTATACACAGAAAACAGCAAAATATTTTTAAAAGAAATTAAGAAGACCTAAATAAATAAAAGGATATTCTGTGTTCATGGATTGGAAGAATAAATACAGTTAAGATGTCATTCTACCCAAAGCAATTTATCAATTCAATGCAATTCCAATCAAAATTCCAACAACTTCCCCTGCAGAAATGGAAAAGCCAATCATCAAATTTATATGGAAGGGTAAGGGGCCCCAAATAGGCAAAGATCTCTTGAAATAGAAGAATGAAGTTGGAGGACTCACACTTCCTGATCTTAAAATGTATTACAAAGCCACAGTAGTCAAAACAGCATGATACTGGCACATGGATAGACATATAGACCAATAGAATAGATTTAAGAGCTCAAAAATCAACCTTCACATTTATGGCCAACTGATTTTTGATAAGTTGGCAAAGACCATTCAATTGGAAAAAAAGGCTCTTCATCAATAGTGCCCAAGCCTCTCTCTCCTGACTTTTCTTTTTAGCCTGCAGAACTCTCATAAGTATTTGTTTTTAGAGCAGAACTCTTGTTAACAAACTCTCTCAGCTTCTGTTTATCTGTGAATATTTTAAACTCTCCTTCATTTTTGAAGGACAGTTTTGTTGAATAAAAAATTCTGGGCTGACAGTTCTTCTCTTTCAGTACCTTAAATACAGCATACCAGTGCCTTCTCGTTTCCATGGCACTCAGTCTTATGTAGCTTTGCTTGTACGTGGTGGATTGCTTTTCTCTTGCTTCTTTCAGAATTCTCTCTTTATCTTTGGCAGTTGATTTCTGATTAGTACATGTTTGACATGGTTCTTTTTGGGTTTATTCTGTTTGGAGTCTGCACTTCTCGCATATGTATATTTGTGTCTTTCATTTAAGCCATTATTTCCTCAATTATTCTTTCTGCCAATTTTCCCTGTTCTTCTCCTTCTAGGACATCCATGACACATATTTTTGTGCTTTTCATGCTGTCATTCAATTCCCTTAGGCTCTGCTCAAAGTTTTCCATTCTTTTCTCTATCTGTTCTTTTGTCTGTTTGATTTTGGATGTCCTTTCTTCTTGGTCACTGATTCTTTCTTCTATCTGTTCAAATCTGCTGTTGTATGCCTCTGGTGTATTTTTAATCTCATTTATTATGCCTTTCAATCCCATAAATTCTTATTTTTCTTTGCCTACTTTCAAATACTTCTTTATGCCCACCCAATGTCTTCTTAATATCCTTTATGTCTTTGGTCATATTTTCCTTCATCTCCTTGAATTGGTTTTGGAGATTTGCTTGAACATCTTTGAATAGTTGTTTCAAATTATTTATTTCCTCTATTTATTTGTTCCTTTGATTGGGCCATATCTTCTTGTTTCTTCATACTGTGTGTAATTTTTTGCTGGTATCTGTGCATCTGAATATCTTTATGAGATTATTCTGCAAGTTGGTTTACCTCTCTTGTCTAAGATTTTTTTGTTGATTGGGTTCATATTAAATCTATTCTTTGGCACTTGGTTCATCAGTATTTTTCAGCCAAAATTGGGCCAGGGATCCACACAGGGGGTGCAGACCAGTTCCAAAGGGCCCTGGGGAGAAAGTCAGGAAAGCAGCTTCCCAGGACTGCACTTTTCTAGCTTGCCAAGCAGATGGCAATCATTAGCTACTTATTCCCTGTCTGGAAAGGGCAAGGGCTGCAAGATCCAGTGGTCCAATTTGCTGGCAAACAGCTGGATCAGAACTGTGCTGAAATCCCTCTGTTCCCAGGCAGGATGGCTTCCCCAGCTCTCCCCGTCCATAGCAGCTCACCAGGCAAGGCCTTGACCAACCAGAAACTGCTTGCCTCCAGGGTGGGGGATGTGTTAGGCTCCAGAGCCTAGCAAGTCACTCACTGCGTTTCCTCAGTCTCTTTGTCCCACTTATCCCTGGATGCTGCATGGTAATTTCCTTGTCTTTGGAGCCCCACAACTGTTGCTTCAGATATTTTCTCCCTGTCACTTAGGTGGTTTTGGCAGAGGAGTGAGCCCTGCCACTCCCTATTCTGCCATCTTCCTGGAAGTCTCCATTGGTTCTTTTTATTGCTGTTACTATACATCTATTTCTAGATTTATAAACTTCAGACATTGTCTACTGATTTCCTATAATGAAAGTTGAAGAAGTTACCATGTTAATATTCCTTCCACCTCTCTCAGTCATTTCCCACATATTTTAGTTAAACCTTTATTTTTACATTTTCAAGGTTCATAATATCTATCTAGACCTATCTATCCATCTATTTATGGATAGATATTTATGTCTATGTATTCAACTCTGTATTCTCTTTCATGAATATAAGGTTTCTGTGCTTTGTAGGATAAATTAAAAAATGAAACTCCAAACAGCATGTACAATATGAAAATGGAAACATTATTCCCTGTAGAATAAAACATTATGGTAGAAGCAACAAATAAGAATCCTATATCACCAAGACTTTGCCTCTAACAGGAAAAGCTTTCAAGAATCAAGTCTTAATAAATCCTATTTAAATTTATTGCCATCTTTCTTCTCTATTCTGGGTCTTACTACCTATCAATATTTCTTATATTCCATACTACCTTTGTCCTGAGATTCTTATTTCATTTTTTTAAAGTATAAGATGTATGCCTACTAAGTTTCCTTGAATGAAAATGTGTATGAAAATTTTGTAGTATAAAGTGTTGAATGCAAACTTGTTTATCTTAAGATAAAGTTTTGCATCTAAGATAAGTTTTAGATGCAAAATGTTTATCTTATTTATCTTAAATAAAGAAAATTTTTTTTATCTTAAGATAAGATTTCTTCATGGATAAGAAATCTCAAGTCAATCTGGTCTATTCCTTTATAGGTATTTGGCTTTTTTTCTCTTCACTTTTAGGAACTTTTTCTTTATCTTTGTGGTTATGAAATTTCAATGGGATATATATAAAAATGAATTGTTTCCATTCCTGTTTGGCATTTGATGAACTCAGGATAAAAAAAGGGAACAAAGGGACATTTTCTTCTTTTAGTTCTTCTCCTTGACTGTCACCCCAGGAATCCCATTTCTAAGAATTTTTCTTCTACATTGTGGGAGGTTTTTTTCACTGTATCAACTGTATGACTAGAGCAGTTGTTTACCATATCAGTAATCAAATGTGTAAAATTAATAATGTATTCAATCCAATGATATTGTACATTCAATAATAATATGCATATTTTCCACAAACTTTTTCTTTTATCTTCATTGCTCCTTTTGTAATAGTATTGTGCTTTTATCAATAAGACAGTGTTCCAGCTGTTATGCAAAATGCCAGAAATGGATTGGCTTTTATAAAGGGGATTTATTAGGGCATACATTTGCAGTTCTAAGGCCATAAAGTGTCCAAACTAAGGCATCAACAAGAGGATACCTTCACTGAAGAAAGGCCAAAGGTGTCTGGAACACTTCTATCAGCTGGGAAGGCCTGAGGCTGGCATCTGCTGGTCATTTGCTCCCAGGTTTTGGTTTCAAAATGGCTTTCTCCAAAATGTCTCTGGGCTTATCTCTCTCCTAGCTTCTCTCAGCTCCTTTGCATCCTTGCTTGTTCTTCCAGGGTGTTTCTCTCTAAGCATCTGGGGGTCCTCGCTTATCTTCTCTTTTATTAGCTTCTCCATATGTCTTTCTGTCTGTATCTCAAAGCATCTGGGTCTGTGTTGGCTGTTAGCTTCTCCTGGAGGCAAACTCTGGATTATATACTTTAGCTTCTCTGCAAAATGTCTCTCTCAGCTTCTCTGAGCTCCTTCTCTCTGTGAGCTCTCTTAAAGGACACCAGTGACCTAAATTACAACCCACCCTGAATGGGCAGGGTCACACCTCCATGGAAATAATCTAATCAAAAGGTCTTACTCACAGTTGGGTGGGTCACATCTCCATGGAAACAACCTAATTGAAAGGTCCCATGCATAGTAAGTCTGACCCTACAAGATTGCATTAAAGAACACAGTCTTTCCTGGGGTACATAACAGTTTCAAACCAGCACAGACAGCCTCTTGAATTTTGAAAAAATAGACTTTTTTAAAAGTTCACTTCTATTGTCTGAATTATCTTGTTTGCTCGAAGGCTGGTTGTTTTGTTTGTGAATCTTGGGGCTCCGTTCATGCTATGGATTTCCCTGAAATGTCTGGGGATCTTTAGTGATCAAATGATATTGAATAAGGAATTATGTGGCTTGAAAGGGTTTTCTCAGAGACTGGTAAATCCATTTTCCCTAACAAATTCTTCTTTGACTAGGTGGGCTCACAGTAGGCTTTCTGAGATTGGACAGGGCATTTTGATAGGCAGGTTTTCCTCCAGACTAAATAAACAGAGAATTCTTCCCTATTTGCCCTTTTTCTCACAGCACACTAACAATTTTCTCCACAAAGGCCAGTAGGTAGTCAGCCAAGGGCTGAAAAATATTGGTTTTTGACCATTGCCTCCTTTGAAAATCCTCATGATGAGCATGCACTTCATTTTGTAATGTGCTATCATTTATCATGGGGTCTTGGACCTGACTCTATGGAGGCCACATTGAAGACCTGATACGCTTGTTCCTTTTTTGTACCCTCTTATATGAGGAGACAAATATAACCACAAGTACCAGGAACACCTGCCAAACATTATGCAATCAGGATCTTGATAAAAGGGGAAATTAAGAACTAACACATGTAAGGAATAGACTTTCTTAATTGTAAGTGACACAATTTTTAAGTAACATACTCACCTGTCCTTTCATCAGAAGAAGTTTAGGGGTGTGGGAAATCCAAGGAAGAAATAGAGAATGTCTATGGAGAGATCCAGATTCCCACAAAAGAGCAGCAGAGGAGGAGAAACTGAAGAAGGAATTATACTCAGAAAACATTTCAATTGTCCACAGCCCTGCCTCAACATAAAGTCTTTAATATGTTATCTAGCAACACTGAAGAAGCAACCCAAATGTTAATAATAATCATTATAATAGTTAACAAAGACTTTTGATTATATGCCAAGAACTGTTCTAAGTGAATTTACAGGTACTGACTCATTTAATCCTCAAAGCAAACCAGTGAGCTGGGTATTATTATCCCACGCTCCAGTTGACAATTGAGGAAACTGAGTCATAGAGACAGTAAGTAAGTTGCATAAGGTTATGCAACAAGTGAGTATTGGAGCTAAGATTCTAAATGAGGCAGTCTGTTCCCAAAAACCGTACTCTTAGTCATGATTTATATTGTTATGGTTCTTTAAGATTGGAATAACTTGATAAACTCATTTGATATGTTGTTTTAAAAAAATCTCCTCTAATAGTCTATATCCATGAAAAGTTAAGAAAACAAAATCTCTCCATTCCAGCCACTAAATATGGAGTTTATGACACTAACCTCAGTATTCTGGAGAATACAAAGATGGGTAAGAAATAGCCTCTATCCTCAAAGAGTTTAGAGTTGAATTAAGGGTCAGAAATGGATAAGAGAGAAATGCATATGTACCTTATTCCCCATTGTAGCATACAATTTTACAAGTACCATGAGAAGAATTAACCTAGTGCTCTGACAGTGTGAAATAAATGCCTATTGTAAGCCCAGTATTTGCACACAATAGGTGCTCAATACAAAACTATTGGCTGAATAAATTAGTGAATGACAGTTCAGAGGAGAGAAGAACCACCTTCAGTTGCAGATACTTAAGAAAAACTTTACGGGCTTAATGAAAAAGACTACTGATCCCTGAGAACCTACTATGTGGAAAGTAGATTATACATGTAATTTTCTTTAATCGTCATAACACTGTAAGGAAACTAGTATGATCTTCATCTTCTATATGAGGATAATGAAATGCAGATTGCTTAATAACTTGCCCAAGTTCACACATTTTGAGGAAGCAGAACCAAGATTCATCCAGCATGTATGTGATGCTAAATCACTTTTTTCTATGTGATGCCAAATTGCTACACTGTGGGACTGAGGGATACCCATGCAGGGGAAGAGAATAGCAACAGCAAAGTAAGGGGGGCTGTAAAGGCCTGGGCAGTTTGGAGGCCAGCTGGAATTAAGACCATACTAAGTGTGAAACAGGAAGAGAAATGAGTTCCAATAGGTAGGGGGACCTGAATCTATGGAGGCCACACTGAAGACCTGATATGCTAGACTATGTGGAGCCACTGAAGGTACATCAGCAGGGAGGCAAAGTGCTTCTAGAAGACATCAGCAGAATAAAGTAGAGAACAGTTTGGAGAGAGGAGAAATAATCACAACAGTCCAAGTCTCATAATGCACACTGGTAGTTAAAACACAAAACAAAACAGCATCTCAGGAAGAGTTAAGCCATGCAAAGACTAAAAAGCAAAATTATAAAGATGTAGCATTTGACAAAAATAGGCATCTCTAGTTCTAAATCAGAAGGTGTAGAATAATAAATACTTGTTGTGTTTCTGAGGTAGAACTTTGACTCATGTCTATATAACTTTGTGAATTGTAGTCCAACTTTGATTTAGATAAATGGAGGATGAGGAGAGACACAGTGATTAGAATTTTCTTTCATTATTATTTTGAAACAAAGACAGCAGAAATTGGCCCATCATGACCTGATCCTTTTTTGAATATGGATCAACACTTGAGGTTCAATGGTTTAACACAGTGTAGGAGAAGATTGCAGATCTTAATGGTATAAAGGGCAGTGTGACATTTTAGAGCACAAGTACCATTTACATAAAAGAGATATTCTTTTTCCATCAGAATTCCCAAAGACGATCCTTTTCATATGACTAGGATTGTCAGAGGTAAGAGTATTTTATTATTTGTACCTGTGTGAAAAATGCAAACCCCTTGCCCCCTTGCCAGGAGAGGAACACCTGGAGTGTAGGCAGGGAGTAGGGAGAGATGGGGAAAAGGAGTGGGAAAGACTGAGACTTCTTTTCCTTCTTTTCTTTCATTTCATGGTGCCCAAGTTGACTGAGACAGAGAGAAGTAAGCAACTCATATTTATTTAACCAATTTTCTCTTACCAGTGCTTGGAAATTTCCTATGTGTAAATGCAAATGTTATGATCCAGTATCTTATGTATGGAGACTCATTGCACAGATCTGAAACTTTTCCAATACCACATAAATTTGTTAGTCTCCTTCCCAAGTATGCCCACAAATCATCTGTCTTCCAGTTCAACATTTTTTTTTATGTCAGGTTGCCAACAGTTTCTCACATAGATTTACAAAACATTTCCCGAAAGTCACTGATGACTGTCATTTGAATATTCATTCAATTCAGCAAATATTCATGGAATGCCTACTTTCTGCCAAGCACTGTGCCTGGTGTTGAGAAACAAAAATATTTTAATCTCAGCCCCCACCTTCAAGTAACTCACAATTCAGTGGAGAGAGTGGCCCACATCACATAACTATTCAATAATGGAGCCACCAAGCAGTTGTGATTTTCAGAGATGATCATAAGTGTAATCAGAAGAGAAGCCTAATCTAATCTGGGTGAATCAGAGGAGAGGGGAGGTCAGGGAAGGTTTCTGGAGCCCACAATGTCTGGATAGATCTTTAAAATGGAAGAGTTCTAAGAAAGAGGTAGGTGAAAGGAAGGGATATGAATTTGTCTTAGTTTGCATAAACTATTATCACAAATACCACACTGGGTTGGTTTAAACCAGTTTTTATTGGCTCATGATTTCAGAGATCAGGAGTCCAACACCACAATAATGGCAAACTTGCTTTTTCCCCAAACACTGTAGTGTTCTGCTACTGCTTGCTGGTAATCCTTGGAGTTTCTTGGCTTTCCTGTCACATGGGGATGCCCCCTCCTTCTTCTGCTCTTCCATGTTTTCTCCCTGACTTCTGGCTTCTAGCTTTTTATAAAGCCTACAGTAATCTGTATTAAAACCCACCATCATTCAGTTGGACCACAACTTAATTTAAAATAGCATCTTCAAGGGTTCTTATTTACAATGGGTTTACTTCCACAGGAATGCAGGTTAAGATTAAAAACATGTCTAAATTGGGGTACATAATTCAATGTACCAAAAAATGAAATTGTATTAAAGGAGAAAGGAGAAATTGAAAGAGCACAGAGATTAAAAAAACAGCATGACATATGTGTCAAGGTCCAAGAAATTCAAGGTTACTGGGACAACAATAATTGGGAGAAGGCATGAGAGTCATACATGGATCTTGTGAGTCATGTGACACAGCTTGAACTTTATGCTATTAAGAATGGACATGGAGACTTCCAGGGAAGATGGTGGAGTAGGGAGCTCCAGGACTCAGTCCTTCCACCAAAACAACTAATAAATGTACAGGAACTCTCTGAAACAACTATTTTGAAACCTCAAAGGCCAGGACCCTGGAAAGAGTGGGTGGAAGAGACTGATAAATGATGGTAAGAACTATAAATTGCTCTCTCTGTACAGCAGCTACCAGCACCTGCCTCCACCCTCACAGCAGGCCACTGTGGGTCCCTTCCCTGGCTGGCTGCTAGTAACAAGAGAGGTACATAAAAATCCTCTTCCCCAAAGATGGGAGTGGGTACTGATCACTGATTGAACCTTTGGATTAGGGAATTCAGATCACTGCGCTCTGGCTCTGAGTGCAGCTATTGTTTCAATCCACCCAACAAAGGCGGCAGTATTGTTTGAACCCTCCTTAGACAGAGGTGGAAAAGATGCAGATTTAAAGATGCAGAGCTTCCTCAGGGACATGGAGGTCAGTCAGTTAGCTGAACAGCTGCATATGCTGAGCAGGCCAAGAAAGCTTAGCTTTGGGGAGCTATCAGAGAAGAATTTTGCAACCTTCCTGACCCCTTTTCCAGGGCAATTTCAAGCCAGTCTGTGCCCTCTTTGTGGATCCCTGCCCTGTGTTGACAGGGAAAGACTAATGTGGGAAGTCCTCTCAGGGTGACACTCCTCCCAGAATTTGCGCTCCAGGCAACAGCAGTGTGGGACAACAAAAGGAATGTAGAAATCTATAGAAACAGACAGTCTGCAACAAAGGCCTGCTGGCTTCGATACCAGGGAGAGGGAGTTCTGTCTCCTGGGAAGCAGAAGGGATCACCAAACTCCTGTAAATAGCAGAACTCCAAACAATCTGCAAGCAAAAGCCCAGGACAAGACAGAGGCCCAGAAAGCCAGGGAAAACTGCACACTGAATTCGCCTTGAGCAGACCTTCCTGATAGGAGGGCTGAAGCTCAAGAAAATGTTGCATATCACCAGCTATTTATAAAACCAAGAACCAGGAATTCCAGGGAGCAAATCCTAGAGTTAACACTTTAAAATATTAAAATGTGCAGTGTACAACAAAAGACCACAAGACAAACTATGAAACAGGAAATGATGGCCCATCCAAAGGAAGAGGATAAAGATGCAGAAAACACCAAAGAATAAGATGAGAATCTGGACATAATGAACAAAGCCTTTAAAAGAAATGGTCTTAAAAATGCCCAAGGATATTAATAAAAGTACAAAGAAAGAACTAAAGAATATTGAGGAAGAAAGAAAAATTGAGAATTTAAGGTTGATGCTAAAGCCAAGACTGTAGGAAGAATAAATATGAGGTGGAATTGTTGAGTTCAGTATTTGACATATGTTCGAGATGCCTCTGGGAGAGCTAAGTAGAAATATCCAGCAGACAGTTAGAAAAATAGATGTGAATTTTGAGGTAGATTCTAGGCTGGAGGTATAATTTGGGAGTCAGCCACTTCTGCTTGTGACCCACTAAAAATATCCTACTTGCAAATGCTATGCAAACTCAATACTCTAAGTTGGAAGGTGGCATATGACTGGCTCATGATGACATTCAGACTTAGTTCTCCTAGGGTTTTGTGAGATTGCAGTGCTTTAAACAGCATAAATTCTGAAAGAAACTCCCATTGATGAAGAATAACTTTACCCATGTACTCATGGAGAGAAGGGTGCCCGAAGATGTCATTATCATGCAACTGTTTTTATTTCTCTTAAATGGCACTGTCAAATGGAGCCAATGCCCTCAGTGACTACTTAGCTGGATGCTGAGAGAATCAGGTGAGATAATGTAATATGAAAAAGTAAAAAATCTTCTGTTGATAGACTTAAAAATACCAAGTTTCATACAGTATTATGTTTTGGCTTAGACATTTAGTTATAAGTCCTGCTTTGTATCTTAAGCGATATGAGAATATTATATTAAAGAAACTGTAACTACAAAAAGAATTAAATCTACAGCAGTTTTATTTTCATGTATACTTCATTAGACAGTGAGTATGTCCTTGGAGAATCTTCATTAAGTCATTGGTCACACTGGATCTAGAACTCCAAATAGAGCCTGGTTTTAATAACATCAGAATATTGAACTAATTCAATTATAAGGGGAAAATACCAGGAGAGGAAGGCATTTGAAAAAGAGAAAAAGAATGCTTAGATAAGTTGCCATATTTAGAATATGAATTATCACAAGACTATGAGGCATGCAAAGACACACAAAATGCTCATTGTCAATGGGAATCTGACAACATTGCTACTCAATGTTAAAGCCCTAAGAAATGAAGTTAACATCCCTTGGTTCCACTCAATTTCATTATACACCTCAAAACCCAACTTATCATCTATAAAATGCCCTTAGTAATCCAGTTTTCCATGAAGTCCACAGGGTTTTTATTTACTTATTGAATCAGTACGTTTGTTTAATACATTCAGTCTGCATCTTGTGCTAGCTTTCATTTTAAGCTATCCTAAGAGTGTTCTCCAAAATGTGTCCTGCAGAAGGCTATTTCCTTGTGGTGTGAGGTGGGGATGGAGGGAGATTTTGTGGTCAAATAAAAACAGGAAGTACTGTATCTTGCCTTTCCCTTTTGGAGAGTCAAAGTAAATATTTGCATACTAACAGCTCTGTGGAAATAAAAACTGCTTAACCTTTCAAATCCAGCATTAAGCTAATTTGATCACAGACTCTTTCTCCTGGAACAATTATTAACAGCCTCATAAACCAGTGTTCCAGTGGCTATACTCTGGGAAATAGTGCCAGAGGAGGGATGGAGAATGGAACTTGATAAATGTTTTCATATAATTCTGTCTCTTCTAACATTGTATCCAGAGAACAGAGGAATGAGAGTTAGGAAACCTGAATCTCGGCTCTGGATGTGTGGCTTTGAACTCATTATTTTACTTCTCTTTTCCTCCTCATGGATAAGACAGAGGCAATGTGGTGACTCTAATGAGTCAATACACATTTGAATACTCTGGGAAATAACAGATGTCATTTATTAAGTGCTTACCGTGTGCCAACATTCTGCTGAACACGTCAAAATATCATTTTCTTAATTCTCATAATGAGCCATGAACCAATAATGAGCTGATATTAATGTAATTTTACAGGTTCAAAGCTTAGAGAGATTAAGTCACATGCAATAGGAGTTTAAACCTAGTTTTGTTTTGTTTTGTTTTGTTTTTTGACTCTAGAACACTCCTAGCCTGGACTGACACTAGACTAACACTAACACTCCTAAGACTCTAGAAGCTCCAAGCCACTGTGATATTCAGGCTTGCTGTCTCAGGCATAAGGCAGCATTATTATTTAGGTATCCCACATATTTCAGTTTTAACTCTCGCCATGAAATAGCTTATCAGCAAAAAGCTATTCTTCCTCACTGAGGGAGAGAAAAGAAAGGTTTTTGTCTTCCTAGACTGACAGTGTCTGCTTTCCACCCTGTCTCAAGAGTTGTCAGTCCTGAGCGGGGGAGGTGCAGGGTGGGTGGTGATGGAGTTAGCAGCCATGGTGATGCTTCGTGCCTAAGTTGACACCATGTTCCCAACATTAAATGCACAGCACATCAATACTGATGCTGAAATGTGTTAAAAAACACAGTTTAAGGAGGCCCAATAAAATATAGGCATTGCATTACAAAGCTGAAGGTATTTTTCATTATCCCATGATGACCAAATAAGGACCTTAAAAAAATTATTCAGTCCATCTCGTCTTTCCATTTCACACCAAAGCCATGGATGCAAGAATATGGTGCCAGAGGGAAGTTTATTATAACAGTTAGCGTGAAGCTGGGAAGGGTGAGTATATTATTTTTTCATCCATTCAAATAGTACTTACTGAATGCCCACTGTTCTAGGTCCTAGGGATACTAAAGAAAAAATAAGTCATGGAATTTATATTCTTTGATAGATTGGGCTACTGTTCCTAATAGGATTGTTACATCTAATAACATCCCTGTTTATTGTCATGTGACTTGCTCCTGCACCCTGGGAGAAGAATATGTAGTCTTGTCTCCCTATTTTGGGCTTAGTTACGTGACATACTTTGGCCAACAGAATTTGAGCAGATGTGACTGTCACATATTTTAATGAGATTGCCAGGTTTGGCTCTGCTTCCTAGCATTCATGACCTTTGCCATAAAACCTGTTTATGCCAGAGGGGAATGGTTTTTCAATTTGAGTCCTGGAAGGGGCAAACCTAGAGCCTAGCTGTGCTCAGCACAGCCAAGAAGAGCTGCAGCCTATGCACAGCCATCCTGGAGCACAGGTGAGAGATAAATGTTTGTTGTTGCATACCACTGAAATATTGGTGGTGCTTATTGCTGCAGCAAAAGCTGAGTGACACACATACTATTTTGGGATGCAATGATATATAAATATATAATGTCAGTAAAATTTGTATATGAAAAAATTAATTAGGGTAAAGGGAAAAGCGTCAGTTTGGGAGTGGAGTTTGCTGTTAATAAGGTGGTAAGAAAAGACTTCTCTGCCAAAGTTGTATCTGATCAGAGATCTGAAAGAAGAGAGGCCAAGAAAGTTCTAGTCAGAGGGAACGTCAAGGGCAAAAGTACTTTGGGATTGAGGAGTATCAGGGATGAATATAGTTTGGATAATTTCATATGCCAATATGTTATTCAATTGTGGATTATCTATATAGAGAAGTCAGAGCTGTAAGATATTATAGGATTTTAAGATTTTATTTCTGGAAAAAATCTTGGAGATAATTATCTAAAGTCTTCATTTTGTAGAAAAAGAAATTGAATCCTGGAAAAGTAAAGAGATTTGCTTAAAGCCACACAACCAGGTAGGGCTTGGATAGGAACCCAAACTTCCTGACTTAAATTCAGAGAGCATGAGTGTATAGTGAAAAAATATAGCTTGGCAATTGATCTGCGAAGAGATACACCAGTCAGGGATTGGGAGGAAAGAAGTGGTGCTCCTTATTATTTGAATCAATTAATGGCAAACTAAAATTCCCCAAGGACAAAGCCATGTTGGACCTCACTCAGTTGTCACCACTGACCCACTCATACATAGCTATTTTTAAGATAACTCTGAGCTTTTAAATGATCAACAGTCCCAAAACATTTGGTTAGCTGGATCTCTACCGCATCCATCAACATATGATTTTGGAGAATAAGACATAAGTATAAGTCATAAAAACAGTAGAAACATATTATGGCTTTTGAAAAATAAACTTGCAATGAGGAAGGCCTTTCTGAATATGATATAAAACTGTAAATCACAGAAGATTTGATAAATTTGATGACTCACAAATTTTAGCCTTACAGACCTAAAGAA
Organism: Choloepus didactylus; assembly: GCF_015220235.1. Classification (NCBI taxonomy): domain Eukaryota; kingdom Metazoa; phylum Chordata; class Mammalia; order Pilosa; family Megalonychidae; genus Choloepus; species Choloepus didactylus. Next base: position 65,940,956 of record NC_051313.1, on the reverse strand, counting down.
ATTATAGTAAAAGCAGTAAGAACAACGTATAGAAAAAAATAGTTAAAACATTTTACAAAATAGGGCTAATTTCTGTAAAAATAAAAAAGTAACCTTTAAATTAAGGTGAAAAATGAACAACTCGATAAAAAAGGGTAGGAGCTCTGAGTAGGCAATTCACAGAAAAAGAAATATAATGCTCAAAACTAATGGAAAATGATCATCTTCTCCCATAATTGAACAAAAAGAATGTGAAAGCATAGAATTACAATTTTTTTACATCTCAGTGAGAAAACATTAAAGTGCCAAGACAGTCATTGTTGGTGGCGGGGGGTACAAAGACACTTTCACACATTTTTGGTGGGAGGATCGACTAGCATAATCATTTTGGAGAATCTTTGGCACAATCCATAAAAATATAAAGTACGAGTTCCTTGTGGCCTAGCAATTCCACACAGAAGAATATGAACTTGAATAGTCATTCTTTCAGCAAAGATGTATTGAGGTACCAAGTTCTGTGCTAGGAGTTGGGGACAAATGTTGAACACAAAAGTGTGCCAAGATATGTGATAGGATGAGAATTTGGCATGCCAAGAAACTGTCAGGACCTGTCTAATCATGTAATAGATCATACCCTGACATAGGAAATAGGAAATTTAATTTTACTTTTGAGTAGTTTATATCTAGGGTCCCACATAACTCTAGAATGTTTATGGTTTTAAAATTCTGGTTCTCTGAGGTTTACAGAACACACATTCTCTGAAGAGGGGATTGGGAACTTCAGGTTTTGATCCAACCCCAAACCTCTCAGGCATCACAAGGGCCACAGTTTAAAACTGGAACACTTTCTCAGTCTTCTTGGAGCATAAATTTTATTTGATGTTAAATTATTTAAAATATTATTTATAGAAAATGAAACATAGATATGTCATGAACAGAGAGAAAAATGACATTCGACTAAACATAACGTGATATTCACCACAGCCATTTCCTATACGGTTAAAGTCTGAGACCTTCTTAGCTGTGACCCCCAAAAATGAATCTGTGGTGAAGATTATTTCAATGGAAACATTTTAGAAGTTTTATTAAATTGTTAGCTACTCATCATGGAGTTTTATGTTGACTTCTTGTGTTTCATTTTTTAGGTTGATTCTGGCTAATTTCACCCCTGCATTTCAGTTCCTCAGAAAGAGACTTTTAGCATCTGTTCATAACATAACCTTTATTCCAAGCTGTTCCCATCCATGGAACAATTGTATCTTTCAATTTGGCCAGCAGATGGTCACAGAGTTTAGGAAGCAATGGTTTTCCACATCAACTTACTTCTCTCATCTTTACAGCTCTGACATTCTCCTTATTGGACAAACAACCTAAAGTTTAGACCCTTCATCACAGGCCAGGATCCTACAAAGTCTGCAGTGGCTCCATATACATTTGAGATATTTTTTAAATGTACATTTTATTTATTTTTCATATCTTTTTTTCCCATACAAGTTGTAACCTTTGTTCACAAGGCCATATCCCCAGAGATGAAATTTCTTGCTCAATTAATTGTGGGCCATAAACCATCTCCATCTATTTGGATTGCTTCGTTTTGACAATAAAAATTCCTCCTTGTTACAGTAAGAAACTGGTCAAGAAAGGCTGCTCTCTCAGCTGGCTGCTTTAAAAATTTATTGCTCTCTTTAAGCTTTTAAAGGTAGTTTCCCAAATCCAAATTTATTCTCTCACAAACAAATTTTCAGAATTCTGTATGCCTTTATTTCAAATCTGTTTGAGATGTGAAAAGAAAATCTAGTTGCATTTCACCACGAATCAGAACTTTTAAACCTTTCATATTATAAAATATAATGCATAGAAAACAACTCATAAATATATATGTATATCATTTAATAGATTATTGTCAATAGCTATAGAGGGTCTTTGATTTTATCCTACTTGCAGACTAACAGGTTAGTCTACCAGAGTTTCATACATGCTGGCAAAAGTCCCGAGTCTCCTGGGTCAGAGACAAAGGGCTTATTATGGTACTGCAAGCAGCAAGACCTTCATGTTCATATCAATTCCGCCTTCCTTCAAGTCCCACGGGAATAACATGGAGTAGCCCAGATGCATGCTGAAAACATACTAGATTTGTATCAAAACTGATACAAGCCTAAGAAACTTGTATCTGCCTGCCTGTCCTGTGCCCCAGAGGAATATATTATCTTTGTTAGACCAAACAGCAAACAGACTTCCCCTCACACAGGAAAGAAACATTATCCCTGCCTTCCTAGGCAGCTCTTTATATGACCATTCTTGAAAAGAGTATGGAGCAAAATCTATCAGTGTTTCTATACATAAGATATGCATAAACGTGAGAGACACATGGAGAATTGTTTCTAAACAATTCTAAGCAATGCCTCATCTAAGCACCACCCAGATCAAGAAACAGAATATTGACAATACATCAGCAGCTCTGCACTTGCTGCTTTCTAAGCACAACTCACTCTCTCACTAAATGTAACCAGGATTACTGAAAGTAATTCTGACTTACGATAATTACTTCCTAGCTTTTCTTTACCACATTACAACTGGGAAAGGAAAATACGGAGTTTTCCTTTTCCTTGACACTGGGACATGATTTTTTTTTTTTAATTCATTTTATTGAGATATATTCACATACCATGCAGTCATACAAAACAAATCATACATTCGATTGTTCACAGTACCATTGCATAGTTGTGCATTCATCACCAAAATCAATCCCTGACACCTTCATTACCACACACACAAAAATAACACGAATAAAAATTAAAGTGAAAAAGAGCAATTAAAGTAAAAAAGAACACTGGGTGCCTTTGTTTGTTTGTTTGTTTCCTTCCCCTATTTTTCTACTCATCCATCCATAAACTAGACAAAGGAGAGTGTGGTACATACGGCTTTCCCAATCACATTGTCACCCCTCATAAGCTACATTTTCATACAATCGTCTTCAAGATTCATGGGTTCTGGGTTGTAGTTTGATAGTTTCAGGTATCTACCGCCAGCTACCCCAATTCATTAGAACCTAAAAAGGGTTGTCTATATTGTGTGTAAGAGTGCCCACCAGAGTGACCTCTCGGCTCCTTTTGGAATCTCTCTGCCATGGAAGCTTATTTCATTTCCTTTCATATCCCCCTTTTGGTCAAGAAGATGTTCTCCATCCCATGATGCCGGGTCTACATTCTTCACCAGGAGTCATATTCCATGTTGCCAGGGAGATTCACTCCTCTGGGTGTCTGATCCCACATAGAGGGGAGGGCAGTGATTTCACCTGCCAACTTGACTTAGCTAGAGAGAGAGAGCCACATCTGAGCAACAAAGAGGTATTCAGGAGGAGGCTCTTAGGCACAATTATAGGGAGGCCTAGCCTGTCCTTTGCAGCAACAGTCTTCCCAAGGGCAAGTCCTGTGGTAGGGGGCTCAACCCATCAAACCACCAGTGCCCTATGTCTGTGAGCACATTACCAACCATCAAGGTGGGCAGCCCAATACCCCTGCATTCTCCACCAGCTCCTCAAGGGGGCTCTGCATATTTTTTTTCTTGTTTTAATCTTTAATTAACTCTTTTTTGTTTAAATCAACTGTATAAAAAATAAAAAAATAAGAAAATAAATTTAAAAAACAATGCAATAAAAGAACATTTCAAACAGACCATAAAAAGGGAGTAAGAAAAAGACAACCAACCCAAGATTACTACTTTACTTCCAACATGTTCCTACTCTACCCCAAGAAAGTAACCTAATATAGCAACATTTCTGTGAACTTGTTCCTACTATACCCATCAGAAATTAACAGACCATAGTCATTCCTGGGCATTCCCAGAACATTAAATTACCCACGATAGCTTATCTGTTCTTATTGGATTATCGTTCCCCCTTCCTTAATTGCTCTCTATCACTAGTTCCCCTACATTCTACATTATAAACCATTTGTTTTATATTTTTCAATGTTCACATTAGTGGTAGCATATAATATTTCTCTTTTTTTGCCTGGCTTATTTTGCTCAGCATTGTGTCTTCAAGGTTCATCCATGTTGTCATATGTTTCACGACAGCGTTCCTTCTTACTGCTGCGTAGTATTCCATCATGTGTATATACCACATTTTATTTATCCACTTATCTGTTGAAGGACATTTGGGTCGTTTCCATCTCTTGGCAATTGTGAATAATGCTGCTATGAACATTGGCGTGCAGATATCTGTTTGTGTCACTGCTTTCGGATCTTCAGGGTATATACCAAGAAGTGCAATCGCTGGATCGAAGGGTAACTCTATATCCAGTTTTCTAAGAAACTGCCAGACTGACTTCCAGAGTGGCTGAACCATTATACAGTCCCACCAACAATGAATAAGAGTTTTAATTTCTCCACTTCCTCTCCAGCATTTGTAGCTTCCTGTTTGTTTAATGGCAGCCATTCTAATTGGTGTGAGATGGTATCTCATTGCAGTCTTAATTTGCATCTCTCTAACAGCTAGTGAAGCTGAACATTTTTTCATGTGTTTCTTGGCCATTTGTACTTCCTCTTCAGAGAACTGTCTTTTCATATCTTTTGCCCATTTTATAATTGGGCTGTCTGTACTAGTCATTGAGTTGTAGGATTTCTTTATATGTACAAGATATCAGTCTTTTGTCAGATACATGGTTTCCAAAAATTTCTTCCCATTGAGTTGGCTGCCTCTTTACCTTTTTGACAAATTCCTTTGAGGTACAGAAACTTCTATGTTTGAGGCGTTCCCATTTATCTATTTTTTCTTTTGTTGCTTGTGCTTTGGGTGTAAAGTCTAGGAAGTGGCTGCCTAATACAAGGTCTTGAAGATGTTTCCCTACATTATCTTCTGGGAGTTTTATGGTACTGTCTTTTATATTGAGATCTTTGGTCCATTTTGAGTTAATTTTTGTGTAGGGTGTGAGGTAGGGGTCCTCTTTCTTCTTTTGGATATGGATATCCAACTCTCCCAGCCCCATTTGTTGAAAAGACTGCTATGACCCAGTTCAGTGACTTTGGGGGTCTTATTGTAGATCTGTTGGCCATAGATCTGGAGGTCTATCTCCAAATTCTCAATTCAATTCCATTGATCAATATGTCTATCTTTGGTCCAGTATCATGCTGTTTTGGCAACTGTGGCTTTATAATAAGCTTCAAAGTCAGGGAGTATAAGTCCACCCACCTCCTTTTTCTTTTTTAGAGTGTCTAGCAATTCAAGGCAACTTCCCTTTCCAAATAAATTTGATTACTAGCTTTTCCAAGTCTGCAAAGCAGGCTGTTGAAATTTTGATTGGGATTGCATTGAATCTGTAGATGAGTTTGGGTAGAATTGACATCTTAATGACATTTAGCCTTCCTATCCATGAACATGGAATATTTTTCCATCTTTTAAGGTCCCCTTCTATTTCTTTTAGTAGAGTTATGTAGTTTTCTTTGTATAGGTCTTTTACATCTTTGGTTAAGTTTATTCCTAGGTACTTGATTTTTTTAGTTGCTATTGAAAATGGTATCTTTTTCTTGAGTGTCTCTTCAGTTTGTTCATATCTAGCATATAGAAACATTACTGACTTATGGGTGTTAATCTTTTATCCCACTACTTTGCTAAATTTGTTTATTATCTCCAGTAGCTGTATCATCAATTTCTCATGGTTTTCCAGATATAAGATCATATCATCTGCAAACAATGACAGTTTTACTTTTTCCTTTCCAATTTGGATGCCTTTTATTTCTTTGTCTTGCCAAGTTGCCCTGGCTAATACTTCCAGCACAATGTTGAATAACAGTGGTGATAGCAGGCATCCTTGTCTTGTTCTTGATCTTGGAGGGAAGGCTTTCAGTCTCTCACCATTGAGTACTATGCTGGCTGTGGGTTTTTCATATATGCTCTTTATCATATTCAGGAAGTTTCCTTCAATTCCTACCTTTTGAAGTGTTTTTATCAAAAAGGGATGTTGGATTTTGTCAAATGCTTTTTCAGAATCTATTGAGCTGATCATTTGTTTTTTCTCTTTTGATTTGTTGATGTGCTGTAATACATTGATTTTCTTATGTTGAACCATCCTTGCATGCCTGGAATGACCCCACTTGGTCATGGTGTATGGTTTCTTTAATGTGTCTTTGGATTCAATTTGAGAGTATTTTATTGAGAGTCTTTGCATCTATATTCATTAGGGAGATTGGCCAGTAGTTTTCCTTTTTGTAGCATCTTTGCCTGTTTTGGTATTAGATTGATGTTAGCTTCATAAAATGAGTCAGGTAGTGTTCCATTTTCTTCGATGCTTTGAAAGAGTTTAAGTAAGATTGGTGTCAGTTCTTTTTGGAAAATTTGGTAGAATTTCCCTGTGAAGCCATCTGGCCCTGGGCATTTATTTGTGGGAAGCTTTTTGATGACTGATTGGATCTCTTTGCTTGTGATGGATTGGTTGAGGTCTTCTATTTCTTCTCTGGTCAGTCTAGGTTGTTCATATGTTTCCAGGAGATTGTCCATTTCCTCTACATTATCCCGTTTGTTGCCATACAGTTGTTCATAGTATCCTCTTATAATTTTTTTAATTTCTTCGGGATCTGCAGTAATGTCACCTTTCTCATTCATTATTTTTTTTATATGGGTCTTCTCTCTTTTTGATTTTGTCAGTCTAGCTAGGAGCTTGTCAATCTTGTTATTCTTCTCAAAGAACCAACTTTTGGTGTTATTTATCCTCTCTATTGTTTTTTTGTTCTCTGTGTCATTTATTTCTGCTTTAATCCTTGTTATTTCTTTTCTTCTAGTTGGTTTAGGATTGGTTTGCTGTTCATTTTCTAGCTTCTTCAGTTGATCCATTAGTTATTTAATTTTGGCTCTGTCTTCCTTTTTAATGTATGCATTTAGTGCTATAAATTTCCCCCTCAGTATCGCTTTTGCTGCATCCCATGGGTTTTGGTATGTTGTGTTCTCATTTTCATTCATCTCTATTAGCAATTTCTCTTGCTATTTCTTCTTTAACCCACTGATTGTTTAGGAGCATGTTGTTTAACTTCCAGGTATTTGTGAATTTTCTAAATCTATGATGGTTATTGACTTCTAATTGTATTCCATTGTGGTCAGAGAATGTGCTTTGCATGATTTCAATTTTTTTAAATTTATTGAGGCTTGTTTTATGTCCCAGCATATGATCTATACTGGAGAAAGTTCCATGAGCACTAGAGAAGAATATTTATCCTGGTGATTTGGGATGTAATGTTCTATATATGTCTGTTAAATCCAATTCATTTATCAGATTGTTCAGGTTTTCAATTTCCTCATTGGTCTTCTGTCTGGTTGATCTGTCTATGGGAGAGAGTGATGTGTTGGCATCTCCCACAATTATTGTGGAAACATCAATTGCTTCCTTTAGTTTTGCCAGTGTTTCTCTCATGTATTTTGTGGCACCTTGATTGGGTGCATAAACATTTATGATTGTTATTTCTTGTTATTGAATTGCCCCTTTTATTAGTATGTAGTGGCCTTCTTTGTATCTCATAATATCCTTGCATTTAAAGTCTATTTTATCTGAGATTAATATTGCTAATCCTGCTTTCTTTTGGCTGTAGCTTGCAATAAATATTTTTTCCCTTCTTTCATTTTCAATTACTTTGTGTCCCTGTTTCTAAGATGAGTCTTTTATATGCAACATGTTGATGGTTCATTTTTTTTTTTTGATCCATTCTGCCATTCTATATCTTTTAATTGGGGACTTTAATCAATTTACATTCAACATTATAACCATGAAGGCATTTCTTGAATCAGCCATCTTATCCTTTGGTTTATGTTTGTCCTATATATTTTTTCCCTATCTCTATTAATATCCTTTAACGTACCCATACTGAATCTCTTTAGTACTGAACCTTTCTCCATGTCTCTCTCTCCCTTCTTTGTTTCTCTGTCGGTAAGGCTCCCTTTAGTATCTCCAGTAGGGCAGGTCTCTTGTTAGCAAAATCTCTCAGCATTTGTTTGTCTGTTAAAAATTTAAGCTCTCCCTCAAATTTGAAGGAGAGCTTTGCTGGAAAAAGAATTCTTGGTTGGCAATTTTGGCTGCTCAGAATTTTAAATATGTCATGCCACTGCCTTCTCACCTTCATGGTAGCTGCTGAGTAGTCACTACTTAGTCTTATGCTGTTTCCTTTGTATGTGGTGAATTGCCTTTCTCTTGCTGTTTTCAGAACTTGCTCTTTCTCTTCTGTATTTTATAGTCTGATCAGAATATATCTTGGAGTGGGTTTATTTGGATTTATTCCATTTGGAGTTCTCTGGGCATTTATGCTTTGTTTATTTATATTGTATAGAAGGTTTGGTAAGTTTTCCCCAACAATTTCTTTGAATACTCTTCCTAGACCTTTACCCTTCTCTTCTCCTTCTGGGACACCAATGAGTCTTATATTTGGACGTTTTATTTTATCTACCATATCCCTGAGGTCCGTATCGATTTTTTTGATTTTTTTTCCCCATTCTTTCTTTTGTTCTTTCATTTTCCATTCTGTCATCTTCCAGGTCACTGATTCATTGTTCAACTTCCTCTTGTCTTGTACTATGAGTATCCAGAATCTTTTTAATTTGGTCAACAGTTTCTTTTATATACATAAGATCATCTATTTTTTTATTTACTCTTGTAATGTCTTCTTTGTGCTCTTCTAGGGTCTTCTTGATGTCCTTTATATGCTGCGCCATGGTCTCATTGTTCATCTTTAGTTCTTTGATTAATTGCTCCAAGTACTGTGTCTCCTCTAATCTTTTGATTTGGGTGCTTGGGCTTGGATTATCCATATCTTCTGTTTTTTTCATATGCTTTAAAATTTTTTGTTGTTTTTGGCCTCTTGGCATTTGCTTAACTTGATAGGGTTCTTTTAGGATTTGTAGACCAATTAAAATCCTTATCTCTAATTTGTCAGATCTACAGCTTCATGGAGTACACTTTCTCTAACTAACCAGCAGGTGACATCCGCAAGCCACCTATTCCCCTCAAGCCAGTTCTTCCCTGCTTTGTCTTTGTGGTGAGTGTAGGTGTGAGTCTTGTGGGGTTCAATTGGTGTACCAAGCTTGCGGGTGTAGTTGGTGTTGCCCACCCTGTATATGGGGCATGTGTCTGGCTGGTCAGGGAGAGGGGGTGGCTCTAACAATCAAATCTCCCTGGTGTTCCTGGAGATTTAAAGCTGCTGCAATAGTCTAATCCTTCAGTTCAGTCCTGCCACAGTTTGTCTCTGCTGCCGACCCACAAGTCCTTGATATCGGCATATGGCCCCTGAGACTGGCAAGTGGGCCCCTCTTCCAGGCCGTGCACCCCCAGGTCCTCTGTTGAGGGATGACTGTGGGTTGTTCTGGTCTGCAGGGCTGTGTAGGGAGGCTCCCAGTCTGCTGAAAGGATGGCTGAATGGGGTGTGTTAATTCACACTGCTCCACCTTCCCAACTCTGGGACAACCAGCTGAGGGTGCAGGGAAGGCTAATCTCCATGCTTGATTTTGTGGTGTGTGCATGTGTTATTGGAAGCACTTCCCATCACACTGGGCTGTCTGGGGCAGCTCTGGGCTCTGGGACCAGCGACGGGCAGGAGTGTTCCCTGTTCACCGGGATGATGGCTGTGAGAGGACGCCCCCCCTTTTCTTGGGAAGTTGTGTTTAGTGAATTTTCTCAGCCACTGGACTTATTACCTTGTGTCTCAGAGCTCTTAGTTCTGCTCTTGTCTTGACTTGCCCAAATTGCAAGTCTTTGAGGCTTTCTGTATTGGGCTTCTTACAGTAATTGTTTTAGAAAAAGAGAAAAAGATAAAAAAAAAAAGGGGGGGGGAAGGCCCCCCTTGCAGATCTAATGGGTTATTGAAATGCTAAGAGACAAGGCAATTAGGGCCATTAAGGAAAGGTCTGGGGGCAGATAAACCTGACTCTGCCTGAGCTCTGCCCTTCCCCTTTCTAAGTTCACCAGAACTCCAAAAAGCCTACACTTTTATTTTTGGGTTTTTCTTGCTGTTTTTGCTATCCTTATCTCCTCTCTGCTGGGCTGGCTGCTCCTGGATTCTCCAGTGTCTGGTCTCAGTCTATCTATGACTAGAGTTTGGATCAGTAGAATGAGTTTCCGATAAGAGCTGCAACTGCAGTTCTCCCTCTTCATTCCCAGTGCTGATGGCCCCTCCTCCCACAGGACTGAGCCTGGCAGGGAGGGGCGCAGGTCCCCTGGCTGCAAAAACTTACAGATTCCACTGAACTCAGCAGTTCCACGTGTTCATGACTGTTGTATGAAGTATTCCCCAAGTCAAATTGCTCTGCAATGTCCAGTCCACACAGTTCCTGGCTTTCTACCTACTTCCCTGGTGGAGTAACTAAAACCTACACTTCACCACCCTGCCATCTTGCCCTGCCTCCTCTGGGACATGATTTTTGACTCATAATAAAGGCGGGGCTATTTGTCATTTGAAATTTTATACTTGTTTCTTGATGGTGGGATTTCAAACCTCATCAAATAAAATTTGTCTTTAAATTGACATTGCCAACATGATCATGGTTACAATTTTGAAATTGTCTACACTTTTGAACCCCTAAGTAACTATATGGTCATGAAAAGTAAAGGAATTCAGTAGATGCATGTCTTAGTTTCCCAGATGTGATCACAAATACCAAAAAATGGGTTGGTTTAAACAAACGGAATTTATTGGCTCATGATTTTGAGGCTAGGAAAAGTCCAAATCAAGGCATTAGCAAGGCAATAGTTTCTTCCTGAAGATTTTGGTTTTCAGGGGCTGGCTGTGATCCATGGGGTTCCTTTGCTTTTTGTCACATGGCAATGTCCTCTTCATTCTCTTTTGGGTTCTGTGGACTTCCAGCTACTGGTTTCTCCTTATGTCTTTCTCCAGCTATCACTGAATTTCTTCTGCTTCAAAGGATTCCAGTAATCTGTATTGAGACCTAAACTCATTCAATTGGGCTAAACCTTAACTAGAAATAACATCTTCAAGAGATCCTAATTACTCTTCAGGAGAACCTAATTGCCAGCATATTTGGGTGGGGGGGTGTTACACAATTCAACCTACCACAAGGTACTTTAAAAATATTTAACCATTGTTCTGAACAGTGTTGCAGACAGGCCATTAGTATACATACACTATACATTATAATTTTGTTTGATGATTTATTAGCTTACAAATATATAGAGAAATTTTCATGGGACATATTTTTTTCCTAAATTTCAAGAGCTCAGCTGGGACAAGATAACACTTAAAAAGTATATGATTCCAGTTTTAAGGGTTAGAGATGAATGAAAAGGAAAAAAAGATTTTCTTATATGTCCAATAGAAAAATAGTAAGTTCACCATAATTACATGCATTTAGTGCAGTCCTAGATAATTAACTTGTTTTGTTGATTTTGAGTTAAGCAGTCCACTTACAAAAAGTCATCTGTTTCAAGAATCAAGGTGTCCTGGAAACCCTGATTGAGTCCCAATTCCTGATGATGTCCCCTTATACCAGGAATCCTGCACCTATGAATTGATCCTGTGAGTGTAAATAGTCAGGAGTTCCTGGAAGAGCCATTCACTGATTTACTTTTGATGCTCCTTCCAGAAAACTGTTTTTACTACATGGCTTGTAGCTGGGGACTTTAGGCAAGTATGAGTGAAATGCAAGGACTCCCTGTTATTAATAAGATAGAGTAGTTCTTGTTAATTTATTTTAACTGTCACTCTCAGAATGAAGGACAGTGGAGCCCTCTACTGAGGTATAGTGCATAATTATTTCTAGGGATTCATCAAGATTTATCCTGAAAATAAAAATATACTATGGAGGATGTATTCTTAAGGCAGAATCCTTTCTGATCTCTGGAACCATTGCTTGGTTCCTGCTATCAAGACCTCCAACTGATTGAATGAGGGCCATCCAATTATGGGGTGTAGTCACCTTTACTTAAGGTCATCTGATTTTAGATGCTAATCCCATCTATGAAATACCTCCACAGTAACAACTAAACCAGCATTTTGGCCAAACAACTGGAGACCATAACCTAATCAAGTTGATACATAAAATGGACCATCACAATACTGAAAATCTCTGGGGATTGCTAAGTCATTCCTTAAGAATGTGTTTTGAGTGTGACTTATGATGGTCACCAATTGACAAGGGTATTTTAAACCTAGAGAAAATAATTTTTAAAAATTATGTACTGTTATTTTTGCCAGTCTTTGTAAATACCCATGATTGTGTTTATTTCACCGTGAAAACTATTTTGCTGTGATACAAGGAATTTTTGTTATCTGGGCAAATGCATAGACAGCCAGAATGTTTTTTACTATTTCTTATTAAGAACTTTCCATATACTCAAAAATCAATTTCTTTTTTTTAACAGTGTAACTGAGAAGTTAAGATTTAGGGGATGATTATGATTATTGAATCATTATATAGATATTCCTTCTTTACTTTCTGGTATATTAGAGTGAACAGAGGGAAATACCTGAAATCTGAACTGTAATCCAGCTGCCTGTAATCCAGGGCTCTGATAATGACTGTATAGCCTTCATCTTGTGGACTTACGACTGTAAAACCTTGTGACTGACCCTTACCTGTGCCCATTTAATCCAGTTTTTCAACTTTAGAGTCTTACAGTCACTAAAGACAGCACCTAATGTTTATTAATGAAGGGCCCTGAGTCAGCTCAGAACTAACCCACCCCGAATTCCAAAGCTATGTTGATAAAGGAAGCTGAATCTAGCCAAAATGGACCTGTGTGACATATGCAGTAACTTAATCTTTAAGCTGTAAGTGACCTATAACTCATTATAATACTAAAAATCACACCCATCTTCAATATTAAGGCTGCCATTTTCTTACATGCATTCTGTAACCAAGCATGTAATCAGTCTGTGCATGCACAATAATTAGATCACCTCTGATCACATCATCTAGAGCCACTGTGCTCATTATCCTAGAATCTGACCATTTTTTGATACTATAAAGCTATCAGAATTACTGCAGTTCAGGGAGACAGATTTTAAGCCGATAGGCCATCTGATCTCCTGCTTCATGTCTAGCAATAAACTTTCTGTCTTTGAAACCCTGGTGTCTCAAGTATTGGGCATTTGAGTGCATTGGGCAGAGAACCCACCGCTTTTGATCAGTATTAATAGCATGAAAACTAATTCCAGTTTTCCTATTTTATCATAGAATCATTTTCTGATAAAGAATTTACATCTTTCTTTCATCTTATAAATAAGCTTATCAATGTTGAGTCTAATTTATCAACATTTAAAAATATTTCATTACTTCTTTCAAACTCATTATTTAGAAGTATTATAAATGAAGGAAAATAAAGTTTACTTCCCCTCAGACTTTCTACAACTTACTGTACACTCCCTTTTACCATCGTCTTTCACATTCTGGCAGAACCCAACAATTTTAAGATAAAATTAAATTGTTTTTCCTTGGTACTGTTTAAGTATATGTCCCTAAACAAGACAGCTTGTTTTTGCCAATGTTGTAACTTGTATTAATAGTCATACATAAATGTGCTCTCATCTCAGCCTGCCTCCTTTGCTCAACATTACGTTTGCAAGTTTCATCCATAGCCAAAGTTCATTCCTTTTCATTACATTCATTATATTAATTGTGTGACTACACCAAAATTTTATCCATTATATAACTGATGGACATTTGGGCTCTTTCCAGTTTTGGGCATTTAGGAGCAGTGTTGCTATAGACATTCCAGAAAATGTATCCTAGTGCACATATACCTGAGTTTCTCCAAGCCACAATCTAGAAGATGAATTGCTGGGTCATGGGAATGTACATCTTCAACTTTATTAGGTCAGAACAAATGTTTCCAAAAGTGCTTATACTATTGTAACTCCTGCTAGTAGAGGATGACTAACAGTTCCTATTGCTCACACCCTCACCAGCATTTAGCACTGTCAGACTTTAATTTGGATTGAAACAGGTGGCAGCACTGGTTAGAATTCCTGTTATAATCACAGCTCAGGTGAGCATTAGGGCTGCATGACACTTATCTCTAAGAGTGCTCAGCCTTCATTATAAAGTTCACTCTCTCTTTTCCCTCCTCCCTGCCCCCTCATCAAGGGTCTCTATCTCCCACCACCCCAGGTCACTCCCAATCCTGATCCTACCTCTTTATCTTCTGCCCCTTTCCCTACCTCTTTTCCCCTGTACTACTGTTTCTACAATGTCTTTTCATTTTCAATTGACTGCTTTGCCTGACTCCAGCTCTGTTCAGCAGATACTACTTACTATACTAATTTATAGAGTTTATACTCTTCTTAATTTTAAAAGCAGGTTAGTGAAGTAGTTTCCATTTTATATCCTCAGAATGTCTCTGTATTAGATATGCCCATTATGGTACCTACCATTTTGCTATCCTTCTAATAGGAATAGCCTGTGCCTACAGCCCCATAGGCTATTGTTTTTCTTTTAATTACATGAATTATACAACATGCCATAACCATTCAACCAAATGACATGGCTTTGCAAGCAAAGCTGAACCACCTCAATTTGATTCATCCTCTTGGGAATTTCAATAGGGAAAATGAGTAAGAATGAGGGAATCTAGCTCTAGAAACAGGAGGTGAAAGATAGAGGTCAGAGAAGTCATGGTGAGCCATGTGCAAATCAGAGATATGAGGAAGCAGAAATGATGAATAAGTAGACACTGTGGAAAAGAAGGAAGAGGTTCAGGGCAACTGGTGGTGGCAGGTGAGAAAGAAGTAGACTTCAAGAAGCCTTGTGTGATTTCCTCTCCTGTGGATCCAGAGACTCCTTGGACATGGCTCCGGTCCTTGTGAAGCATGGCAGTGTGTGTTTCTGGATGCCTGTGAGGAATTGCTCTTGATTTCTGCCCCATCCAGAGCCTTCAGTTAAGCATTCTCATTACTTGAGATGAGTTGAGAGATTCCCGCTGTTTGTTGCAAGCAAAGAATTGATCTAGAAATTCTAAATTCATTATTCTCATATGGGTCCTTTAATTGATGTTTCCCTCTGTCGGTGCTTGGCTTTCAAATACACTTGCCCAAAAACTCTCCAGCTCTTAAAATTCACATTTGTCTTTCAGAACAGAAAAGTTGTTATGTTCAGTTTGTTAAAGGGGCCACCGGCTGTTAGGTTTTTACATTTTTATCCATAATGTTCATCAGAAGAAACTATTTTTACTGAAAACACTACCAAGAAGGATATAGCACTGCGTGTTCCCAAATGGGAGTATTTTTGTCTTCACACATCTTGATGAAGGGCATTATTGAAGCCAAAGGATAAAAATACAACAGCAGAGATAAGAAATGGTAAAAATTAAAACTTAACAACATGTGATCCTGAGGGAATAACCAGGATTGCTGATTTTAAACTAACAACCCAGATGCTGAATAATGACCTTATATGTATAACTCCATGCTTTCCCTGGTTTTAGTATAAAATGGATATTCTCTTGGTTGATTTTCTAGGACCTTTTTCAAATGTCTTCACCCTGACTATGTACTATCAGTAGTAACCCTGCTATATTACAGATTTGTTAGCCACCAAACTGAAATAATTCTTAAGGGTAAAACTCTACTGTATCTCTTCAGATCAACCAACACAGCAGAATTATAAAATCATAGAAATTACAAATAGTAAGGGATAAAGAGCTCAGTAAATGAGGAAACAGGGTCAGAGAGCTGAAATGACTTACCTGGGATCACACAGCTTCAGAGGAGACAAGACCAAGCACTATATTGTCTCCCCTTTCTCCAGGGCCCTTGCTCATTTGTTTATAAATCCTCCGCTCCCCAAGAAATTAATTGCCCTCTGCCAAATCTTTACCTGTCCTGTCTGTTTGAAGCCCAGGGAATAGAAAGTTTATGATATGTCATCTCAACCTGGTATCTTATGGAAGGAAATGTGAGCTGATGATAGAACAGGACAAATACAACTCTAGGGGGGAATTCAGATCAGGATGTGAGAGACAGAGAAGCATGAATGGGAGGAAAAAACGTCATCCAGGAAGATGAGGGATTGTACAAACAAGATGTGGCCTACTGACTGATTTTTCTTATGGGCTACTGGCTAAAATGAAGTCAGTTTGGTTTACACTATACCCTGATAGAAAAAGAAATAAAAAACAGATGACATTATTATGGAGGCACATAAATTTTGTAAGATGTGGATGATGAAATTAGGAAAGCCAAAATAAGATCTAAATTTCATGTTGCAAGATATATAAAAAGAAATGGAAAAACAGTCTCAGTATAGAAGACTAAAAAGAGGATAAAGGAAAATAGCTTACATGTATTGGAAGGAGGAAAATTTTTCTTAATGTTTTCTTTATATTATCTTATTAAAAAGTAATAAGAATTGTGGCAATTTGGGAAGATGGACCGAAAGCTTACCTTGAGTAAGAAAATAAAATATCAATTTTCAGATAGTAATCTCTTTAAAATGCAAATCTGATCACATCTCTATCAACCCCCACTGTTAGAAAAAAGACCAAAATCCTTAACATAAGTGCAAAGCTTTGCCTCACCTGATCCCTGCATACCTCTCTAGCCTCCTATTCATACTCCTTCAATTTCCAACGCACACACCACACACAGTTTCCCCCAAGTCACACTGGCATCCTATCAACCTTTCAATCCATCTAGCACTGTGTTCCTTTCTGCCCCAAAGCCTTTGTAAATGTTCTTTCTTCTGCTTTAATACACTCCTGCCACCTGAGTCCCGCCTTCACCCAGCTCTTATATACAGCTCTTATGCATCCTTCATATCTCAGCTAACACATCCATTTCTCAGGGAAGCCTTCTCTGGTCTTCTTTGTCCCAGCTTAAACTGAGTCACATTCTTTTATACAATTTTTATAGTTGTACAGTAACATGTACTGTAAATATATGTGTAGTTTTTGATCATTTGAATAGGTGTCTCTCTCCCACCGAACTATGAGCTCTCCCTGAACAGTCTCCACTTCTCTTTCTGCTCACCACTGTTACCCTCAGAGTTATCCTGAGTGGCCATCACACTGGCAGGTATGTGTTAGCTGTGCCAATAAATATTTGTTCAATTAGTGATAAATGTTATGAAACGCTTAAACTAATACATTAAACTTGAAATCTATGTGTTTTTTTTTCTGTAATATGTGGAATAGAACATAAAGTGAGAATCATCAATGTTTTACTCTGACATCAAGTTAAGTATTCTAGAAGAACAACCAATAGAAGTGAAAATGTGGGATTTATTCTTGAGAAACTATATGATACCTTTCTTGGGGGATTTAGTGTGAGGATTAAATAAATTAATAAGTATATTAAGTATAGTAATAAGTACTTAAGTATAAAAGTAAATTAATTAATAAGCATAATATGTATAACACACTTAACATAGTACCTGGGCCCATAATAAGGTTTAGTAAATATAACATATTACTGTTACCATTATCATTGATAAAACTGCCAAAATTAACCCTTAGGCTCTCACATAATGCAGCTGGAGGTTGAGGTGGGAAGGCACTAAGACTTTTTGATAAGTCATAAGTAAAGCCATTTTAAAACCTAATAGCACAAAGCTAGAGGGCTAGAGGTCTAAGGTCTATCACTACTTCCCTATGAGCTCATAGCCATGATCTCAGGCCCATTAGTCCCTTCTGTCCTGCCTCTACCACTTAGATGTGTGAGCATCCTAAGTCACCTGTCCTTTCTGAGACTGACTTTGTCTGGATGTTGTTGCAAAGGTTCTGAGTCTAAGGTCTGCTCTTTTTTATTAAAAATGGAGATGTGATCCAATAGTGTAATAGAATATAAGTGCCAAACTGCACATTTTTTCTTACACAAAGGATTGAGAGAAAATTGGAAATAAAATGTATTTTTCGCTAGGCTATTCAGTGGTAATTAATGTCAATTTAGGATAACCACTCTAGACCTCAATAGGACATACCCCATATTTTGAGAAACATAGCTCTAAAAATTGGAGGTCATAATAAAAATATCTAGCCTCATAGAGTTTTTGAAAATAAAATGGGTGCAGTATTTGGAATCATCTTGTAAACTTAAAAACTCTATATAGTCATTATGTGTCATAAAATAACATTGGTGTGTTCATTTAGCTTGTTATGTTGCAAGGGACAGAGGTAATTCTGAGTAACCATAAGAGATGGAGCAGTGGTATTAATGCTATATGCTCTAACAGCTTCCTTTCCCTATGTGCTCTGTGTGTGTTGCGGGTCTGCTGCCATCTTGTTATCTTCAAGCTCCCCAAGCAGCGAGATTTTGTTTGGTGGGATGGTTAATCACCATCTAATATGAGTACCTCTATTATACAGTTTTGGCTCAGCCCTTGCTACCTGGGTTATTCCAGCACAACTAGGGTAGCTGGACTAGTTTACATCTAAGTGTATAGTTGCTTTATGCAGAGGCATTAAAGAGCAGATTCACAGGCAGATGCAGTGAGGCTTCAGATCTTCCCCAGCATTATAAGCAAAAAGGCCTTGGAAGTTAAATGGTGTAATATCCTTCTTATATAAAATGTCAGAAATCTGGATGTATAATAGTGGTAGGCAGTCAAGCAGCAGTGGAAAAACCAAGGAATATGAGCAAATGGGATGCAGAGGATCTGCACTTACATTGTAAACGTAGGCTTTGCTACATGGTCTTGCTTCTCTCTCAACCTCTGCCTGGGAATCCCCACAAGCCAGTCTCCTCTCAATTCACACACATGCACATTTGTGGTATTGAAGAGACTGCGTTTCTATTACAATGCAAACTCCAAAGTACTAGCCCCAAAGACACATTTAAGCAGTTACTCAGTGGCTCATTCCTCACTAAATAAGACTTTCTTTTTGTCTCTGACAAAGACAGCTGAAAAACCTAAAATAGCAGATACCCTTGTGTGATCTCAGACAAGAGATAGGATCTAGGCTCACATAAATGTCAAATGCACTCAGTCACATTTGCTCAAGACATTGTGAATGCTGAGGACTTTGCCAATAATACTTTCTTTGTTTTCTCAATTTACCACAGGGCAGGTGGAGGTGAAGGGAAAAAATTCTTTGATGACAGAAATGTTAAGAAGTCTAAGAATAAGAAGAAATGAAATGTCTTGGAGATAGAAATAATGGCAGGCAAAGACTAAAATTAAAAAATAAAAACATTATTTTGATCCTTTGAGGCAAACAAGAAGTCAGGGAAGCAGGGCAAGACATCCACGCAAGTGAAATGAGTCTGAATAAAAAATAGGAGAATAGATTCCCCACCTGACCCCCTCCATCCAGAAGGTCTCACCCGAATTAGGTGAGAGGACTAGTCCTTTTCAGCTGTGGCTCTCAAACTTTAATGTGACTCAGAATCATCTGGAGGGCTTTGTAAATCACAGATCATGAGACACAGCACCCAGTGTTTCTGCTTCGGTGGGTCTTGGGTGGGACACAGAAGTGTGCATTTCTAACAAGCTCCCAGGTGGTGCTAACACTGTGGGTCCAGGGACCACACTTTGAGAACTTATTGTGTTTTAGGACTTGCACCAGGGGAAGGATGATAGAAAAGAGATGAATGCCCATGCCCCCAAGAAGCATAAATGGGTGGGCCCTATGGAGGACCCTCGTATCAAATCTTTGTGTTTCAAAGAAGCTCACAGACATTATTGTAGTGTTACTTAATGACACCTGCCAAACTTAGCAAAAGGTTAGTCAATGTGTCATCTCAGTTGTACCTCACAATGAGTAAGACAGAGAGACCAAAAGTTTTCATGAACACTTTAGATATGGATAAACAAGACAAACTAAGCCCAGAGAGCATAAATGATTAAAGTCATACAGTGGATAAATGAAAGCCCAAGGACTATAGTGCCTTGTTTGATTAAAGCCATGTTCTTTCCACTAAACTGCTTCACAGAGAGGAAACATCATGAATCTTAGCTGTGACCTCAAAGGGCCTAGTATGTATATGAATATAATGTGATGCAAACTTCTTTGTATTATATACAACCATATCCAGCAAATTCTTCTAACCACTTATTATGAATGACAATATGAACAAGAGTGCAGATGATTTCAATAATAACAAAACAAAATCAACCACATTGCATTAAACAAATGCAAAAGTCATTTCCTTCAAATACCACCACCTCATGCTCCTCTCTACCCTTCTAATTTTTTTCTAACTAGAAAAAAAATATTCTTTATCAGGATAGTAACATAACAGCTTGATAATTGTGAATGGTCACTTTCTTGTCAGAGAAGGCAGTTTAAATGGAGTCATTTTTTATATGGTGCACTCATTCATGACCAAGGATTTCAAGTTTAATTGGTTGGTTTGCAGTTCAGAGTGGTGAAACAGCCCAGTAGTGATAGCCATTGATGCTGATTCTCTCTAGGCTCTGCCACAGGCTGAGAGCATTTTTCAGGAGCTATTCCTTATTTTTCTAGGCCCAAGCATCTATTATACCTGGCTATTATACAGAGCCCAATAAAATCTTTGAGCAGGAACCAACCTAAGAGACCAGAAAAGTTTTGAACCTCTAAATTTACAGGTGAGGGCTAGAGGGCAGGCCCAGGGTGAGTACATGGATCTTCTTTTTTGTTTTCTTAGAGAAGTTGTAGGTTTATAGAAAAATCATGCCTAAAATACAGAGTTCCCATATACCATGCTATTTTTAACACCTTGCATCAGTGTGGTGCATTAGTGTGGTATATTATTTGCAGTTGATGGAAGAACATATTTATAATTTTACTATTAACATTAGTCCATAGTTTACATTAGGGTTCACCGTATTGTACATTCCTATGGATTGTTCTTAAAATTTGTATTCTAGTAACATGTAAACAACCTAAAATTTCCCCCCTTTGACCACAAATATATATTCCAGTGCCGTTAATGACATTCACAATGTTGTGCTGTCATCACCACCACCAGTTATCGAAACTTTTCCATCAACCCCAACAGAAACACTATACAATTTAGGCATTAACTTCCCATTCCCTACCCACACCCTATCCCTGCTAGCCAATATTCAAGTTTCTGACTGTACGAATTTGCTTATTCTAATTATTTTATATCAGTGAGATCCTATGTCTTTCAATGTCTGACTTAATTCACTCAAGGTTCATCCATGTTGACACATGTAACAGAGCTCCATTCTTTTTGCAGCTGAATAATATTTCGTTGTGTGTATATACTACACTTTGTTTATTCATTTATCAGTTCATGGACATGAGTTGTTTCCGTCTTTTGGCAATTGTGAATAATGCCGCTATGATCATCAGAGTATATATATCTGTTTCAATCCCTGCTTTCAATTCTTTAGGGCAAATAACTAGAAGTGGAATTGCCAGGTTATATGGTAATTCTATATTTAATTTTATGAGGACCACCTAACTGTCCTGCACAGCAACTGTGCCACTTTACATTCCCACCAACAACAAATGTCTGTTCCTATTTTTCACATCCTCTCCAACACTTGCATTTTCTATTTTTTTCTTTATTAGAGAGTTGTGGGTTCACAGAACAATCATGCATAAAATACAGGAGTCTCTTATACCTCCCCACCACCAACACCTTGCATTGCTGTGGAACATCTGTTATAATTGAAAGTCTATTTTAATAATTATATTATTAATTAAAGTCCGTGGTTTAACTTAGGGTTCACTGTTTGGGTAGTATAGTTCCATGGATTTTTTTTTAAAATATTTATTCTGTTACCATATATGAAATCTATTATTTTGTCTTTTAATTTCATACAGGTATATATTTCAGTGCTATTAATTGTGTTCAAAATGTTGTGCTACCATCACTGCCATTCATTACCAAAATATTTTCCATCATTCCAAATAGGAACCATACATTTTAAGCCTTAACTTCCATTCCCTATCCCCACAATGCCCAAAGCTAACCTATGCTCTAGATTCTCTTGAGTTTGCTTATTCTAATTATTTCAAACGAGTAAGGTCATATAATATTTCTTCTTTTTTATCTGGCCTATTTCATACAACACAATGTCTTCAAGGTTCAGCCGTGTTGTTCCTTGCATCAGGACTTCATTCCTTTTAACAGCTGGATAATATTCTATTGAGTGTATATACCACATTTTATTTATTCATGCATCAGTTAATGGACAGTTGAGTCCAAATTTTGGCAATTGTGAATAATGCTGCTATGCACAGCAGTGTGCAAGTATCTGTTCAAGTCCCTGCTTTCACTTCTTTTGGATATAAACCTAACAGGATTGCTGGGTCATATGGTGGTTCTATATTTGGCTTTCTGAGGAACTGCCAAACTGTCTTCCACATTGGCCACACCACTTTGCATTGCCACCCAGCAATGACTGAGTGTCCCCAATTCTCCGTGTCTTCTCCAACACTTTTTGCTTTCCATTTTTTTTTTTTTAAATAGAAGCTATTCTAATGGGTGTGACTGGTATCTCACTTTGGTTTTGATTTACATTTCTCTGATGGCTAATGACATTGAGCATCTTTTCATGTGCCTTCTGGCCATTTGAATATCTTCTTTGGCAAGGTGCCATTCAAGTCCTTTGCCCATTTTTAAATTGAGTTGTTTATCTTTTTGTTGTTAAATTGAAAAACTTCTTTATATATTTTGGCTATTAATCGCTTATCAGATAAATGGCTTCCAAATATTTTCTCCGATTGTTTTATTTCACTTTCATGATAAAGTCCTTTGCTGCACAAAAGTTTTTAGTTTTCATGAGATCCCATTTATCTGATTTTTCTTTTGTTGCTTGTGCTTTAGGTATAAAGTCTAAAAAAACATTTTCTAACACAAGGTCCTAAAGATATTTCCCTACATTTTCTGCTAAGAGTTTGACAATTCTATCTCTAATTTAAAGTCTTTGATCCATTTTGAGTTGATTTTTGTATATGGGGTGAGGTAAGGGTTCTTTTTTTTTTTTTTTTCAAATTGAGATCCAGTTTTACTAACACCATTTGTTGGAAAGACTGTTCTTTTCCAGTTGAGTGGACTTTGCCACCATGTCAAAAAATCAGTTGGCCAAAAACATAAGGGTTGAGTTCTGAGCTTTTAATTCAATTCCATTGGTCCATATGTCTGTCTTTGTGCCAGTACCATGCTGTTTTGAATACTGTGGCTTTGAGATAAGTTTTAATATTGAGAAGTGTGAATCCTTCAACTTATTCTTGTATTTCAAGATGGCTTTAGCTATTCGGTACACATTATCCTTCCATATAAATTGGATGATTGACTTTTCTATTTCTGCAAAGAAGGATGCTGGAATTTGGATTGGGATTGCAGTGAATCTGTAAATTGCTTTGAGTAGGATTGACATCTTAAAGGTATTTAGTCCTCCAATCCATGAACATGGGTTGTACTTCAATTCATTTAGGTCTTCTTTAATTTCTACTAGCAATGTTTTGTAGTTTCCTGTGTACAAGTCCTTTACATCTTCAGTTAGATATACTCCTAGATATTTGATTCTTTTATTTGCAATTGTGAATGATTTTTTTCTTGATTTCTTCTTCTGATTTTCATTGCTTGTGTATAGAAACACTACTAATTTTGGGGTGTTGATATTGAACACCAGCTCTGCTAAATTCATTTGTTGGCTCTAGGAGCTTTGTTGTAGAGTTTTCAGGGTTTTCTGTATGCCGGATCATATTATCTGAAAATAGGGAAAGTTTTACTTCTTCCTTTCTAATTTTGAAGAGCTTTATTTCTTTATCTTGCCTAATTGCTCAGGCAACAACTTCCAGCACAATATTGAATAACAGTGGTGACAACAGACATTCTTTTCTTGTTCTGATCTTAGAGGAAAAGCTCTTCGTCTTTCATCATTAAGTAGGATGTTAGCTGTGGGCTTTTCATATATGCCCTTTAGCATGTTGAATAGGTTTCCTTCTATTCCACGGGTTCTAAGTGTTTTTTATCAAGATGGAATGCTGGATTTTGTCAAATGCCTTTTTCTGTGTCAATTGAGATGATCATGTGGTTTTTATCCTTCATTGTGCTAATATGTTGTATTATATTAACTGGTTTTCTTATGTCAAACTAACCTTGTATACCAAAGAAAAATCCCACTTGACCATGGTGTATAATTCTTTTAATATGCAATTGGATTTGTTTGCCAGTATTTTGTTGAGGATTTTTGCATCTTTATTCATAAGAATATATGGTGTATAGTTTTCTGTTCTTAAGGTATCTTTGTCCAGTTTTGGGATGAGGGCGAGGTTGGGCCTCATAGAATGAATTAGGGGGTGTCTCCTCCTCTTCAATTTTTTGGACAATTTAGGGAGATTGGAGTTCAGTCTTCCTGGAATGTTTGGTAGAATTTCCTTGTGAAGCCAACTTTACTTTGTTGGGAAATATTTGATTACTGCTTCAGTATCTTTACTAGTAATTCGTTGAGATCTTCTGTTTCTTCTTTTTTTTAATGCAACTTTATTGATATATATTCACCTATTTCGGCTTTATTCAGTGTAGTTAGTTTGTGTGTTTCTAAGAATTTGTCCATTTTCTAGGATATCTAATTTATCATTGTGCAGTTGTTCCTAGTATCCTCTTATTGTCCTTTTTATTTAATGGGGTAAGTAGTAAGGCCCACCTTTTCATTTCTGATTTTCATTATTTGTATCCTCTCTCTCTTTTTAGCCAGTCTAGCTAATTTTTGTCAATTTTATTTATCATTTCAAAGATTTAAATTTGATTGTCTTGATTCTATTGTTTTATTCTATTTCATTTATCTCTGCTCTAATCTTTGATATTTCCTTCTTTCTGCTCAATTCAGTGTAGTTTGCTCTTCTTTTTCTAGTTCTTCCAGTTGTGTGGTTAGGTTTCTAATTTGAATTCTTTACTCTTTTTTAATTAAGCAGTTAGAGCTAAAAATTTCCCTCTTTTCACTGCCTTCCATTTATCCACCAAGTTTTGGTATGTTGTATTTTCATTTTCATTTCCATCAAAATATTTCCTAATTTTGCTTCTGATTTCCTCCTTAACCCATTGGTTGTTTAATTTCAAGTATTTTTGAATTTTCCATTTCTCCCTGTTATTGATTTTTTTAATTAAATTCAGTTTTATTGAGATATATTCACATACCATACAATCATCTATGGTGTACAATCAACTGTTCACAGTACCATCAGATAGCTATGCACCCATCACCCCAGTCTGTTTTTGAACATTTTCCTTGCACCAGAAAGAATCAGAATAAGAATAAGAAATGAGAGTAAAAAAGAACACCCAAATCATTCCCCCATACAATCCTATTTTTCATTTAGTTTTTGTCCCCATTTTTCTACTTATCCATCCCTACACTGGATAACAGGAGTGCAATCCACAAGGTTTTCACAATCACATTTTCACTCCTTGTAAGCTACATTGTTATACAATCGTCTTCAAGAGTCAAGGCTACTGTATTGGATTTTGATAGTTTCAGGTATTTACTTCTAGCTATTCCAATACATTAAAACCTAAAAAGTGGTATCTGTATAGTGCATAAAAATGTCCACCAATGCTACCATCACACTGCATTATGCTATCTATTTCTGGATTTATACAATCAATCCTGCTGAACATTCTGTAGTCCTTCAGCATCAAATGCCTGATCTCTGCCTGCTTTCTATCTCCTGGTAGCCTGTGTTATCATCTTTTAACTCTCAAAGTTTGCTCATTAATGTTAGTTCATATCAGTGAGATCATACAGTATTTGTCCTTTTGTTTTGGTTAATTTCATTCAACATAATGTCCTTCAAGCTTCATCCATGTTATTATATGTTCTATGTCTTTGTTCTGTCTTACAGCTGCATAATATTCTGTCACGTGTATACACCACAGTTTGTTTATCCACTAATCCATTGATGGATATTTGGGCTGTTTCTATCTCTTGGCAATCAAGAATAATGCCGCAGTAAACATCAGTTTACAAATATCCGTTTGTGTCTTAATTTTCAGTTCCTTTGATTATATACCTAGCAATAGAATAGCTGGGTCATGTGGCAAATCTATACTTAGCTTCCTGAGGAACCTCCACACTGTCTTCCAGAGTGGTTGCACCATTCTACATTCCCACCAACAATGAATAAGTGTGCCTCTTTTTCCACATCCTCTCCAGCACTTGTCATTTTCTGTTTTTTGAATAATGGCCATTCTGGTAGTTGTGAGATGATATCTCATTGTGGTTTTGATTTGCATTTCCCTAATAGCCAGTGAAGTTCAGCATTTTTTTCATATGTTTTTGAGCCATTTGTATCTCCTCTTTGGAAAAGCGTCTGTCCAAATCTTTTGCCCATTTTTTAATTGGGTTGTTTGTCTTTCTGTTGCTGAGTTGTAGGATTGCTTTATATATTCGGGATATTAAACCCTTATCTCATATGTGGTTTCCAAATATTGTCTCCCATTGTGTAGGCTGCCTTTTTTACTTTTCTATCAAAGTCCTTTGATTTACAAAACTGTTTGACTTTGAGGAGATCCCATTTGTCTGTTTGTTCTTTGGTTGCTCACGCTTTGGGTGTAAGGTCTAGGAAACCACCTCCTATCACAAGATCTTTAAGATAGTGCCCTATATTTTCTTCTGAGTCTTACGGTCTTAGCGCTTATGCTTAGGTCTTTGATTCATTTAGAGTTAATTTTTGTATAAGGTGTGAGACAGGGGTTTTCTCATTCTTTTAGAAATGGATATCCTGTTCTCCAAACACCATTTTT
The DNA here is from genome assembly GCF_015220235.1 of Choloepus didactylus. Classification (NCBI taxonomy): domain Eukaryota; kingdom Metazoa; phylum Chordata; class Mammalia; order Pilosa; family Megalonychidae; genus Choloepus; species Choloepus didactylus. Next base: position 65,914,349 of record NC_051313.1, on the reverse strand, counting down.
TGAAGAGGCAGCTCTGTCCCAGTTGCTTTGGCTTGACTTCCTTATCAAAGATCAATTGTCTATAGATGTGAGAGTCTTTTTCTGAACACTCAATTCGATTCCATTGATCAGTATCTCTGTCCTTATACCAGTACCATGCTGTTTTGAGCACCATAGCTTTGTAACATGCTTCAAAGTCAGGTAGTGTGAGACTTCAAACTTCGTTCCTCTTTCTCAAGATATTTTTGGCTATTCAGGACACCTTTCACTTTCAAATAAATTTGGTTATTGGTTTTTAAATTTCTGCAAAGTAAGTTGTTGGGATTTTAATTGGTATTGCATTGAATCTATAAATCAGTTTAGGTATTTTAATGATATTTAGTCTTCCAATCCATGAACCTGGTAGGTTCTTCCATTTTTTTAGGTCCTGTTTGATTTATTTTAGCAGTTGCTGGTAGTTTTCTTTGTATAGGTCTTTTACGGCCTTCATTAAATTTATTCCTAAATACTTGATTATTTTGGTTGCCATTGTAAATGGAACTTTTCTTTGATTTCTTCCTCTTGTTGCACACTACTTGTGTATAAGAACACTACAGATTTTTATGTGTTGATCTTGTAGCCTGCCACTTTGCTGTATTCATTGATTGGCTCTAATAGCTTTGCTGTATATTCTTCTGGATTTTCTACATATAGAATCATGTCATCTGCAAACAGTGAAAGTTTTACTTCTTCCTCTCCAATTTGGATGCCTTTTATTTCTTTCTCTTGCCTAATTGCTCTAGCTAGAACTTCCAGCACAGTGTTGAATAACAATGGTGACAGTGGGCATCCCTTTCTTGTTCCTGATCTTAGAGGGAAGGCTTTCAATCTTTCCCCATTGAGTACAATGTTAGCTGTTGGTTTCTCATATATTGCCTTTAGCATATTGAGAAAGTTCCATTCTATTCTTATCCTTTGACATGTTTTCATCAAGAAAGGATGTTGCTTATGTCAAATGCCTTTTTGCATTGATCACAATGATCATGTGTTTCTTCTGCTTTGATTTATTGATGTGGTTTATTACATTAATTGATTTTCTTGTGTTGAACCAGCCTTGCATACCAAGAATAAATCCCACTTGGTCGTGGTGTATAATTTTTTAATGTGTTGCTGGATTCAATTTGTGAGTATTTTATTGAGGATTTTTGCATCTATAATCATTAAAGAGATTGGTCTATAATTTTCTTTTTTTGTAGCATCTTTGTCTGATTTTGATTTTAGGGTGATGTTGGCTTCATAGAATGAGTTGGGTAGCTTTCCATCCTCCTCAATTTTTGTGAAGAGTTTGAGCAGGATTGTTATTAATTCTTTCTTGAATGCATGGTAGAATTTACTTGGGAAGCCATCTGGTCCTGGGCTTTTCTTTTTTGGGAGCTTTTTGATGACTGACTCAATCTCTTTACTTGTGATTGGTTTGTTGAGGTCTTCTATTTCTTCTCAGGTCAATGTTGTTTGTTTATGCTTTTCTAGGAAATTGTCCATTTCATGTAAGTTGTCCAGTTTATTAGCATATAATTGCTTATAGTATCTTCTCATTATCTCCTTTATTTCTGTACAGTGAGTAGTTGTGTTTCCTTTCCCATTTCTAATTGTATTTATTTGCATCCACTCTTTTGTTGTTGTTGTTGTTGGTGGTGGTAACCTAGCTAGGGTTCTGTCAATTTTGTTGATTTTCTCGAAGAAACACCTTCCGGTTTTGTTGATTCTCTTTATTGTTTTCCTGTTCTCAGTTTCATTTATTTCTGCTTGAATCTATGTTATTCTTTTCCTTCTGTTTACTTTGGGGCTAGTTTGCTGTTCTTTCTCCAGTTCTTCCAGGTGGACAATTCCTCGATTTTTTCTCTCTATGCTCTTTTAATATAGGCATTTAGGGCAATAAATTTCCCTCTCAGCACTGCCTTTTTTGTATTCCATAAATTTTGATATGTTGTGTTTTCATTGTTATTTGCCTTGAGTTATTTACTAATTTCTCTTGTAATTTATTCCTTTACCCACTAGTTTTCTAAGAGGATGTTGTTTAGTCCCCTTATATTTGTGAATTTTACCATCTTTTGCCTTTTATTTATTTTCCAGCTTCATGCCATTATGATCCAAGATACTGTTTTTTATAATATCAATATTTTTAAATTTGTTGAGACTTGCTATGTGACCCAGTATGTGGTCTATCCTAGAGAATATTCCATGAGAACTTGAGAAAAATGTGTGTCCTGCTGTTGTGGGGTGTACTGTTCTATAAATGTCTGTCAAGTCTAATTCATTTGTCATACAATTCAACATATCTGTTTCCTTATTGATCCTCTGTCTAGATGTTCTATCCATTGATGAGAGCATTGTATTGAAGTCTCCAACTACTAGTGTAGAGGTATCTACTTCTCCTTTCAGTGTTCTCAGTGTTTGCCTCATGAATTTTGGGGCACTCTGGCTTGGTGCATAAATATTTATGATTATGTTTTCTTGATGAATTGATCCTTTTATTAATATATAGTATCCTTCTTTGTCTCTTTTAATTGTTTTACTTTTAAAGTCTACTTTGTCTGATATTAATATCTCTATTCCTGTTTTTTTCTGGTTGCTGTTTGCATGAAATGTCTTTTTCCAACATTCCACTTTCAGCCTATTTTTGTCCTTGTGTCTACAGTGAGTTTCTTGTAGACAGCATATAGATGGGTCCTGTTTTTTAATCCATTCTGCCAGTCCATGTCTTTTTATTGGGGAGTTTAATCCATTAACATTTAGTGTTATTACTGTAAGGGCAGTATGTTCTTCTACCATTTTGTCTTTTGAATTTTATATGTTATGTTTTATTTTTTCCTCTCTCTCCTTTTACCCTTCCTGATAATCTTCATTTCTACACTATTCTCCAAACCTCTTTCTCCTGTCTTTTCCTATCAGCCTGTAGCACTCCCTTTAGTATTTCTTGTAGCACCAGTCTCTTATTCACAAACTCCCTCAGTGTCTGTTTGTCTGAAAATATTTTAATCTCTCCCTTATGTTTGAAGGACAGTTTTGCTGGATATAGAATCCTTGGTTGCAGTTTGTCTCTTTCAGTATCTTAAATATATCATACCACTGTCTTCTCCCCTCCACAGTTTCTGTAGAGAAATCTGCACATAGTCTTACCAAGCTTCCCTTGTATGTGATTGATTGCTTTTCTCTTGCTGCTTTCATAATTCTCTCTTTGTCTTTGACATTGGAAAATCTGATCAGTGTCTTGAGTAGGTCCATTGGGTTCTACTCTGTTTGGGGTGCACTGTACTTCCTGAATCTCTAATTTTCTGTCTTTCGTAAGAGTTGGGAAATTTTCAGTGATTATTTCTTCTATTATTCTTTCTGCCCTTTTCCCCTCTCTTCTCCCTCTGGGACACCCATAACACATACATTTGTGCATTTCATGTTGTCACTGAGCTCCTAAGACCCTGCTCATATTTTTCCATTCTTTTCACCATCTGTCCTTTTGTGTGTGTGAATTCACATGTCTGGTCTTCCAATTCACTGATCCTTCTTCTGCCTGTTCAAATCTACTGTTGTATCCTCCATTCTCTTTTCATCTCCTCCATTATGCCCTTCATTCCCATAAGTTCTGCCATTTGTTTTTCCAAGTTTATGAATTCTTCTTTGTGATCATCCAGTGTCTTCCTTATATCCTTCATCTCTTTTGCTATATCTTCCCTTTCTTCATTGACTTGATTTTTGAATGATTTAGGAGATTTGTTTGAACATCTTTAATTAGTTCTTGCTTCAATTCATTGAATTGATTTTGCAATAATTGCTTCAACTCCTATATCTCGGTTGAACTATTGATTTGTTCTTTGGCTGGTTCATATTTTTGTGCTTCCTAGTGTGGCTCATTATCTTAAGCTGTCTAGGCATCTGACTATTCTGGAGCTCGTTTTCTCTCTTTTACTAGGGTTTTCTTGTTGGTTGGCTTTGTTCTCTAACCTCTGGTGTTTAGTTCAGCTTATTCTAGGCCTGTAAGCTAGGTTCTATTTAGTTGATCAGAGTTTTTCACCTTGTTCTAGTTTGCTAATGCTGCAGAATGCAAAACACCAGAGATGGATAGGCTTTTATAAAATGGGGGTTTATTTGGCTATACAGTTACAGTCTTGAGGCCATAAAGTGTCCAAGGTAACACATCAGTAATCAGGTACCTTCACTGGAGGATGGCAAATGGCGTCCGGAAAACCTCTGTTAGCTGGGAAGGCACGTGGCTGGCATCTGCTCCAAAGTTCTGGTTTCAAAATGGCTTTCTCCCAGGACATTCCTCTCTAGCAAGCTTGCTCTTCTCCAAAACGTCACTCACAGCTGCACTCCTTTCAGTCTCTTTGAGTCAGCATGTTTTATATGGCTCCACTGATCAAGGCCCACCCTGAATGGGTGGGATCACACCTCCATGGGAGTATCCCACCAAAGTCACCACCCACAGCTGGGTGGGGCACATTCCAAGCAAATCTAACCAGCACCAAAAGGTCTGTCCCACAAGACCACAAAGATAATGGCATTCGGGGGACACAATACATTCAAACTGGCACATTCCACCCCCTGGACCCCAAAATGACATTATCTTTCCAAATACAAAATACATTCATTTCATCACAATATCACAAAAACTTAAACCATTTCAGTAACAATAGTTAAGCACAAAATCCCATCAAAATCAATTTAGGCGTGGTCAGTCCCAAGGCACAATCTTTCCTTAGCTGTGGATCTGTGAACTTAGAACAAGTTATATGCTTCCAAAATACAAAGGAGGGACATTCATAGGATAAACATTCCCATTGCCATAAGGAGAAACAGTAAGGAAAACAGGGTTAACAGGACCAAAACAGTTCTTAAAACCTGCAGGACAAACTCCATTAGATTTCAAAGTCTGAGAGTCATTTACAGAACAACGTTGCATCCTTGGGGCTTGAGAGAGCGGGAGTCTAACCCTTCCTAAGGGCCTTTTCTGCAGCCCGTTCCTCTCCAAACACTTAGGTGAGTGCTCCAACATTTCCACACATTGGGGAGACCACCTTCTCGGCCCCACCCTCCTCAAACATCGGGGCAGCTCCCGGATTCCCTTCCATCTCCGGGTCACACACTCAACCCCTTCAGAACAGTGTGGTGGCAGCCAGGCTCTCCCCAATTCCCTGGAAATGTGCTCCACCCTCTTTGGGACCTGAGGTGGCAAAACTCTTCCAGAGCATCGAGGCGGAAAGCCCGCTCTCGACCTCCAGGGCAAACTCACCCTTTCCATGCATGTGGGCTGCTCCGCTCTCCCAGCCCTAAACCTCTTGACTCCAGACCTCAACCTCCATGGCTCTGTCTTTGAAGAGATTTTTCCTTTAATTTTTTCCTTGTCTGTCTCCTCCAGTCCAGACCGGCAATGGCTCCGTCTATAAAGATCTTGCAAAAATTCTGTTGGCTTTGCATGAAGCATGCAGGGGTCAAAGCCATCAGACAATAGGAGTTTCCACAAATCCTTTCTGCTTAACTCCTTATCCAATCTTGGCTTGTCCTCAGGTTGGGCTGTAGCTTCTGGGATTCTACCCATTGGAAGCCCGTAATTTTCCAAGCCATCAACTTCTGGTTTCTTTGAACCCAAGAGTTCAGTTCTAAGTTTATCTCTCTCTGCTCGCATTTTACTATAAGCTGCAAGGAGAAGCCAGGATACGTCCTCCACACGTAGTCTGGAGATCTCCTCAGCTAAGTATTCCAAGTTGTTGCTTCCAGATTCGTCCTTCCATCTGACACCAGGACTCAATTTTGCCAAATTCTCTGCCACTTTAAAACAAGGATCGCCTTTCTTCCAGTTTACAACACATTCATCATTTCTGTTCAAGTCCTCATCAGAAGTATCTTTAGAGTCCATATTTCCACAGTCTCTTTAAAGCAGTTTTGGCCTTTTCTATCAAGCTCCTCACAACTCTTCCAGAAATTCCCCCTTATCCATTTAAAAAGCCGTTCCAACATGTTTGGTATCTGCAAACTCAGCAGCAAAAGCACCCCACTTCTCTGGTACCAAAATCTGTTCTAGTTTGCTAATGCTGCAGAATGCAAAACACCGGAGATGGATAGGCTTTTATAAAATGGGGGTTTATTTGGCTATACAGTTACAGTCTTGAGGCCATAAAGTGTCCAAGGTAACACATCAGTAATCAGGTACCTTCACTGGAGGATGGCAAATGGCGTCCGGAAAACCTCTGTTAGCTGGGAAGGCACGTGGCTGGCGTCTGCTCCAAAGTTCTGGTTTCAAAATGGCTTTCTCCCAGGACATTCCTCTCTAGCAAGCTTGCTCTTCTCCAAAACGTCACTCACAGCTGCACTCCTTTCAGTCTCTTTGAGTCAGCATGTTTTATATGGCTCCACTGATCAAGGCCCACCCTGAATGGGTGGGATCACACCTCCATGGGAGTATCCCACCAAAGTCACCACCCACAGCTGGGTGGGGCACATTCCAAGCAAATCTAACCAGCACCAAAAGGTCTGTCCCACAAGACCACAAAGATAATGGCATTCGGGGGACACAATACATTCAAACTGGCACACACCTCTTGTTTTTCTGTTTGTTGCCCTGACTCTATGTAGTCTTTTTGTGTGAGGACCTCCTCAGATATGGTCAACCCCAGTCAGATTTTCCCAGTCCAGAGAGGTCCCAGTCTCAGGAGGAGGTTATGGAGTTTCCTTGAGAATGAGACCCTCCTGTGAGGCCTCTTGACTTGGTGCTTTTCCTATGCTGTCCAGCAGTTGGTTCCTGCCAGCCCACAGCTCCCCCCTCCAGTGACCCCGACCCTGTTTGGGGCATGGCTGACTGAAGCTGATTCCTGAATTCCAGCCCCTGGGATCTGAGTTCCCAAAAGGAGGGCTACCACTGGAGCTGGGACATGCCCCCATTGTCTTGGGAAGTTATGGTGTTTAGCAAAATTTCTCCACCACTAGACATTGCTTTGTCTCTCAGAGCTATCTTAGCTCTTCTCTTGCCTGGGCCCAAATTGCAAGTCTTTGAGGCTTTCTGTAATGGGCTTCCTAGAATAGTTATTTTTTAAGAAAGAGAAAAAAGATTTTAAAAAGAAATGAGAAATAAGAAAAAAAGGACTATTTACAGTCCTTGCAGTTCTGTTGGGCTATTGAAATACTAAAAGACAAGGAGTTGAGGGCAATTAAGGAACAATCAAGAAAGCAGAGAAACTGGCTTTTCAGACAAGGGCTATGGATTTGCATATGTGCCTGATTCTGTTGAGCCTGGCCCTCTCCATATTGTGTTCACCCCAACTCTGGAAAAGTTTCTGTTTCTGTGTTTGTTTATTTATTTATTTGTTTGTTTGTTTATTTATTTTTGCTGTTTTTGCTAGCTCTATCTTCTCTCTGCTGGGCTGACTGCTCCCAGATTCTCCAGTATCTGTTCTCAGTTTGTCTATGGTTGGAGTTTTTGTTCAGCAGTCTGAGTTTGTTAATCAGTGGTGCAACTGCAGTCCTCTCTCCTGGTTCTCAGCACCAATGCCCTCTTCTCTTGGGATTGTGCCTGGCAGGGAGAGGCACAGGCTCCCTGGCCTGAGAACTTACAGAGTTTGCTGATCTCAGCTGCTCCATGCATTTGTGAGTGTTGTATGAAGTATGTCCAAACTTAAATTCCTCTGTGATGTCAGGTCCATGCAGTTCCTGGCTTTCTACCAACTGCCCCAGAGGAGTAACTAAAACCCATACATCACTATTTTGCCATCTTTCCCCCTTTTGACTCTCTTATTGATTTTTAGCTTTATTCCCAGAAAATATACATTGTATGATTTCAGTATTTTTGAATTTTTTTGAAACTTGTTCTGTGATCCAACCTATGTCTATCCTGTAGAATGATCTATGTGCACTCAAGAAGAATATGTAATCTCTTTTCATTTGGTGCACTGTTCTGTATATGCCTGTTAGGTCTAGGTGGTTTAATGCATTATTCAATTCTTCTACTTCCTCTTTGATCTTCTGATTATATGTTCTATTGATTATAAAGTGGTGTTTAAAGTTTCCTAATATCAAAGGAGAACTGTCAGTTTCTCCCTTAAATCTTTCAGTTTTTGCTTCATATATATCTGGGGCTCTGCTCTTAGGTGCATATATATTTATAATTATTGCATCTTCCTATAGAATTATCCCCTTTATCAGTATTCATGGACTATCTTTGTTCCTCATAACTTTTTTTTAACTTAAAGCCTATTTTATCCATTATTAGTATAGTCACCCCTGCTCTCTTTTGGGTACTACTTGTACAGTACATTTTTTTCCCATCCTTTCACATCACCCTACTTGTATCTTTGACTTCAAGGTGAGTCTCTTGGAGGCAGCATATATTTGGGTCATGCCTTTTTATAAATTCTACCAATCTCTGACTTTTGATTGGGTAATTTAATCCATTTGTATTTTAAGTCACTACTGATAATACAGGACTTTCTTCTGCCATTTTTTTATTTAGCCTTTGTAAATCTTATACCTGCTTTGTCCCTCATTTCTCTTAAATCCCACCTGTGCTAATTTGGATATATTATGTCCCCCACAAATCCATAATCTTTTAATTCAATCTTTTTTGGTGGAACATTTTGATTGAGTGCTTCCATGGAGATGTGACACACCCAACTGTGGGTGATAACTTTGATTAAATTATTTCCATGGAGATATTACCCTGCCCATTCAGGGTGTGTCTATAAGAGAGTTCACAGGCAGAAGGAGTTCAGAGCAGCTGAGAGAGACATGTTTAAGATTGCCATTGAGAGCTGATGCATGGAAATGCAGGCAGAAAGACATTTGGAGATGCTAATGTAAGAGATGCTAGCCCAGAGTTTGCTCCCAAGAAACTAAGAGAGGACCCCCCAGATGGTTAGATGCACAGGAGCTGAGGAGGCTAAGAGAGACAAGCCCAGAGACATTTTGGAGAGTGCCATTTTGAAATACAACCCAGGAACAAAGGAACAGCAGATGGCAGCCACATGCCTTCCCAGGTGACAGAGGTGTTCCACATGCCATCAGCCATTCTTGTTGATGCCTTAGTTTGGACACTTTTATGGCCTTAGTACTATAAACTTGTAATCAAATACACTCCCTTTATAAAAGTCAATCCATTTCTGGTATTTTGCAAAACAGCAGCATTAGCAAACCAGAACACTACCTTTAAATTTATTTACTTTTTTGGGTTGTACTAAATTTAGTGCCTTCTCATTTCTATCTGTATATATTTTTCATCCATTTTCTTGTGGTTGCCATGGGGTAAAATTTTGCACCCTAAATATTTAACAATTATTGGTTAAGTTGTATTGGTTCACTATAACTTAAATTCAATAGAATGAACATATACTTTCCTTATACCTCTCTGTCCTCCCACCATTATTTTTGTACTTATTCCCACTTATATCTTTGTATATTTTATGTCCAAAAACATAGATTTTTTTCATGCATTTGCATTTTAGAACCTGTAGGAAGTAAAAAGTGGAGTTACATACAAAAATATTGGCATTTATAGTTACTGAAATGGTTACATACACCAAAGGTCTTTATTGCTTTATGCTGCTTTGAACCACTGTCTAATGTCCTTTCCTTTCAGTCTGAAGAACTCCCTTTGTCATAGCTTGTAGGACAGGTCTAGTGGTGATGAACTCCCTCAGATTTTGTTTATCTGAGAATGTCTCAATCTCTCCCTCATTTTAGAAAGAGAGTCTTGCCAGATAGACAATTCTTGGCTGGCAGTTGTTTTCTTTCAGGACTATAAGTATTTGAACCCATAGTCTTCTATTTTTAATTTTTTATTATTTTTATTTTTTATTTTTTCCACAACTTCAGCCATTTCAATTATTGTAAAATATAACATACATACATAAAGGTGTCAACTGTTTGATGTACAGCTTGAAAGCAGTTATATAGGTAATTTCAACAGTTGTTATGGATTGCATTTCCACAGTCTCAGTCCCTTCCCTATTATGCAATACAAGGTATATACAGAAAGCTGAAGACCTTTAAGGCAGAATTCAGTGAGCAACTGTATAACAGTTCCCAAAGGATGCTATAGACTACAGTTCCACCATCCCATTTACCTCCTTCCAGCCATTCCAACACCCCAGCATCCAAAACATATATTTAATTATATGAAGTTTCAGTATTCATAGACCTCTGTTAAATCTTATCTTATTTGTTGCTACTCCTTCCTTTCACTTAATCTCTTTCTCCATCTTCAAGGGTGTCTAGGCAGTGAGCACCCTAACTTGTTCATATTGAAAGGGGGTGTGCCATTTTGGAGGTGTTATGTTCCCCAAAATGCCATGTTCTTTGATGCAATCTTGTGGGAGCAGATGTATTGGTGTTGATTAGTTTTGAATTCTTTGATTGAGTGTTTCCATGGAGATGTGACTCAATCAACTGTGAGTGAAACATTTGATTGGATAATTTCCATGGAGGTATTACCCCGTCCATTCAGGGTGGGTGTTAATTTGATCACTGGAGTTATATAAAGAAGTTCACAGACAGAGGACCTCAGAGCAACTGAGAATGACATTTAGAAGAGGAGCTGCAGCTAAGGGAGGACAAAATGCCCCAAGAGCATTTTGGAGAATGCCATTTTGAAACACAATCTGGGACCAGGCAGACACCAGCCACCTGCCTTCTGAGCTAACAGAGGTTTTCCAGATGCCTATGGCTTTTCTTCAGTGAAGGTACCTGTTGTCGATGCCTTACTTTGGACACTTTATGTCATGTCCCTCATGGGGGGAAGGGGAAGTTAATGAATTTATTTGCCTAGTTGGGCTTAGAGCAAGAAAGGCCAAATCTGAGCAACAAAAGAGGTTCCCTGTAGATGCCTCTTAGGCATAATTATAGACAGGCTCAGCCTCCCATTTACATCCTTAAATTTCACAAGAGCAAACATCAAGTCGAGGGCTTGATTTATTAAGTAGTGGGTTCCTAACTTCACTTAATATATATTCTATCCCAAGATAAATGGTCAGTTTCTTACATTATTTTCACTTAGTTGTAGAATCATCACTCTCAACTTTAAACAATTATCATAATATAATACATCCCAGAGCTCTTATCAGCTGCTAATTATCCATCCCTAGTATTAATGTAAAGTTGGTAAAATATTCCTATTAAATATAGTCTTTAATACATAATGAGTAGTTTTTCCATACCACTCTGTTGTTAATCCTCTGCACCAGTGTCATACATTATATCATTTAGGTTTGTGTTGCTACTCTGTGGCTTACATGCCTTTAAACAACTGTTTACAAACATGTTCACCTGTAGTGCATCACTGATACTTATAAATCCATTAATGAACCATAGTCATACTTGACCATTCCCATAAAATTAAGATCACCTTCATTGTTCTGGTTTGCTAATGCTGCCATTATGCAAAATATCAGATATGGATTGGCTTTTATAAAGGGGGTGTATTTGGTTATGAAGTTATATCTTAAGACCATAAGGTGCCCAAGGTAAGGCATCAACAATAGGGTACTTTCACTGAAGGATAGCTGATGGCATGCAGAAAACCTCTGTTAGCTGGGAAGGCAATGTGGCTGGCATCTGCTGATCTTGGGTTGTGTTCCAGCTCCTCCCTCAGCTGCTGTGCATTCTTCAAAATGTTGCTCTTGGGGCATTTTGTCCTCTCTTAGTTTCTCCAGAGCAAACTCTGGGCTCGAATCTCCAAAGTGTCAGCAAAAGTCTGCTTTCAGCGGCCATCTCCAAAATATCTCTCTCAGTTCCTCTCCAAAATGTCACTCTCAGTGGCTCTGAGCTCCTTCTGTTTGTGGGCTCTTTCATAGAACCCCAGTGATTAAATCAAGACCCACCCTAAAAGGGCAGGGTCCATATCCCCATGGAAATAATCTAATCAAACATTTCACTAACAATTCATTGAGTCACATCTCCATGGAAACAATCAAAGGATTCCAAACTAATCAACACTAATACATCTGCCCCCACAAGATTGCAATTAACAATTTGGCCTTTGGTGGGACATAATATATCCAAACTAGCACACTGATTATCATCTCTGTGCATACTACATAATCATTCCCCATTCAATAGCTTCTGGCTTATCTCTAGTTCCCCTATATTCTATATTATAAGACACTTACTTTACATTTTTCACAGAGTTCACATTAGTGGTAACATACAGCATCTCTCCTTTTGTGTCTGGCTTATTTCACTCAGTATAATGTCATCAAGGTTCATCCATGTTGTCATATGTTTCACGACCTCATTCCTTCCTACTGCTGTGTAGTATTCCATCCTGTGTATGTACCACATTTTGTTTATCCACTCCTATATGGAAGGACATTTGGATTGTTTCCCTCTCTTGGCATTTTGAACAATGCCACTGTGAATATCAGTATGCAAATATCTGTTTGTGTTACTGCTTTCAGATCTTCTGGATATATATCAAGAAGTGAAATTGCTGGATCATAGGGTAACTTGATATCTAGTTTTCTGAGGAACCACCAAACTCTTCCAGGATAGCTGTACCATTATACAGTTCCACCAGCAATGAATAAGAGTTCCAATTTCTCCACATCCACTCTGGTATTTGTAGTTTCCTATTTATTTATGGCAGCCATTCTTATTGGTGTGAGATGATATCTCATTGTGGTCTTCATTTGCATCTACCTAATAGTGAAGATGAACTTTTTTTATGTGTTTTTTAGCCATTTCTATTTCTTCTTCAGAGAAATATCTTTTCATATCTTTTCTCCATTTTATGATTGGGCTGTTTGTATATTGTCATTGAGTTGTAGGATTTCTTTATATATGCAAGATATCAGTCTCTTATCAGATGTATGGTTTCCAAATATTTTCTCCCATTGAGTTGGCTGCCTCATATCTTTTTGAAAAATTCATTTGAAGTACAGAAGCTTTTAATTTTGAGGAGCTCCTATTTATCTATTTTTTCTTTCTTTTGTTGCTTGTGCTTTGAGTGTAAGATCTAAGATGTGACCTCCAAGGATAGGTCTTGAAGATGTTTCCCTAAATTATCTTATAGGAGTTTCATGATACTGTCTTTTATATGGAGGTCTTTGATCCACTTTGAGTTAACTTTTGTATAGGGTGTGATGCAGTGGTTGTCTTTCATTGTTTTGGATATGGATATACAGTTCTCTCAGCCTCATTTGTTGAAGAAACCATTCTGTCCCAGTTCAGTGGATTTGAGAGACTTATCAAAAATCAGTAGACTGTAGATCTGGGGGTCTATTTCTTAATGCCCAATTTGATTCTTTTGATCAATATGTCTATCTTTGTGCCAATGCCATGCTGTTTTGATTACTGTGCTTTATAGTAAGCTTCAAAGTCAGGAAGTGTAAGTCCTCCCACTTTGTTTTCCTTTTTTTAGAATGTTTTTAACAATTCAAGGCATCTTTCCCTTCCAAATAAATTTGATAAGTAGCTTCTCCAAGTCTGCAAAGTAGGTTGTTGGAATTTTGATTGGAATTGCATTAAATCTGTATATCAGTTTGGGTAGGATTGACATCTTAATGATGTTTAGCCTTCCTATACATGAACATGGAATATCTTTCCATCTCTTTAGGTCCTCCTTTATTTCTTTTAGTAAAATTATGTACTTTTCTATGTAGAGGTCTTTTACATTCTTGGTTAAGTTTATTCCTAGGTACTCAATTGTTTTTTCAATTGCTGTTGAGAACAGAATCTTTTTCTTGAGTGTCTCTTCAGTAAGGTAATTTGTAGTGTATAGGAACATTACTGACTTGTGTGCATTAATCTGGTATCCTGCCACTTTGCTGAATTTGTGTATTAATTCAAGCAGCTGTGTAGTTGATTTCTCAGGGTTTTCCAAATACAAGATCATATCATCTGCAAATAACGACAGTTTTACTTCTTTCCAATTTAGATGCCTTTATTTGTCTTGCCAGATTTCTCTGGCTAGCACTTCTAGCACAATGTTGAATAATAGTGGTGACATTGGGCATCCTTATCCCATTTCTGATCTAAGGGCAGGTACATGAATGGACATTTGTACACTGGTGTTTATGGTAGCAGTGTTCACAATTCATAATGGATGGAGGTCGTCTAAGGGTACATCAGCTGATGAACAGAATGATGAACTATGGTGTATGTATACAATGGAATATTGAGTGACTGCAAGAAGGAATGAAGTTGTAAGGTATGCAACTAGGTAAATGGACCTTGAGGACAGAATGTTGAGTGAAATAAGCCAGAAATGAAAAGACGGTCATTATAATTCCTCACTAATATGGACTAACTATAATGTGCAAACTCTGAAAATTGAATCTGAGAGCATAGGTTATCAGGGGAAGGCCCATTATAATGGTCCCTAGATTGTAAGCTCTTACAGCAGTTATATCTCTTCTTGAGTTGTAACAGTTATTTCTAGATTCTGAGATGCTGATCTCTTTGTGTATAACCTGGTTGGTCCCTGGAATTTTGGGTAACTGTGTAACACCTGAAACTCAGAGCCAGAGCTTGGCAGCTATGAATGTCAATATTGCCCCATATAGCCGATGTTAAAGAAGGTGAAAAGGAGATTAGACTTCAATTAGAGATATGAACAAAATGGACTTGGTTAGGACTAAGGTAACTCAGACTAAAGAGTAAAGGATGATATTGACTATGTTTTAAAACTTCAACTTCTGTGTGAAACCAAAGGAAGAGATATTTATTTGGTTGAAAAATCTATATTTTCCATGGCACACTATATAATTTAACTTGTATATTCAGTTTATTCAAACACCGTTATTACATGGAACCTTGAATAGGGAGTGAGATCTGGTTTGTTTGTAGAAGTTAGCGTGAAGACCTGATACATCCCAGAGTAATTTGGGCAGAGGATAAAAAAGTATTTGAAAAGCCCCCTTGAGAGACTGCGGGACACTGATTACGTGCTTCAACTTGGTGGGCCTGGGCCAGGGGACCGGATCCGCCCCTGGGGAGGGTGGTGGGCACGGGTGACAGCGCCCTCCACAGCCCCCCAGGCCTGGGAAAGTGAGGCCGGAGGCAGGCCCCATTTCCTCACCCAAAATACCACCATTAGGGGAGGCTTGCCGGAGGGAACCGCCTTTTCCCCACCCCCTTATCTTGCTCGCACACCCCCCGTTGCCAGAGCAACTCCTGCCACCACCAGTGCGCATACACTGTTGCCAGACACCGTTGCCAGAGCAACTCCCGCCCCTTTTCAAACTACCTCCGCGCCCTCTTAGAACCAATCCTAACCTCCGCACCCTCTCAGAACCAATCCTACCCTTTATCCCCTCAGCATTGGCTTGTAACAACCCCCGCCCTCTATGCCAGCCTATATAACCTGTGCTCACCCCTGAATAAAGGTCCTTTTGTTCTACCCCTACTGGAGGAAGAGTGTCTTGTCTTTCCCTTCTCGCCGCCCTCCACACCTTGCACGCCACCGCTGGGGACCTGGCCAAGTCCCCCGCCTCGCCCTCGCCTCCGGGAAAGAGCCCCAGCCGCCGGTACCCTCCGAGCAACGCCGAGAGCCGAGGGTTCAGCAACCGGCCGCCCCCCCCCCCGAAGCAGTAGATGCGACCGCAACTGGTGCCCCGTGTGAGGATGGTCCTCTCCACACAGCGGTCCAGTAAACCACCCGCTCGCCTGGACGCCTCTCCAACTCCCCTTCTCCTCGCCTGCAAGGTAAGGGCCGCCTCTCCCTCGCCGCCCCGCGGAGCCGCCTCTCCCTCGCCGCTCCACGTCCGGAGCCGCCTCTCCCTCGCCGCTCCGCGCCCGGGCCGCTCCTCCTTTCCCGTATTAACCCGGCTATTGCCCCCAACTACCTTTCGTCCTCTCTTCCTATGTCCCCCATTCCTCCTGACACTCTTCCTCCAGTAGCTCTCCCTCTTCCCCTCCATTACTTTGCTGTAGTCCTTTGTGTCTTTGTTTCTTTGTTTGGCGCCGTGTGCCTCTTTGCAACCGCCCCCCCAGACTGCTCCAAAATGGCGAACTTCCTCCTTCTTCTACTGAGGGGAGGAAGTGCTCTGGTGATGACGTCAGCCCTAAGCCGGGCCAGAAACCGCATGCGCTTTACCCCGCCCTTTCACAGGGCGGAGCTAGTCCGCCATCTTATGCCTTAGACCCCGCCCTTTCACGGGGCGGAGCTAGTCCGCCATCTTATGCCTTAGGCCCCGCCCTTTCACAGGGCGGAGCTAGTCCGCCATCTTATGCCTTAGACCCCGCCCTTTCAAAGGGCGGAGCTAGTCCGCCATCTTATGCCTTAGGCCCCGCCCTTTCACAGGGCGGAGCTAGTCCACCATCTTATGCCTTCGGCCCCGCCCTTTCACAGGGCGGAGCTAGTCCGCCATCTTATGCCTTAGGCCCCGCCCTTTCACAGGGCGGAGCTAGTCCACCATCTTATGCCTTAGGCCCCGCCCTTTCACAGGGTGGAGCTAGTCCGCCATCTTGTGTCTTAGCCACGCCCACCGCGCCGCCATCTTGCGACGCTTGGGGCCTCCCACTTCCGCCTCCCCCTTCGACAAGCTCCCCCTCGGAGCCGCTACCGGCAGTTGCCGCTACTCCTCCCACCCTGCCGACTAACAACCCCTGGCTGCCTTCTACACCTCAAGGCAACCCTTAGGACAGCGCTGCCCCTACCCCCACTCCCGTGCCAGGCCCTCTACTTTGAGTGCACCCTGCTAAAAGCCGGCTTAGGAAAATTTGCCCCGCAGTGTGGCTCTGAATCAGCCTAGCTTCAGATCTAGTCACCCTGGCTGTTCATGTATTTGGAGCGCCGCCGGAAAAAATTGTTTGGCCCCTGGACGCAGGCCAAACCCGCCTGCTTATACGTGATAACCCGGACATGCAAATCCTCTTAGAAGGATTTCAGAGGGAATTCAGCTGCCACTATCCTAGCCATCGACTGTTACAGGGGCTCGCCAAGCTTCCCTTCCGCAGCCCCTTCCATCCTTTCCCCTCCTCTGCACCCATCCCGGGTGCCACTACCGTCTTCACTGACGCCTCCAAAACCCGTTTCGCCTTTCTCTCTTATTCTCAGGACCACCCAAAACCCCGCCTATTCAGCTATGTCAACCTTCATTCAGTCCAAGTGGGGGAAATTCTGGCGGTGTCATACGCGCTAAACACCCACTGCAACCACCCAGTAAACATTTTCACAGACAGCCTCTACACGTATCAGGTCTGCCGAGTCCTCGCGTTTTCCACCTTTTTCCCGGGAGACTCGGCCATTGATAAAGCACTTTCTGACCTCAGAAGCATCCTGGAGCATCGACAGGATCCTTGGTTCATTAGCCACATTCGTAGTCACTCAGGCCTTCCGGGGCCCCTGGCTAATGGCAATAGTATAGTAGACCAAGCGGTCTCAGCTCAGAATACCCAAGCTATGCTAACCCACACAGCAGCCCCTCCGGGGGATGCTGTTAACCAGGCCAAGTTATTGCATTCCAGGTTTCACTTTTCGGCTACGTCGTTACATCATTTATGTGGCCTCCCCCTAGACACCTGTAAACATCTTGTCCGCAATTGTGCAACTTGTGCGCCCTTTGCACCGCTTGGCCCCCTGCAACCTCAGGGAGTCAACCCACGAGGCCTAAAACCCAATTCTAGATGGCAAATGGATGTAACTCACGTTCCGTCCTTTAGACGCCTCAGATATGTGCATGTAATAATTAACACCTTCTCGGCCATGTGTTATGCAGTCCCCCTTGCCGGGGAAATGGCCAAACACTGTATCAAGGCCCTAAGACAAGGAATTCTCTTCATGGGAGTCCCCTGGGACCTAAAAACGGACAATGGGCCTGCCTATCGCAGTGCCTCCTTTGCGGCCTTTCTTCAGTTATATAACATCACCCATCATTTTGGCATCCCCTATAATCCACAGGGGCAAGCCATTGTGGAAGCAGTCCATCGCCGCTTAAAAACACAAATTGAAAAAGAAAGGGCAATGCTCCCCCAGGCAACTCCAGGGGACCTTATCATAGCAGCCCTTATTCACCTTAATCTACTCACATTCAATAAAGAAGGGCTTTTGCCCCTACATAAACATTGGGGGCCCTCGTATAGGCCCACCCAGGCCCCGATGGTTTACTGGAAGGACCCAGAGAATAATGCCTGGAAGGGTCCCTCCCCACTCCTCGCCCAGGGGCGCGGGTTTGCTTGTGTTTTCCCAGATGATGCAGCACAACCAATCTGGATCCCAGGAAGGGCAATCCGGCCCGCCACCAGCAACCACGCGTCTAACGAGACGAGAACGCCGTCGTCTCCGCAACCTGGTGCACCAGATGACAACAGTACACCTGGGCCTGGACCCCAGTCCAAGTGAACCCCCTTTTTCCACAGCCCTCCAGCCGCACCTCAGCCCCAACCAGCCGCACCTCAGCTGCAAACAATGCATCGCCAACCCCACCACCCCGACCTCCTCTACCCCCCTCTCGCTACTCCTCTCGCTACTCCTCCCCCCTCCTCGGCCTTATCCAAGCGGCCTTCACCTCAGTGAATTCCTCCAACCCCAATCTTACCTCCTCTTGTTGGCTTTGCCTCTCCACCTCCTTCCCCCTGTATGAGCCAGTTGCCTCCAACCTCTCCTTTTCAGAAAACACAGAGGACAGCCCCTCGAAATGCAATTGGAATACCTCTGCCATCCCCCTAACCTTTCATTCAGTCTCCTTTACAGGAAAGTGCATCCGCCCTCGCTCAAGTAACTCTCCCAACCTCACAGCTTGTGCCAACTACTCATCTCCCAGCAGCCCTGCCAAATTTCTTATTCCTCACAACTCCTCCCAATGGCTCTGCTCCTCTACAGGACTTACCCCCTGCCTTAACGTGCAAACCATCAATATAACTAAAGAAACTTGCCTCCTAATTGTCCTTATCCCTAGGGTCCTGTACCACAGCGAGGAAGACTTCTTCCTCCGCCTGGAAAAAACTGCAGCTCCTGCCCCTCTGCAAAAGCGAGAGCCCATCACCGTCCTCACGATCGCCACCCTCCTAGGTCTTGTAGGCACTGGCACTGGAATTGCCATGCTAGCCCGACAAAACTCTGCCCTAACTCACCTCAGGGCAGCCGTGGACGAAGATATTACTCACCTACAAAACGCTATTTCCCATCTTAAAAATTCTGTTAACTCCCTCTCTGAGGTCGTGCTCCAAAACCGTCGAGGTCTCGATCTTCTTCTCCTCAAAGAAGGAGGCCTTTGCGCCGCCCTAGGAGAAGAATGCTGTGTTTATGCCAATTCCACAGGTCTCGCCGAAGACAGCCTAAAGAAAGTCCGAGAAGGACTAGAACAGCGCAAAAGGGACCGTGAAGCTGCCAACTATTGGTCCCACATCTTTACCTCCCTCCTCCCTTACCTCCTCCCCCTCATAGGCCCCCTACTAATAATTATTCTAGCTCTCACCCTAGGACCCTGGGTTATCCGCAGACTTCACCAACTTGCTAAAAGCCAGGCCAATACCAATGCTGTCCTCTCATCATTTGTGCAAGTCCAGTATCAACAACTTGCCTCCACTGAAAAAGCTGACCATCCTCAGCGTCGCCACCCTCGTCCATCCCGCAAGCAGCAAGGCCCCTGTCGAGCGCCCGGGCGCCACACCAACGCCGAGCTCCAGCCTCGCTGAGCCACCGTCAACCCCTTTTCCCCTCCCCGGCCTCCCCCTTCCCTCATCCCTTAGCGGACCTCTCCGGTAAGCTTCTTCCTTCAATTTGAAAAGAAGGGGGAAATGCGGGACACTGATTACGTGCTTCAACTTGGTGGGCCTGGGCCAGGGGACCGGATCCGCCCCTGGGGAGGGTGGTGGGCACGGGTGACAGCGCCCTCCACAGCCCCCCAGGCCTGGGAAAGTGAGGCCGGAGGCAGGCCCCATTTCCTCACCCAAAATACCACCATTAGGGGAGGCTTGCCGGAGGGAACCGCCTTTTCCCCACCCCCTTATCTTGCTCGCACACCCCCCGTTGCCAGAGCAACTCCCGCCACCACCAGTGCGCATACACTGTTGCCAGACACCGTTGCCGGAGCAACTCCCGCCCCTTTTCAAACTACCTCCGCGCCCTCTTAGAACCAATCCTAACCTCCGCACCCTCTCAGAACCAATCCTACCCTTTATCCCCTCAGCATTGGCTTGTAACAACCCCCGCCCTCTATGCCAGCCTATATAACCTGTGCTCACCCCTGAATAAAGGTCCTTTTGTTCTACCCCTACTGGAGGAAGAGTGTCTTGTCTTTCCCTTCTCGCCGCCCTCCACACCTTGCACGCCACCGCCGGGGACCTGGCCAAGTCCCCCGCCTCGCCCTCGCCTCCGGGAAAGAGCCCCAGCCGCCGGTACCCTCCGAGCAACGCCGAGAGCCGAGGGTTCAGCAACCGGCCGCCCCCCCCCCCCCCCCGAAGCAGTAGACGCGACCGCAAGAGACTGGGGAAAAAATTGGAAATACGAAATTTGCTCACCTGAGAGGAATGCCTTATATTCTCACAAGCACTGGGGACAACCAATTTAGTAGGCAGAGCCCTCAATCTTGGGAGTTGCCCTTATGAAGCTTGGTACAGCAAAAGAGAGGCTAAGCCTACTTATAGTTGTGCCTAAGTGTCACTGCCACAGAACCTCTTTTGTTGCTCAGATGTGGCCTGTCTCTCTAAGCCAACTTGGCAGGGGAACTCACTGCTCTCCCCCCACACATATGGGACATGACTCCCAGAGGTGCAAATCTCCCTGGCAATGTGGGGCATGACTCCTGGGGATGAGTCTGAACCTGGCATCATGGGATTGAGAAAGCCTTCTTGACCCAAAAGGGGAATAAAACAAAATAAAGTTTCAGTGGCTGAGAGATTTCAAATGGAGTCGAGAAGACATTCTGGAAATAATTCTTATGCATTATATAGATAGCTCTCTTTAGTTTTTAGTGCACTAGAATTGCTAGAAAGAAATACCTGAAACTGTTGAACTGCAGTCCAGTAGCCTTGATTCTTGAATATTAGTGTATATCTATATAGCTTATATGGTGTGACCATGTGATTGTGAAAACCTTGTAGCTCATACTCCCTTTATCCAGTGTATGGACAGATAAGTAGAAAAATGGAGACAAAAAGGTAAATGAATAATAGGAGGGATGGGAGGTATGGGAAGTTTGGAGTGTTCTTTTATACTTTTATTTTTATTTTTATTACCTTTTTGGAGTAATGAAAATGTTTAACGTTTATTGTGGTGATGAATGCACAACTATATGATGATACTGTGTACAATTGATTGCACACTTTGGATGATTATATGATATGTGACCGTATCTAAATAAAATTTCAGAAAAAAAACCCATGACCAGTAATCAGCCATTCACACCCCTGTTATGGGGGAAGAGGATTTTTGTGTC
Source organism: Choloepus didactylus (assembly GCF_015220235.1). Classification (NCBI taxonomy): domain Eukaryota; kingdom Metazoa; phylum Chordata; class Mammalia; order Pilosa; family Megalonychidae; genus Choloepus; species Choloepus didactylus. Next base: position 65,893,035 of record NC_051313.1, on the reverse strand, counting down.
CCTTTCTCTCTCAACAGCAAGCTAGCAGGGGCTGGACCGCAAGGCAGCCTTCAACAAGAGTGGGGGATGGGCACTGGTAGGCATGGAGAGAGCAGTTTACTGTGCTTTATGGTGATTGATCAATCTCTTCCTCCCATGCTTCCCCAGATATTGTACAATGTTCTTCTGGCCTGTTCTGTTAATATGGTGTTTTATGTTAACTGGCTTTCTTCTGTTGAACCACCCTTGCATACCTAGGATAAACCCCAACTGATCATGGTTCATAATTCTTTTAATGTACTATTGAATTTGATTTGCTGGTATTTTGTTGAAGATTTTTGCATCTGTGTTCATGAGGAATACTGATCTGTATGTTTTTATCCTATGATATCTTTATCTATTTTGTTACCAGGATGATGTTAGCATTATAGCCCAGGACCAGGAAACCCTAGCAGTCAGCCTCAAAGGCGAAAGCCCTCTAGGAGAAAGCATTGCCTTGATGATGCCTTGCTTTGGATATCTCCTAGTCTCAAATCCATGAGCCAATAAGTTCCTGTTGCATGGTATTTGTTTTAGCACTCAGGAAACTACAACTCTCTAGTTGTACAGAAGAAGTAAAGAGACTACTCTACTTTCTACTTCTTTCCTTCTCCTGTCTTTAAATTTGCATCACTTCTATGTTGTCAGAACTCATAACATTTATAGTCCATTCTGTCACTCTTATCCTATTTTTGGCTTTAGTCTTAATTTTACAGTAAACAGAGTTAATGACTACCACTGGACTTTGGCTGAAATTTTCTATTTGAGTTTCTTTTCTAGAAATTACTGAAAGAAGTTCTCATGGAAACAAAACTCCAGGGGTTCTTACTTGTTTGTTTTTTTTTTTAGCCTTTATATTTAAAGAACTGGTTGAGTTGACTTGAACTCCTTGGATCATACTTTCTTCCTTAAGTATCTTGTAGATATTGCTCTATTCTTTCCTTGCATTGCCTCATGTAATGTCTAAGTCTCATACCAGCTGAATTATTTTTCTTTACAAGTTGCTTGATTTCTGCCTCATTACCCAGTCATTAACGTCTGATAATTTTACTTGGTTATCTCTTGGTGTTCACCACTTTAAATGAAATATCTCCTGAAACACAGCATTCCCTTTCAACATGTAGCTGCTGAGCTTCTTTTCTTTTAAAAAATATCTCTTCAATTAAATTTGTAAATATTTGTCTCCCCTTGTTTTAGTTTCTTCAAGTCTCATTTTCTACTCTATATCTTTTTTCTCTCAAGATTATTATCCCTTTCTTTATTTCTGTCCCACTGTGTTTGCACTTCTTTTTTCTATCCTCTACTTTCTGTGGTGTCTGTTCTTTCTTGTAGACCTCACAGTTTAGTCTTTATTTCTAAATGTTTTCCTTTTCTTCTATTTCCTGAGTCATATCAGTTCTCATTTATCTGCTCCATTGTTTGGCCTTCACTTCTTGTTTTTTTTGTTTGTTTTTTGTTTTTGTTTTTGTTTTTTGAAGGTTCACTTTGTTTCAGTTTTGGAACATTTGGAACATCAGGTTTAATTTTCATCTCTATTCTGGCTCCATTTTTCTGGTGTGTTTTCTGTTTGAAGGAAAGTTTTCCTGATCTTTCTTTTTTTTTTAGTTTTTAATTTTTAAAAAGTTTTCACATACCATACAGTTATCCAGAGATCCAAAGTTGACAATAAATTGCCCCCAGTACCCTCATACAGCTGTGCAACCATCACCACACTTAATTTTTGTTCAATTTTTAAAACCTTTTCATTATTCTAGACAAGAAATAGAATGAAAGAAGAAAAAAAAAGAAGAAAAGGAAACTCCATTCCTCCCATATCCCTAACCAACCCCCATCCATTGTTGACTCATAGTATTAGTATAGTACATTTGTTACTGTTTATGAATGAATGTTGGAATATGACTAACTGTTGTATATAGTTTGCAATAAATATATATTTTTCCCATATGCCTCTTTATTATCAACTTCTAGTTATAGTGTCATACATTTGTTCTGGTTCATGAAAGAGATCTCTAATATTTGTACAGTTAATCACAGACATTGCTCGCCACAGCATTCAGTTTTATACATTCCTGTCTTTTGACCGCCAACTTTCCTTCTGGTGACATACATGACTCTGAGCTTACCCTTTCCACCACCTTCACACACCTTTCAGCACTGTTAGTTATTCTCACATCTTGCTACCAACACCTCTGTTCATTTCCAAACATTTAAGTTCATCATAGTTGAACATTCTGCTCATAGTAAACAACTGCTCCCCATTCTTTAGCCTCATTCTATATCTTGGTACCTTATATTTCATGTCTATGAGTTTACATATTATAATTAGTTCCTATCAGTGAGACCCTGCAATATTTGTCCTAATGTGTCTGGCTCATTTCACTCAGTATATTGCCCTCAAGGTTTTGTCATCAACCCGTTTTTTTTTTTTAAGATGGTTTTGTTCACATGCCATATATTCCAACCTAAGTAAACAATTGATGGTTCCCTGTATAGTCACATATTTATGTGTTCACCACCCTCACTACTCACTACTATCTATATAAGGGCATCTACATTTTTCCACAAGGCAGGGACGAGAGTCAAAGAAGGTAGAGAGGCAAAAGAAAAAAAAAAAAAGAGGAAGAAAAAAATGACAGCTAGGAAGCAGCGAAAGGAAAGATAACCTTAAATCAAAGTAGAATAAAGAGTCAGACAACACCACCAATATCAAGTGTCTCACACCCTTCCCCTATCCCCCCCTCTTATCTGCATTTACCTTGGTATATCACCTTTGTTACATTAAAGGGAGTATAATATAATGATTCTGTTACTTACAGTCTCTAGTTTATTTTGATTGCATCCCTCCCCCAATGCCTCCTCATTTTTAACATCTTGCAAGGTTGACATCTGCTTGTTCTCCCTCATGAAAGAACATATTTGTACATTTTGTCACAATTGTTGAACACTAGATTTCACCGAGTTACACAGTCCCAGTCTTTATATTTCCTCCTTTATTCTGGTGTCCCACATGCTCCCAACCCTCCTCTCTCAACCATATTCATAGTTATCTTTGTTCAGTGTACATACCTTGCTGTGCTACCATCTCCCAAAAAAATTGTGTTTCAAACCTCTCACTCCCGTCTTATATCACTCTGTAGTGCTTCCTTTAGTATTTCCTGTAGGGTGGGTGTCTTGTTCACAAAGTCTCTCATTGTCTGTTTGTTGGAAAATATTTTGAGCTCTCCCTCATATTTGAAGGACAGTTTTGCTGGATATAGGATTCTTGGTTAGTGGGTTTTCTCTTTCAGTATTTTAAATATATCACAACACTTCCTTCTTGCCTTCATGGTTTCTGCTGAGAGATCCACACATAGTCTTATTAAGCTTCCTTTGTATGTGATGGATCACTTTTCTCTTGCTGCTTTCAGGATTCTCTCTTTGTCTTTGATATTTGATAATTTGATTAAGTGTCTTGGTGTAGGCCTATTCAGATCAATTCCGTTTGGAGAATGCTGCGCTTCTTGGATCCGTAATTGTATGTCTTTCATAAGAGATGGGAAATTTTCATTGATTATTTCCTCTATTATTGCTTCTGCCCCTTTTCCCTTCTCTTCTCCTTCTGGGACACCAATGATATGTACTTTCTTGTATTTCATTTCATCCTTTAGTTCCCAGAGATGTTGATCATATTTTTTCATTCTTTTCTTCATCTGCTCCTTTGTGTGTAGGCTTTCAGGTGTTTCGTTCTCCAGTTCCTGAGTGTTTTCTTCCACCTCTTGGGATCTGCTATTGTATGTTTCCATTGTGTCTTTCATCTCTTGTGTTGTGCCTTTCATTTCCATAGATTCTGCTGGTTGTTTTTTTGAGTTTTCGATTTCTGCCTTATGTATGCCCAGTGTTTTCTTTATAGCCTTTACCTCTTTTGCCATATCTTCTCTAAACTTCTTGAGTTGATTTAGCATTAGTTGTTTAAATTCCTGTATCTCAGTTGAGGTGTAAGTTTGTTCCTTTGACTGGGTCATAACTTTGTTTTCCCTAGTGTAAGTTGTAGTTTTCTGTTGTCTAGACATCTGACCTCCTAGGCCATCCCAATCAGGTTTTCCCAGAGGAGAACAGGCTCAGGTCACAGAAGGAGGAAATATTCAGTGTCTGGTTTCCTTGATGGTTTTTCTTAGAGGATTGACACACCCTGTGTTTTTCTGCCTAGCAGGTGCACCCGTCAGCCTGTCATGGGCTGGTTTAAGGGGGTGTGGCCCATGGCTCTACTCCCCCAGGCTTTGGGGTCTGGTTCTGGTAAGGCAGGTAGTAGAGCTGAGCCCCTCCCTTTCCTCTTGGGAAGCTATGCCCCCTCCAGAGGGGTCATTCACATATAAATAGATTCTCTGTTTCTCTGACTCAGAGTGCTGAGATTTTAAAATGGCTGAGGCTTTCTCTACTATAAAGAGCTGTGAGGTGAAAACGGCAGAGGCTTTCTCTGAGCTACCCAGGTTGACAGAGAGAGAGAAAGGGACAGAAAGCTCCCACATTCACCCATCAGCCAGGGATAGTAACTGAACCTCTGGGCTCCCTGCCCTGAGACAGATATGTCCCCTGACTCTCCCAAGGTCAGTCATCACCAAAAGCCTCTGTCTGCTTGTTGGGGATTTGCATTCTGTATTGGGCAGTTAATATTAAAACCCCAGTTGGAGCTGGGATGAGGTACACTAGCTTGTTTGGAGAGGGCTGCTCTCTAGCACCACAAGGCTTCCATGAGGATGGGGCTCTCAGGTCTCAGCGCAGGTCCACAGTTTTTACTTGCAGATTTTATGCTGCCATCTCGGGCATTCTTCCCAATTCAGGTTGGTGTATGATGAGTGGACAGTCACATTTGTCTCCCCACAGTTATTCCAGGTTATTTACTAGTTTTTCGGTAGTTTATGAATTGTTCCAGGGGGACTAATAGTCTTCCACTCCTCTCTATGCTGCCATCTTAGCTCCTCTTCTCTGCTCTTTCTTTACATTTTGTGTGGATGGTATTAATTCTTTCTTTGCCACTCCTAAAAATGAATTGCATTGTTCTGAACCAAGCATTAGCCAGGTAGTTCCTGGAGAGGGGTGAGGGTAGAGGATGGAGAAAGAGCCAGAAACTTTGTTGCTCAAATGATCCCTCCTCTGTTGCTACAATGACAATACTTTGTCAAAAAATGATTCCATTGGGTGGCCCAAAATTCTTTGTCTCTTAGAACCTAACCTGCCAGTCTTAAAATCACAGGCCTCTGCAAGGCAGAGACCTGGGTCTCTTACAGCCTGGCCTTCCAAAGTGTTTTTCTGCAGTTTGGAAGGCAGTATTTTCTGAGATTTGCCACCTCTGCCCCTAACACCAGGTATTTGCTACTCCTTTCCCTGTCTTCCCCAGGATTCATGCCCTGAATGTTTAGGGAAAGACTTCTCCTCTGGGAGTGAATGTTTTCTGATGATTTCTGCTGTTTGCCAGGACCAGTTCCTCTGCTGCCCCCTGTAGTTGTCCATTCCATTTTGGTCACACAAGCATATATAATGGAATTTGCAGGTTTTCTCTCTCTCCAATTTTCACTAAATTTTCAGTTTATGAGTTGTGTGTTTGTTTTTGTTAAGTATTTCTCAGTATGGTTTTCTAAAGCAGAAGTGGGAAGATTCAGAACTTAGGTGCCACCATGATCTTTGTGAAAGATGCTCTTGAAATTGTGAGTGGGTGTCAACAGAGCTGCAGTTCACTTTGTAAATCATTTCTCCTTTGGGTCCGCTTCTGTTCTTGTGTTGGATGGAGTAGTTAAGACTCTCCCTCTACCCACTTATCTCTCTTTTTTCCCATTTTCCTATTATCATAGTAAAAGGAAATGTCTTCCTTTGGTAACAAATATATTTCAGTATAATAAAATAAGTATTATGATTTTTACCTTATAACTCATAGTTCTAAGGGAATTTATAGTTGCTTAATTCTGTGTGTAAAAATTTGAAACCACCACCTTTTGTAACTGATTTTAAAGTGTAAACTCTGATATAAAAAAGCAGGATGACCTTTATTATATTCAGAGAAGTAGAATACATTTTCTTGATTATGTTGAGTCAGGGCATCACTACTTTCCTTAACAAATCTATGAACAGCAGGAACTATTTCAATATTCCAGAAAGTATACTGAAGGTGATGTCATATTATTTGTAATAATAAAAATCGAAGTTATATGTCCTTAAGGAATAAGTGAACCATTACAAGGTGCTTTATGGCAAATTTTATATTATTGTCACCTATGCTGTTAGATGCTAAACATCTAAGGAAAGGGAAATGATTGAATTGATTAAGTCTGTAAAAATGACATGAGGAGTTAGTTAGACTCTAATGAAACATACAATTTTAGGGCCAAGGAAAAGAAGCAAGTGTTTTACAATGTTGTGGGCTGGTTGCTTCTTTGTAAAATCACTATGGAGGGATTTACAAGAATATGTTTGGCCCATCACACTGAGAAGAAAATTGACCAGAAGATATTTACCTTTAAGTAACCAAGCATAATGGTAGTATTTGTTTTCAGTGATTCAAATTGAGCTTTTCCTCACAGAATGTAATATTCTGTGATTTCAATCTTCTGGAAGCTTCAAACATAAACCTGAAAAAAGTAAACCATATCCCTTTTCAGATAGCTTGTGATTAGATTCAATTCCTAGCAGTAGATGAATAGGTACTTCAAGATAACTGTAGTGATACAATGATGACTGACTTCTCCCCACAAGACAAAATAAATTTATGCTCCACTCAAACACAGGGCATTCACATGGTTTGATGTCAGGCCTATGCCTTCAAGTTTTCTCCAGAGTGTGACTTCAATTTTAGCTGGATTCTCTTTGATAATGTGTTTTTTAGTGAAGTTCCCTGCTTAGAGAAAAGGATAAAATGTGAACAGACTGTGAGTAAGCAACATGTTTTAGGCAAAGATTCTGCATTGCTTTATCTCAAGCATTCACATGGGCATTGGTTATACCAACAATTCTCTATCTGTGGACCTCACATTTCCACAAGGAATTCGCTGCCCTGCCTGGCCTGCTTCTTTCCCAAGAACAAGCATGACTGCCTTGGCTCCTGGGAGGAAACACCTAGATAAATGCCACCTGGATTTATTCCAAAATAATCAAGGCTCTCCCTTCAGTTATTTGAGCACAGAGACCCCTGGAATGTACATGGGGCTTTGGAATTCTTTTCAGGGATTACAGGCAAATGATGAACAGAGGAAGAAATCCTAGGAGGAATATTTTTTGCCCCCACCCCATTTATCCACCAATAAAAGCAGCAAAGATTCTTAGAAAATTTCAAAAGGACTGCATGCCTATCACAAAACAAGAAAAGGAAGGAATATGAGATTAGAGAGATTTCCTTTGACAAATAACAAAAATGAACATTAAGAGTGTAGGATGACTACTAGAAAATAAAATGAAACTAACAGAGAATTTTAGTTGGGATTTGGCTACACAGGTGCTAGAAGAAGAAAATATAAAGGGTGGCCAAAAGATCAGCCTAGGTCCATTCCAAATGTTTTTACTAACTCCTTTCTGCCATCTCAGACACATATGCTTCCTGGATCTTTGTCTTCTATCAGGTTCATCCCTAAGATCTAGCAAGGAAGTGCTGTGTTTTCTGTAATGAATGGGTGGATTACATAGCTCAGCCCAGATCTTTATATCCCAGGAATATTGCCCTGTTCCTGTTAGAGACAATTAGCCTCCTAGCCTTTCCTTTACCCTTGACACTCATTTACAGTAGTTGCACAAATTTTGTTATTTTGTTTGTTCTTTATTTGTTCTTTTTTTTTGTTGTTGTTATTTTGGTTTTTTGTTATTTCCTTATTTTTTTATTTTTTGCTTTTTTTAATTTTTTTAAATTTTTTATTTTTTGATTATTTTGGTTGTTTTTTCTTTGCTGTTGTTGTTGTTATTTTATTTTGTCTGCTCTTGGATTCACCTCTTTGCCTCTATTATTTGGATCAATATCTTCCATCCTTTAACAGCCACTTTTCCTGCTGTGGTTTTGGGTTCCTGGGCGATGACTCCCAACCAGATAGGCTCTTTCCTTGATATCAACACTCCACCCTGTAAAGTCAGCCTCTTGAAATGCCACCCAGTCTTCTACTTGGGATGTGACTTTTGTCTGGAAAACCCTGATCATCAGCCACTCATAAAAATCCTCTGATCAACCCTTCATGCAAATTAACACTCCACTTACAGACCCAACCAGTCCATGCCTCCTGTTAGACTTCTAGGAACTATTTCATTCTTCTCTGTTCTTTCCTTAATTTTCTCAAATCATCATAAGGGTCTACACAAATATTTAAGATCAGAAGCAAAGTTGTAAAGTAGTTTTAAACTTGTTTTGATTTTCAAAATGTTTATATCTTTTTTAACTGGGGTAAGAGGGTATTCAATTGTGCACATGTAAGGAATAACTGACAGTGTTAGAAAGAACTGCAAACTAGCCTGTCTTTTATTGAGTCAAATGTATAATAAATTAGAAGGAAACTGTATTCACAACATGAATATACTCTGGGAACACCAGCATCATGGGCATCCGTTTCCCTTACCTGCCCAGTATTCCTCCCTCTTTTGCTTGACAACGGCATCCCTCTTTTCCTTTGGGAGATCATCCCTCCATCATCTGGTCCTGGATTGCTACTATCGGAGTGTCCCATCCATTACCTCTGGCAAGGGAGTGGTCAGCTGACCCAGGCTGACCAATCAGAGTACCCATGCCCCCTCAGCCATCACCCAAACTAGGTGAAACAGTGTTTTTCATAATAATTGCCCCATTGTTATAAGGAAAGAGAGAGTATTCTTTACTTAGGATCTTGAGCTATAAAAATAATAAAAGCCACAGATGTTTTCCTCAGCCAGTACCTCAGAAGACTTTGGATTCTCCTCCATTATTCAAAAAGGAGAGAAGCATGTGGACACAACAATGAACAGAGTGGGTGTCTGTCTCTATCACTTCCTCTCTCTGGGCGACTTACTTCCCTTTCTCAGCTTCAATTTCCTTACATTTAAATAGGGATCGTAGTAACCAGTACCTACTTCATAGGTATCCTATGAGAATTAAATGAAAAATTGTATGTAAAGTATGACACATATTATATATTCAACATATCTTAGCTATCATATAAACAGACACATTGTAATACAACATGCAGGGTACTATCATAGACATATGAGCAAAGCACTAGAACAACACAAAGAAGCACATTCTGTGTTCTTCCTCTCTTTGCAGTGCTCCTGTAAGAGATTATAGAACCACTTTCCTCAGCATAAATGTGGGGAAGTTTCAGGTGCGCACCCATCAACCTAGTCCAGAAAAGTCTTGCTTTGGGACACATAAAGACCTATGATGGGGAAGCTTTGGCTTATGTTCCAGTTTGCTGATGCTTCCATTAGGCAAAATACCAGAGATGGATTGGCTTTTATAAAGGGGATTTATTAAGTTACAAAGTTACAGTTCTAATGCCATAGAAGTTGTCCACACTAAGGCATCAATAAGATGATACCTTCACTGAAGAATGGCCAATGGTGTCCAGAAAACCTCTGTTAGCTGGGAAGGCACGTGGCTGGTGTCTGCTGATTCTTTGCTCTGGGGTTCTGGTTTCCAAAATGGCTTTCTCCAAAATGTCTCTGAGCTTGTCTGTTTCTTCAGCTCCTGTACATCTAAGCATCAGGGTCCTTTCTTGGTTCTCTGAAGCAAGCTCTAGGCTAGCATCTCCAAACATCTCCAAGCATCTCCAAGTGTCAGGTTTTACCTTCTCTCCAACATGTCCCACTCAGCTGCTCTTTTATAGGACTCCAGTGATTAAATCCTGACCCACCCTGAATGGGCAGGGCCATATCTCTGTGGAAATAATTTAATCAAACATTTTGCCCATAGTTGATTGAGTCACATCTCTGTGGAAACACTCAAAGATTCCAACCTAATCAATGTTAATAAGTCTTCCCCCACAAGATTGCATTAAATAATATGGCTTTTGGGGGGCATAATATACCCAAACTGGCACAGTCCAGTAAACAGTTTGAATACTTACTGGTAAAGCCATTAACTGTGTAATGATTACAGGGTAAGAAGGGTCTCTGGAATGCTGGTGTGTCTTAGTTAGAAGCATTGGACATTAGTTAATAGATTTGATATCTACCTCTGCCACTTCCTAACCATAAGATTTTGAACAAGTAAGCTCCTTGAGCCTTGTTTTCTAGATTTATGACTATGAATAATAGTAATTCTCTTGTAAAGTCATTGTGAGGCAAAGCAAGGCAATGCAGGTAATATGCTTAGCATAGACCCTGTCTGCATCAGGCTGTTCATGGTGCTTATAGAGAATTATGGTGTCTTGAGGTCACTGGTTGGGTCTCAGAAGGTAAAACACTGCTAGCAAGGTAGTATTGAGTTAGCAGACTGGATTGGAAGAGGGAATCCAATAAACAGGACAGGTCCAGAGGCATAGCCAATGCCTGTAGGCTGCAGACAGTGTTGAGGGTCTTCCTTCAGTCCCAGGTGTCTGGGTAGTCTTTTAACTACAGGGCATCATGAGAAAATGTGAAAGTTAAATAAACTGCTTGTTCATTTTATATTTGCAAGAGTCAAGATTTTACCTTTTTTGTTTTTGAATTACTCTTTAAAAAGGGGGCTCTCTTGTTTGCCCAGGAGGCCTCTGACATTTTTCTAGTTTTGCTGGTGATCTCACTTTTACTGAGCAGTCCATTTAAATCTAAAGGGACATTGCTGGTTTCTGACTGGGCTGCCTCATTGTAAGCATCTTCTGCCAGGGACATCTTGGAAGTTTAAGGAGAACTGAATACGCAGGGATCTGGACCTCAGTCCCCTGCTTCTACTTTATCAGTGTTGACACTCCTTGAGGGAAGACTCTGTTCATAGAGACCCACTTTAGTTTCCATAGAAATTCTTGAAAATGGTCACACTGCCCTTGATCTACAGCTAAACTTCTTTTGATTAAATCGTTTTACAGTTGTAATGGCCATACTTCATTCAGCAAAGCACTGTAATGACCCACCAGTGATTTTGAATAGGAAGCTTACCCTCATTTAAAATTGTTATTTTCTTTGAAAGACAATAAGTACATCTTAGATGTGAACAAATGAGTTGCATCGCTGCACATAAAGGTTTTCAAAAGGATGACAAAGAATCCAAAACAATTTTTATTAGTAAGAGAGGACAGGTGAGGAAGATCAGGAATGTTTTAAAAAAGCAAATAAAGACAAAAAAAAATTTTTTTTAAGTCTTTTACAGTGTTTATACCCCAATTTATACATTTCACAAACAATATCTTATTAATAGTAAAACTACCAGTAAGCTTACCTTCCTAATCCATGAGCTGATCCCTGTGCAGAATCAGCAATTGTCTGACTCTGGGAGGAAAGCTCACTCTCCCATGGCCAACAGGCAAGGGGAGACTGCTTCTCACAGGGGAAAAGCCTGGGCTCAGTGCCTCTTCATCCTTGCTCCCCTTTTTCAACAGGAAAAAATAAATACTGGACAGAGCATTTAATGCATGTTGATGCTGGTACATTCTTAACTGATCTGATAGGAGACTATTTTTTAGATACTTTGGTATAATCAAGTTAGCTTAATTGAAGAAATACTAAGTTTCACCAGAAGGGCCAAATACACATGCCCTGGTGGTCATGTGACTGCCAGGGTTTTGCTGAGGAGAGACTATGGGACATTCTCAACTTCTATAACTAAGGAGACTCTATGGTAAAGTTTTACCCCTTACATTTTTTCTATTTTTTTGGCCAGTGGTTCTTGGACATGATGTCTATCTCTGTGCCTTGCAGTATACTTTCAAAAAAAAAAGAAAAGAAATATCCAACCTTTTGAACAATTTGGGAAAAGCAAGCTATTCAGTATTAGATTCACTCTATGCCTGTAGCCCTGGGACTTATTCCTGGCAACTCCAGTGCTTAGGGAATTGACTTCTTTCACCTTTGACCTATCTTTCTCCTGCTTCTTTTCTTATTGGACCTGTGGTCAGTTTGGGTAACGTGAAGGCTCTCTGCCTTATAACTGGAGATAATTTATTTTATTTGACAGTAAGAGTTCTGTCCTAAGAAGTATGTACATATAATAATGTTTGCTAATTTTCACATTGAGATTTCTGCATCTCGATTTTTACGTAAAGTAAAATCATGTCCTGAGAAATCGGGGATATTTTGGCTTATCTGTGGGAAAACGCTTTACAATATATTGACCAGTAACACCTTTACTGTTCAATATCTTAATTTAGATACCCAGACTCTGTCTTTACCCTGTATGCAATTTTCAATCCAGTTGAGATGCCCTCCGAAATCCAAACACTCCGCTATGGGTTTTCATCAGGGTCATTTTGCTGGTTGGGGCTTTGAAATACTCACTGTTGATGTTCTATGTTCTCAGAATTGAATCAGTAATAAGAACAATTGATCAAAATTTCCAGCCCTCATGATGCATCTTCATTCATCCTTTGCTTGAAAAGATTTCCCATATCAGGTATATCCAAATTAAACTGTATGCATAGAAACAAACTGCCAAATAAAATATATTCTGTAACAACAGTGGCTCATATTAGGTCTCTGTAAACAATAACCAGAGCTAAACTCAATGTAGTAGGTCAATTGTCAAGAGAGATTTCATTGCATTATAGAGAAATATTCATTATTCACCCAGACATCATCACTGGGGCTCAGGTGAAGAGTCAGAGCAGTTGCCAAAGGTGGGAATCTGGGAGGGGGCCCATCCTGTGAGTGGTGAGTGAAGGAAGAACGAAAGGCCCCTAAATGGTGAGTGAAGAAATAACAATCCGAAGAGTTTGATGAGCCTTTTGATTTCCATATCATTCCAACCACTGAAGACTCCTTTCCAGACCCACCCTGATGTGTGCCATGAAATGATGAAGGGGGTCAAAGGAGGTCACCAGCCATGATGGGCTGAGGAGAGGAGAAGAGCAAAGGAAAGGGTGAGAAATGTATATCAATTGAAGAGATCTAAGGATATTTTAAATTTTTTATGATATACTATTTTGGATTATCCATTAGTGCCTTTCAAAAAATAAAAGACTGATTTAAAAATTCAAGAAAGGGAATTTAAAAAAATTATATTCACAGAATAATAGTATCTCTATAGATCTGGGCTTTCATATTGCAGAACATAACAGACAATTTGGTTGTTATGTAAACTGTGTAACTGAGTAGATACTATAGATAACTTTTTTTTGAAGTCAAATTATTTAAGGTATAAGAATAGTTGTTTTCTTCTTTTTATGCTCACCCTATAACATAACACTGCCTTCTAACAACTCTTGCAAAGCATCAGACTGCTCACCTCATACTGTATTGGAAAAGGAAGAAACAAGAAGCTTTGTATTGTGCTTTTAGCATTGGTCAGAGCAGTATATTAGAGCAAAGATAGAGTGTTACGTCTCTGAAATCCTGCTCACAGTTGCACTTACGGGCAAGAATTAAGGTGCAATTGGAAATGGTCTTGTGTCAGTCTCACATTTAAAAGTTCTCTTGAGATATCCTATTAAAAAGGAAAAGGATATTTATTTTTAGCACTTTAAGTGTCAGATTTTGTAGTCTGCATTATGGCCTCCTGCTGAAGTAGAAGTGGATACATGTTTCAATCTGAGAGATATACCTGACGTCCCCATCACTAATACCACTCTTAAAGAGTTTTTTATTGGGAGAAATAGAAACATTCTATGGACATATAGACACATAAGAGATTTGAAGCATTGAGTGTTTGTAAAAAAAAAAAGGCACATGAAAAGTCTCTTACTTTTAGTATCTTCTCCACATTTTAAGCTTCCTACAGCTAAAGTTCTTTCTTTCCAGATAATTATTTCACATTGCCTCTGGAATTTTTCTTATATGTAAGCTCCAACATGTGAACATAACAGTGCCCCAGGCAGCATAGCTTTCCATTCTTACCTCCTTTTCTTTGCCCCTATATTTCTGTCCCTGTCTCACTTAACTTCCTGTTATTCCTTTTGGCAGCTAACTGCCCACCAACAGCATGCTTACTCTTTCCACATGTAGAGTGGTTCTGCGAAGTGGCTGCCCAACTAAGGATTACATTTCCCAGGGTCCCTTAATTCTAGGTGGAGAGATACGACTGGTAATCATCACTGGAATGTAAGGGTAAGTGCTGTGTGTCATTTATGACTCTAGGCATTTAAGTGGTTATGCCAGATAAGTAGGTGTCCCTTTTCCATCTTGTTTTCTCTCCTCCATCAACTGGATGCAGAAAACTGCAAGGTCCCAGGTGATGGTAAAGTTGCAAGATGGCAGGATCTTGGGTCACTGAATTACCCTGTTGGGGAAAGTCACTAGCCAACTGGGAACATCCACACTGGGGATTTACATGAATGAGGAATAAAATCTTACTGGTGTAAGCCACTAAATCATTGGGGTTTATTTGCTGTAGCAGCTAGCATTACCTCTCATATTTGTTTCCTCTTTTAATAGGCTTCTTTTGCTTGAAGTGCTATTGCTCTTTTCCCTATCTGCCAGATATTGTTTAGCAAAATAGTGTACTCTCATGAAGTATGCAGTAGAGTGAATTACAACCTATCCTTCAAGGAAAAGCTTAATGTTAATTGCCTCTGTAATTTCCCTTCTTCCTGAAATGCTTAAGCAAAATTAATTGTTCCCTTTTATGTGTTCTAGTAGAAATCAGGACCAATGACAAGTTGTGCAACTTCAGGGAGAAGGAGAATAATATAAATCTAGTCACATGAACCTACAATTATTTGCTTATACATTTTATCTTCTGGATTATGGGCTCTTACTTGTCAGAGACTATGTCTTTTTGGTCTTTATAAACGTGCCAGGCATGATAGAGGCTTAGTCAGTGCTTATAGAATTAAACAGACCTACATTTCATCCACTGCTCTTTGTCAAGAAAGTTTTCTAAAAGTGATAGTCATTTCTCCTTCCTGGTTCTGAGGTACAAATATCAATGCTACAAAAAGCAGCGGATTGAAGTTGTGCTGAACATAGCTCCATGGCTGGAGTTACGTTGTTTAATAGACAAGCATAGAGCCCTCCTCCTTCTCCCAAAGCACAATACCATTTTTTTCCAAACTGGATTTTAACTAGTAACTCTTAACTAGATGGTAAGGACAAAGTATTTTTCTGCCTTGCAAAGTATTTCCTGTTTTCAGTGGATTTCCTCATGGTTTGCCATTCACAATCATTTATTAAGTTACACAAAAGTAAATAAAACGAAATTGTTGTTCAGTAATAGAATTGTATATTGTCTCAAGACATTATCAGCTCCTGAACACTCATAGCTCCCTGGACATGGACAAAGTTACATCAGAAGCTCAGCAATGGGACAGGTGAGAACCCAGGAGAATGCAGAGAATAGGTGAGACTGGGGTTAGGTGGATAATTCCAGTGGGTCTGGACTGGGCTGGGTTCACCTGCAGTCTC
Source organism: Choloepus didactylus (assembly GCF_015220235.1). Taxonomy (NCBI): domain Eukaryota; kingdom Metazoa; phylum Chordata; class Mammalia; order Pilosa; family Megalonychidae; genus Choloepus; species Choloepus didactylus. The sequence continues at coordinate 65,877,570 of NC_051313.1, read as the reverse complement.
TATCATGGTGTACAAGGGGAGCGGTGAACACTGGTTTGGTTCCAGGCTAATGGCATTCTCCAGGAATCTCCAAGAACCTGATCTGACCATTGAGGTTGAGTAGTTGGAAATTCCATATGATGGTGACACTGAAGCAACATGGTCCCAGGAGTACCTGAGCCAGGAATCCAATCAAGAGCTGCAGCCAGTTCTGAGGGTCCTGTGTCCTTACCACTCCCCACACTCTGCCACAATTGGAGACTCCTCTACCATGTTAGCCCTGGATAGTAGGTCTGGACTTCTTCCCTGCTATGTAAATCCATCTGGTATTACACTGAGGAATTTTCTTTTCCTGCTTTCTTCTTATTTGTCTCTTAATTTAAAGAGGTAGATGATTTAGACTGATAAATCCTTTCTGTATTTTTACAGTTGTTTGAAATCTGTCATTCCATGATCCTCATCTGTTTCCTTTATTCCTTCCACTTCATGCTATGTCCTTCTGCCCTTGGCATTGCAGCTTCCCTACTGTTATTTGTTGTGATGTTTTTCTTTCCTATCACTATGATCTAGCAAAAGAAAAAGTAAGAAAATAGCTTATCCATTTAGAGACATCCTTCATTCCTTCTTATAAAGGAAAATACTGATTTTGGAAACTTCTCTTTAGTTTCAAAGGTTCTTGGCAGAGAAAAGGATGATAACATTGCCAACAGAACTGGGTGCTATAGGAGGAGGAGAGGAGAAGAGAAGGCCCAATGGGGGAGTGGGGGGAGGATCAGCAAGCAACAAAAGCAATAATGAAGCTACCATCAACTGCAGGCACTGTCATTCATTCATTCCACTAACTGAGTACTTAACCTGTGGCAGGCACTGTGACCCTTTTCTACAATCCACCCTGACCTTAGCCAGATTAGAAGTTCTAGTCCAATTGTTTGAAAAGAAAAAGAAATCTAGTTTCAAACAACTGTCCCTCAGTTCTACCAGGGAATGCACACCTGCCCATCCTGCAGATTCACAGTCTCTGGACAGCTGGAGAAATGAGGGTGAGGTGGCTGCCCTATTGCAAGAAGGTGGTAATGTGTTTACACAGAATACTGCAACCTTAGATTAGCAGGAGGGGAAACGTATTCTCTCTTTATAAACAGGCTGGTGCTTTCTCTCTGAAGCAATCACTAAGGCCGGATTTTATCACCTCTCTGGCCTCACCACAGTTGTGCAGTTTTTGAAAAAAGACAAACTGAATACTGACAAAATCAGCAGTTTTCCCTCCTTAACAGAAGCAGCAGTCATTGTGGACTAAAGAGAGAATTAATAGAATTTAGCTTGAAAACACCACCACATTTGCCTTTTGTTTAGACCTTGACTTATATATGGTGAAGAATAGTGTCTGTGGTGCTCTTGGGCTTGCTCAGTTCCTACTCTCTCACTGGGTCACAGATTTGGGGGCATGAATTTTGGGGTCTGCATATGAAGAATGTGCCATAAACACAAATCCCAAATTGCTTCTCTATGTTTCCTGGCACTTCACCGTGCCTTTGGAGGTCTTTTGACCGCCCTGTCCCTGCCCACATTGGTGTCTTTAGCTGTCATCCTTTCTAAACTCCTGTCTGATTGACCACCTACCTCCTACATTGTTTCTCCCCAGTCTCTTGTGAAGTCTGCTTTTCGTCTGACCTTCCCTCAAATGTCACTGCTCTTTAGATTTCTGTCCTTGCCTCTCCTTCACTCTCCTTGAAGGATCTAATTTACTCCCTTGGTTTTAGTTTGATTCTTTATGCTGATGGTACTAAATTTACAGTTCAACACCAGGCTTCTCTCTTAAGCTCCAGACACATTTTTCCAATTTCCCTTTTGGGTAGACCCATGGGATCATTAAATATAATATGTCTAAAATTCTATGTGTCCTCTCTCCACTCCTCTTTCCCAGACCTGCTCTTCCTGCATTGTTTAACTGAACAGACGGCTCTAGCATCCACCCAATTGTACAAGCAAACACTGGGGAACCATCCTCAGGTCTTCTCTGCCCCGCACCTTCCATATCCAGTCAATCGTGGTGTTCCCTCAGTTGTGCCTCATTATGAAGGAGCTTTCCTCTAGCACTTCCTGCCTCCCACTGCTACTACCTCTGTTCAGGCCACCACAATCTCTCACTACTACTGCACCAGCTGCCTCACGGTCTTTCTGCTTTTACTTTTGCCCCACTATGATCTGTTCTTCACACTGCAGCCAGAGTGATCTTCCTGCAGCCCAAATCTAATCCATCAGTCCCTTCTGTGCCCCTGCACACCCTCACATACACAAAAACACAAACACACAGACACACACCCTCCAAACATTTCCGGTGGAACGTAGGCAACAGGCAGCAAGGAAAGGATTTTAAGCAGGAGAATAGTGTCATCAGATTTTCTACTTTTGCCTTTGGACTAAAATCAGGCTTCTGATAATATTTCACATCTCATCTATTTATCATTCTCTCTTTTCATTATATATCTGTACATGCCCCTAGATGTGTTCTGCTCTCTCTTGTCTGTGGAACTTTGCACATACTGTTGTTCCCCTTTTCTGTTCTTTTTCCATCTTTCTTCCCTTGGTTAATACTAGAACTTCCAAACTGAACTCAGATGTCATCTCTCCCCAAAAAGCCTCCCTACCCTCAGGGCTGCACTAAGTACCCACTCTGTGCTCCTACAACATCCACTGCATCCTGAACTGCAGGGGTCTGTTACTTGTCTGTCTGCTCAACTCGGTTGCAACCTTCTTGCAGGTGGGGACTGTGCCTTCATCATCTCTGAAACTCCATGTCCTGGCCCAGATCATAGCAGTCACCCTGTACATGTTTCTGGAATTTATAAATGCACAAATGTGATTGGTTAGTGTAAACACTCTTCTAATTAAAACTAAAGCTATCACAACAGAGAGACACCTTCTTTATAGAGGTGATTTATCCTTTAATGATATCCACAATCAGATGTCTCCCCTGTACACATTTCCACTGGAGCAATAATCACAGTGCCCTATTCATGGTCTCCTCATGATTTGTCTCTTTGAGAAACTGTAAATTCTCAGAATGTAGGCAGCTCAGTGTTTTATATTTGAATTTCCAATAGTGTTGGACACATAGTAAAATCTCAATAAACATTCCTTTGAAATTGAGAATCGAATAAGCTTGGATTCTATTCCAAAGATTCTCTTAAAATATTCAGAAGAGAGAGAGCAACATATATCAGTTTTAAACAGACTATTCCCATAAACACAGTTCAGCCTTCCTAATTTGAAGCCTTTTTTCCATTACCAGAACAAGACATATCCCATAAGAAGCAACAAATCATTAACAAGAGAGTCATGGAAGGCACCACCTATATTGTTTCCAGAGTCTTATCTTTTTTCATGTACCAACTAATTAAAGCTATAAAGTTACTAATGTCTCCAATTGTTCAGGTGTCTCAATATTTTAACCATATGTATTTTCTCAATTGTCAGCATCCATACTTCAAAAATCTTGAATTACATAGATGTCCTAAACCAGAGAGGGAGAAATTAATTTTCCATCGGGAGGGTTGTTTTGGATGTTATGTTAAAGTTCTTTGGATGATGAGGTGCAAAAACAGGTAGCCAGCCGAGAATGCCTGAAAGGAAGCTTTGTTACATCGAAGGGCCTGGATAGAGAGAGAGGAGAATGAGGGTGGCAGAGGGGCCCACTGGGTTTACCTAACCTGGGCTCCTGTGACAGTCCATGGCGGAGGAGGGAGAAGAGAACATGTGGGTACCGGGCTCTTGCCCTTATTGAGACCCAGAGGGTGGGGTAGTGCTTTCCCACAAAAAGCAGTTGGAAGGGATTAGAAGTTTCAAACTATACAGTACAAAAAACAGAAGCGGCAAGGGCCATTTGATGAAGCTTAGGGCAGCTCTTATCATCCAAACCATATAGATGTGCAGGCCTTGCTAGATGCAGTTATGCCCAGGCCAAGACTAGCTGGGGTATACACTCAAAAGGGGACGTTATGACTAGGCCAGGCAGGATGACAAGGCACCAAATATAATTTCTTTTATGCCACTACAAGGTGTACAAAATATCATTGATCAAGAAAAATGAAAAATACTGGGAAAACAGACAAATCGTGATTTAAAAACAAACTTATGAGGGTTGGGAAAGAATGTTCAAGTCCTGGTTACAACAGAGAAAGATGGAAGCAAGCAAGTACTAAAATTCACCCCAGTTCTGGTTAAATGTTAAGACTCTGTATGGTTGAATTGGGTTTCTGTAATATGAATACGTGAGCAACATTTTGCTATGACACATAGAAATAAATAGATGATAGAAATAAATAGAGTGGCCAGTGGAAGCAGTATACCTCAATTAAAAAAATAATACATATGATAAACCATTAATAGTAAGAGTTTAAATTGGGGCTCGCTGTAAATAAATGACTCAGGCTCCAGTATTGAGTGCTTCTTTAATTAGTTTAAACATGAGGGACACCTTGGCCATTTGTCCAACCCAAGGCCAAGACAACAATGAGATATATAGCTTGTAAATTGGCCATTACTTCTTTGCTGACCTTCTCCACTGCTGAAAGATGTGCTTTCTCCACGGTGGCCATCACTAAATCCCATCTAACAGACCACTGCTGACATCTGGGAGATTCTTTCCCATAGTGTTTCTTTGCCTTTCCTTGTTTCTGGTTTATCTTCCTTGCTCTAAACAAGCTTTCTTAAATGCTCTTAAGCCCCCAAATATTTCTTAATGATGTGATTGTGTCTATTTAGCAAACTAAACTATAAATCCATGAGGCAAGACAAGCCCCTCATCCTTTGGAAACACACTATCCTCCAGTTTGGCATAAATATCCAAATAACAAAAATGGCTCATAAGTTTGGAGCTAGCTGAGGGGACCAGTAAAGGGTGAGAATCACTTTTTACATTACCGTTTTTTTACATTACAATTTTAGTGATGGCTTGTTACAATATCTGTTTATTGGAGTTTGCCATAGACCAGGAACTGCAAGGTGGAGGGACAGTTTCAATGAAATATGATAGAAATAAATAGAATGGCCAGTGGAAGCAGAAGCACATAGGAGTAGGCCTCCTCTGAGGGGTCAGGAAAGGCTTCCTAGAAGAGATCATGTCTTTTTTTTTTTTTTTTTTTTTTTTAATCATCATTTTATTGAGATATATTCACATACCACGCAGTCATACAAAACAAATTGTACTTTCGATTGTTTACAGTACCATTACATAGTTGTACATTCATCACCTAAATCAATCCCTGACACCTTCATTAGCACACACACAAAAATAACAAGAATAATAATTAGAGTGAAAAAGAGCAATTGAAGTAAAAAAGAACACTGGGTACCTTTGTCTGTTTGTTTGCTTCCCCTACTTTTCTACACATCCATCCATAAACTAGACAAAGTGGAGTGTGGTCCTTATGGCATTCCCAATCCCACTGTCACCCCTCATAAGCTACATTTTTATACAACTGTCTTCGAGATTCATGGGTTCTGGGTTGTAGTTTAATAGTTTCAGGTATCCACCACCAGCTACCCCAATTCTTTAGAACCTAAAAAAGGTTGTCTAAAGTGTGCGTAAGAGTGCCCACCAGAGTGATCTCTCGGCTCGTTTTGGAGTCTCTCTGCCACTGAAGCTTATTTCATTTCCTTTCACATCCCCCTTTTGGTCAAGAAGATGTTCTCCATCCCACGATGCCGGGTCTACATTCGTCCCCGGGAGTCATATTCCACGTTGCCAGGGAGATTCACTTCCCTGGGTGTCTGATCCCACGTAGGGGGGAGGGCAGTGATTTCACCTTTCAAGTTGGCTTAGCCGGAGAGAGAGGGCCACATCTGAGCAACAAAGAGGCATTCAGGAGGAGACTCTTAGGCACAAATACAGGGAGGCCTAGCCTCTCCTTTGCAGCAACCGTCTTCCCAAGGGTAAAACTTATGGTAGAGGGCTCAACCCATCAAACCACCAGTCCCCTATGTCTGTGGTCATGTTAGCAACCATGGAGGTGGGGTAGGCGAATACCCCTGCATTCTCCACAGGCTCCTCAAGGGGGCACTACATCTTTTTTTTTTTTTTTCCTTGTTTGTCTTTTTTCTTTTTTTTTTTTTTTTTTAACTTTCCCTTACCTAGAAGAGATCATGTCTTATATTTGGGCAGAGGGATTTGGAAGGAGCCAAGTAGTGTGAGGGTGGTGTGCGCAAAGGCAGAAGCCTGAAATTGTCTCCTCTCCTACACAGAAGATATCTACTTTCTTACTCATTTTTCTGGCCATGAATAAAAAAGCAAGTCACATTGGAAATACTCTCTTTATTTACTGGTTTTTTTATAAAGATAAAATTGATTGCATTTTAATCTAGCATTCTTATTTGTGCCAGTTATTGAGACAGATAAGTACTTTATACACATTTCATTTAACCATCAAAACAAACTGAGAAAGTCATTAAAATATCCATTCTACAGAAGAATAAACTAAGATTCAGAGAAGTTAAGTGGATTGTCTAAAGAAATGTAGCCTTCAAGTGTCACAGCCTAGATTCAAATTGAGATTTAGAAATCAGACTCCACAGCCCTTGCGTGTTCTCCCACACCGGGCAGCTGGCCATGAACGAACCAGCAGAGAGGAAGCAGAAATATTTCAGGGAGTGGATACCAAAATATGATTTCCAAGCAATTTGAAGAAATTAATGTAATCCTGAATTAGTGTCCATGACTCTCTCCTGGTGTCTCTCCACTTTACATGACACTTAATTAAATGTAGCATGATTGGATCCCAAAGAGCAAGATTTGGGGTCATCATCTTCAATTTGCTGTGGCCTAGGAATGGCTCAGTTCTAAATACTAGACCTGATACTACATAATGACTAATATCTGCCATGGGCTTTGCTATTGTGGAGAGTACCTACCCATATATTATCAGATATGATTTTTATCACTGTGCTATGGAGTTGACAGAGTGGGTGTTAACTGTATTATTATCACCAGTTGACAGGGGGATCTGGAGCCCAGAGATGGTGCTTTGCTCAAGCCACATCGCACAGTGAACATATGGTGATGCCAGAGACAGAACCAGGTCAGGCCACCTGCTGTCATTAAACAGGAAAATCAAGGTCATTACTGAGAAGTCAAATTTTCTGCTTCCAGTTTACAGGCAGGAGAGAGCAATTGAGATAAAGAGAGGAAAACTTAGCAGCTGCTCTCAATCCTGAACTTTCAGGGTTGAAAAGAGCCCCAAGCCTCATCCAATGCAGTTGGCACCCCTGCTGACAACCGGACAACTATGGCAAAGGGACCAGTATGAGACACTGGGCCTGCCCCCCTGCCGCAGGCATCTGGGAACCAGCAGGAGCATGGGGGACATTGGCTCAGCACTGACGGAATGGGGCTTGTAGCCTGTGCAAGAACACTCCTCTCCCACCAGGCTGGGGAATCATCGTGCTGATACAAATCAGTGTTTTTGGTTGGATGCTGAGACTGATTGGAAGTGCAAGTAATAGCACAGTTCTCTTACTTTCTCTCCCAGAGTGCAGACAAACAGCTCAGATTTGTCTCTAAAAATAGATTCTTTTTTCCAATCTTCAGGTACTTTTAATCAAGTAAACTCAGAAATTATTGCCAAGATGAAAAGACACTTTGGATATAAGGGCAGTCAACAAGTTTGTTTCATTTTGTCTACGTCAATGAATATAGAAAACCAAATGGGAGCTTGTCACAGATTTAAAGAAAACCTCAGGTAGGAAATAAAATCCACCCCCAGTGTACCAGAATGCTATTTATTTTCTCCGTATTTATGGCTGAATAACATTCCATTGTGTGTAAATACTCATTTTATTTATCCATTCATTGGTTGGCGGACACTTGGGTTGCTTCCATCTTATTGCAACTGTGGAAAATGCCACTAGCAACATCGGTGTGCAAATATTGGTTCAAGTCCCTGCTTTCAATTCTTTTGGATATATACTTAATAGTGGGATTGCTAGGTCATACATTAGTTAGTTCTATGCGTAGCTTTCTAAGGAATTGACAGTCTTCCACAGCGGCTGCACCATTTTACATTAACACCTGTTTCTCTGCATCCTCTCCTACTATTTCCATTTTTTAATAGCATCCATTCTGATGGGTATGAAATGGCATTTTATTGTGCATTTGATTTGCATTTCCCTGGTAGCTAATGATGTTGAACATCTTCTCACGATCTTTCTGGCTGTCTGTATATCTTCTTTGGAGAGATGTCTACTCAAGTATTTTTCCCACTTCTTAATTAGATTGTTTGTCTTTTTGTTGTTAAGTTGAAGGATTTATTTATATATTCTGGATATTAAACTTTTAAAAGATGTGTGGTTTCCAAATATCTTTCCCATTATGTAGGCTGTCATTTGATTTTCATGATAAAGTCCTTTGAGATGCAAAAATTCTTAATTTTTATGAGGTCCTATATAACTATTTTTTCTTTTGCTGCTTGTGTTTTAGGTGTGAAGTCTAACAAACCATTGCATAACACAAAGCCCTGAGGATGCTTCCCTCCTCTTCTAGGAGTTTGGTAGTTCTGGCTCTTATATTTAGGTCTTTGATCCAATTTGATTTGACCTTTGTACAAGGTGTCAGTCAGAGGTCCTCCTCTTTTTTTTTTTGCAAATGGAGATCTAGCACCATTTGTTGAAAAGACTATTTTTTCCCAACTGAGTGGTCTTTGCACCCTTGTGAAAATTCAGTTGGCCATAACTGTAAGGGTTGCTTTCTGAGCTCTCAATTCTATTCCATTGGTCCATATGTCTGTCCTTGTGCCAGTACCATGCTGTTTTGATTACTGTGTCTTTATAATAAGTTTTAGGATTGGGAAATATGAGTTCTCCAACTTCATTCTTCCTTTTCAAGATGGCTTTAGCTATTTGGGATTACTTACACTTCCATATAAATTTGATGATTAGCTTTTCCATTTCTGCAATGAAGTTTGTTGAAATTTTGACTGGGATTGTGTTGAATCTAAAAATTGCTTTGGGTAGGATTTACCTTTTAATTATATTTAGTCTTCCAATCTAAGAACATGGAATGGCCTTCCATTAATTTAGGTCTTCTTTGGTTTCTTTTAGAAGTTTTTTGTAGTTTTCTGTGTACAAGTCCTTTACATCCTTAGTTAGATTTAATCCTAGACATTGGATTCTTTAGTTGCTATTTTGGTTAGTATATTTTCTTGATTTTCTCTTCTGATTGTTCATGATTGTGTATATAAACACTACTGATTCTTGGGTGTTGATCTTGTACCTGGCCACTTTGCTGAATTCATTTATAAGTTGTGGATGTTTCAGGATGTTTCATTTCTTGTGGATGTTTCAGGATTTTCTGTAAATGGGATGGTGTCATCTGCAAATACAGAAAGTTTTACTTTTCTCTTTCCAATTTTTATTTCTTTTTCTTACCTAGTTTCTCTGTCAAGAACTAACAGTACAGTGTTGAATAACAGGGTTAACAGTGGGCATCCTTATCTTCCTTATCTTTTTCCTGATCTTAGAGTAAAAGCTTTTAGTCTTTCACCATTTAGTGGGATCTTAGCTGTGGGCTTTTCATATATAACTCTTATCATGGTGAGAAAGTTTCCTTCTATTCATAATGTTCTAAATGTTTTTATCAAGAAGGGATACTGAAAGTTGTCAAATGCCTTTTCTGCATCAATTGAGCTGGTCATTGTTTTGGTTTTTTTTTTTTTCCTTCATTCTGTTAATGTGGTTTATTACATTGATTTCCTTAGGTTGAACCATTCTTGCATACCAGGGGTAAATTTCTCTTGATCACAGTTTATAATGCTTTTAATATGCTGTTGGATCCTATTTGCTAGTATTTTATTGAGGATTTTTGCATCTATATTCATTAGAGAAATTGGCATGTAGCTTTCTTTTCTTGTGGTATCTTTATTTGGCTTTGGTATGAGGGTGATGTTGGACTCATTGAATGAATTAGGGTTTGTTCCCTCCACTTCAATTCTTTAGAAGAGTTTGAGGAGAATTTGAGCTGTCTTCTTGGAATGTTTGATAGAATTCCCCTGTGAAGCCATCTGACACTGGATGTTTCTTTGTTGGGTGTTTTTGACCACCGATACAATTTTTCACTAGTCATTATTGATTGAGATCTTCTGTTTCTTCTTGAGTCAATGTTTGTGCATCTAAGAATTTGTCCATTTCATCTATGTTATCTAATTATTGGCCTACAGTTGTTCATAGTATCCTCTTACAGTCCTTTTAATTTCAGCAGGGTCAGAAGTAATGCCCCCTTTTCATTTCTGAAATAAAAACTTCATTTTTTTATCCACTCTCTTTTTTTCTTTGTCAGTCTAGTAGATGGTTTTTCAGATTTATTGATCTTTTCAAAGAGCCAGCTTTTGGTTGGTTTATCCTCTCTATTTTTTTTTTTTTTTCCATTTCATTTATTTCTGCTTTAATCTTTGTTATTTCCTTCCTTCTGCTTGCTTAGAGGTTTACTTTGCTCTTCTTTTTCTAGTCTTCTAGTTTTGAAGTTAGGTCTTTGATTTCAAGTCTTTCTTCTTTTTTCAATGTAAACATTTAGAGCCATAAACTTCCTTCCCAGCACTGTCTTCCCTGCATCCCGTAAGTTTTGTTATGCTGTATTTTCATTCACCTCAAGTTATTTCCTAATTTTGCTTGTGATTTCCTCTTTAACCCAATGTTTCTTTAAGACTATATTGTTTAATTCCCACATATTTGTGAGGTTTCCATTTATCTCTCTGTTACTGATTTCTAGCTTCATTCCATTGTGGTCATAGAATATACATTGTATGATTTCAATAATTTTGAATTTATCGAGCCTTGTTCTGTGACAAGAAATATGGTCTCCTTGAGAATGAACCATGTGCACTTAAGAAGAATGTGTATTCTGTGTTTGTTTGGTGAAGTGTTTTCTATATGTCTATTAGGTTGACTTGATTTAGAATATCATTCAAGTCTTTTACGTCCTTATTTATCTTCTGACTAGATGTTCTATCCATTATTGGTGTGTTAAAGTCTCATACTATTAATGGAGAACCATCAATTTCTCCTTTTAAACTGTCTGTTTTTAGTCCCTATAATTTATGGCTCTGTTCTTAGATACATATATTTATAATTGTTACATCTTCTTGTTGAATTGTCCCCTTTATCACTATATAATGACTCTCTTTTTTCCCTCATAACTGTTTTTGACTTGCAGTCTATTTTATTCAATGTTCATATAGGCACCCCAGCTCTCTTTTCATCACTAGTTGCATGGTATATATTTTGTCCATCTTTCACTTTCATCCTACTTGTATCTTTGAATTTAAGGAGACTCTCTTGCAGATAGCATATACGTGGGTCATGCTTTTTTATCCAGTCTGCCAATCTGTCTTTTGACAAGGGTTAACCATTAACATTTAAAGTCACTACTGTTAATGCTTGACATTCTTCTGCCTTTTTGATATTTACCTTTTTTATGTCATACCTTTTTTGTCCCTCGATTCTTTCATTAATACCTACTTTTATATTTATTTGCTTTTTTGTGTTATACCATATTGAGTGCCTTCTCTTTTCTATCTGGATATATTTTTCATCTATTTTCCTTGTGGTTACCATGGTGTTAAAATTTAACATACTAAATATATAATAATCATATTTAGTTTCAATGCAACTTAACTTCAAAAGCATGCACATATAATTTTCCTATATGCTTCCACCCCTCCCCACTTTATTTTTGTACTTGGTACCACTTATAACTTTGTACAGTGTGTCCAAAAACCTAGATTTATCATTATTTTTCATGTATTTGCCTTTTAGCACATGCAGGAAGTAAGAAGCTGAGTTCCCTACCAAACAATACACTAAAATACTGACATTTATAATTGCCAAAATGGTTACCTTTACCACAGGTCTTTATTTCTTTATGCTTTATTTCTCAGCTTTTGTTTATCTGGGAATATTTTAATCTCCTTCTCATTTTTGAAAGAAAGTCTCCCTGGATATAAAATTCTTGGCTGGCAATTGTAGTCTTTCAGTACTTTAAATATTATAACCCACTCCTTCTTGCCACCATGCTTTTCTCTTGCAGCTTTCAGGACTCTCTCCTTGCCCTTTGCATTTGATAGTGTGATCAATATATGATAGGGTTTATTTTGTCCATATTTATCCTGTTTGGTGTTCTCTGGGCTTTTTGGATGTGGATATTTACAACTTCTGCTAAGTTTGGAAAGTTCTATTATTTGACTTTTCTTTCTGCCCCTTTCTCTTCTTCTTTTCCCTCTGGGACTTCATAATGCATGTATTGGTATGCCTGATGGTGTCCTGGAGGTGTCTTAGGTTATTTTCACTTTTCATAATTCTTTTTCTTTCTTAGCCTTTGCCTGACTCATTTCAAGTGTCTTGTCCTCAAGTTCACTGATTCTTTCTTCTGCCAGCTGCAATCTGCTCTTGATACTCTCCTGGGCATTTTTCCTTTCAGTTACTGTGGTCTTCAACTCCAGTAGTTCTGTTTGGTTCCTTTTTAAAATGCTTATCTCTTCACTAAGATTATCATATTGCTCATTCATTGTTTTCCTGATATCCTTTAGTTGTTTCTCTTTATTTTCCTTCATCTCCTTGGGCATTTTTATGATCATTTTTTAAAGAGCTTTGTTTGGTATGTCCACACTCTTATCCTATTCGTTTGGTGTTTTCTTTATTTTTATCTCTTCCTGTGGATAACCACCATGTTCTATTTCTTTATTTGTCTTATACTATTTTGTTGCACACTGTAAATTTCAATATTTTAAAATGTTAACTCTGGGATTTATTCCCTGCTATGTTTGTTTGTTGATTTTGTAATCAGCTGTTGATAAGACAGATATTTTCTTGGGCCTCAGCCCTCCTATAAGGAAGTCTGCCCAAGGCAAATGCAGTTGCAGGGTTTCCCTGTCTTTCTGGGCCTTTCTTGTCCTGAATTTGCTTATTAGTTGTTGTAGAGTTCCCCTGTTTACAGGAATTTGGTTGTCCCTTCTGTTTCCCAGGAGATGGGCCTCCACTCCTGGGTGTTTGAAGCCAGAAAGCCTTTTCCCCAGATTGTCTACCTCTATAGTTCTTTACATCTCTTTCCTTTTCTCAAGCTGCTTCTGCCTGGAGGGCAAATTCTTGGAAGAGGGCATGCTGGAGAGGACTCTCCCAAGTCAGTCTTTTCCAGTCAAAACAGGGCCAGGGACCCATGAAGGGGATGCCAACCAGTTCCACGTTGCTCATAATTCCTCAGCCTCTTCCTCCCACTCTTCCCTGGATGCAGTACAGTGTTCTTACAGCCTCCAGGTGTTTCAGACAGTTCCTTCCTGTTTAATAGTTGTTCTGGTGGAAGAACAAAGTCCTGGAGCTCCCTACACTACCCCACCATCCTCTCACAATCTCTCAGGCTGACTGGTTTACTTTTTATTTCCTTTTCTTGCTTTATTGCACTGGCTAGAACTTCTACCATTATGTTGAGTAGGAGTGTGAGAGAAGACATCTTTGCCTTGTTCCTAATCTTAGGGGGAAAGCATGCAGTTTATCACCATTAAGTAAGATAAGTAAGGAATTATGTACCATGATCAAATGGAGTTTATTGCAGGGATGCAAGGCTTGTTCAATATTTGAAAACCCATATTCCACCATATGAATAGACTAAAGAATAAAAATTACATGACCATATCAATTAATGCTGAAAAAGCATTCAGTAAAATTCATCACCCATTCATGATAAAATTCTCTGAAAAAAAATAGAAATAAAGGGAACATCTTCAACTTGATAAAGGGCATCTACCAAAAACTTAGACCTAATATATTACTTAATGGTGAATTCTATCTGCTAATATTTTGTTAAAGCTTTATGTATTTAAATTTGTGGGTTATATTGGCCTGTATTATTTGTGTGTATCTGTTGTCCATGTACACTGTCTTTGTCTGGTTTTGATATTAGTATAATAATAGTTTCATAAAATGAATTGGGAAATGTTTCCTCCTCTTCTATTTTCTGAAATAGATTGTGTATAGTTGTTATTGATTCTTTAAATATTTGGCAGAATTTTTCAGTGAAATTGTTTGGGCCTGGATAGCTCTTTTTTGCAGAGTAATCAAATTATCAATTTGATTTCCTTAATATTTATAGGACTACTCAGGTTATCTGTTTCATACTGGGTAAGTTGTGGAAGTTTGTGTTTCTCAAGGAGTTGGCCCACTTCATCTAAGTTGTCAAATTTATGTGTCTGGGGTCATTATCCTTGTTCTTTATGCAGGATCTGTAGTGATATCCCCTGTCTCATTCATGATATTAATTTGTGTCTTCACACTTGTTTTCTTTTTCAGTCTTGCTACAAGTTGGCCAATTTTTTATCATCTCAAATAACCAGCTCTTTATTTCATTGATTTTATCATTTTTTTGTTTTCAAATTCTTAATTCTGCTCTTATATTTATTATAACCTTGTTTCTGTTTACTTTAGTATGCTGTTCTTTTTGTAAGTTCTTGAGGTAGATTATCGATTTGAAACTTTTTCTCTTTTTTAATGTGTGAATTTTATGCTACAAATTTCCCTTCTCAGTACTGCTTTAACTGTGTCCCTCAAATTTTGATACATTGTATTCTCATTTTAATTCAGTTCAGTATAATATTTTGATTTCCCTTGAGTCTTCCTCCTTGACCTATGTATTATTTAGAAGAGTGTTGTCTAGTTCCAAGTGTTTGGAGATTTTTCTGTTATATTTTTGTTATTTATTATACTTTGATTCTGTTTTGGTCAGAGAACACACTCTGTATGATTTCAATACTTTTAAATTTGATGAGAGTTGTTTTATGGCTCCAGATATGGTCTATCTTGGTATATGACAAAATACGTATTCTATAAATGTTGATTAGATCCTGGTGGTTGATAATTTTGTTGAGTTCTCCTGTCTCTTTACTGATTTTCTGTCTAGCTGTTTTATCACGTTTTGAGAGAAGGGTATTGAAGACTCCAACTCTAATTCTGCATTTATTTATTTCTCCTTTCAGTTCTATCAGTTTTTGCTTCACGTATTTTGCAGCTCTATTGTTTGGTGCCTACACATTTAGATTACTATGTCTTTTTGGTAATTAACCTTTTTATCATTATATATTGTCCCTCTGTGCCAGTTTGAATGTATTATGTCCCCCAGAAAAAGCCATATTCTTTGATGCAGTCCTGTGAGGCAGACATTTTGGTGCTGATTAGATTTGCATGGAAATGCACCCCACCCTACTGTAGGTGATAACTCTGATGAGATATTTCCATGGAGGCATGGCCCCACCCATTTAGGGTGGGCCTTGATCAGTGGAGCCATATAAATGAGCTGACAGGCGGAGGGAACTCAGTGCACCTGTGAGTGACATTTTGAAGAGGAGCTATAGCCAAGAGGGACACTTTGAAGAAAGCACAGGAGCTGTGGATGAGAGACATTTTGAAGAAGGCCATTGGAAGCAGACTCTTGCTATGGAGAAGCTGAGAGAGGACAAATATCCCAAGTGCAACTAAGAGTGACATTTTTTGAGGAACTGCAGCCTAGAGAGGAACGTCCTGGGAGAAAGCCATTTTGAAACCAGAACTTTGGAGCAGACGCCAGCCGCGTGCCTTCCCAGCTAACAGAGGTTTTCAGGACACCATTGGCCATCCTCCAGTGAAGGTACCCGATTGCTAATATGTTACCTTGGACACTTTATGGCCTTAAGACTGTAACTGTGCAACCAAATAAACCCCCTTTTATAAAAGTGTTTCGCATTCTGGCAGCATTAGCAAACTAGAACACCCTCTCTGTCTCTAGTCATTTTCGTTACTCTGAAGTCTACTTTATCTGATATTGATATAGGTACTCCTGCTTTCCTGTGATTAAAATTTACGTGATATATTTTTTTCCACCCTCTTACTTTTAACCTACCCATACTGTTATATTTAAAGTGAATGGCTTATAGTCAGCATATAGTTGGATCTTGTATTTTAATCTATTCTGCCAATCTCTGTCTTCTAATTGTTGCATTTAAATGATTTATTTATAATATAATTATTTATTGATATGTTAGGGCTTAAGTCTACCATTTTATTATTTGTTTTTTGTTTGTTTTTTCTGTGTTTTAAATTTCTCTGTTTTCTTCATTCTTCATTCCTATGGGATGCTTCAACATTTTTAGAATTCCATTTTCATTTATCTATAGTGTTTTTGAGTGTACAGCTTTTATGGCTTTTTTAGTGTTTGCTCTAGGGATTATCTTATCTATACATAACATTTCACAGTCTACTGGTATCATCCTTTTACCACTTTGAGTGTAATATACTCTCCCTCATTTATAATATAATCGTCTTAAATATTTCCTCTGTGTACATTTAGAATCACATCAAACATTTTAATTTTTGCATCAATTGTCAAACATAATTTTGAAAAATCAGTTGTACTTATCTATCTATATTTTTGCTATTATGTTCTCTCTTCTTTATTGATATTCTGTTTCTCTTTGTTTAGTGTTTCCTTTCTATTTATAGAACTACTTTTGCCCTTATTTTAGGGTAGGTCTGCTTGTGACAAATTCTCACATTTTTCCTTCATCTGAGAATATCATGGTGCCCCTTTCAATCTTGTGGGATATTTTATGTAGTATAGGATTCTATGTTGACAATTATTTTCTTACAGCATTTGAACAATATTGTGTTGTACATTTTAGCCTCCATGGTTTCTGATGAGAAATCTACTGCTATGCAAATTGGTTTTTCCATAGAGGTAAAGTGCTCTTTTACTCTAGTTGTTTTCAAGATTTATTCTTTGTCTTTAGTTTTCAGAATTTCAGCTCTATTTTTGTATTTTGGCATTAATTTCTTTATCCTGTGTGGAATTTGCTCAGCTTCCTGATCTTCAGGTTTATTTTTCTTGCCAAAATTTAGAACTTTTCTGCAATTATTTTTTTCAAGTACTTTTTCAGGTTTCCTTTTTCTCTTCTTCTGAGACTCTGATGACAAGAATGCTCAATCTTTTGTTATAGTCCCACAAGTATAGGAGGTCCTGTTCATATTCTTTTCAGTGTATTTTGTCTCTACTTTCAGTTTAGGTAATTGCAATTATTCTGACATTCAGTTTACCGATTCTTGCCTCTGTTTTTTCCATTCTGCTCTTGATCCCATCCACTTCACTTTTCATTTCATTGGTCATATTTTTTTCTAAAGCTTTCATTTGATTCTTCTCTAAATCATCTCCTTCTTTGCTGAGACAGTTTCATTGCTGAGGCTATCTTTTCATTTGTTTCATGTGTGTCTGAAATTGCTCATTAAATCATTTTTATCATGGTTCCTTTAAAATCTTTGTCAGATAATTCCAGCATCTCTGACATCATGATGTCAACATCTAGTGATTGTCTTTTTCTATTTAATTGGAGGTTTTCCTGGTTCTTGGCATGAGTGATTTTTCATTTGAAACCTGGAGTATTATTTGGGGTATTATGTTATGAGAATCTAGATCTTATTTAAAACTTCTGTTTGGATTGGGTTTTTTGAACACAACTGTGGTATTGGGAGGTGGGCCCTATCTTCTTATGCCAGGTGGAAGTAGAAACGCAGGTTCCCCTCTCAGACTCTGTTGACATCTGTAAAAAGGGGAGCACCTCATTACTGCTTTGTGGGAGTGGGTATTCTAACTCCCTATGTGGTCTTCATTGACCATGTACTGAGGGTGACCTCCTTACCACCAGAGGATGGTAAAAGTCCTGAATTTACCATAGGTCTACTCTGACACCACTCCAGAAGGAAGGGGGAAGGGTCCTTCATTATTGTCAGATAGTGATGGATGGCCACTAACACTGAGGGCAGGGAGGACATTATAGGCTGATAGAGATGAAAGTCTCAGCTACCTACTTGGCCTTCTATTAAAGGATGTTAAGACACCTCATTTCAGCCTTTCAAGAGTGGAAGTCTGGGCTCCCCGCTTAGCCTTTGCTGATGTGGATGGGGGTGGAGTTACAGTTTTTTCTGTGGCATTTGTCTGGAGAAGAGTCATCATTGCTTAAAGGTTTTGTCTTGCTAGTTTTCTCCTTTCCTGGTCCTTTGACTAGAGAAAGCAAGCTTTATTCAGACTTATTTTTTGTCTGTACCTGTTGACAGTTTTGGTATGCTGAATTCTTCAGCTCCAAATCTAGGATAAATGAGGCAAAAGGAAAACCCAGAGAACTTACTACTATGTTGTTCCTCAGGTTCCAGAGGTCCTTAGCCAGTCTGCCTTTTTCTCTCTACTTTCAGAGTCTTCTTCTGCCTGATATATATATAGATATAGATAGATATAGATATAGATTAGATATAGGTATAGATATAGATATAGATATATAGATGTAGATATAGATATATCCAGAGCTTCATAGTGTGTGTGTGTGTGTGTGTGTGTATACATATATATCTCCAGAGCCTAATAGTTGTACTTAGCGAGAGGAAAGCAAAACATTTGTCTACTTCCCAGTATTGCTTTTGAGGCCCCTTACAAGGACAGTTCCTTAAGCTGCAAGCTGAGAAATGTGAGTAGACATGATAGGTAACCCTGCCTTGGAAAAGCATTTAATGGACAGCTATCTATCAGTGTTAATCATGCTATGAGGCAATAGGCAGACTCATGGCAGGAATTCAAGCACCTCAGGTTTTCATTGTAATGGAGCAGCTTCAGGAGTATCCTCAAAAGCAGAATGCAACAAGAATAAGGATCTGTGGTTCAGGTAACATCTACCAGACCTGAGAAAATAAAGCAAGAGTTCACCACTGGGGCTCCAACAGGAGGATAACCCTGAGGACCAGAAATAAAATTCCTTAGTATCTTTAATCATCCAAATGCTATTTTTATATAGGTATTATTCCCTGTCTTCTATAACAAAAAAATTAGTCCAACAGCAAGTCAAGTTAGGAATTTTCCTCTATAGTGTTCCATGTAAAAAGAGGTCTATGCTATGAAATAAAGAAGTGTAAGTCTGTAATAGCCAGTGGTGATGCTTACAGTACCCTGTGGCCCTGCAGAGACAGTCACATCACATTAAAGGCTCCAAGCCCAGTTAACAAACTGGAACTAAGCAAAGGGACTAGGGTGAAGGGAAGCACTTAGAAGAACATCTAGAGAAAGATAGGCAGTTCAGAAGAGAAAGGGTAAGAAATAATTGGGGTCATTCTCGGAGATCTGCAAAAATTGAAAACTAGAAGGTAGAAAGGATTTGTTCTCTGTAAGGACATAGCCTTTATTCTAACAATAAATAAATAATTTCTGTCAGAATAAAATTCACCACTTAGCCCTAATATAAAGTAAAAATTCACTGAAGTTGGCAAAAAAAAAAAACCTGTTACATTTTTCCTCTTTGTTTCATTCTATGTACAGGCCTGTAAGTTCTTTATAGAAAGCAGTCATTAGACCAAAAGATATGAAAATAAAAGCACATTTTGTCCTTCATATTAGAAAAATGCTTTGTCTTGGGTTTCCGGGTTTTTATTGTTGTTGTCCATTTTCTGAGAACAAGCTCTCAAATAGCGGCAACTTGAGAAAAATCTATGCCATAAAAACAAATTCAGAAACTTGACTGGAAATGTAAAAGAGTCAGGAGGGGAATAAAGAGTTTTGTGGGCAAACACTAAGCAAATTAAATATGCTTAAAATATCTTAAGGGTAATTGGGAAGTAGCATGATGCTTTTAGCATCGCTCATGGGTAGTAAACACCCATAGCCATAATTCTGCTGCCTTTTGGAAAGTCTGTCCTGGACATAGTATCTGACCCAGGTCATAGCTCTGCAGTGACAATGCCTAGGAAGGCAGGCAAGGATTTGCAACCAGAGTTTGTTTTGACTACACTTGCGTAACAGGCTTTGGCTTTCAGTACTCCTTCCTTCTCAACCCCTCTTCTCAGTACATATCCCCGCCGCCCCGCCCTTGCTTCTCTTTAGGGATGCCCAGCTCCCTGATTGGACCAAAGCTCTAGTCATTCCATTTTCTGTTCCCCGAATCCCTTAGAACTCTTTGTTCTAGTAGATAATTATGTATTGGTTGATCCAGTTAAAATAAAAAGCCAGCTAATCTGATTTATCTTTGAGGCAAGACAGTGCCCCAGACCAGGTAAAATATCCATATCTCTAAAGGGTTCTTTGGGAGTAAGGCAAATAGTAGAATGTCTGGTCCTTCAGGAAAGTAGGAAATACACTTGGTAGGGTAGGTCCCAAGTATCAGGATTTTATTACTTACCTGACAGCATGTGAAGCTTCACCTTCTGCTACCACCTTGGGCTACCTTCTTCAGTACCATTACTAAGTCACTATCAGATATGCTACTCCCAGGTAATGGGGCTATGACATTTACTCTTTTGTAATAGGCTTTGGATCCTAGAGGGTACATTTGTTTTCAAAGGAAGATACCTTAAATATCTAAAGTACTTTCTGTATAGTAAGAATCTGTGAAATACATGTGATTTCCTCAATTTGAATATTCTCATTAGATGAACTCCCATCTGAAAAAAATAAAGATTTATTCAACTCTGATATCATTTACTCAGACTTGAAATTTACCCTCTATATTCCAATATACCAATCACTAATTGAATGATGTTGACAGAAGTCCTCTACTGGGCCAGAGCCTGGGCATTTTCTCCCTCATATATACAATAATTGGTGCATTGGTCTAGGTGTTGCCTGTTGAATCAAGCTGCATCTTACCTTGGAGTGTTATCAAAAATGCAAATTATGTGTTTCAATTGGATGAGAGAAAGACAGAACTACAGACTGGATCCCTGATTAAAATAAAACCACCTGATATATACTCAGCACTTCCAATGTGCCAGGTACTATGGTAAGTGCATTGCATACCACAACTAATTTAATTTTCACTACAAACTTCTAATTTAGTTATTTTTATGCCTACTTTGCAGATGAAGTAACTGTGATTTAAAGAATTTAAGTAACTGGCTCAAGTTCCCACAGGAAGTGTTAGTCGAAATTGGGATCCAGTTCTCTCTGACTCTAAATTATGCAGACTAACAATCATTACTAGTCTAGTAATCATTACCAGTAAGACTAAAAATGTTTCTTCCTTTCATCAATAAAAAGATTATGGATTTTTCTATAGAAGTAGCCCCTTTTTTGTTTATTTTGATTCATCTTCAGAAATAAACACCCAAAAATTCCATCCTATATAAGCATATTTAAATACTAGATATTTATTATATATTATGACAATCATTGAAGAATAAACAACTAATTTAAAGAAAATGTGAGAAATGAAATAAAAATTACCATCTTGATAGTCTAGTCTTATTATGAAGCAAACTAAGGAATTATCTGAAATAACCATGGTGATGTTACTTGGAATGAATTTGTGTGCCTTAAAACACAAATATTTAATCTCTGTAATTAAGCAATTGTTGTGCTTAAAAAATTCTCCTTCACTTCATAGAAAAAGGACAGCGGTGACCTATCTGTAGGGGAAATTATTTCCTATATTGTATCACAAACCTTGCCCAAAAAAGAGGTAAATCATTCTGGTTACAGATTTATTCACATTAGGAAATACTCAGCTTCTAGCAGTTCAGGTGCATTAGTCAAGATAGGCTAGGTAACGCTCAATAAAAATAACAACCTCAAAACATGACATTTCATGATTTAAAACCACAAAGTTATATGGCCTTCTTTCAGATCATCTGGGAGGCTCAGCTCATCACAGTCATCCAGGCACCCAGGCTGGTGGAGCAGCCACCATCTCAAATGTTGCTTTTCCCCATGCCAGATGGAAAAGAGAAAATCTTGGGTCTCTCATAAGTATTAAATGCTTTGGCCCAGAAGTGATGCACATCCCTTCCACTCACAATTAGTTGGTCACAAGGGGGCCAGAGAAAGTGACCCTCTCGTGTGCCCATGCCAGGGTGGAATAGGGGACAGGTGTTGTTACGGGCTGACACAGCAGTTCTTGTTTTTCATTTGTCCTTTCTGCATCCACTTTGTAGAAATACATGCATTTTCTTGTGACTTCTTTGTGCCTTACAACATAATTTTTTTACTTTTACAGTCCTGTGGTTATCAAGGAATATTTAGAACAAACTAGTTGCCTTTTGAAAAATTCTTGTGATTATTGTAGTGAAACAAACTCTGATGGAGTTTAGTTCTCTTCTGAACAAAGAGGTCATACAGTTTATCCATGTACTCAGCTATGAAAAAGAAAAAAAATATCATATTTGGGGATTGAAAAGCATTACTTTAAGATTTTGTACTCATTTTTATTGATAGAACAACTCTTCCCGTACTAAAAACTAAAGTGAGAAGATTGTGGTAAGATGGCAGAGTAGGAGCTCCAAGACTCAGTCCTTCCACCAAAACAACTATAACCAGGAAGTAACTGTCTGAAACAACTATTTTGAAACCCTGGAGGCCATAAGAACATTGTATAGTATCCAGAGAAGAGCAGGAGGAAGAGGCTGAAAAATCAGTAAAGAATAATACATTGCTGTCTCCATGCAGTGGCTACCAGCACCCACCAGTAACCATCCCCCTCTCTCACAGCAGGCTGCCCAGGAGCCAAGACCCTGACTAGCTCACTGCTGACAAATAGTGATATAAAAATCCTATTCCTCAAAAACAGGGGTGGGCACAGCTGCTCACAGCATTTGATCAGCAACTTCAGTCCACTGGAGGCCCAGCTCTGAGGGCAGCTATCTCTTCAACACTCCCAGACAAAGGTGGCAGAGTGCTAGAAAAAGAAGAACAATGGAAACACAAAGTGAACTGAAGAAAGGAAATAACAAAGATTAGAGTGGAGGTAAGTGAAATAGAAAACAAAAGAAGAGAGAGAATCAACAAACCAAGAGCCCCAGAGAACCTGAGAGACAAGGACACACCCACAGAAGCTGAGAGGAAGCCACTGAAGTCAGAAGCAAGAAGCAATGAAACTCAGGAGAGAAGGACCAGCAGACTTGTGCCATGTGTCTTCCCATGTGACAGAGGTGTCTTGGATGCCAGGGGCCTTTCTTCAGAGACCAGATATCATCCTGTTGATGCCTTAATTGAGATGTTTTCACAGCCTTAGAACTGTGAATTGTAAGTTAATAAATCCCCATTGTAAAAGCCAATTCATTTCTTAAAACTTATTACAACACCACAGTAATCAAAACAGCATGGTACTGGCCCTGCTGCCACATGGGAGCCATGGTGGCCTCTGAGGCTGTGGCAGCAAGCCCTGCAGCTCTGCACTTGGGCACTCGGGCTATCCCAGTGGCCGTGAGGGGAGCTGCTGCCACCTGGCACCCATGGGGTCCCCCGGAAAGGCTGAGGGGCAGCCAGCCATGGCCCACAAGGGCAAGGCTGCAGCCAGCATTGCTGGCACTGACTGCCTGGGAGCCCATCCAGCCACTGGTGACCAAGCTGTCCCATACTATACACACCAACATCCCGTGTATCGTACTTGGCTGTGGCAAGATCCCACCCCACAGCCCTGCACTCAACATGTACCTGGTCAAGAGCCACTGCCTGCAGGACGGCATAGTAAATCCAACAAAAAGGAAAGATTTGAAAACTATACCAAAATTTTACTGTTGTCCAATTGAAGGATGACCTACAGGCCCTGACAGACCATTTTCTCAATTCTCTCTTATAAAACAGCACTTTATGAAAATGCATGCTGAAAAGAAGCGTAAGTGTAGGAAGTGCAGCAATTCTTATGGTAATGAATGGGACTTGAAAAGACACATGGAAGATTGTGGCAAGACCTTCCATTGCACATGTGGCTGGCCCTACAGCAGAACTGCCTTGCGGTCACGCATCTACCAAACTGGCCATGAGATTCCTGCTGAGAACAGGGATCCATCTAGCAAGAAAAGGAAAATGGAGAATTCCACAAACAACCAGAAGTTGTCAAAAAAGACCATTGAACCACTGATGGATAAACTAACCTCTAGACCAGACACTCAAGAACTAGGAACCTCAGAAATTAAGCTAGCAGCTTCCTTTGAAGACTCTTGCAGCTCTAATGCCAGAAAAGAGATTTTTACAACACCTCCAAGATATCCTGCCTGTTATGCAGTTTTCTCCTATCCCTGTCTTTGTGCCCACTATGGCCAAGTCCTTGGCCCAGCCTGTGGTAGTAGGTGTGGATCATCAGGGCTCTGCCACAGGTGCCATTCACTGAGTTCCCTTGTCCATAGGAACCCTGATCCTCTGCCTAAATTCAGAGGCTTGCTCTCTTAGAGAGAGACTGCCTCTCCCCAAAATTGTGAATCCCTTGGCTGTAGAGCCAATTAGTACAGGTATTCAAGTGAACTTGGGTAAAAGTCTACCTACTACTTTACAACAACTAGGAAGCACATGTGGGAAGAACAGCATTTCTTCCATCAATGTGCAGACAGATCTCTCTTATGGCTCACCAAGCTTCATGCCTTCTGCACGGTGGGCTTCCCCAGACTCCTCTGTATCATCTTGTTCTCAAACTGATTTGACATTTGGTTCTCAAGTTTCACTTCCCATTAGTGTTCATACTCAAACATTGTTACCCAGTTCTAAAGTAACTTCACCTATAGCTGCTCAGACCAATGATTTTTTAGATGCTTGTTTCCAGTCAGGTGAGATCTCCAAAGAATTGCAAACCAGTGGCGTGCAAAGTCCCACAGATGACCGTGTACAAATTGGCCAAGCAGTAATGGGTGGAGATGTTTTTGAGAATGTTCATCCATCATACAGGGTTTCTACAGAAAATATTATAAGCAACAGTTTGGTAGCAGATACTATAACTCATGATTTGTTATCGCAGAATGACCCTAAGACTTCAAATCAAGATATTGAGAAATCTGTACCAATTATGAACTTCAGTGAGCAGAGTGGTATGCTTCATTCACAAAACATGACAGATAATCAAACCCAAACCATAGGCTTATTAAGCAATTTAGAAAACGTCTTGTCAAGTAAACTGCTGAGTCAGACTTGGGATAATCACAGTCTTTCATCTGATATGAACGCTAGACCCAACATACAGCTTCCATCTGGCCCAGCCCAGAATCCCAGAATAGATTTTGATGTTGAAGAACTCTTTTCAGCCTCAAATATCCAAACTCAGATGGGAGAGAGTGAACTCAGCAATATGAACACTGAACCAGTCTTGGAATCCTTGGACATAGAGAACCAAACTGACTTTTTACTTGCAGATCCCTCTGCTCAGCCCTATGATTGTAGGGGAAATGCTAACTTCCGAGCTCTTGAAATGTATGATACACGGACACAGACAGACTTAAAATTCTTTTTAGACAGTGGTTCTCATCTGCCCCTGGGCAGTATTCTGAAACACTCCGGCTTTTCCATAAGCACTGATCCATCTGACACAGAAATCCAAACAGAAGGGATTTCCACTAAAAACCTGCCTGCTCTAGAAAGCAAAGTTCAGTTGAACTATACAGAAACACAGACCATGAATTCTGGTTTTGAAACCCTGGGGAGTTTGTTTTTCACCAGCAGTGAAACTCAAACAGCCATGGATGACTTCCTTCTGGCCGATTTGGCCTGGAACACAATGGAGTCTCAGTTCAGTTCTGTGGAATCCCGGACATGTACAGAACTACACACAGTCTCCAACTTCTATAAGAGAAGTTCACGTGCAGGATGGCATTTACAGTTTTCTTCTGTAGAAAATGGGGAATAGGGACAACAGTACTAACTATTGAATGTAGTTGTTTATGCAGTTGCTTAGATTCTTTGCAGTTCTTTGCCTTTTGTACTTGTAATCATGAAATTTGTGTATAAATGTGAGTATATTATAAAGTGTATGACACTGATATAAAAATGATTGTTTTTGTGTTGCCTACCATTGCCCCTTCAAAACTAGTCTTTCCTTCTAAAAAATAAATCTATTTCACACCTTTAAAAAAACAATATTAGCCATTCAGCTGAAGCCAAGCTTAGCAGGTACTGGGTACAAACTTTTCAAATCTTTAAATGTTTTATGTTGGAGTATAACATACTTTACTTAAATTGCACCTAAAATATATTTTTAATGGTGCTTGTTAGAAATTCCTATTTCCCGATAGTGACCTATAAAGTGGATTTGAACCGTAACGCTTTCGTGATTTGAGACACCTGCTGCCTACATCTTCATCTGCTTGCCATCTCACTCTTCTGACTTGAAAACACAAAGGAAAATGGCAGTTGTCTCTAACTTTTGAAATAGTTTTCATGTAGTCAACTACTCTACATGAGCTATTACTGATACCAGAATAAGTGACAGTATTTCATTCACAAGAAGCTCATGGCTATAAAATTATTGTGTAAAGGAATAATAGCGAGGGCTTATGTGTAAACAGTGATCCTCCCAATTGAAATAACAGTAAGTCATCCACAGCATGTCAACGCTGGGTGTGCGCTACCAACATCCTGCTGTCTACAGTAGTAGTAGTTTAGAGTGGTGCCCCAGAGCTGCTTCATAAACTGCACCCACAGGCTGGATCTGAGCTTTATCATTCTGTGTGTTTAAAAAAAAAAAATGTGGGAAAAGGAAAGGACACTTCTCCCTAAATTTCAAATGTGTGGCACTTCTATTAAGATTAATAGGGCAAGAATGCAATCTACAATTATTTTAAAGTGACCCACCTTCCTTCATCCACCACTCATCTCTTTTCCTTGAATAATTTCTGAAAGACATCAGCCCAGCAAGGGTATTATTTTGCACTGAGGGTATCAATTACAGAATAGAACCAATTAAAATATGGTAGTCTGCATTTTGCTTTTTTTTTCAAGAGTGTTATACCAAAGTCTTCTTCAAAGAAAATAAAGAAGGCAAAGACCTATTGTTTCAGTCATCATGAATATTTTCTTTGTTTGAGATGGTAGCATGGTCAAGTATGCTTTCAGGGTTCTCCGTATTTAGGAGATCTTGCTTAATTGTTGGCTAACTTTCAGAAAAGTAAGAATCAGCGCAGTTTGTAAGTGTTATAATTTACAAAGAAATGCTTTGTCCCTTCTTTTGCATGCACTTGTGCTACTGAAGGCTAAATCCTCAAAAGAAAACCTAACAAGGGGACTAAATTCCTTAAAGTAAAATAATGGTGTTATTACTAATTCATATTCCATACATCGGAGCAAGTGTTGGTAATGGGTAAATAACATATACCCTAGGCAGATGAACTGAACTTGGCAGTCAAAAGAGTTTGCTTTGATCACAGTTGCCTATGAAAATGGGTTTCAAAACAAAGCTTTAACTTTGAATTTCATTATGATTTAGAATCATCACTGCCTTTATGTTTAAACATCTGTCTAAGACCTCCTCCCAATAAATGAGAAATTCATGTTTGTTTATGGCTTTTTATAAATATAAATGCATTGATCTAGGGCTTAAACAAACAAACAAACAAAACTCTTTGTTTCTATGACAGTGTTAATCTAGCCAATAGAATTATTTGCAGAAAAATGGAGCATGCAGTGGAACTATGCAGGAACTGTTCTCCCCCAAAACCCGTGTTACCTGAATTGTTCTAAGAGTATTTTTAAAAACTGAAATTCAGTGATTAAAAAGGTGAAAGAAAGAAAGAAAAAACAGCAACAACATGGTGCTGGCACAAGGACAGACATATGGACCAATGGAATCTGAGAGCTCAGAAATCAACCCTCACACCTATGGCCAACTGAATTTTCACAAGGGTTAAAGAACACTCAACTGGGAAAAAATAGTCACTTCAACAAATAATGCTGGGAAAACTGTATCTCATTTGTGGAAAGAAAAAAAAAAGGATCCCCACATCATACAATATGCAAAAATCAATTCAAAATGCATCAAAGACCTAAATATGAGAGCTAGAATTATCAAACTTCTAGAATTATCAAACTTCTAGAAGAAAATGTTGGGAAGCATTTCCAGAACCTTGTGTTAGACAGTTGTTTCCTAGACTATTACTGAAACACAAGCAGCAAAAGAAAAAAATAGATAAATGGGACCTCATCAAAATTAAAAATTTTTGGTCCTCAAAAGGCTTTATCATGAAAGTTAACACAACAACCTACAAAATAGGAAAAAGTATTTGTGGAACACATATCCAATGAGGGTTTAATATGCAGAAGATATAAAGAAATCCTTCAACTTAACAACAAAAGCACAAACAACCCAATTTAAAAATGGGCAAAAGACTTGATTAGTAATCTCTCCAAAGAAGATATACAAATGACCATAAAGTTCATGAAAAGATTCTCAACTTCATTAGCCATCAGGGAAATGCAATCAAAACCAAAATGAGTTACCATTTCACACCCATTAGAATGACTGCTATTTTTAAACATGGAAAATAACAAGTGAAGAGGATGTGGAGAAATAGGAATACTCATTCATTGCTAGTGGTAAAATAAAATGTTACAGCCACTATGCAATACAGTTGGCAGTTCCTCAGAAAGCTAAGTATAGAACTACCATATATGCTGGCAATCCCACTAGTAGATATATACCCAAAAGAAGTAAAAGCAGGATCTCAAACAGTTATTTGCACACCAATGTTCATAGTGGCATTATTCACAATTGCTAAAAGATGGAAGCAACCTAAGTGTCCATCAACTGATGAAAGGATAAATAAAATATGGCAATCACATATAATGGAATATTATTCAGCCATAAAAATGAATGAAGTCCTGATACATGGAACAACATGGATGAACCTTGAAGACATCATGTTGAGTGAAATAAGTCAGAACAAAAGTCCATACCAAAGGATACATAATGTATCATCTCACTGATTTGAAACAATTAGAATAAGCAAACTCATAGAGTGAGGAGCTAGAATATAGGTCACCAAGGGACAGAATGGGGATAAGAAGTGGAAAGTCAAGGCTTAAAATGTAGAGTTCCTATTTGGAATGATGGAAATGTTTTGGTAATGGATGCCAGTGATTCACAAAGAATAACTTGTGAATGCAATTAATAGCAATAAAATATGTATCTGAATTAAAAGGGGAACTGTTAGATTGTATATATGGTAACATAATATATTTTTTTAAATCCATGGAACTATAGTACACAGATAGCAAACCTTAAGTTAAACCATGAATTTTAGTCAATTGTACAATCGTAAAAATATACTACCATCAATTGTAACAAACATTCCACTCCAAAGCAAGGTATTGGTAGTGGGTTGGTGTATGAGAATCGTGTACTTTATGCATGATTGTTCTGTAAAACCACAGCTTCTCTAAAATAAAAACAATATATTAAAAAAAAAAAAGAAGACCCCTTGTGGTGTTGAAAATATAATCCCAAATTTTAGATAAATAAAAAGAAATAAACTAAAGACTTACAGGTATTAAAATAGCTAAATTTATATGTCATAAGAAGAATGTATCTTATGTTGGCTGAGAAATGAATAAAAGATACTGCTGTACTAATTTGCATTATTTTGTTATGGTGATTGTTAGTTGTGTTCGGGTTAAGCATTGGACTTTTGTGTTTGCCACATCTTCCATGGCTCTGGCAGAAGATGTTGGTGCTCTGCCCATGTCCCCTTTAATCCTCTTTGCAATTCTGTACATGCCAGTCTGACTTCCAAAGATCAAAGCATGCATTTCTCTTAGAAAACTGCCCTGAAGCTGCCAGAACCAACTTTGCCTGCTTACCTTAATGCCAGGAATGCTTCCAAATTAACATTTTTCAAGGCAGCCCCTAACCAAAACTGCTGGTATGAGGGTATAAATACACCAGCTCTCTTGTCCCTCAACTGGGAGAATTTTGAGGCATGTGCAAATTTCCATCATGTCTCCTGGGGAATCAAATTTTCGTGACCTACTGTGGGATCTGGCTTAATTACATGCCCATTACTACTATGTCTGCCCTCTGAATCACCTCCCCACTCCTCTGCCTCTGATGGTCCCTTTACCTCCCAAGTATACTACATCTACTCCATGCTCACCTCGGAATCTAGTTTCTAGGGGGATCCCAAGTAAGACCAAGTACCAATTTAGAATAAATATACCTAAAAAGAGGATACAATTTTGGAATTAAGACAAAGGAAGAAGGAAAATGACCAGCATGAGCTCAAAGAAAGTCTTTGTGGTTGTGGTAGTTGGAAACTGTCTCTACCCCCCAAGAAAACTTGTTCTTAAATTGAATCCATTCCTGTGGGTGTGAACCAATTGAATGTAGGACCTTTTAATGGGGTTACTACAGTTAAGGTGTGGCCCAACCCAAATAGAAGGGGTCTTAATCCTGTTAATGGAATCCTTCATAAGTGGAATGAAATTCAGAGTGAGAGAAAGCCATGGATGGAACAGCCAGTAGCTGGACATCAGCAGAACCCGGAGGAGAAGGGAGAGACAAGGAGATGCCGCAATGAGCCTTGCCAAGTGACAAGCTAAGGACCAAGGATCACCAGCAGCTAGCCCCAGAATGCCACAGTCATTGGAGAGAAAGCATCACCTTGATGATGCCTTGATTTAGACTTTCTTTTAGCCTCAAACCATAAGCAAATAAATTTCCATTGTTGAAACCTAACCATTGCATTGCTATTTGCTTGAGCAGCCAAGGAAACTAAAACAGTGGTAATGGCAGTGAGGGACCTAGAAGAAACATATCACTGCTGCAACATTTACCACATGAAAGGCTTGCAACCAGATACATTAAAAAAATGCTTCATACTAGAGCCCTCTTTTAGAAATTCACAATGTACATTAACACCTGAGTCTGTGAAGTCATGCAGAAAACAAAATCTTTGACTTATCTTTTAGTTGAAAATTTCACAAACGTTTGACCACAGAATATTTTTTTCCCAAGGGACCCTGTAAATACATCACACTTTAAAAAAAAAAAAAAAAATCTTTACATAAATTGAATTATAAAGGGGAATAAAATATTATAGGGTTTTTTTACCCTCAGATTCTACTAATTAAGAATTTGAAAAAATTCAACCTGGACCTGGCTACAAGGACATTATTTTTCCAATGAAGAAAGAATTTGATGTGCCTGAAACAGATTTCAAGAGGTTGTTTTCAATCTAGTTAAGAAAACAGCTTTTCAAAAACATTGGTGGAATCCATTGTTATCTAAATGGAGGATGCCAACTTTAAGGGAGCCTACTTACTAAAGGAAACTGTTTACTTAGAAATCTTTGGATGGAAATCAGTTTGAAAATATTAAAAACAATGACAAAAACATATCAAATGCTTACTATTTGTTAGACTCTAAATATTTTTATAAATACTTTATACTGCAGATGATTTTTGTATTCAGAATAGCTTTTCCATGGAAGAGAAAAAAATTATAATGAACACAATTCACAGACAATTTTGGTATATCTGGTTTGTTGTGTTTTTTAAAACATTCGACAAATGAGTTCTGTTTGTCAGAGACTGAATCTAGATGAAATATTGCATAACATTGTTTCAGGAAAAAATGTTTTCAGCTAAAATGAGCATTACTCTTTTAAAGAGCTAAAAATTAAAATTCATATTATCAAATTAATTAAAACAAAACATGTTTCACAAGAATATGTTATCTTGTTTTTTAAAAAAACATGCTTAGCAAGAATGTGATGAAGGTAGTTTTCAAGTTCAATTGGAAGAAAACACAAGGAAGCAATTTTCTAATCTGTAATTATTCAGATGAGAAGATAGAATATTGTTATGGAATGAAAATTCCAGCAATAAGGGAGTGGGCTTTTGAGTATTATAAATATTGTATTATTGAAATAGTCATTTATGTGAGTTAGGATCTGAATTAACAAAAGCAAAGTAATTTCTGACTTAGTAGTGAAATTTAATAATAATTAAATATTTCAGAGGATGCCTATCGCTGCTAAAACACTCAGTGTAACCTTTTGGGACATTTTTCCTAGCAGCTATTGAAAATTCAGATAATTATATGATTTAAGATAGTTCCTATATGGCCTAGCTTATCTGATTAAGATAAAGAACTAAATATAATTTTTGAAAGTTTCTTAAAGCATTTAAGGAAGTGATGTGGTGGAGTAGAAAAATCAACAACCTTAAAATCAGGAGAATGGGCTGGTCAAACTCCATGGGATTAAATGATATAATGCCTACAAAAGTGGCCTTTACATTCTAAAGTGAAAAACACATATGTGATTATTATTAGATAAAATAGCTTCACAGAATTATATATCTCTGTTCTCTGTCAGAGAATAATATTGGGGATCATCTTGATTTTCAGATTTGTTATAGCCCTTTTATGATGGTTCTTAAAGTCAAACACTGGAAGACAAATCATGTCATTTTTGCCAGTGGAATTTTATTTTAAACTATCAAACAAATTAATTGACTTTGTTTTTATTTGTTTGCTTGTTTGTTTTCCCCAATGTTATAACCACTTACATTTATTTGATGCATGTCAGATATTTGGATTCACACCTACTGACCAACTAGAGCAAGTTCCCTTCACCTGTCTGGACTTTGATGTCTGTAACCTGGCAATAATAATAAATCAAACCTCATGGAGTTTTTATAAGGTTTAGATTAGATAATACATTCAGCATTTGGCATGCAGACTAAGGTACAGTAACAGTGCAATTACATGTAATTACTTCCCACCCCCCAACAAGAGCTTATTTGTTTTTTGAATCCTCTGGGCCTAATATTCTTCCTGATTTATAGACAATACTCAGTAACTCTTGGTTGAATGAATGAATGATCCCCTGACCTAGGTGCTCAGGACAGCAGATGGCCTTCCAGGTCAAGCCCAGACTTTTCAGGCTGACTTTCCATGTCCACCAGAATCCAGCCTGACCTTGTATCCCCAGCAATTCCTCACTCTGCTCCTCTGGCATGTTGGCACTTGAACCTGAACCTCCCATGACTTCTGGATCTCCTCTCAGATACATTTAACAGCTTTGATTTTAATTTGCTGGGCCTTCACTAATTCTATCCTTTCCTTCTGCTAATTTAACCCTCAACATTCACTTTAAAATGCCTTCGCGTAAAGAGAATACTGTGTGTATTTGTGTATCTGTGTGTGTGTTAGGTGGTTTTATTCCATACTTTGGAAGTAGTAATTGTCTTAATTGGGAAAACACATTCCAGAAATGGTGATCTAGAATTTAATCAAAAGTCGATACTCCGGGGCTCAGCTGTCTTGATTTCTGACCAATACCAGAGGTTTTGTTTATTAGCCTAATAAATGTTAGCAAAGGATTTTCATTAGTAAAATTTCATTAGTGCAATATATGGATTAGCTAGAATTGTTTTAAAAACCTTGCTGACTTTTTCATTAACAGGAAAAAAGAATTTAATAAACCCAGAAGTCATACCCTACAGAATGGCATTTGAAGCTTGATTCCAAAATGGTCCTGTGTGCAGTCCCCAATTCAAAGAGTTCTGATTGCCTGGTGCTATCTACAAAGTTAGCAGGATTCAACTGGAGTAAACCTTTCAACAATGTGTGGCTAGATCACCTAAAAGGAAAGGGGGCTCACAGTAGATTCTATGGCTGTTTTTATACCTGGATGATCATAGTTGCCCATGTGGCAAATTTCTGTTTGATGTCTGATTTCATTGTCAACTGAGGGAAAGGCTGAAGGCAGGAGCCCTGCAGCTCCACCTACTTCTATTAGAGGCTATTAGAGAACCGTGGCAGTAGCACACTGATCTAAATTGAGAGGGGATTTATTAACTCTCCAGATTAATATCTGACTCTGCATACACATTATAGGAACGGAAATAAAAGGAAAATGTTGTCAGAGATGATGATAGGATGCTTAACAAATTAGGAAAAGTATAAAAATTATGAGAAGTGAAATAAGCCCAAGTGAGTAACAGATGAAAGGGGATTATCTCTTTTTTGGCCCCAGCCAAGTGACCAACTTCCAGGAGGGCTAAGACAAGTGAGAACAGACCATTGACAATTCAAAAATTAATCACTGGAGATTTGACAGAGGAAGCATCAGAATGAAGACATTAGAGCTTGGACATGGTTTATGCACAAGTTGCAACCCATCAATCAAAAGAATTTTCCCAGAGAGGGAGGGAGGGGGTGGTTTGACTTGGTTAAATGGTCTCATTTAAAAGGAAGGAAGAAGCTTATCAGATGACTTGATGTTTTACAACTTTGGCTCACAAGTGCTATCACAACCCTGGTGAAGGGGGGGTGGGGGGTTGGGGAGTGTCAGTTTATCCTAGAGAAACAGGCCAGGAGAAGCTAATCTCTGGTTTCATTATGTAATGACAGTGGTACTGAAGGAAAGTTGCTAGCTGTGATTCATATTCAGGAAGGTTGTATTTATTGTCAGCCAATTAAAGTACTTTAGAAGGAAATTAAATACATTTTAATTTGTAAATTCAGTCTAAAATGTTTGTACATGTTTGAGAGAAAACATTTGTTAAAAAAAAAGCAGCATTAATCAAAACTCCTTTAAAGTAATTTTTAATAAAATGTGCTGCAAATAGGATAAGAAGATTTGTAATTTGAACTTAAAAAATGTAATAAGCCAGAGATTTAATTCATAAATCAAAATAAAATGAAAAGTCCAATAAAAAAAGGCAAATTTCTATATACCCTTTTCAGAAGTGATATCATTTAGCTTATGTACTACAAAGAGTGCATTTTGATTGCTTAAAAATTAATTAGAATAAATAGCTTTAGTTTAAATCTGGAGTATTGATATTCTAGATGGTAGAGATACGTGGCTTCATTTGAAATAAAGATCCCTAATCTAGAAAAAGACACTAAATAGAAACTGAACAGGTGTACATGTCCAACTGGTAAATAATTCTGCTTACCACATGAAATAATCTTTGTTTTACAAAGGATGTCCTTATCTATATTAAAATTCCATAAATCTTAAAAACATCTGCTTAAAGATTTTAAAAAGGTGTTCAGATGTATCGGGGTTTCAAAAATGATTGACTTGTTTGTTTTTAATATGTATCTCATTGGAACCCCAAATATTTTTTGTAGTGCATGATACTTAATAATGCAAAAGTTGCAAGGAAAATCAAGTAATGACCGTTTATTTTTGTACACTTTGAGATAATTTCTGTCTTAAGCAGAATCTCCAAGTTTCTCCTTACACAAGTTTTCCTTAATTTTTTAAGCTAGAAATAAGTGGATTGTTCTACTTTTAATGCTCCATTAATTTACTCTTCTAATTCACTCCATTAATTCATGCTTCTGAAATTCAGATTTGACACATCACATTCTTCTTAGAATTATCTTTCTAATCAATTTACTTATCTGTAAATTTCTTAACTGTATATATAGTTCATTATATCTTCTGATATGAATCTTGATACTTTGAAATCTGTTGTCCTCTGTTATGCTAAAGTTTGTTTCTAACAACAGAGATTTTCATCATATGTGTGTAGCATAATATCTTAAGGGAAGTGAATAGTAGCAGGGTGGTTCATGAATTATTTTGAAATCCCTTTTTTCTTTAGATTTATGTTTCTTTCTTCTTGAATTTCAGCTAAGTTGAATTCATATCCTTAGAAATCATTTTGAGAAATGTAATATTTTTTCCAAAGAAAACTCTTTTCATTAAGTTCTTTTCGCTTCTCACTATTGAAAGGCAAATACAATATAAATTTACATGAAATTACTGTTTCTACTTGACTGCTTTCTTTATGTAGACTTTTTATGAAGTGGAAAATTAGCTTGATACTGGATCACTAGTTTCTGATGATAAAGTAATGATATCAAAGTTATCATGACAATTGTTTTCTTCCATGCCTACATAGGAAGATGATTCACTTAGGCATATAATTGCCCCCTCCTAATTGGAATCATTTGCATCTAAAGTTTAGAAATTAATGGGAGTGTCGAGTTGATGGGATTCAATCCAGCGAACCAGTTCCTATCATATCTTTAATAGGCTTTGGATATACAAGCATTATAAATCTTTTGAGGTAGGAAGAGCCCTTTGAGAAATTATGATTAAAATGTAGACACTCTCTAGAAAAAGCATGTGCACATACACTCAAAACGTTGCATCAAAAGCATGGGATCCATGGAGTAGAGGAGTATAGAAAAATACATTTTAAAGATATGAAAGCAACTCCTTCATATCCAGGAACATGTCAGTAAGACAATCATCCTCTAGGAATATAAACAGGTATACTTCCTTTTCTCTTCCCCCTTTTTATAGATTTAATGGACAATAATAGAAACAGGAATAAAGACCTTAGAAGACCATCTACCCCCACCTCTTTATTTCATAAGCGAGGAAAATGAGACCTAGAAGGTAAGTCATTTCACCAAGGTTGTGCACTTAGTTAATGGCAGAGCCAAATCTCAAGATTCACAGGCCATAGCTCATAGGCCATGATTTCTCCCCAGAAAAAGGAGACTAAATCCTCAGCAGCCTGAGGCCTATGATGTCTCCTTCCCAATGTTAGTGCTTGTGTGTCTGGGATCACAATGTAAGAGGTAGAAACATTTGAGATATATATCTACTATTTCATACACTTCTTGGAAATGTCCGACTGGAGGGTTTGGGGATAAGGTGAGTAGCAACACAATCTGCTGGCCAATGTAGAAATTAGCACCAATATGAAAATGGCTGGACCTTCTGATCATGCAGAAAGGGTGTCTGCTTGCTGGGCATGCCTGGCACATTGGTTCTTAGAGGCCGCTCTTGTTGACATTCAAAACCTAGATGAATTTACTATGATTCAGGCACAGAGCTTCAGGTTTGCAGACCTGTAAGCAGAATCTATCGGCATTCCTAATGTAATACTGTCTCTTAGGGGCCACCACACGTTAACCAAGTTCTCTGAGACTGAAGCATAGAACCAGAAAACCAATTTGTTAAATTATGATGAGAAATATACTGTCACAGGAACTGCCCTGAGGGCAGAACTACAAAGGAAGCCAAATCCTAATCAATAGATTGTTTCTGAACTTGGAGTCTAAACAAGGGGAGTTAGGTGAATCCAAGGCATCAGACTAAGGCAATCTAAATCATCCATTTCACAGTAGGGATGGTGTTTCCTATGGAAACCAGAATACTTACATTTTATTCTCTTACTCAGGACTTTGTAATTTAAACCTTAGGGCTTTATTCTTTACTTTAGGCAAATTCCAATTAACTTGAGGCCCTTCTCTTTGTTTTTAAGATTCAGCATGAAGATTAGATGCACAGTCAGCCAACAGCAAGTTCTGTCCTTGTATACCAGGTATGTGGAAGGAAGGAATCGGCTGAACTCACCTCCTGGAGTGTTCCTCCACAGGTTCATGAGAACCTTGCCCTCACTCCATGCAGTCCAGGGATAAGCAGCTGAAATCCAAGGTCACTAATTGGAAGTAAGGTCACTAATCGGAAGTAAAGTTGGATAGTAAGTGCCAAGAAGATTTGGAGTTTAAAAACTGATTTTTAAAATCAGTTGATTTTCTTTTTGAAAATGTCTCTATGCAGTCCTTTTATCTAGACTTTATTATACCTATCTCATCACATATTTTTAAGAGTATATGGGCTTTGAACTACGTGATTGATAATTTTGTCAATCATTTTACTTTACTCATGATAAAACTGAGATCCAGAGATGTTCAGTGACTTTTCCAAAGATACTCAGCCAGTCAAGAGTGAAGCAGGACTGAAACCTGGGATCAGTTCTGACCTTAAACACAGGCAACACCACAAGTCGTCTCCAGTCTTTGGAGCATCTTCCTCAAAATATTCTAAGTCCTTCTCACTAGGACTGGCCAATATTGCTGTCTTGGTAGGATGTCCTGATCCTGCACAGGGAACCACATGGACCCTGGTCATCCTTTATCCTCTCTGGGACTCTCTCTCTCTCATCTCTACCTTACATGTGGGGCCAACAGAGGCCCTGAGGAGGTCTTGGACTTCTACTTGAAATGGAGTCCCAGGGCATCATGGCTGAGCCCCAGTTACAGAGGAAGTTCTGATGAGCAGATTTCTCCCACTGGCTGGTATGTTTCTTCTTTTGCAGGATCATGCAAGATTAGACAGCCAGAATGGTCCTGGCATGATGATCTAGGTGACTCCCACATTGACACACAATGAGTTCAGGGCTCTGGTCCATATACAGTCTACTGCTGACCCTTTGGATTAAGCCATGTGTATGGACCCAAGTGTTAACTATTGCTTGGTCCTGTTCCAATCACAGTGCTACCTCCTGCCTACAGTACCTAAGGGTAGTAGGGGGAGGAGCAGGCTTTCTTTACATTGTGCACCTCTTTCCACTGGCACCAAGGGTGGTCAACCCATCCCCTCTACAGGCTCCTGTCAACTGCCTGTCAGTCAGTCCTTAGGGGTAACTGTTCTTATGTCCTTTTAGAGCTTTCAAGGACACTGCTCTGCAAAGCCTATAGAACTTTCAAGTATGGCCTCTTTTGCTTCCAATCAATTTGGTGGTGACCTGCTGGAATCAACATTCCTTGTGCAAATAAGATCTCTATTTTCACACTACCATAGGATCCTCACCTACCCTCCTTGCTGATAGTATATGGAAGGCAGTGGTGTGGTCAACACTGAAATATATCACATTCTAGAAATTCAGCAATTACAGTCTAGAGAGTTTAAGAGAAGACATCATTGGAAGAAGTGTTCTATATTTACTATAAAATTCCCAATGGAAAAATAACATAAACAGAACATGAATTATTGTGCACTTTTTCTTGAGATGGGAATATATGAAATATATATGAGATGGGAAGAATGGCACATTTGACAATAGAGAACATGAAGAGTTGTTTCCCAGATCTAAACAGGAAAATATGAGACCTGGATACTACAAACTACAAAGAATAATTTGTGCACTGATTGGACAATAAAAAAAAAAATCTAAGTACCTCTTCACTACTTATTTTTCTAAATCTTTATTGACTGATCACCATTTATCACCAGTGGCAATGAATTTCATAATACATTTTGAACCAAATTGTTTATATTGGCAGAGACCCCACACAACCTAATGACAGGCCTACTTGGG
The DNA here is from genome assembly GCF_015220235.1 of Choloepus didactylus. Taxonomy (NCBI): domain Eukaryota; kingdom Metazoa; phylum Chordata; class Mammalia; order Pilosa; family Megalonychidae; genus Choloepus; species Choloepus didactylus. Next base: position 65,838,728 of record NC_051313.1, on the reverse strand, counting down.
ATTCAATTTAATTAAATATTACTTTTTATCTTACATCTTCCAGATACCTGTTCCAGCACTGACTGCAATTTGCTATTAATAATGCTTAGGTATTTATAAGGTGGTCTACCACCAAGAATGCAATATCTTACTGCACATGACTCACATATTATTTCATCTCTGTGATACCCAAGCACCAGTGCTTTTTGCAGAATAAAATTCACTGGAGACTTTTGCTTCCAAGTAAATGGAGTAGACGTTTTTCCCTATTCCTCTCACCAAATATATATAAGAACATTGGACATTTCATGAAGAAAAGCAAACACAAAAGCCCTCTGAAAGATGGAGAGAAAAAAGCAGCCTGGCTAGGGAACTTGAGACCTTAGGAACAACAAAGCAGTGAGTTCTCTAGGTTTTCTTTTTGCCTAATCTATCCCAGGGTTGGAACTCAAGAAACTAGTAACCCAGAAATGCAGATCAAAAATGTCCTAACAAAAAGCTATTTTCTCTAGCCCAATAACTAATAAAAGGACAGGTTAGCAAGAAATAAATTTTTAAGCAATAACAGGCTACTCCATCTAAAACAGAAAAATTGTGGCTCTACCCTCACCCACTCCAGAAAAGGCCAAGTGGGAAGCCTGGACTTCTACCCTGGCAAGGCTTCTAAAGGCACCCCAAATTTCCCATCAGGGTAGTGTCAGAAGACCAAGTAGGAAGCCAGGACTTTCAAATCTGCCAAATGGCCTTCCAACTTTAAAAACTGAATGGAGCCTGGACTGCACCTCCACGCAGCAGTTAACAAATCACCCCCCTCCCCCAAACCTGCAGTGGTGGTGTCAAAGGATGCCTGGTGGACTCAAGACTTTCACCTTCATGCAGAGTAATGAAGCCATCCCTACCATAAAGTCAGTGGGGACAGCACAGGTTTACAGAACCCCCAAGTCCCTCAAGCAGTCAGGAGCTCCCCCCCACCGCCAGTGTCAACAGAAACCTAATTGGGAGTGGGTTTTGGAATTTTGATTAGGATTGCATTGAACTTATAAATTTCTTTGGGTAATACTGGCATCTTAATGATATTTAGTCTTCCAGTCCATGAACATGGATGGAATATCCCTACATATATTTAGCTCTTCTTTTCTTTCTTTTAGCAATGTTTTGTGGTTTAAGTCCTTTACTTATTTGGTTAGATTTTTTTCCTACATATTTGATTCTTTTAGTTACTATTGGAAATAGATTTTTTTTTCTTCATTTCTTCTTGTTTGTTCATTCTGTTTGCATAGAAGTACTACTGAATTTTGGGTGTTGATCTTGTATCTCACTACTTTGCGGAATGCTAGCTTTCCCCCTCCCTCCATACCCACACAAGAGAGAGAGGAGCTAGTTCTCATTATTTATGTAATTATAATCACTCTTGCTTTTATATTTTTTCTTCTAAAATTATAAAATAAAATGTATTAATTTAACTTTGAGACAGGGAAACAAAATAAAAATTCTTCCAGGTAAATTCATTAATTTTTCAGTATTTACTGTGAATCTGCTATGTTATAGGCATTGAAGGTATATCAGTGAACAGACTTCAGTCCTTGCCTTTATGAGGCTTATATACTAGTGATAATATTTCCAGAGTAATTACCCTGCTGTAAAAGAAAATATATTAAGAACCATCTTTATGTTATTGATAGATATGTAAGCATAGGAAGGTTGAATTTTTATTGCTTCGGAAACCATAATTCCTCTAAGTCCTTCTATTTATATTCACAATAGCACAAAAATGCGAATGATCATCAACAGGTAAATGGAAAAACAAACTGTTCTATATCCAAGCAATGGATATTATCCAACAATAAAAAGAAAATGAACTGCTGATGCAGGCAGCAACATGGATGTATCTCGAAAACCTTGTGCTGATCAAAAGATGCCAGATGCATATAACCCTATTACATGAAACTCTAGAAAAGGTAAATCTGCCTTTTAATGACAGAAAGCAGTTCAGTGGTTGTTTGGGTCTCTGGCTAGGGAAATTTAACAGGAAAAGGGTGATAGACATATTCTATATATTGTCTGTGGAATCTATAGATAAATGAAACTTAGTTAGGCCTTTGGATCAGTACATAAAAATCAATAGTATGTCTATATGCTTACAACAAAGGTTTGGAAATTAAATTTCAAATACCATGTCATTTAGTCCCAATCCAATCAATATGGTGGAGTGAGATGCTTCAGCATTCCCTCCCCTACAACAGCTTTGAAAAACAAGCAAGAACTGGCAGAGACTTCTTTCTAAAAGCTCCAAGGAACAGTTAAATGATCGCAGCAACAGGACAAGCACCAACTCAAGAAAAAGGCCACTTAGGTAGAATCTCATGGTGCCATGACTAGCCCTTCCCTGAACCACTCTTTGGCTCAGTGCGTGAACCCTGCCCATGCTTCCAGTGCAGATCCCTGTTCTGGTGGGAGCAGAGTAACCCTTATGCACACACTGGGAGCAGGTATGTCTGGCCCAATCTGCCTGGGGGTGCCTGAAGGATTCACTGTCCTAGAACTTGCCCTGTATTTAGAAGGTATCTCACCAAACTCTCCAACAGAACACTGTGGGAGAACAGTAAAGAAGTACTGCCTGGGACAAAGGATTGCTGACTGTAAGACATTCAGCACAGTGCCCGGACCATGAAGAAGCTGTTTCTTAGGGAAGAGGGGGCATATGCATCCTCCATTGGGGGAATTCCTATGGCCACATGTGCAGGCTCAAGACAAGATTTATGTGCAGAAAGGATCAGGGTGATTCCTATGCTTTGGCTTGCTCTGAAGGAGAGTACCAGCACAGATCAATCTCCAAACATGGGAAAGGTGTTTTCTATTTTTAATTTTCCTTCTCCTTCTTCTTCCTCTTCTTTTTTTTTTTTTTTTTTGTTTTGTTTTGTTTGGTTTTGTTTTGTTTGGTTTGGTTTTGGTTTTGGTTTTGTTTTGTTTTGTTTTGTTATTGTTAGCTCATAATACTGACTGGATACAAGCTTAAGGAACTAAGGAACAGATGCCTCGGAGTCTAAATTCCAGCAATTACACACTAAAATATTGAAATGTCCAGGTTTCAACAAAAGATTACAAAAACAGGAAGGAATGGCCCAGACAAAGGAGATTAAAACATTAAACCATCAATGAAGAGGACCAGACCTGGGACACTTCAGACAAAGACTTTTAAAAAATAGGTCCTAAATATGCTCATGGAACTAAAGGAAATCAGGTAAATGATAGATGAAAACAAAGGGAACATAGAGAAGTGGAAATTAAGTAAAGGAAACTAACAGAGCTGAAGACCACAGTAACAGAAATTAATAGTTCCCTGTAGGGTCTCAACAGCAGAATTGGAGGGGCAGAAGAAATAATCAGTGAACCTGAAGATAAGACAATTGAAATCATCCAGTCTTAGGTGCAGAAAGAGGAAAGAATAAAGAAAAATGAACAGAGCCTGAGGAACCTGTGGGATACCTTCATGCATAGTGATATTGCGGGAGTCCCAGAAGGAGAAGAAAGACAGACAGAAAGGGGCAGAGATAAATACTAGAAGAAATGACAGTAGAAATTTCCCAAATTTAATGAAAAATATGAATATATATATCCAAGATGCACAACAAACACCAAATAGGATAAACCCAAATAGACCCATAGTGTACCATGTTATAATCAAACTGTTGAATGATGAAGATAAAGAGAGAATTCTGAAAACTGAAGAGAGAAATAATATGTCACATATAAGGGAGCCTCCATAGAATTAAATGCTGATTTCTCATCAGAAACCATTGAGGCAAGAAGGCAGTAGGAAGAAATACTTAAAGTGCTGAAAGCAAAAATTTGCCAACCATACATTCTGTATCCAACGAAAACTTGTCTTTCAAAAATGAGGGAGGAATTAAGACATTCCTGGAAAACAAAAGTGAGGGACTTCATCACCACTTACCAGGCCTTATAAGAAATGCTAAAGGGAGCTCTGCAGGTTGAACAGAAAGGACAGCAGACAACTGACTGAAGGCACATGAAAAATAAAAATCTCTGTTAAATATGATGACATGGGTAACTATGAATGCTAGTGTTCTAGTTTGCTAATGCTGCCAGAATGCAAAACACCAGAAATGGATTGGCTTTTATAAAAGGGGGTTTATTTGGTTACACAGTTACAGTCTTAAGGCCATAAAGTGTCCAAGGTAACACATCAGCAATTGGGTACCTTCACTGGAGGATGGCCAATGGTGTCCAGAAAACCTCTGTTAGCTGGGAAGGCACGTGGCTGGTGTCTGCTCCAAAGTTCTGGTTTCAAAATGGCTTCCTCCCAGGACGTTCCTCTCTAGGCTGCAGTTCCTCAAAATGTCACTCTTAGTTGCACTTGGGATATTTGTCCTCTCTCAGCTTCTCCGGAGCAAGAGTCTGCTTTCAGCGGAGAGTCTGCTTTCAACAGCCGTATTCAAACTCTCTCTCATCTACAGCTCTTGTACTTTCTTCAAAGTGTCCCTCTTAGCTGTAGCTCCTCTTCAAAACATCACTCACAGCTGCACTGAGTTCCTTCTGTTATGTCAGCTCCTTTATATGGCTCCACTGATCCAGGCCCACCCTAAATGGGTGGGGCCATGCCTCCATGGAAATACCTAATCAGAGTCGTCACCCACAGCTGGGTGGGGCGCATCTCCAAAGAAACACTCAAGGAAATCTAATCAAAACTGATAACGTCTGCCCACACAAGATTACATCAAAGATAATGGCGTTTGGGGGACATAATACATTCAAACTGGCACAGCTAGTACTATTGTATTTTTTATTTATAACTCCAAGTTTTACTTCCCACAGGACCTAAAAGGGAAATGCAAAAAATATAATGACAAATCAATGGTTTGGAGCTAATCATGTATATGTGTATTTAGATAGATAGATACATAGATAGATAGATAGATAGATAGATAGATGTGTATATATAATTATGGAATTTGTGACAAGAACTACATAAAGGTGGAGGACAGAGAGTTATAGGAAAATAGTTTACGTGTGTGATTGAACTTAAGTTGGTATCAAAGTAAACAGGATTGTTTATAGATTTAGGATGATAATTTTAAGCCCTATGAAAATCATAAAGAAAATATCATAGAATATACAAACTCATAGAGACAGAAATTAGAGTACAGATTACCATCGGTGGGGGGCAGGGGCAATAGGGAGTTAATGTAAAATGAGCGTAGGGTTTCTGTTTGGGGTGAAGGGAAAGGTCTAGTAATAGATAGTGGAGAGGGTACTGCACCACTGTGAGTGTGATTAATCCCATTGAATTGTATGCTTGGGTGGGGATGGGATGTGGAGATTTATGTTGTATATGTTTCCACAATTGAAAAAGGGAGAGATTAAAGAGTTAGTGACAATTAAATGCAATACCTGTTACTGAATGGGATCTAAGACTGGAGGAGAAAAAGCTCAAAAGGACATAAGAAAATATTGGAATATAGAATGTAAGCTTTATATGAAAATTAAATTTCTTGAACTTGGTAATTGCACTTAATGTAACTACATAAGTGACTATCTTTGTAGAAAATGTTTATGGGAGTATTATGTGTTCAAGGAGTATTATGTGTATAACCTGTTCTCAAATGTTCAGAAAATTACATAGATATAGATAGATAGATTGATAGATAGATATGATATGATAGAATGATAAGGCAAAGGTGGCAAAATGTGTATATGGATATTTGGGGTGTGTAAGTTTATGTTGGAGTTCTCTGTTTGGGGTTTGTATTATTTTTGCAACTTTCTGATAGGTTTGAAATTATTTTAATATAAAAAGTTGAAAAAATCTGTATCATTCTTAAACATCAAAAAACATTAAATACCTAGGAATAAATCTAATGAAAGATGTGTGAGACAAACTATACAGGAAACTAAATATATAACTAAACAAAATTAGGCCAATAATAGTCAGAAGATCTTGAAAAATGTTGAAAGACATGCTATTAGAGATCAAGGCTTATAATTAAATTATGATATTTAATACCAAGTGATATTGGGTATAATAACTGAGAAGTAGAGAAATATTACAAAATAAAGAATGAAGAAACAAATCCATGCATGTGTGGTCATTTGGTTTATAGCAAAGGTGCCAGTGCATTGAATTGGGAAGGAGAAACTTTACAATAAGTAGTATTGAATCAACTGGAGAAACACGGGAAAATGGTTACTCAATGTTTCCTCACACCAAACAAAAAAGCAATTACAGATGGATAGCAGACATATATAAAAGATTTAAAAGATAAAACAATAAATTTTCTAGATGTGTAGTACAGGATAATATCTTTATGACCTTGAGTTGACAAGATTTCTTGAAAAGAACACAAAAAGAATGAACTCTAAAGGAAAAGATTAATACATTTTCTTCATTAAGACCAAAAAGTTCTATTCATTAAAAGACATTATTAGAAAGAAAAGGCAAGCCTGAGTGGGACAGATGTTTCTTCTTCATATATTAAAAACTCAATATATAAAGAACTAATACAATTCAATAAAAATTAAAACAGACAATCCAATAATAGACACTTCACAAAAGATACTGTCCAAAAGAGTAATAAATACATGTAAAGGTGCTGAACCTCATTAGTCATCAGAAAAATGCAAATCAAAACTATAGTCAGGTGCCAGTACACAGCATCACAAGCTAAAATTAAGACGTTTAATAATAAGATTTGGCAAAAATATAAGTCTTATATATGACTAGTGGAAGTGTAAGTTGATGTAGCCTATTTAGAAAACTGCAGTAAGACTGAATGCACACACATGGCAGAACTCAGCAATTTCAAATCTAAGAATACACCCAACAGAAGGAAACATATATATGCAGCAAAAGACATGTACAAGAATGTTCATAACAGCATTATTCATTATAGATAGAAACTGGAAAAAAGCACAGCAAAAATGGATAAATTTTGGCACAATCCCATAATGGAATTATGAAATAAAGCCAATGAATTTGTGCTACATGCAACAACATGGATTAATTTTACAAACATGGTGGTAAGCAAAGGAAGTCAGATACATGAGTATATGTGTGGATCCATTTATATATAAAGACCTGAAACAGTCTAAACTAATCTATGAAAATAGAAATCAAAAAGAGTGGTTATTTTTGGGGGGTGGATATTGAATAGGAGAAAGCACAAGGTCAACTTCTGGGATGCTGATTATTTTCTATATCTCAATCTGCCGATTGCATTCTCTCTTGATCTGGTGGCAGTTACTTAAGTGTGTTTATTTTATAATAAAATAAATCAAGCTGTACACTCATGATTTGTGCATGTTTCCATATGTATTATACTTTACAAATGTTTACCGCTAAAACATATATAGAGATTTATTTATTTATTTACAATACATACAAACCAATTAAACTTGTCAGCTAAAAACCTACAATTCTTAAATTATTAGAGAAAAAATTGAATTATGTATTGTCTGCTGAAGAGTCACCTAAAACATGAAGCCACAGAAAATTGAAAATAAAGGGATGGAAAAATACCTATCAGGGAAATACCAACTCAAAACAAAATGATGTAACTATGTTAATTTCAACCAATTTTTTTTAAATGACAGAACTATAAGGAGAAATTGACAACCCATAATTATGTTGAAATTTTAACATACCTTTCTCATAAATCTATATATCAAGTAGATAAAATATTTATAAATATATAGATTTGAATAGCACAAACAATAAGCTTTATTTAATGGATGTCTGTTGAGCCTGTGCCCAGTGATTAGAGAATATACATTACTTCCAAGTGAGCAAACATTTATAAAAGTTGACTTCATACTAGATCACAAAGCAAGTTTGAACAAATACCAAAGAATTATTATTACACAGATTACGTTCTCTGATCACAATTCAAAAATATTAAAAATAAGTAGCCAAAAGATGGACCTCACATCTTTGGAAACTAAAAATACACTTCCAAATATTTCATGGAACAAAGTAATCATAGTAAGAATTATTAGAAAACTAAACCTGAATGAAAATGGATCCACTCACTGCCTTTCAAATTATGGGATGTGCAAGGAGATATAGATATTTTTAAACATATTAAAAAAGAAGAAAAGTTGAAAATTTTATGAGCTGTGTTCAACTCAAGAAAATAGGACAATAAAAATGCAATAAAATACATTCAAAAAAAGAGAAAGTAATCATAAAAATAAGAAAGAAATTAATATAAGGGAAAAAGGAAGATATAATAGAGAATATAAAAGCCAAAAGCTGTTTCTTTGAAAAGCATTTATAAGGAAAATCTCTGGCAAGACTGGTGAAGAAAGAAAATTGATGACACAAACAAATGCTATTTGGAATAAAAATAAAGTGGCAAAACTATAGCTGTAATAAAGATAATATTACAAATAATAAAAATCCTGTTAACTCCATGCCAATATATTTGGATTCAAGTATGAAATGAACAGTTTTCCAGATAAATATAAAGTACCAAAATTTTCTCTTCATGGCAATATAACATTTAAAGGTTCACGAGCCATTGTTCATACTTCCTGTTTTACATCGGTTTTCCTAGCATAATTATTTATTGTGCCCTCTTTCACTCTCAATTGCCTTAGTTTGAACAATGGCTTATAAGGTCACCCTAGAAATAAGCGGATATTGGAGAATTTAGTGGGTGCCCCTGTGGAGGCATATCTTGATTTTGATCCCTACAAATTGTTGCCAATTATATACGTAAGTTCAATGAAAAAAGAAATTGAGTATATGCCTTAAATTGAAGTGTTTGGTTTTGTTTTGTACACTGGTCAGTATCTCCTCTTCTCACACTCCTGAGGTTGTACTGATGGTGGTTGGGATTTCCAGGCTTCTCAGAGATTCTCAGTCCTCAAGGGTCCTCTCCAATTATCTAAAGCTCCTTTGCCTACACATCTTTATCAGAGTGCAGGCAACTCAGGCTGGCATGATAAGGTTTTCTCCGACTACTGAATATTTCTTTAGGAACTCACCCCATCCCAAGTACCCCCACCCTTAAAGCTAACTAACGCATTTCATTGTTATTATTATGGTGGAACCCTGATCATTTGAATCTGACTCTCCTGTTATCTTAATATTTGTGTTTTCATCTTTCATATTTTGTAATGTTTTAATTTTGTATTTGCATTTAATGATAACCCCTTTGTAAGAATAGGCTTGAATATGCCATGGTAGAAAACAACATCCCAAATACTGGTAAATTTAAAAAGGCTTATTTCTTGTTCACAGTACATGTCTGTACTACGTCAGCAGAAACATTCTGTTAACTCCTGTCACTCAGAAACCCAGGCTGCCAAAGCAGCCACCACCTCAAAGTTGCTAATCCCAGAGCTGACATAGGTTACTGTCAGTCAGAACTCATTGGCCATAGCTAGTCACATGATCCCACCCAAACTGATGCAGCAGCTCCCCTAAAGGCCTCTGTCTTTCCCATTTTATTGCAGGTATTTTTAGAGTAAAAGGACTTAGTGGGAAATCCTCACTCTTAGTCTCTTTTCCTTGAGACATTTTGTTCAATTGAAAGAATTTACCAATTGCCATAGCCTTAATGGAGTCTTTGCTCTGTGATAACTTAATCCATTTAGAACTTTTAATAATGGGTATGATCCTTTTTAATTTGATCCTTTAGAAGTAATAAGCCTTTCAGGCTAAAAGCCCTTCTTAGTTTTATCTTTTAACAGTTGCAGATAAGAAGCATGCTCCTTTTCCCCGGCAAGTTCACTCATTTTTGGATTCTCCCTCTTTGCTCTCCATTTTGCTGGGAAACCAGACAATTAATTTCTGAGTGCATTTTTTCTTGTATTATCTTGACAAATGCAACCAGCAGTAACCATTACACCCTACTAACATTCTATTCTAACTTCTTCTTCTAGAGCAAAAGGCAGCAAATTTACTCTGTAAAGGACCAGAAAGTAAATATTTTAGGCTTTTTTCCATATGGTCTCTGTCACAACTACTGAAATCTACTTATGTAGTATGAAAGCAGCCATAGACAGTAGGTAAATGAATGGGTGTGGCTGTGTTCTAATAAAACTTTATGAAGTTTTACAAAAGTAAGTTACAAATCCAAGTGGTGGGCTGGACTTGACTCATGAGTTTTAGTTTGCCTATCCCTGCTACAAAGTGTTCCACATTCTTGATTTTTCTGTTTGTTTCCTGATGATTAGATTTAAGCTAAATATGTTATGTCATTAAAGCCTCATACAAGATGTTGTGAGCTTCTCACTGCATCACATCGGGATATACTATCTATGATTTTGAGGTTATTTATGTCTATTGTATCTGTATGGTGGAAATATATGTAATGGTGACTACTGAGGGTCTTTTCCCAACTCCACATTCGTTGATCTCACCTTGTTAGTTTGAAATTGGCCATGGTGGAAGCATTATAGCATGAAAATTGGCAAACCCTACAAATCAAGACTTGATTTATTGTTTTATTGGTTGTCTAGATTTAAGAAAGTGATGGAGAAACTGTTCATGATGAAGATTATACTTAAAATGTGTCATGTTTGTAGCCATTACATTGTGAATAGTACAAATAATTAAGGAAATATTGCTTAGGTATTTGAAAATTATTATTCAATTTAGCAAAAATGTCACTCCCATCCTTGTCAATTGAGTGAAGTTCCAACAAACATCTGTTTTTTCACTTTTACTGTACTCCTCAAAATATAAATCAACATTCATTTTTAGACTATACCAACCATAGTGTTGGTTATGGATACAAGAATTTAGCAAAAAGTAGCAAAAGATCATTGGGGAAGCTGGGGAAAGAATACATAAGAATTCACTGTACTATTTTTGTAACTTCTTGCAAGTCTAAGGTTATTTCCAATAAATTTTTATTTTAAAAATAAACAAAATTATTATGTAAGAATTACATAATGACTATTTGAAATTTACAATAAAACATTTTATATTTTATCATTATTTATAAATTGTGTGCTACACATCCTTTATATCAGTTAGCTATAATAAACCTATGTACGTATATATGTACAACGGGGCCTGGAGTAGTGAGGCAAGCAAGGCTCTTAGGGCACAAAATTTAAAGAGGCATTCACTCTAAGGGTCATGCAAGTGCCCCACTCTAGTTCCTGTCTTCATATTCTTACAGCTCCTGCCCCCCACTAGCCACCCCAGGAGGACCAGCTGCCAAATGTTTACCAACATACCACTATTTTCAAATAAGTACTAGTTTCACTTGTTACATGAGCAACGACCATGTTAAAGAAGTGTCATTAAAATGCTTCCTGGCTCTTCATTATATATCATCTTTTCCTGTTATTTATCCAGTCTATCCTTTGAGGCTTTTGAAGGGCTGGGATATGGTATGCTTGATAACTGTAGACTTGAGACTAGACATCTATCAAAGTGGAGGGGTGCAGAGTGTCAATTCAAACAGGAGACAAAAACAACTTGGAAAGAAATGAGGGCTGTAAGAGTCCAGCAGGTTCCCAGAGAGAAAAAGGATAAGACATCAGAGAGATTTTATCAGGCTGGGAAAAAGTTATATAATATATCATAGGAGGAAAAGGAAAGACTATGAAGCCAGTTCAAGAAATAGAAAGAACTTCAAGGAGGAAACGTGGAAACGCAACACTTGGTTTTGTTGGGAGAGCAGAATGAAGGAACATCTCATGAGCTCTCAATAATTGAAAGGAAAAAAAAAGACTTCATTGAGGAATAATGATCTTTAGCATTGAAGGAAGGTGAAACGCAGTTTCCAATTCTTGGCTCAGTTTGCAGCTAAGGAATTTGCCTAGCATTTACGTTACTACAATCATTATTTATGATATGGTTGAGCACAGTTCTTAGTCAAATCCTTTTCTATGTAAATATTCACATGCTGTGTGCTTCTTGGCACTATTTATCTGATGATAAGTCGAAATAGTTCTGGTTCTTAACACTTATTGTGAGTATAATTTGAATTTATTTCTTACCTACATTTATCATCTCTCTTGTAATGCACATGACTCAGTCTTGACTCTCCCCCAAATGTCAGCCAAGAGAAAAAACACACTGTGATTGACTATGCTTTTATGGGTACTTTTTTAACATAAAGATCCAAATTTAAAGGATACGTCACTTCCACGTTCTATATTTAATCCAAAATATTGATAATGACAAATGCATTTTTATGAAAACCATATTTGATGACACAAGCTCCGGGTACTTTTCTTTTTCTATTTATGCCAGGAATAAAGATCTGTGCTAGATGGACTGTCATCTGCTGTAGTTTCTGACATTTCCTCTGCTGTTTGCATTGCCAGTTGGGATTGTCTAAAAGGTGTCTTTTAGTAAATGAGGTGTTGGTTGTTCAGATGCATTCAGCTTTTCCCTAGTGGCTACTTACCATCTGGCAGGTCCTCCCAATGGTGTTGGCAGAGCCTCATCCTTCTCAGAGTGGCTGGAAATGTACAACCTATTACTCAGTGTGACTGCCAGCAAATAAAGAACTTCTCTTGTTTCCCACTCTGCTTCAGTTGCCAAATGAATATGCTGCTCTAATGTCTAATAGCCTTTACCAGTTGCTGGATTGTGTTCTTTCCATGTATGATTACTGGAACTTTTCACATTTCCCATATTGTCCTGCCCTTTTCACAGTGGGGGTTCCAGAGACATTGCAAAAGAATCTCAAAGCTGTTGCCTCTGAAGCCTCATTAAGCCAAAGCAATCAAACCTTCCTGGTCTCCAAACAGCATCACCTTGGTATCCCAGATGTTATTGACCTTCACCCTGCTTGACTGATTAAGGAGGTTGGCAACTAGCTCCATATTCAGAGGTTTTTCCCTGGTAAATTTTAGAGCACTCCCTAACATCTTTGTTTTCTTTATCTCCCAATTCAGGTCATCCTACAAAGTATATTCACTTTACACAATTCATTTTTTCCTTAATAGTGGTATGGAGATCAGATTTTTTAAACTGAAATGTGTTAAATCTACTAGGGACCATTGTTATACAAAAGAAACTCATTAGAAATTATTTGATAAATCAACTGTTTTGTGTATCAAATGACCGTCCCTAACTTATCTACATGAAAAATGTTCATATGACACAAGTGCTTAAATACAAAGTGCACCTGTAGGAGAATGTTCCCAATACAACATCCCACTTGAAAGAAAGTCACTGTGGATTTCTAGTTTTTGTAAGTCCTCTCTCTTCTGTTTGCTTTCTCTTTGATTTTGAAGTGAAAGATTGATAAGCCTCAGGCTGGACTCTTTTTACTGGAGACATCGGGGACCAGGAAAGGGGCTGATATCAGGGGATCACTCTAGGAGGCTGGTTTATGTCCCAATTGGCCAGTGCCTTGCTCTATTATCATTACATTTTTGCTATCATTCTTTTTCGCAGTAAATTTTGTCTGTACTATCCAATTTCCAACAGTTAATGAATAAGCCTCTGCAGATCTTTACTCTCCTGGAAACAAAGCTATGTGTCAAAGGCAATGTTTTCTTCCAGAAGACTGTGGAGTTCTGGGATTGGCGGACAGCAATCCTTGGTCCTTGGCTTTTCTGTCACATGGCAATGCACATAGTGGCATCTTCTCCTTTCTTTTTCGGGTTCTGTTGACTTCCAGCTTCTGGTTGTACCCCATAGTATCTCTCCATCTGACTTTCACTCTGCTTATAAAGGACATCAGTGATCTGAATTAAAGCCCAACCTGATTCAGTTGGACCACACCTTAATTGAAGTAACGTCTTAAATAGATCTTATTTACAATTGTTTGCAACCACCAGAATGCAGACCAAGATCAAGAACATGTCCAAACTGGGGAACACAATTCAACTTACCTGTTCAGGCCCAGATCAAGTTCATAGAAGGCTCTGGCTGGTGCTGCTGCCAGACCAAAAAACACACCAGGCACAAAAGTAGACATAGATTCATTGGGACTTCCTAATAAGAGAGGTTCTCCAGTGGCAGACAATCCCAAGGTTTAGTCCCCCCACAAAGAACAGGGGTGCAGGAGTGGGGAGTAATATGTGATTTTAGCACAAAGACATTCCATATAGTACAAGGATATTGGGTCTCTAGTATAATCATTAAAGGGGCCTAAGACCTGATTGCGTTACTAAGATTACTGTTTTTTTTGTTTGTGTGTTTACTTTTTATTTTGAAATAAATTCAAACTTACATGACAGTTGCAAAAGTAATATAAACCCCATACACAGAACTCCAGCATACCCCAACCCCCTCCACCGATACCCAGATCTCCCAACTTTAATATTTTGTCATTTTGCCATTTCTTTCTTTCCCTCCCTCCCTCCCTATCATCCATCATCTATTGCTCTGTCTTCTGAACATATGAGAGAAAGTTGCACACATCCTTGAACAAATAATATAATTCATATATACATTTCCTATGAACAAGAATATTCATTTATGTTATCCATTAAGTGTAGTTAAGAAGTTCAAGAAATTTAACATTGATATAAAACTTACATTCTATATTTCATTTTTTTCTTATGTCCCAATTGTGTCCTTTTGAGCCTTTTCTCCTCTATTCTCAGATCTCATCCAGGATCATCTATGGCATTTAATTGTCATTATCTATTTAGACTGTCTTTTTTTTTATTTGTAGAAACATATATACAACATAAGCCTTTCCATTCCAACCCCTCTCAAGCATTCCATTTAGTGGGATTAATCACATTCACAATGTTGCAATGCCATCACCTTCCCACCATCCATTACTAGAAATTTCCCTTCACCCCAAACAGAAACCCTACATTCATTTCTTATTAACTCCCCATTGCCCCTTCCCCCACTTCTTGTAACCCATACTCTTCATCTCTATGATTATATTCTCTGATATTTTCTTTGTGTTTACCATGGGGCTTAAATTTAACATCCTAAATCTATGACAATCTTGTCTTCTTTGATACCAACTTAACTTCAATAGAACACATAAACTATGTCCCTATACTCCTCCATTCCCCCACCTTTATGTAGCTCTTGTCAAAAATTACATATTTACATTGAGTCCAAAACTGCTTATTTATCATTACACTTTATGTATTTTAGATTCTGTAGGAAGCAAATAGTGGAGTTACAAATCAAAAATACAGTAGTATTGGTAATTATATTTACCATGTGATCTTTACTGGAAATCTTAATTTCTTCATGTAGATTCAGTCAATTGTTTAGTGTCCCTTCCTTTCAGCCTGCTCAACTCCCTTTAGCATTTCTTATAGGACTGATCTACTGGTGATGAAGACCCTCAGCTTTTGATTATCTGGAAATGTTTTCATCTCCCCCCCCCCATTTTTAACCTCCAGGTGTTTGCATTTTCTAAGTCTCTGATGGTTATTGACTTCTAACTGTATTCCTTTGTGGTCAGAGAATGTGCTTTGAATAATTTCAATTATTTTTTAAACTTATTGAGGCTTGTTTTATGTCCCAGCATATGGTCTATTCTGGAGAAAGTTCCATGATCACTAGAGAAGAATGTGTATCCTGGTGATTTGGGATGTAATGTCCTATATATGTCTGTTAAATAAAATTCATTTATCAGATTGTTTAGGTTTTCAATTTCCTTAGTGGTCTTCTGTCTGGTTGTTCTATCTATAGGAGAGAGTGATGAGTTGAAATCTCCCACAATTATTGTGGAAACATCCACTGCTTCCTTTAGTTTTGGGAGTATTTGTCTCATGTATTTGGTGGCACTTTGATTGGGTGCATAAACATTTATGATTGTTATTTCTTCTTGTTGAATTGCCCCTTTTATTAGTATGTAGTGGCCTTCTTTGTCTCTCACAACATCCTTGCATTTAAAGTCTATTTTATCTGAGATTAATATTGTTACTCCTGCTTTCTTTTGGCTGTAGCTTGCATGAAATATTTTTTCTATCCTTTCACTTTCAATTTCTTTGTGTCCCTGTGTCTGTGATGAGTCTCTTGCATGTAACATATTGATGGTTCATATTTTTTGATCAATTCTGCCAATCTATATTTTTTAATTGGGGAGTTTAATCCATTTTCATTCAACATTATTACTGTGAAGGCATTTCTTGAATCAGCCTTCCTATCCTTTGGTTTATGTTTGTCAGATATATTTTTCTCCTCTCTTTCTTATTGTCCTTTAATGAACCAATATTGAATCTCTTTAATACTGAACCTTTCTCTGTATCTCCCTCTCCTTTCTTTGTTTCTCTGTCAGTAGGGCTCTCTTTAGTATCTGAAGTAGGGCAGGTCTTTTATTAGCAAAATCTCTCAGCATTTGTTTGTCTGTGAAAAATTTAAGTTCTCCCTCAAATTTGAAGAAGAGCTTTGCTGATAAAGTATTCTTGGTTGGAAATTTTTCTCTCTCAGAATTTTAAATATGTCATGCCACTGCCTTCTCACCTCCATGGTGGCCACTGAGTAGTCACTACTTAGTCTTAAGTTGTTTCCTTTGTATGTGGTTAATTGCTTTTCTCTTGCTGCTTTCAGTACTTGCTCTTTCTCCTCAGTATTTGACAGTCTGATCAGAATATGTCTTGAAGTGGGTTTATTTGGATTTATTCTATTTGGAGTTCACTGGGCATTTATGCTTTGTGTAATTATACTGTGTAGAAGGTTTGGGAAGTTTTCCCCAACAATTTATTGGAATACTCTTTCTAGACCTTTACCCTTCTCTTCCCTTTCTGGGACACCAATGAGTCTTATATTTGGATGTTTTATTTTATCTATCATATCCCTGAGGTCTGTTTCAATTTTTTTTATTTTTTTCTCCATTCTTTCTTTTGTTCTGTCATTTTTCCATTCTGTGGTCCTCGAGGTTGCTGATTCATTGTTCAGCTTCCTCTAGTCTTGTACTATGAGTATCCAGAATCCTTTTAATTTTGTCAACAGTTTCTTTTATTTCCATAAAATCATCTATTTTTTTATTTACTCTTGCAATTTCTTCTTTATGCTCTTCTAGGGTCTTCTTCATGTCCTTTATATCTTGTGCCATGTTCTCATTGTTTGTCTTTAGTTCTTTGATTAATTGCTCCACGTACTGTGTCTCCTCTGATCTTTTGATTTGGGTGTTGGGGTTTGGGTTATCCATATCATCTGTTTTTTTCATATGCTTTAAAATTTTCTGTTGTTTTTGGCCTCTTGGCATTTGCTTTACTTGATAGTGTTCTTTTAGGACATGTAAGACTATTCACAGACTTATCTCTAATTTGTCAGATCTACAACTTGGTGATGTACACTTTCTCTAACTAACCAGCAGATGGTGTCTGTGAGTCACCTATTTCCCTCAAGTCAGCTCTCCCCAACTTTGTCTTTGTGGTGTGTGGGGGTCTGATTCTTGTGGGGTCCAAATGGTGCACCAAGTTTGTGTGTGTTGTTGGTGCTGTCCACCCTGAATGTGGGGTGTGTGTCTGAGTGGTTAGGGAGGGAGGGCAGCTTTAATAATCAAACCTCCCAGGTGTTCCTGGAGATTTAAAGCTGTTGCAAGAGTCTAAATCTTCATTTCAGTCTTACCACAGATTGTCTCTGACACTGACCCACCAGTCCTTGGTATTGGCATATGGTCCCTGGGATTTCTGAGTGGGTCCCTCTTCCAAGCCATGCCCTTCTAGGGCCTCTGCTGAAGGAAGGCTGTGCTACATCACAAGTGCATCCTGTCCCTCAAGGGAAGTTCTGGGCCGCCAGACCGTGTAGGGGCATTCCCAGCCTGCTGTAAGGATGGCTGAATGGGGTGTGTTAATTTCCCCCTTTTTGCATAGCTCTGCCTTCCCAGCTCCAGGACAATTAGCTGTGGGTGCGCAAAAGGCTATTGCCCATGCCTGATATCGTGGCGTGTGCTCCTGTTGCTGGAAACACTTCCTGTCATGCTGGGTTTTTTGGTGTGGCTGTGCACTGTGGCTCCGGTGCTGGACAGGAGTGTTCCCAGCCCACTGGGAAGATGGCTGCAAGGGGCATGGTTATTTTCTCCTTTTGGCTCACCTCTGCCTTCCTTGCTCCGAGACAATGAGCACTGGATGTGCGAAAGCCTATCCTCCATGCCACATATTGAGGCTTTCGCACAGCCCGTTCCTGCCACACTGCACTGTGCAGTTCTCACTGCCATATCTAAGCCGCTTTTGGGTTTTTTAAAAAAGAACTAGTTCACCTCCAAATGCCAACCCATGGTTTCCCCACACCACAGCATGGCTGCTGGATACTCAGCTGGCTTACTCACTTGTTTCAGAATGCAGACTCCCGGTTTCACCAAGTACATGGTCCTTGTGGATTTAGCAGAGCTTGTCCAGCTGGTGCATAATTGGAACTGGTGTTCTGGGTGACTTTCTGGATTTTATCTAGTACTTTTCACGGAGGTGTTTTTTTGCCCTGTATCTGCTAGCCGCCATCTTAGATTCTCCTAAGATTAGTGTTTATGACTAAGATACAGTCAATGCCATTTTTACATCCATGGTTACATTCTTCCCCTCTGGGAAGTCCTGTGTCCTTAGCTAAAGCAGGTTTCTTATGGGCCATTTAGGAGGGGGCCTGGGCCCTGGGCTGCCGCACACCACAGAGGCCTTCAACACATGTCTAATTAACACTTTTCCTACCTTTCCAGGTCCTTACAATAAAATTAAGGTACGGCTTCCATATGTAAAACAGTAAATTAAGGGTTACAATTAATGCCATATGGGGTATTCTATATTTGATCCTAGTAACAGAGCCAAAGGTCAAGGAAAGATTTAAAAAAAAAATCCTTTCTTATTCCTGAAAGTTTCCTTCATTAAGTGATAGTGAGTAAAACAATTTTATCGTAGAACCAACATACCTGCCTGCTCTGCATGGAAATAATCAACCCAGATCTATGAAACATTGAGAGGAAATTAGGATAAAGAGACTCCATAGGCTTGTGGATCTTCAGAAGTTCACTTCTGGAATTTCTGAAATATCTGGCAAAAGCTTGAGCTTTCCCAAGCAAAGCATGAGTCTCTAGGCTTGCCTGATTACCTTTGCCTGCTGCCACCATGTCCTGGTATTATATGTATTATGTTTATTATATAGTTTGGAATGCTGGTTAGTCCTAACTTAATACCCTTATGCTACATTTAGCTACATTTTTTCTACTATCCTTAGAGTAGATGAACAGAGACAGATATTTTATACTCTATATGTTTCCTAAGATAATGCTCTCAATCCATTCATTCTTGTAATGAATATTTGTTGTGCACTTTCTATGTACCACACACTACTCTAGGAACTTTGGGCATATCCATTAATAAAACAAAGATCCCTGATCTTGTGGATCTTACATGCTAGTAGGAAAATATAGATAATAAACAATAAATGTAATGATGGTGAAGGAAAAAAGAAAGAACAGAGCAAGTCAAGGGGAATCGGAAGCATGAGGGGTGACCTTTGAAACAGATAAGTGTATCAGCTAAGCAGATATGGAGGAAAAGGAATATTCCAGACTGAGGAAACAACTAGCAAAAGCCTCAAGATAGGGCACACCTGGAATGTTGAGGAATGTGAGGAGGGCAGTGTGGCTGGAGCAGAGTGACTTGGGAGAGTAAGAAGAAAAATGGCCAGAGAGGCAGTGCTGGGGGCAGGTGTAATCAGGAAGGGCTGTGAGACATTGAGAGGACTTTGACTTTTACTCTGAGTGAGGTGGGGAGTCATACATGGTTTTGAACAGAGAAGTGATCTGTTATGGCTCACTTTTAAAGGATCATGCTGAAATGATGAGAATAGACTACAGGAGGCTAGAGGAACAGCAAGAAAACCAATCAGGAGGCAATTTCCACCATCCAGGTAAGCTATTGTGACATATTGGATGTGAGTAGTAACGTGGAGATGGCGAGAAGGGTGTGAGCTTTATATAAGGAAAGCAGTCAAAGGTGATTCAAAAATTGACATGAGACTCTATGATGAAGTTCCCATCAGCTAAGATGGGAAAATCTTGGGTGAAATAGGTTTGAGGAGAAAAGATTGAGAGTTGAGTTTTGTATATGTGAAGACTGAGGTGTCTCTTAGACATTCAAGTGGATTTGTGAATAGGAATTGGATATATATGTTTGGAATTTAAGAGAGAGAAGGCTAGAGTTTCTTTTTCACTTTTGATCTAATTCTCTACTCAAAACTAATAAAATAGTCACCCAGAAAATAAGCACACTTCTGACATGGAAACTGGACAAGAGGGTGAATTTTGCTGGAATCCTTATAGACAGATACTCTGAATCGGGACTCTGACTAAAACCATATTCCAAAGTATAATTTCATTCTTTCACCTTGGCATTCTGAACAGCAAGGGAAATTTCTCCAGAGGTAGTGGCTTCCTGCCTATTAAAAATAAAAACACTTATTCACTCACTCGTGATATAAATATTTATTCAGCTACTGCAAAATGTGAGCCTCCCATTCTTCCCCATAGGCCATTATCTTGTTTGAACAGCAAAACTAGCCAAAGGGTCAGAGGGAAAATGAGTTTGTAAAGAAACACCTAGTAGAACAAAATGTTGAAAAGAAGAGCTACACTGAGGACACCCTGATGTGAGAGGAATGTTTCAGAGAATGCAACCACAGCAAACAAAAGCACTGTCTGTGCCTTGTGAGTTTCTGCTGCCAAGAGAGGATCACTGAAGAACTATTTTACAGGTAAAGTATGTTTGTTATGAGTTAGGCCTCCTTGAAAACTGAGGATTGGCCCCAAATATCCAGAGTTTTAAAAAAATTGTAGAAAAAAAATGGGTGGCAGTAATAATAGCACAACATTGTGCATGCAATTAACAGCACTGAAATATGTATCTGAATATGATATTGTATATGTGGTATATATTGTATATATGTTAAGAGAATAAAAAAGGTTTAAAATATCCATAGAACTACACTATACAAACAGTGAACCCTAAGTTAAGCCATAGACTTTAATTAATAGTACAATTATAAAAATGTGCTATCATCGATTGTAACAAATGTTCCACACCAATGCAAGTTTTTGATGGTGGGTTGGTGTATGGGATTCCTGTATTTTATACATGATTGTTCTGTAAACCAACAACTTCTCTAATAAAGAAGAAAAATTGGAGAAAGCAGAAGATTAAATCAAGAAAGTAACCCAAAAAGTTATTTACCAGCATTTTTACATTGTTTTTTACTTTAAATTCCATGGGACACAGTTTAGAAGGATTGGGTGGAATGCAGTTGACAGATACTATAAGAAATCCGTTAAAATTAGAAATTCAATTCAATAAATGTGTATTTAGTGTCCTGCATTGTACTAAGCCATGGTTGGGAATACGCAGTGTAAGGAGAAATGGTCCTTTCGGTTATCAACATTGTAATAGGAGAGAGAACTACTAACACTAGGCAGACAGTACCAAATACCATAATAGGTGGTGTGAGAATGTAGGGAAAGGAGAGAGTAATTAAGGGAGTGGTATGATTATGCTTCTAAGAGGAGGCAGGACTTGTATTAGGCTTTTAATAAGGAACTAATGGTGAGGATGAGAAAAAAAGATAGGGATTTCAAGGCAGCAAGAAGAACTTGAGCATAGATCTGGAGACAGAAATACAAGGTATCGATGGAACTGTTAAGGATTCTGTGTTACCAGGGGATTAGAAAGGTAGAGGCTAAATTAAATGTATTTATTCACAAATGTATAATAATTCACACCTGTATTTAATTCACATGAGAAAGCACTCAAGCATGAAGGCTGACAAAGAGTAAAGGCTCAACAAGTTAATTGAATGTTAACTGGCACTCAAATATGATTCAGAAAGTACAATAATGACTAAAAATGACATAAAAATGGTTCTGAAAAAGTGAGAATTAGTAATTACGGATGGACGCCATTAGTGCAAATTTTTCAGGCTGTGTGCAATTAGGAATGCATTTATGACTTTTGAAATTATTTTAATAACTTTATTGAGGTATAACTGTTGTACAATAAACTGCACAATTTGGTAAATTTTTACATATTTATGCATCCATGAAACCATCACTACAATCAGGATAATGACCATATCCATCACCTCAAAAGTTTTCTCGTGTCCCTTTGTAATCCCTCCCTCCTACCCCTTCTCCCAATCCCCAGGCAACCAATGAACTACTTTAGTTTGCATTTCTTAAACTTATATATGAAGTAGGTTTGTCTGGGTCCTTTCATCCCTTCCTTATATTGAGTACTATTTCATAATATAGATACACTACCATTTATTTCTATTCACCTATTGATGGGCCTTTGGTTTGCTTCCAGTTTTTGATTATTCCAGTTTTTTGTCTATTACAAGTAAAGCTTCTATGACCATTTGAGTACCAATCTTTGTACGGACTTTTGCTTTCATTTCTCTTGGGTAAATATCTAGGCATGGAATGGCTGGATCATAAGGTGGACGCACACTTAACTCTTTAAGAAACTGTCAAACTCTTTTCCAAAGCAGTTGTCCTATATTAATTACATTCACAATAACATTAGTGTATGAGAGCTCCAATTCCTTCACATGTTCACAATACACAGTATAAGCAGTCTTTTTTTAATTTAGCCAACATAATAGGCTAAATATGTCAATTTATATTTCCGTAATGACAGAAAGTAGACAAGAGGGAAAGTAAATCTGCCCATTACTCTATCTTGACTGAAGTCTGAAACTGTTTTCAATGCTCTTCTAAGATGTAATTTTTATCAAATTGTGTCTTCTGATTAAGTAGAAAAAATATATTAGCAAATAACCCAAAATTGCAATATGAATTCCAGTCAAATGAAACAGAAGGGAATAGAATATTTCTTAATATTCCCCAAGCTGCTCAAGACCCTGCATAAGGGATTCACGTTCACCAAAGATGGTTCATGAAAATAATGTTTAAACGAAACCCTCAAGGACTAACAAAACTACTCTTAAAATTAAGAATATTACTGATAGCCTTGGGATATACTGTGTGCTCTGATTACAAAATGAATAAGAACCATGGACTCCAGTTAATAGTACAGTTATTAAAACGTGCTATCATAAAGTATAACAAATGTATATGGGAATCCTGTATTTTATGCAAAATTGTTTTGTAAACCCACAACTTCTCTTATGGATAAGACCTGGGAAGGACTGCAATATAGAAGTTAATCACATGGCCTTTGGCAGCAGAGAGACTTGGTTTAAATCCCAGCATCACCATTTAACTAGCTATGTAGCTTGGGTAGGGTAACATTACAACATTTCTTCATCTCTAAAAATCACCTTAAAATGATACCTACTTCTTAGGATTATTGTGAGAAGTACATGATATTCATGCATATAAAATTCCAACCATAGCGCCTGGCACATAAGTTCTCAAAAAGTCCATGTATTATTATGACCTGGATATTCATTGCTATAAAAAGCCCCAAAAGCCAAAAACTAAGTATTATAGAGGAACTTTAATTAGAAAATGTTTTGATTTTATGAACATTCTATGGCAATTAAAGCAGTTAATTATTAAAATCTTAAAAGGATTCAAATTATTTTACAATAAGAAATAATAGAAATAAACCTCCAGTTGATATATTTTTAATTGGCGCATGCTGACTGCACTAAGTTCCTCTTGAAACTCTACTGTTATCTTTATAAATGAATGGCAGGGCATATTCCCTAGTTAAGGCAGTGAAGGTAATTTTAGTTCTACAAAGTTTTAAGACATGGGTTGGAAATGGAGGTGTAAGGTTATAGTAAGTTCTGTAAAGTAAATCAATGTACTTGACATCACTCTTTCTATTAATTTACCTTCAAACTCACTGACACTTTCCCCTACCATCTCCATTCTGTTGTTAAGCCCGTCCAATGCATTTTTAATTCAGATACTATATATTTCCATTTTGGAACTAACATCTGATTATTTTTTAAAGTTCTTATTTCTTTGCTGAGCATTCCTCTTTCTTCAATCATTTGGATCACATTTTCCATTGCCACTGAGCATGATTATAATAGCTACTTTAAAATTATAGTATGTTAATTTCAACATCAGGGCCAGTCTCTGTTGATTGTCTTTTCCTTTGAGAATGGTCCACATTTTCTTGTTTCTTTGTATGTCATGAACAGTGCAATTAAGTTATGGAGATGCTGAATTCTGTTATATTCTTCTGACCAGTGTTGATTTTGGGGGGGAGTTAGAAGAAAATTTACTTGATTAGACTCAAACTACAAATTCTGTCTCTTGAGAGGCAACTTGAATCTTAGTTCTGTGTTTCAGTCCTTAGGTAGGCCATGTACTTGTGTGATTCAGGGGGCAACCAGAAGTTTAGGCAGAGTTATACAGAATTTTGTTTCTCCCTCTCTGGTTCCCTCTTTTCTGCAATTCTACTCTCACATTCCAATGGCTTTGGTTGCTCTGAAAATCTGTCTTCTGGACAAGAGGACTGCAAGTTTTCTATCAGATTTTAACCACCTCAGGCCGTACTGACTGGAGCAGGCCCTCAGGCTAAAGTCCCTAAACTACAGGAAACCCTCCTCATTTCATTCCCACCAGAATCTGTCTGCTCTGTTCTCCGGTGCCTTCATATAGTTGATTTTTGTGTTTTGTCCAGAGTTCATAGCTGCTACATGTGGGAGTGTCAGTCCAGTAGGATTTTATTTGACCATACCAGAAGCAAACAAATTATACTAAATTAAGTTCTTTCCCCCATTGAGGATTCCAAAAACAAAGGGGCAGTCTTAGAAAGAAACTGGACCATTCCAACCCCTCCAAAAGAAAGGAACACCAATCCCATGGGTCAGATTCCAGGACACTGATCGGACCACGTTTAGAGGGCAGTGTCACTTTGTGTTGAAAAGTCATCCTGATGCTTTAAACTGTTGATGCCAAATTCCACAGGGAGAACACCCAAACTGTGTTGCTTTCTTTTTACAGGAGTATTTAGGTGCTTTCATTATTTCATTTTCATTTACTTGTAGGGAGTTAAATTTGAGATTTGGGGAGGAAAAGCCCCAGATGTAAACCATGTACCCCAGTTCAGGAAACCTGAGAGCACCATGTTAAAGTTTGAGAAATAAGCACATTTAATAGATTTTTTAAAAAAAGTATTTAGTTTCCTTTTACAATTTTCCCTCGAGAAATTCACAGGAAGAAAGGGTGGTTGTTTTTTAAATTGTGGAATTTGGACATTCTGGTTGCCCAGCCAAGTATCATTTAATAGCCCCCAAAACCTCTATTTAAGGCCATAAGAAGTGACAAAAGTGGGGACATGGGGGACAGGAAGCAAACAGAAAAGTCAGATAGAAAATGCTGTCAGGGGATCTCAAAATGTCTTTGAAACTAAACAGAATTTTAAAAATCCTTAGGTCTCATGTAACCAAATCACACCCAAGTTCCCACAATAAGTGGGAGCTGAGCTGAGGCTAGAACCTAGATGTGCTCACTTAGCCCAGTAAGTTTCCAACATACCAGATGCCTACAAGCAATCTATAGCTCTAGAATTCCAATATCAAAAATCTTTGTTGCAGGAAGGATTATGAGTTCTTCATTAAACTTCAAGCCCCAATGGAAAATCCCTATCTAACTGGCATAGATCAGAGCATAGTTCCAGAACCTTCTATGTGTTAACCAATTCCAATAACAGAAAGAAATAATGGCTTGGGTGAAACATTTTTTTTTCTAAAAGATTCTTTTACTTCCCAAGTGGGTACAATCACTACATTCCAGCAATAGTTATTTAAACTCACTTATATCTTGTCCAATTCTTAATGCATTTTCCCACAGTAGCAAGAACACAAAATGCTAATTTTAAAAATCAGTCTGTTCTGCTTCCTGATCACTCACTAATGAGGTACAGATACATCCACTATGGAGATGATCTCAAAAATTAAGAAGAAACCTAAGAAAAAACTGATTTTAGTTTGGCTCCATTAAGAGTAATTATAGATTAAATGAAAAAAAAAAAAGACCAAAAAAACTTGGGACAAACCAAATGTCACTAAACAGTTAAATGGATAAATAAATTGTTTTATCAATACAATGGAATATGACTCAGCAATGAAAAGTAATAAAATACTAATACAAATAATAACATGGATGAATTTCCAAAGCATTATGCTGAGGGAAAGAAACCAAAGACAAAAAAGCATATACTATATGATTCCATTAATACAAAATTCTAGATCAGACAAAACTATAGTGACAGAAAGATCAGTGTTTATTAAGGCCCAGAGATGAGGGAGGACTTGACTGATAGGGGCATGAAGAAACTTTTCAAAGTAGTAGGAGTACTTTATATTTTGGTTGTAGTGTTGGTTTTACAATTGTTAAGTCTCACCCAATGATGCATTAAAAATTAGTAAATTTCATGTATCTAAATAATATTTCAATAAGTTTGGTTAAAAAAAAAAAGAGTGACTATAAAAGACTTTTTTAAATCTAAAGCTGCAGTCCTGTGATTTCAATCATAAACCTTTTACAGAATTTGGATTCTAGAGCGCCCTGCTGGAAAGTCATCTAAGATCATCAGCTGGTGAAAAGGGAGTGAGTTGTGCCCCATTTAGAAGCACAGCTTCCGAAGTTGCTTATGAGCCCCTTTTCTTTTTCTCTCTCTAGCATTTGCTACCTGTCAGTGCATGAAGAAGAGTTCTTTCTACTCTACTTTCTGTCTCAGTCCATGGTGGTGGGGCCATAAATGTGAGGAAGAAGTACTACAGGGTAGAGAATAAAATGCCCAGGGAATACAGTTTATTGGAATCTATAGAGGGAAACAATGACTGGCGAGACAAGACTGGACCTGAAAAATGTCATTTCTCACTATCCCTTCTCTGGACATACAGCCTTCTTATAAAATAAAATATTCTCCCTAGCCACATATATTGTCTTTGGTTCTGACACTGTCCAGGGGCATGAGTTACATTAAATTTCATTTTTCATTGCATGCAGCAGAAAATATTTTTTTCACATTTCCTGAAAATATGCTATATATAGCAAGGTGAGTAGGTAAGTGTAAATATGGTTAAAAATCATATCTTCTAGATGGATCAGCACTTCATTTCTGTTAATAATGTTAATGCAGACTAAAAAAAAAGACAGACAGCCTAACCCTGGCCAGGATACTAGATAGGTGCTCAAAAAATTAATTGCCCTTAAAGCACTAGGGCCACATGTTCATTGCCAGAAATGTCTCTTGCTTCCCTCCTTTTCCTGATCACTGAATTTTATTTTACCACAGTTTAAAAAAAAAAGGTATTCAGTGCTATTCTCACCTCACACTCCACAACAAGGAATGACTGATTTCAGAATTACTTAGAGCACATAAGATTCATTAGAAATTTTCCTAGAGAAATTCTGAGAAATTTCTTGCTGTAATAAAGTTCCTAATACAGTTTTGTAGTTTAAAAGTCTTACAGATATAATATCATTTATATTGTTTAATTAACATTTCAGCCTTTGTTAATATATGTCCCATCTTCATTACAGCTTCATATGTTCTCATTGCAACAGATGAATTGTCTGAGGACATATTTTCTTTTATATTAAAAGATTTTACAGATGGTGCAATGCAGCTATTTTATGAAAAACGTTTTTCCCTTATGCCTAGCATTTTTTACAGTTTAAAAATACTTACCTAGGTATATAAACAACATTTGTAAGTTATAACAAAATATATTTTCTGTGCCAGCTATTAAGACTTAATAAAATGGATGTCCTTTTGATTATTTGAAAATTGCTTTTTTTTTTTTTTTTTTTTTTTTGCCAATTTACAATACTGTAATCCCTGACTAAAACTTCACTGATGGTTACAGAGAAAAAAAAATTACTCTTTCCCTATCTAAGTCTGGAAATGCTGAAAAGCTATTCAACAACCTGGTCCTGTTTAAAAGTGAGTAAGTTCAATAAATGCTTAACAAGTTACAGCACATCCATAATTTCCTTTAAAAATAGAAGCTAAAGCAAACCAAATACAGATAAAAGCCAGTTGCTCCAAGATCTGTTCATAGAGAGCAGCTCTCTAGAGGCAACCACACCTTCTTGAACCTTTGACTTACTGTTATTTCCTGATATTGCCAGGCCTGACCTGAAACCAACTGTGGAGGGAGCCTGCCGATGCTTTTATGATCCAGCTTGATCACTCTATCGTCACACTGTCTAGCACACACCTGGGAGTCATAAAAAGTATGTTCTGGCCCAGAACCTTCTGGAGCAGCTTCTTAAATCCTCTAAATTCTCTATTTCCACATTTTCCCCCATTAAAATGGTCACACTTTATACATTCATTATCATAAATAATCCATCCCGAAAACTGCCATGAATTTTTTTAAGTTTCTTAGTCTCTCCTTCCAGTCCAATTCATCTAAGGATTCACTTTCCACCTTTTATCTGTCCTCAGCAAAACAAGCCCCTAAACCATGGTTCATTTGATCTGAACTCATACTTGATAATCATTTATTACTAGTAAAACTCTTTTAAAAAAAAAATGAAAACAACAACACTTTGTTGCAATTTGTGAAGTAATTATTTTTTTATGCCAGTTGACTTTTCAGTCTGCTAAGGTGCCTTCATTTTGTTGGGATGCAATCATCTACTATTCACACAGAAATGCAAAGTCATATGAAGTGCAAGGTGTAGAGTCTTAAGTGGGTTCTGAGAATGACTGTGGTAATTGTTGAAGCTACATGATCATGGCTCATCATAATATTCTCTCTAATTTTATGCCTGAAAATTTACATAATAAAATTAAATTTAAACTACAGAGAGGGTTCTGTGACTGCAGCAAGTCATTTTGAACTCTACCATTTCAATTAACAGGAAATTTTCTCTCTTATTCCTAAACTAAGTTTCTTCTACTGGGGTTTAATTTTATAGGCCACTTAATCATTTTCATGGAGAAATATTTACTCCTTTACTTAAACAAGTTCTGAAAACATGATAGGCATTCTTTTAGGTGCAGTGGTTATAAAAATAAACATGACAAAAAAGGAGTTCTCTAGGTGATTATATTTTAGTATAGGAAACAGAATTAAAAACAAATAAATGGTATGTCAGATGCTAAATGCTCCTGGAAACAAACAAAGCAGTGAAAGAGGGATAGGGATGCTAGGGAGATGGGTTGATATTTTTCAAAGGATGGTCAAGAAATGCCTCACTGATAAGGTTATATTTGAATCCATAGTATGACATGAGGTGTGAACAATAAAAATATCTGAAGGAAGAGTGTGCCAGATGAAAGGGACAGCAAACAACCTAAAAACAGCCCCAAAACAGAATATACTTAGTGAGTTCAAGAAACATCAGGGCATCAAATGGGACTATGTAGTGGGTGGGGTGAGAAATTACGGAGGCCTTTGTAAGGCACTAAAAAGAAATTATCTTTTGCACTGACCCATTGTGGGGCTTTGAACAGAGCAGTGGCATAATATGATTTATCTTTTAAAGGATCTTTCTGCCTACTATGTTGAAAATAGATTCTAAAGGGTTAAGGGTAGAAAAAGGGAAAACAGTAGGAGGCTGTGCTGGTTTGAAACAGGAAAGACTGTGCTCTTTAATGCAGTCTTTTGGGGGCAGGCTTATTATGGGTGAGATCTTTTGATTAGGTTGTTTCCATGGAGATGTGACCCACCCAACTGTGGGTGAGACACTTTGATTAGATTCTGTCCATGGAGGTGGGATCCTGCCCCTTCAGGGGTGTCTTTATCAGATCACTGGAGTCCTTAAGAGAGCTGAGAGCCCACACAGACCCAGAGGCTTGGAGACACTGGAGATACAGAAAGAAGGATGTTTGGAGATGCTAAGCTAGGGATGAAGCCCGGGGTTTGCCCCAGAGAAGCTAAGAGAGGACCCCCAGATGCTTAGAGAGAAACACCCTGGGAGAAAGAAGCAAGGATGCACAGGTGCTGAGAGAGAGGAGTGAAAACAGAAGCCCAGAGACATCTTGGAGAAAGACATTTTGAAACCAGAACCCAGGAGCAAAGGACTAGCAGACACCAGCCACATGCCCTCCCAGCTGACAGGTGTTCCAGACGCCATCAGCTTCCTTTATTGAAGGTATCCTTTTCTTGTTGCCTTAGTTTGAACATTTTTATGTCCTTAGAACTGTAAATTTGTAACCTAATAAATCCCCTTTTTAAAAGCCGATCCATTTCTGGTATTTTTGCATAATGGCAGCTTTAGCAAACCAGAACAGAGACTAATGCACAATCCAGGCAGAAGACCATGGCCACTTAGCCCTGAGTAAACGTAGTGGAATTGGTGAATGATGATTAGATTCCAGACATATTTCTAAGATAAGATCAACAGCATTTGCAGGTGGATTGAATAGGAGGATAAGAGATGTCAAGAATGACTCCAAGGTTTTGGTTTGAGCACCTGGAAGAAAATTATTGCCATTTGCTGAGAAAGGAAAGATCATGGAGGGGGGTGCAAAACAGCAAGTAGACCATTTGCTGAGGCCTGAGTCTGTTGCTCCCTTAGTTCTTTACTTCCTACTTGCAAAGGTTGCATAAAGTTCATAGGCACATTATGAGAGCCACGAGATGACGTGGATAACACTTTCAACAAACTCAGGAATGAGTTTCCAAGAATACCTTCTTCCCACTCCCTATATCATGACCTTCTCTCCTAGAACACAGTAACAGAAGAAATACATTTGGGAAGACACAGGCTTAAAATCTATATTATAAAACTTCCATCTTATTAAAAAAATATTCAGGGACTCTTTCTTCCTTACCTAGTAAACACAAATCCTTTAATGTACCCCCCCCCCTTCTTTGTCTGCCATTCTCATTTTTTTTTTTTTTTTTTTTTTTTTCAGAATTCTAAGTGCACCCTTCTGAGAAAATAAAGCTAGGACAGAAGTGTCTCAGTTCAGGGTACAGGTTTTTCCCAAGTGACCCTGTGGGTTCTGGCAATGTTTCTAAGTTTGCGCCCTTTTGTTTTGTAGGCATAAACTCTCCAAGATAGTTTCCCACAATCTAGAAGCCAAAGATTCAGCATTTCAGATCCTACAATCATCAGGTTGTCTTCCTCCTCCGAACTCAAAGCCAGAGAGGCAAATCACTTTTCAGACAAAGATCATGAACACTAAACCATCTCATTAATCAGCCATCTCTACTTTGATATTTTTCTGTGAAATAAATAAGCCCATTAATTTTGCCTCTAAGGTACTGTTTTCCCAGCATGTGTTCATCTCAGTTGTATTCCTACATTGTCTCTTAAAAGGCTCTGCTTCTTCCTGCCTGTTCCTCTGAGACAGCCAATCCCTGCCCCATGTAGCCAGGACTTAGAGTGAGCCCACCCAGGGCTGCAGGAGTCATGTTACTTGATCATGGACTTCACATTTCAAGTCAGTGCAAAACAGTTTTTAAAGGGTAACTATGTACAAACCTGTATGCAGTACAGATATGTGCATAGTATCATATAGGATAAAACGTTGAAAAAGGCTTACTCTCTTGAAGACACGAAGAAGCTCACAAAATTTTCTTTTAATACTATGAAAAGGTAAAAGGCAAAATCTGTGGGACCAAAGAGAATGCACACTAACCACAACAGTGTCTGTAAGAGAAAAGAATGCTTCCCAGGAGGCCAAAGTCAAGAGTCCACATTGAGACTTAGATGAGTCTGGTGCAGTTACCCCTGAGTTTGAGGCAGTGGCAGGATTTGAGTGGCTCAGGAGTCCATCAAACAGAGAGGAAGAAGATTAACACTGAGGCAGCACGGCAAGAACGAGGTGTCTGAGGAGCCAAGGCCATGCATAGCCAGATGAAGGGAAAAGTCTGCATCAAATCGTGGGTGTGGTGACAGAAGGGAAAGCAGGACAGGGCCATGGGGCAGGGTCAGGTCAAGAAGAAAAACTTGGACTGAGTCTTTAGATAAAGAGCAAGGTCAAAACTAAGGCAGAAATCATGCCTGGTGAGATAAATACCCTGTCTGTGATTTCTTCCTGGACTCCCCCTCCCACTATTTCTCACCCTCCAAGCCGAAGCAGTGCCTCCCTTGGGACCACCATATGTGTTGCACATATAATGGAAGTAGCCATATACAATGTATGTTCATGTTCCCAGAGTCATGTCAATTCTTCACATTTAAGTACATGCTCAATTGATACTTAGTGAAGATACTTAGAAGAAGGATGTGGGGAAAGAAGAAAATTAAGACAGGACTCAGTCTCCTCTCTGTGCAAAGATAAAGCAGAAGATGATTGTATTAGTTCCCTATGACTGCTGTAAGAAAATTTCTACACACTTGGTGGCTGAAAACAACACATTTATTCTATTCCAGTTTTGGAGGCCAGAAATCCAAAATCACCTTCACCAGGCCGAAATAAAGTGCTCGGGGAGATTCTGCTCCTTACTTCTTCCAACTTCTGGTAGCTGCCAGCCTTTCTTGGCTTGTGGCCACATCAGTCCAATCTCTGCCTCCATGGTCACTTGCCTCCTCCTCTTCTGTGTATCAAATTTCCTGCACTTCTCTCTTCTAAAAACACTTGTGATTGCATTTAAGGCAATTTAATCTGGGATAATCTCTCCTTCTCAAAACTCTTAATTATTCACATTGGCAAAGCCCCCCCCCCCATTTTTTTGCCACATAAAGGTCTATGCAAGGTTCCAGAATGAGCTTAGTTACCTATAAAGAGGGACAGGAATGCAGTGAAAGGAACAGAGAAGGAAGAGAAACTTCCCTGAGAAGATAATTTTGACTTTTGGAAAAACGTTAATATTCTTCATATGTAAAAAATAAACTAAATCAATAAGAATGAGGGGGGGGGAACTAAAACTGAAAGAAATGACCAATGGTACTTCATATGAATAACATAGCCACACCTGAGGGGGCAGGAGAGAAAATACTAATCCAAGTAATTTATGATCATAGTATTCTACTGTGATTGAAAACAAATCCTGAACTCTTTTTGTAGTATTGTGGGAAGAGCAATTCTGAAACAATTATAGACATATCATAAAAATGAACCAATTATATATTGATGTTTTTAAAAGCCAGGGTTCTCATTGTGGACAAAGGGACATACAAATATAGAATGGGGAAAAGCAAAAAAAAACCCTGTGGGGAGAAATTGGAATTGGAGGTACTGGTGAGAATTCATGATTTCTAAAATATGTATACGTATGTGTATAAGCCTGTATACATGTACATGTGTATTTGTGTATGTGGTGTGTATTTAGGTATGTGAATGTATATGTGTGTATGCAATCACATGTTTCCTAGATCTTCCCACTGAAAGGCACCAGAATCAAGACACTCTGGTAACAATGACTGCACCTGGTACCCAGATCTTGGTCTCTAATAGCATCCTCCACTGAAAGGCGCCAGGACCCCTCAGCAAAATGGCTGATTCCAGGACTTGGACAATGTGAACCCAAGAAGAACCTGGGATGTCTTATGCAAAAAGTAAGGAAGTATTCAACAAATGATGGGGCATGTCACAAAACACGGGTATAAACACTCTGTGGCTCCCATTGGCCAAATCTGTGATAATTTGAGTACTAAAATAATTAGACAGTAATAAATTATAAATCATTGAAAAATTGGAGTCCATGATCTATTTATCTAATAAATAGATAAATGATAAATAAATCAATGAGGAAGAATGGTAGGTTCTTATTTATGGTAAAATGTCAAATGCTGACTGGACAATGTGGAAGGAGAGCTGGGGCTCCCAAATAACCATTTGGCAAGCATTATATTAAAAGTTGATTTAGGCACAAATCGTCAATGGATGTTAAATCTAGGGATAAATTTTTACAGTCTTTAAGTGTCTCCACCCCTAGACTGCTTGTTAGTTACAAAGGAAAAGATAGTGACCATACAGTGGAGAAACTGGACAACATCGTGACTGGGTTCAAAATTAATATCACAAATACTGGCCTCATGATGAGATACTTGAAAAGGACGTAACATCACTTATATACTATTCCAGCTGAGAATGTACAACATGAATATAATCATGAAAAAGTATCAGACAAACCCAAACTGAAGAACATGCTATTTTTTAAAAAACTGTATTCTTTAAAAATGTCAGTGTCACAAATGACAATGAAAGTCTGTGGAAATATTTAAGAAGCCTAACAGACATGACAACTAAATGTAACACATGATCCTAAGCTGTAGTCTGTACTGGCCGAGGGGGTGGGGTGGGGAGTGGAATTGCTATAAAGATATTATTAGACCAAATGATAAAATTTAAATATTGAAGACAGGTTATACAAAGTTGATAACTATACTGTTTTTATGAGAGAGACTATCCTTATTCTTAAGAGATTATTTCAAGAAAAAGAGCTATGATGTATGCAGCTTACTCTAAAATGGTTTAGAAAAAGTATTAAATGCATATGTATGTATATATACATATGTGTGTGTGTGTGCATTTGTAGAAAGAACACATGAGACAATAATAAAGAAAATGGGGTAAAATGCTAGCAACAGGTGAATCAGAGTAAAGGTATACAAATTATTTCTTTACTATTCTTATTCTTATAAATTTTCTGAGCATTCTGAATTATTTCTAAATAAAATATTTAAAAAGCATCATTCACTGTCATCCTTAGGCTGTTAGAAGATGTAGCAAAAAATTATAGAGTCAAAACTAGAGCCCTATCAAGTGAAAATAGTACTGTGAAGAGCTTTAAAAAGAACTCATCCCTTCATACAGATTTATGTTCACTCCAAACTCCAAACTTTCCAATTACCTTGTCATAAAAGTCCACACACCCAACAGCAACACCTCAGGATCTTCAAGTTCCACCTTCTTCTGAGTTCAAGCATTAATGAGTCACTGCTAGGTAAGCCTACCCCTTACAGAAAGTCTTCCAAATAAAGGATAAAGTAAAGGTGACAAATATATTAAAAGTAACAAAAAATATTCTAGAAAAACCTTGACCTAAAGAACCATAACTCCAAACTGTGAGCTGATACTTTTCCACTATAACACAGCATTGGTGACCAAAGAATTGTGATGAATTCCCTGAATAAGGTTGAAGTAGGCACTCAAAAGATTGCTGATAATTTGAGCCAGAAAATACACAGGCTTTACCAAGAATCAGAAGTTTTATCAACCTTGAATATGAACTTTCTTGTCACAGGTTGGATTCTCTGGAAGCAAATGCTTAGACAAAATTATGGATAAGATATTTATTAGGGTTCAATATTTATTAAAGGATGGAGAGGAAGCAGTATTTGGCAGAGGAAGAAGTGTAACTGCCATGCAAGCCTGACAAAGCCTTGACCAACTTGGCAGGGAGCACTGAATCCAGAATTTCCCATCAAAGCTTTCCTGGATCATGAAGACCAAACCGGGTATGGCTTTATACCCCTAGGGCACTCAGTCACTGGTATGAGACACCTTGGGAAAGACCTGTCGTCAGAGAAGTTGGCTCTCTGCAGCAAAGGCAAACCCCAAAGTTCGTTTCTGCTGACCACACTCCTTATGGCTAGGCAGTAAATCCTTCCTTCAAGGGTCATGTCTACCACATATCCATGTCTTCCACAGTCTCCCCCCACCTCCAGCTCTACTTCTCCATATATGTGCAGGGAGCAGCTCCTCCATAATTCTGATGGACCTCTTTTCTTTGGGAAACCTTAGAAGAGGGACTAACCACCACTGCTGTCACTGGTCCCAAGGCCACAATTGATACATTTTCTCCCTCCTTCACTATCCACTCTAGATCCTTCATGCCTTGAAGAACCATGTCTACTAGCCTTAATGGCTTACTGGGTGGTGTGATCCAGACCCTGTGAGGTCACCATGCTCTGCTCACTCCAGGTTTGCTGAACATTTACAATCACAGTTGGGCAAACTACACATACTCCTCCATGCTACATACATTCCTTCATGCCCTCTATCTCCCCATAATGATCAGAGTCAAATATCGCTGCCAACATGGTGACTTCCCTTACTGCCCGGTAGTCCATAACACAAGGAACACAAAGGGCACTGGCAGAAGCCACAGCTTAGAACTTGCTGAGTTCCCTGGCAAAAGTGTCCCATTGTTGTAAACCAAGACTTTTATTCCTAAAAAGCCCAGAGATATAGGAATATGAAGGGTAAAGTCCTCCTGTCAGTTACTGGGAGTGATGGTAAGGGGGACATTATGCTTCCAATTTTTTTGTCCTGGAACCCAATATCACATAAAGTGTTTGATTCAATGCCTATACCGCAAACTGGAGGATGGTACCTCAGCCTTACACAGTATTGCTTCTGCAATACTGCTTCAGCCATGCCTATAGCAGGCTGTTCCTTTTCTCCATAAGGGAAGGCCATTACTGGGGTGGTGTTTTATGGGATACTACCAGTGGAGGCCATGGTCACAGGCCCACTCCCACATCTCCTTTGTTATAGAAAGGGTCTGTGGTCTGATGAGATATTCCAGGGAATCAAATACTCTTCATAAGCCCCTGGATAATGTTGCTAGCTCAGCAAGCAGCAGAAATGACAAACCCACATGCAGAGTAGGTATCTATTCCCAAGAGCAAATCACTGGTTCTTCTAGGATGGAAGGGCCCAATGTAATCCACTTGCCGTCAATGGGCTGGTTGTTCTCCTTCAAGAGTGGTACCATAGCAGGGACTTAGCATTGGTCTGTATTTCTGATTAGATGTCCAGAGGAGGAATATCTAGATCAGCATTGTAAGCGTGAGTCCAGGCTGTTGGGCCCATACATAACCTCCATCTCTGCTATTATGGCAACTTTGCTCATTGTGCAGGTACTAGGGTAACTGATGATGGATGTTTACTTAGCAGTTTAGTGCCTCTTCCGTGGGGGATTCTCTATAGTGAGTGTTGACATGTGATACAAAGATCTTTATACTTTATTGTGCCAGTTTGCTAATGCTGCTGTTATGCAAAATACCAGAAGTGGATTGACTTTTATAAAGGGGATTTATTAGGTTACAAATTTATATTTCTAAGGCCATAAAAGTGTCCAATTAAGGCATCAACAAGAAGATACCTTCACTGAAGGATGGCCAGTGGTGTCCAGAATACTTCTGTCAGCTGGGAAGTCATGTGGCTGGCATCTCCTGTTCCTTTGCCCCTGGGTTGTGTTTCAAAATGGCTTTCTTCAAAATGTCTTTGGGCATCTGTCTTAGCTCCTCTCTCTCAGCTTGTCTGAGTCTTTTCTTCTTTCTCCCAGGATATTTCTCTGTAAACGTCTGGGGGGTCCTCTCTTAACTTCTCCAGGGCAAACTCTTGGCTTCATCTCTTAGCTTAGCATCTCCAAATGTCCTTCTGTTTGCATCTTCAGGCATCTCTGAGCATCTCTGTCAGCTCCTGAGCTCTCTTAAGTACTCCAGTGAACTAATCAAGACCCACCTGGAATGGCAGGGTAACACCTCCATGGAAATATCTAATCAAAATATCTCACCTACCATTGGATAAGCCACATCTCCACGGCAACAACCTAATCAAAAAGGTTCCATCCAACAGATTGGATTATAAGATCACTGCTTTTCTGGGGTCCATAACAGTTTCAAACTGGCACATTCATATCCACTCTCATATGTCTATCCACAATCCTCTAATCTAGATTTCCTTGGCCCCAGTCTTCCAATCTTATAGCTTCCAGCTGTGATCATTCAGCCAGGCCATTTGCCATGTTCTGTGAGTCTAAATTTTCTAATTCAGGCTATTTCTGTCTCCAAAAATAGTGGATGAACATATGTACCATTTGAAGTCCTGCCCATTGGGAGAGATACTCCCTCACCACTGCCTTTTGAGCCTACTTCTGAGTGAGCTTTAGTAAAGCTGCTCTCCATTTTAAACTTGAGCCCATAAACAAACCTGACCCTTCCATAAGCCCAAATCAAGTCTTTCCTGTCTTCTTCAGGTATTGATTGGAAACCCAAATGTATCCATAGGTATGAACCGAAGAAGGAGTGCTGATGCAACAGTGGTGGATGCTATGGGAAATGAGCTACTTGCTCATGCAGCATGCTTTTGCCTAGTAGTCTTGGTTGTACGTCTTCCATCTGATAAAGGATTGTTTCTAGTCTCACATGGCTTTATGACTTGTGTGCTGTCTCACAGGGCCCAACTCAGTCTGTGGGTTCTGGATGTGAAAAGTGGCTCATATCCGGCAGCTGGAAATGAGATTGTGACTTTTTGTTAGGACAACCATCTATGATTTCTCATCCTATAAACTGAGTGGTATCCTTTGTACATCTCTGGACATCATGTACTGTTAGCCATCTCCACAATTCTCTGGCGGTCAGAGCTGCCATTCCATCCTTGCCAATTGTTATAATAACTGGAGTTAAGTGCCACCACATGGCCTTTATTGCTTCAGGATTCTGTCAGTCCGTTTTTATCAGCATGCCTCATTCAGTAACAACCTCTCCTACTGACAGCCCTGGTCTATTAGAGAACTACCACTGAAGTTTGTTATGATGCCAGTGCCCCTCTCACCAGCACATTTTTAAAGCCTTGGTAAATAGTGTGTCCTCAGGGTTTTTATGGAACATCATCATCATCTGGTGAGTCTTCCACATACCTCTTATAGCATACCTAAGTCCTGAAACATTTTAATCCTTTCCTCCAGTCTCTGGTGCAGCAATTCTGGCATTTTAACTTTGCAAAGTGTGGGCTGTGACTTTTTCCATGCTGCTAGGACCCCATCCTAATAATGCAATTGCATCATCTCATGGCATCCTTGCCAGAATCTTAAATCTTGTATCTTGATAGAGTGCTCCCTAATTCAATCTTATATTCTGGTCCCCTTGATCAAGTACCCTCAGAATCCAATCCTATATATACAGATTCCCCTGGCTCCTACAGGAACATGCTGGCTAGATCCCACAGCAACTCTGGGATATAATCCAAAACCTTTATTCCCTTTCCAGGTCTAGCCTGGCCCTGACTAGGTAATATAGTAAAAATGGCCACGAGTGGAGGAGGGAGCAGATCCTGAGGTAGGTTACCTGTTGCCCTGTGGGGGAGAGGCCTTTTCGTTGTTTTTAGCATGGGGTTGTCCTGGCTTTTAATAGGGAGGTGTGGGCCACCTCTGTAGGCTCAGAAGGTTCAGAGGAATCTGGGAAATCAAATTATTTGGGAACATCCACCAATTTTCTCCATACACCACATCAAGGTCCTAGATTTTCCCAACCAAGGCCCTAACTTCAGCATAG
Source organism: Choloepus didactylus (assembly GCF_015220235.1). Classification (NCBI taxonomy): domain Eukaryota; kingdom Metazoa; phylum Chordata; class Mammalia; order Pilosa; family Megalonychidae; genus Choloepus; species Choloepus didactylus. The sequence continues at coordinate 65,799,720 of NC_051313.1, read as the reverse complement.
CAATCTGCCTTTGTTATAAAGTTAACCATTTTTTAAATAAAGCCATTATATTATTTTCTGGGTTTGGTTCTCAGCTTCCTATGCCCTCTCTCATTCAGGAGATGAGAATGTCCTTTTATAAAACCAATGTGTTTCTGGTTTGCATTCCTGGCTTTTAGTTGTATGTTGCTCATCTTCATTTATTCTTTATCCTTCTGTGGAGTAGCAGTGGTGCTTATCAATAGCCATTAGACCCAGTTATCTTTGTAGCTACTAATTCCTCCATCTGTCACAAATGCCTGAAACATCATACCAGCTAGTACATTATCTTCTACTGGTACATGCTACCAGTTCACCATTGACATACCACCAGTGATATGGTCTCAGTTTTTGGTCATTCAGTGAGTGATTTGGCTCCAAATCCCCAACTAGTCACCTGGTTTCTTGGACTACTAGTACCAACTGTCACAGGGTGGACTCTATGAAAGCAGTTGCTGAAATGAAGTTTAAGGCATAAAATGTTAATTAGGGATAAACACATGGAAAAGAAAAGGGGAAGAAGCATAACTGGGCAGAGGGAGAAGTTGAACTGTAATGCAAGACCAACAAAACCTTAGCAAACCTGGTGGGTAACTCAGGAGCAAGAATGGCCCATCAGAGAAGACAGGTTACACTGGCAGAAAATTTATGCCACCACTGTTCTTACTCATCAGATGTGGTCTACACTGGGAAAGGCAGACCATGGACAAGGTAGACCTCTGCATCTGAGGCCAACCCTAAATATGCTAATGGCAGGAGTTTGTCTGCAGACCGTTCTCCCCTCCATTTGGCAGCATTCCTTCTCTGCAGTGGGATCTGGGCTGCCCATCTCCATGTCTACCACAATGCTTGAGTGATTTTCTAGAACACACTTCAGATGGAGACTTGCCTTTTGCAACTCCTCAGCATATGACAATCCTTTGCCACCCAGGCAATGGAGAATGTCTAGAAACTAGGCATTTAACTATACCTGGTAAAGCAATGAGTAGATTTAAGATACAAAGCACCTTGTACAGGCCGTACGAAAGGAAACCAGTCTGGTTTATACTGGTCAAGATAGTACAAACACGAGTTGAACCACAGATGTCCTAACCATACTAATAAAATAAACAACATATAAATAACATAAAATTCTATTAATGAACTTCAAGTCTCATGTTAATGTCTCCTGGGAGTGGTCTTTTACTGTTATGAGCTTCTCTATTACTTCCTTTATCATTTGCATAGTACTTTGAGTACCCTGAGCTTTAGATATTTGCATGTTTCCTCTTTACCACCTTAGTATACAATCCTTATATTATTCTCCTTCTTGACCTGATCATGCAGTTTATTAGACACTGGGAAAGGTTTCTTTTTTGCACATATCCATTGCAGAGGATAGCAGTTTTCAACATTTTCCCCCAGGGATATCACAAATTGTATTCATAGGCATAGCATGGACTCATAGGCATGCTCACATTTTGAAAGAATATTTTTCAGAGAATTAGAGAACTAAAATAAGCTATTAAGGGAACATCAGTACTAGTGTTGCTACATGGGCAGTAGATAAATAAGACAGGTACTAGTTATGAGCAATTCCACATGTTCTGGGTGAGATTACTCTAGGTAGGTGGACAAATTTTATTCAGAGTTTAGAAGGAAATTTTATTCAGATGGAGTTGAAAGAAAAAACATTTTCTTCTTAGTAACCATACTGTGGTTGATGGAAAGGCACAGGCAACTTGTAAGTAGGCGACAGTTGGATTTGCTTACCTGAGGTGAAGAAAATAAAAACACCTACTAACTTGCTCTAAGGCAGCCAAAGTGAGACAAAATAGTTAGTGAAAAAATTTAAGATCTAGATGTGAAAGTTTCTGTTTGTGTCTTAAAATACTTGGAATTTTATGAGAAAGGAAAGCAGACAATAAAATTGGAATGTGCAAAAGATGATTCCTGCATCTCTGTGTTAGGACCAAAGAAGAGGACCCTGGAAATTGGGAAGTCAGGAAGAGTTCATGCAGTTGTTCCAACATAGGACAATAGGAACCTGGCATGCAGCTCTGCTGACGGACTCCTTTCCCCCAAGCACTCTGTTCTACATGCTCTCAGTTTCGGTCCTCCTCTGCTCTTTCGTAATCTCCTTAGCTGACTCCCTCTTTTAAAAATTGCCATTCCTTAGGGCTCTATTCTGGTGCCCTTATTTGCACTTCCCCTGGGTAATTTCCATGCTCTTGACTGTGATTTTCATCCACGTACCTTCCTCTGTCAAATCAGTATCTGTAACCCAGGCGACTCTCTTCAAGGCCCAGAATCACATATCCAATTATCTACCAGATTTCTCCCCTCATGGATGACACAAACTCATGTCCAAACACCAAAGCTGCTTCTCCCAGTATTTTCTATATCAGTCAATAGCACTATCATCCATACAATTTCTCAACCAAATACCTGAGAGTCATCTTTGACCACACCGCAGCACTCACCATCCGTGCCTACTTAATCCCCAAGTCTTGATTTTCCCACCTAATATTTCTTGAAGATATCCTCTTCTCTCTATTCTCACTTATAATTTCCTACCTCCTCTCTCTACATCCATTCCCAATCCCCTATAAACAATACTCCACACAGCAGCCAGAATAATCATTTAAAATTTGAAATTGATCCAGGTCATTTTCTACTCAAAACCCTTCTGTGGTTTCTCATTGCCCTCAGGATAAAACCCTGAATCATAAATATACTTTATTAAATGCCACAGTTTTCCTGGTTATCTTCACTCCAACCTTACACTGTCCTTGAACATGTCCTGCTTTCTTATGTCAGGACCTTCAAACATGCCATTTCCACTGCTTAGAACTTCTTTGCTCCATCCTATGTGTCCTTCAGATTTCAACATAAGACATTTATTCCTAGGGAAGCTCTCTGTGATGAGGATTCTCCATCTCTTTTCCTTCTTTCCCAATCCTTTCTCTCCCCTTTTCTACCCTTCTCTGTGCCCCAGAAGGCTGAGACATACTGTGTTTGTTTCCCAGCTGCTAAAACAAATACCATAAAGGGGTTGACTTAACAAAAGGAATTTATTGGCTCATTGTTTCACAGGCTAAAAGTCTTGCTTCCTCCCAGCCTGGTATCTTCTGGCTGGCTGACAATCTTTGGGGTTACCTGGCTTTTCTGTCACATGGCAGTGAACGTGGTAGCATCTTCTCCTTTCTCCTCCAGGTTCCATGAAATCCAGCTTCTGGCTGCTCCCTGTGTCTTCTCTTTCCATGTCCAATTTCCATTGCTCAAAAGGGCTTCAACCATAATGGATTAAGCCCACCCTTACTCAGTTCAGGTGTACCTTAACTGTAACATCCTCAATTTTCCTGTTTACAAATGCATTCATGCCCACGGGAGCAGGGGTTGAGACCTGAACGTGCCTTGTTTCAAGGACATGATTCAATACCCAATACATATCAGCTGCTTCACTGGAGCTCCCATACCCTCTGCATCTGGCTGAAATTGCCAATGGGAGATACCTGCAGGAAAGCAGAGGGCAAGAGGGGAGAGAGATTATGGTATTTCTTCTCTTGCTCCCTCCCAGCTTTGGCCACATGGTCCTGAGAGTGGCTGTGTTCCTCTCCTCCATGGTTCCAGTTTTCACCAGGTGAGGTATATAATGACTTTCCCATAACTACTAGTCCCAATGATTTAGCATTCATTTCTGGTTCACATAACCCTGTTCAGACCTCTGTAAATTGTGTCATGCTTTGAGTGGAATTCTGCTGGGACTCTGACTGTTATACTAATCCTGATTCACTATTTTCTATCACCCCAATGCTCTTTATTTTCTGAGATCAACTCTCCAACCATGTATGGACAAACTAATCAAAGTCTTTCTTTCACCTTTAATTATAAGCTCCATGTAGACAGAGTCCATGCCTCACTTTTCACTGTTGTATCCCCAGCACCTGTCACAGTGCCTTGCACGTGTATCACTAAATATATATTTATTGAATTAATGAACAAACTTGAATGATGATTGTGGAAATGAAGGGAACACATGAGACATGAAGGGAGTGAATCAACTTTGCATGAATCTGCAAAATTTTCTCATTTATCATAGTATATATGAACTGCTCAAATGAGACAGAGTATCTGAATAAGCCATAAATAATAAGACACCATTATATATTATTTACATGCTTTTTAATGTTGAAATTAACTCCTCAAATTCTTTCTGTTCAACTTGAAGCTTTTTGTTATAAGCTTGCTGCCTGCACCAGAGACAGTTAAGCTGGATGGGCAACCAGTAGAGGACATGGAATGGAGGACACATCCAGATACCTGTCCTGTCTACAGAGCTGTAAAATGTCCTCAGACAAATCCCAGCAGCATTAAGAACTGCTGTAGCCAATAAAGCTTTGCAATATGCATATTTTCTAAGGAAATTGAATTTGCAGATAAGAGTGGGATTAGCGTTGAAAGACTGGCTGGTGATATTTCATTTCATTTATTAAATTAGGGAAAAAAAACAACCAGAGTTAAGGACTGTGCATGATTATCCTCAGAGGAAAATAACCCCAAGCCATAACAAAAATAAAGTTCTTTCAACTCAGAAGTGGAAAATAGTTAGACATCAATATACCAGGGTGCTAGCCTCCTTCCAGAACAATCCTTCCATAGATCACATTGGAGCTCTCAATCTACAGAAAGTCAAGATTAGAAGGGCAATATTTAGCACTACAAGAGGTAATGAACTTCAGTTTCTTTTATTTTTAGTGCAAATTGCTCTCAGGCTTCTTTAGGAAAGAATGTGGGCATCCTCAGTATTAGGAAATGCTAAGGTACAATAAATGCTCCTTCACAAGAGACAGCCTGAGACCCTCCATCTCTGCTCATTTTGTCAGATATTTCCCAAGTTTACAGAGAAAGGTAGGAGACTGGCCATGTACAGGCATGCCAATCTCTTCCACCTCTCCCACGTTTCTCTTTTTTCACACACTGCTGAGCTTCACGTGCTCTTATTGTTCCCACATATCACCAGTCATCCTCCAGGAAACCCACACCATTCATCTTGTGTGCATTGTCACATGTGTTTGCTCAAACCAGACTCTACCTACAACAGTTAGGATTCCCAAGCACCCCCAAACCACAGACCTTCTCTATGAGACATCAGTGATTATTCCTGCACAAGCTCTCTTATTGCTGTAAGAATTGTGTTGCCAAATGACAAGAGCTGCAAGAAATCTTTTAGACCTAGTTCAACAAGGGTTTTACAGAGAGGAAAGTGAGACTCACTGGAGAAAATGGCTTGTTTGTCCCTTAGAGTTGGGGAAAGAAAGGTCTGCAGATATTCTTAGCCCCCTAGCATCCCAGCAAGTTGCTGAGTATCCAGGCAGATCAGTGTAGGACTCTACAGCTGGCAGCCACTGCTTTGGACAGAGCCTGTGACTTTGCCATAAGCATAATTCATAACAGCCCAACCCAGTGGGTGATGTTTTCTTTTTGCCTTTCCTGCTCAATCCCTCCCTCCTTCTCCCCCTCCTCTCGCTCTCTCTCTCCCCAGTCCTCCTTTCCTGGTTCCTTCTCTTGCCTCTTTCATTGTCTGATTTTTCTTTGAAAGCAGGCAGGTTCATTGTAAATAATTTGGAAAATACAGAAAAGTACAAAGCAAAAATAAATCCTCCATAATTTCACCACATGGAGAAAACATTCTGGTGTATTTTTTTCTACTCATTTTTCTGTGTGTATCTGGATTTCTATGTATGTAGCCCTCGATTAAACCTAAACTAAGCTCCCTGTACTCTGTAGGCCCTGAACCAACAAGGAAACCTAAAGTGAAGGAAATGGATAAAACTCTTTGTAAATTTATATGAGACAACTTCAGGGCTCCCCAAGCATAATCAGTGAGACTGGATTATGCGAATAGAGGCAACAGACAATGAAATCTGGGACATGACCATTAATGAGACCTCATTTGCACTCACAGGCTAGTGGGGCCTAGAGAAACTCAAGCCCTAAACATATTTAAAATTGTATATCACACACAATAAACAGTTTGTATCCTACATTTTTAACTTTTAATAATGTGTGGTATTTCGTGTCATTAAAACTTATTTGAAACATACGGTAGCTTTTCAACTCTGATATTTGATGAGAGAAATCACACTCGAGGACCACAGAACAGACTCCAGGCTCTGATAGACACTCGTATTTAGGCCTCTAAGTGAGGTTTCCAAAGTGATAGGCAGATTCTTTCTTTTCCCAAATGAAATTCAACTAGAAACATTGGAAATGTGTTCCATTTATAAGACAAGACTGATTTCTAACTGATCACAAGATTATTACACTGCTTTCAGATCCTTTCATTGGGTTTACATCAATATTCCTGACAGGCTTTCACGGTGCACTTCAGTATTTGTGATGCTATTGTTCTAACTATCTCTGCCATATAACCCTAAAGAATGTGCCTGTTCCTATTAAATAAAATGCCATCTTAGCACCTGAAAAAAAAAAATAGAATCAAGTGTCTGGTTTTAAAAAATGCTTCTCTAAAGCATTCTAATTTTTCTCTCTCTCAAGTTTTCTTATTACCAACTATTTGTATTGTATGTTCATAATTGTCTCTCTTAACCCCTAATTCAGGAGAAGATGGAAGGAAGAGCCAAAGAAAAAATGAAAGTTAAAACCAGAAAGAGTGAATGCAAGGATCACATTTATACATTTACATACCACTCTCCGTTCATGCCACTGCCAAGCTCAGCAGCCACATCCATGCAGTACATCTTGCCCTCAGCACTCCAATTCCACTGGAATTTCTCACATTTTTTTTCTCCAGCTAACCTCGTACTGCCCACTTCAGAGCTTTTATGCTACAGCCCCTAGTTAGATTCTTCTCCTCTCTGCCTCAATTTGCCTGGATAACTTCTTCTCAGGATCCTTCAGGCCCAGTGCAAATGTTGATCCCCGAAGGATGGCTTCCTTGAAGAATCAGCTGTGATCAGGTCTTCCAATGACACCCTCTCAGAGCTCACTGGATTTCTCCATCATAGCAGGTAAATATTACTTGTGTAATTAGTCACCTGATGCCTTGTCTTTCTCACCAGATGCTAAGCTCTGCTTATGGCCACAGAGCTCCAAGAGAGAGGGGACCAGGCTGCCTTACTCAGTGATATATCCCTAGCCCCTGGAGCACTGCCTTTCCGAGAAGAGCAGTTAATAACTATTTACTGAATGAATTGATGAATACATTAAAATATCTCAGCAAACAAGCATTTATGTCTAGAGTTCCTTTGCTAACCAGGCAAATTAGCCACAGGAATGAATATTGCCATAGGGGACTCCACTAATATTTCCTTTGGTAATCATCACTGCTGGTTTAACATCAAGATTTGATTTTGTGAGTATTATTGAATTTGTAGAGGTGTTAGAGGCTAAACCTTAGAAAGAATCCATAAAAAAGTTAAAACATAAATTTTGTGATTAAAACCTATTATGCCAGTTTAGAAGAACAAATGGATTGATAAAATTCTTCCAATATCAACACACTTAGTAAGTGCTTGGAGATGTTGTAAAGAGCCCCAGAATGCAAGTATAGAAACAATAAGAAAAGGAAGCCAAGTACCACCAACTTTCTCAAAGATCATCTACATCCAAAGCCAGGCTATGATATCTAATAAGCAGAACAGAGTACTAGAAACCAGTACTAGAAATCAGATTAAACAAATCATATCCCTGCCTGACTTTTTCTGCCCCAGGTGTCCACAGTGATGTCTCTTGTCTACTCCTTCCTGCCTGAATTCTGCTTTCCCAGTCCCTCAACTCTTAGGCACACCTTGTGCTTAGAGTCTACATTGTACACTCTGCCCGCAAAGGCACAAACTGATGATGCAACCTGGTACAACACACGGAGGAAGAAGAACATGGGACAGGAAGTCATCCAAGTTAAAGTGATGGAAGAATGTCCTGAGACTGGACGTGTTCCTTGAGAGTACGGTGTCATTGAAATAACAGGAGGAGCCTGGGGACAAGGAGGACTTGAGAAAAATCCTCTGTGTCAGAGAAGGAGAAGGAGCCAATGAAAAAGATTATGAAGGAGCCCAATAGCTAAGATGGAAGTCTATCAAATCTTGGTATTGACATGACATCCAGACAGAAGATGAATAGTAACTGGTGATGAGATCAAACTGTTTGTGGCACAAGAGACAGAAGGGGAGGCTTATGGCCGCAGAGCAAATTGTGGTCTTTGAAAGACAGTCTGATTCAGATATGTGTGAAAATGTTGGAGAATGTCAAATTTGAAACTAATTCTTTTCTTGAAGCAAGAAGCCTTGCCCAGTAAACCGAAAAAGGAAAACACTCATTTTGCCTTCAGGATACTTGCCTGAAACCACTACTTTACAATCACTACCCTTGGAAAGTTGCAGGGTAACCTGTGGCAAATTCATATAGGAACACAACTCTCCAGTTTCCATCTAGAAGGAATATGGTACACCAGTGTGATAGGCAGAATTCTAAAAATGTCCCCCAAAGATTCCACTCCCTGGTTAATAATCAAGCACTAATCTAGTACTATGCAGAAGGAGTCTGAATATGGAATTAAGATTGCTAATCAGTTGACCTGAAAATAAGAAGTTTATCCTGGATTACCCAGGTGGGATTAACATAATCACAGGAGACTTTAAAACCTAAAGAGAAAGTCAGAAGAATTCATAGGAGAGATGAGGCAGAAGGGGGAAGTCAGAGAGATTCAAAGCATAAGAAGGACTCAACCTGCCATTCTGTCTTTGAAATGGAAGTCGAGGTCACTAGGCAAAAAATGTGGGCAGCCTTGAGAAACTGAGAACAATCTCTCACGATCAGCCAGCAAGAAAACAGGTACCTTAATCCTGCAACTGCAAGGAACTTAAAGCAGTCAACAACCAGAATAAGCTTGGGAGTGGGTTCATCCCCAATGCCTCCAGAAAGAAACACTACCCTGCCAAAAGCTTGATTCTGGCCTTGTGAAACTTGGAACAGAGGAACTACTTGAGCCAACTCAACAAAACTGTGAGAAAATAAAGTTTGTGGTCTTTTGTTACAGCAGCAATATAAAACTAATATACCTGGCTTGCCTACACCGACACCAAATTAATTTTTATTATTTTTAGAACTTTATGATTATAAAAGAAAATATATTTTATGTAATACTTAGAAAAGGTGAAAAAGTGAGCTCCAGATTTTTCATAGCAATGGTTACTTGAGATCCACACCTTTTTGGAGTGGGTTTAAATCAATCAGCCCTTGTTGGCACCATATCCTCCTAAGGTCTAACTGGTGGAGAAAAGACAAGGGAGCTAAATTAACAGTTTCATTTCATAACTCCTAAAGTATAGAGGTCCTTGGTAAATTTTGCAGCTCCCCAACCAAGGACAAATAGGAATCCCTTATGCTCCCACTATAACCTGAGTTCTGGGAACCTCATACCCCTGAATTTGTTGCCCAGTCTTGGGAGGGTAAGTGGAGAATGAGAAACCTCCTCACCCAGAATTCTGTCCATGGAGGTTGGCTGAATGGACACTAGAAGGTTCAGCCAACTAGTCTGAAACACAACTCCCCATGTATTTGAGCATGGGGAGAGGTAGAAGGGCGGGGGTGGGGGGACCCTGCTTTGCCTTTTCAATACAGTTACCCCACCTCATAAAAAATACAGCCCAGTAGAGGCTGATCTCTCACCAATGAAATTAATTGGAGGCGTGAGGGAGCAGATGCAGAGAGAAAGAAGAATTCTTCATTCCAATATTTCCCTTTTAGTTAAGAGCCAGAATCCCTTCCTGTGGGAACACATGAGGATAGGAAATGAGAGTTCCCACCATCAGTCTCTTTATTTTTTGTAAACAATAAATGAAGTGGCTCTTAAGTGTGGATGTTATAAGGAGAAGATAAAGGTCTTCACCCACTCTCTAGTATTACAATACCTAACTTACCATGAGAGGCAACATAGCACAAATTCTCAAGTCAGACTGCCTCGTTTAAAACCCTGACTCTATAATTCACTAGCTGAGTAACCTTGAACCTTCTCTAAGCTTCAGTTTTCCCGTGTGTGAAATGTATTAATAATATCCATAATAATTCTGGTATTAGTGCTAATCCTCTCAACCCCTTTATAGAAATGGGTAAAAGAAAAATTTCTGTCCCCATCTCTTTTATTTCATCACTCTGGTTTTGCCCTCCTGCTGATGTTCTCCTCTCTCCCACATGGGTCCAAGGCCAACATATTGAAATGGCTACTTCCTTTAGAAAGGGCCTAGTAGCAATTGTAGAGAAGCCCCAGCCTCTCTATATACTACAGTTACTTTAATTCCAGTATTCACGTGAAGAATCTTCAACTTTAACTTGCTATGACATTAGTCTGAAAAATGCTAGTATTTTAGGAAAGCTCCTTTTCCTCCAGTATAAACCCAGTGCCAGTTACATGGGAATAGCCCCTCTCATTCTGCTTTCACCTGCATTCTGCACTCATTTGCATTCTATACCACCTATACAGCAGTAGGCTAATAAGTTTAAAGGCCCAATTTCACTTTATCAGTAGCAAGGAAACAAACTCTACTTTGAGCAAAACCTGAAAAAGTCTCTCTAACCCTTGAAGGTATTGATTCTAAGATGCCTCCTGGGTCAGACATTATGCTTCTGCTATGGAGATTTGCTTGGTATTTTCACTGGTTTGTGTCCTAAAGTGTGGAGTTCACCAGCTTTACCAATGTTCATATAGCTACAAGATCAATGAGCAAAGACTCTTCTAGAAGAAAGGGGTTGGGGCATGTTGAACACTGCTGCCAGCTCCCTTGGAAAGAAACACCTGGGCTTGTGCTCTGTGTTCTGTGCTCAGTCCCAGGTGCCCAGGCCCCAGCAGGCCATCAAACATCCATCCTGAAGCCTTAGCTCATGGCTCTCTAGAGTACATTGTTGTCTCCTCCCAACTCCTTCCCATGGGTGAGGGTGATTCTCAGAAGGATTAGGAGGTTATCTGGAAACCAGAGCAGAGTTTATCATGAAGTTATTTGTTGAAGCTTAACTTTCAGATCCCTGCACTTATAAGGACTCCTGTGAGAGCTGAGAATTGCTAGGGGTTATAATGTAATGTTTATTGTAATATTATTAGCAATAAATATTTCTAATAAAGGAATCGCTGAAGAAAGGGGCCTGAATCGCCAAGATTCATTTACTTTAGTGAGATTTATGTTCTATTTATAAATAAATTTTATTTCTAAACACCATTTCCCACTCAAAACAACCAGGGACCCTTGGAGAAATTGCTGATTCCAACTTCACAGAAAGAACAAGGTGAGCCTGGAACATCTTTTTATGATAGAAATCAAGGAGGTGCTCAAAGCCTACAACGGCCATGTCAAAGGACACAGGAGCCAGTTTGAAGGGCCAAATTTGGGAAAATCTGAGTGCCAAAATTAAAATGACAAGGATGGATTACAAAACAGAAAATGCATGGGTTCATGTGAATGTTTGCAAGGGAGTTAAGAGAGAAGTAGGGGGAAAATGGAGGAAGAATGCCAACATATAAATATAAAATGAATGAAAGAATAGTAGCATCATTATTACTGTAATTTTAAATATAATATTTGATTCAGGCAAGAATCATTAATCACTAATTGGGCAAAAGATTGGCGAAAAGGATGTTCACATGAACTAAAGGTTTTGCCCCAAAGATTATTAATCATTTTAAAAGGAAATAAATGCACTTTTGAAATAGAAAAATCTTAATGAATGGACCTAAGATTTTGCAATATGGGATAACTTGACTTTATGTACCTCTTGTGTTGTAATAACATTTTCACAGTATCTCCTACATAGTTTTCATCACACACAAATGTTTAGCCTGAATCTAATGATGAGGAAACGATGAGACAAATCTAGAATATGGAACATTCTATATCAGGGTTCAGCACACAGCCCAAGGGCCAAATTCAGCTTGCTGCCTGTTTTTTAAAGTTTTATGGGAACACACTCTACACCCATTTGTTTATATATTATCTATGGCTTCTTTCATGATACAATGGCAAAGTTGATTAGCTGTGATAGAATCTGTATGACCTACAAATGAAAAGTGTTACTATCTGGCTCTTTACAGAAAAAAATTTGCCAACCCTTGCTCTACTTAAAAACTAGACTGAATTCTTCAAAATAGCAATGTCATAAGAAATAAAAATGGTTGGGGGCTGCCCTAGATTAAAAGAGACTAAAAGAGATATAATAAAACTTCAATACGTGCATCTTGGTGGGATTCTGAATTTTGAAAAAGCAGTAAAGGATATTTGGAGGACAATTGGAGTATCTATTGACTGTATTATCAGATGATATTGCTGAATTGCTATTTCTTAGGGACTGTAGCAGATGTGGATGATACCCCACCATGCCCTTCAGACCCTGCCTTTTCAGGTTGCCAGTTCACCCCTACTGCCAGTTATTTTGCCTGAAGGTTTTCTCTAAAACCTAGGAAAACTGTTATGCCCACACATGTGACTGGCAGGAAACGCTAGGGCAGTGACAGCCCCAGGAACAGCCCAAAGCCAATGACTGATGGGAGCTGGTATATAAGTACCCCAGCTCCCTTGTTCTTAGAGCAGGACATGAAAACTTGGAGACAGGTTTTCAACACCATTTCTCAGAGCTCCCTGTAGGATTAAGCTCCACTCCATCACTGACTAGATGAGAAAATCCTTTATTGGTTGCCATCCCTTTCCTGTCTCACCTCCCCATTCTGTAACCAACGTTTCCTGCACCTCCCAAAGAAATGATCTGTACTCAAGGCCTCATGTCAGCATCTGCTTCTGGGGAAATCCAAACTAAGACAGGTGTGACAATGTATTGCAGTTAGATAGAAGAATGTCCTCTTCTTTAAGGAGTTCATACTGCAGTGTTCAGAGGTGATGAATGGTGATGTCTGCAACTTACTTGCAAATGATTCAGACAAAAAGCAGTATATAAAGCTATATACATGCACACACACACATACAGAGAGGGAAAGTAAATGTCGGGAAATATTAACAATTGTTAAATCTAGTCAAATGGTATAAGATATCCACTGTAGTATCTTTGCAAAATTCTGTAGGTTTGCATTTTTTTCAAAATGAAAAATTGAGATAAACAAATGTAGAACTCATGAAAAATAATCCTCATCAATCACTGTCTGTTCTCTGAAATGCCCTCCCTCTGATGTCTCTGCATAGTAGAGAGATATCTGCCTTGCCCCACAGAGCATGACAGCTGCTTCTCCATTATGCAGGGTGGGTCAACTCTCCCTCAGCCTTACTTACCCTCCTCATCTCAAGATTCTCATTACAACAAAAGTGCTGCAATAAGCAGGGAGATTGCCTAGCCAGGGTGCTGCCTCCCTTCTCTGAGACCCACCCCTCTAACAGCCCAGTAGAAGGGGGTTGAGGAGCACTCACTGGCAACCGAGCATGTACTTTTGGATCTTGTGCCCCTGCCACAATACTCACCAACCACAGCCAGCCAACTACAAAACAAAGAATCTCTTGTAAACATGTTCAATCCTGAAAAATGCTAGTTTTTCCATATCCTCACTGAAATTCTTTTGACAACCAAGATGTCAATGCATTTGATCATTTATTTAGAAGTCAGGCACTAAATAACGGCACAACGATTTTGTCTCTATCTGATATCAACAGGTTGAAAACTCATTCTGACAATGGATTTTGTCTTCATGGCACTGTGCAGTGGCACAACTAGTTTGCCTAATATTTTTCAAAGTGCACCTTGGGTGGGCCTGTTAGAAAACATTCATTTTGCTGCCCAGCTCTCAAAGTCCAGCTTAGACACCACCTAGTAAAAGAAGTTTTCCTGGATCACCCCAACTGCAGTTATTCTCCTTGTCTCATAGGCAAACTTCTATTATCTCACTTATCAAAGCTTAGCTGATTTTAGGGCTGTTGTGATATGCATCTGCTTCCCTGACTATATTAGAAAATAACACATACACTGAAGGCCCTGCATGGTGGCAGCAGTTGGGGAGGGGGGCACGTACTCAATGAACATCTACCATTCCTTCCTCCTAGAGGGCAACAATATTTCATTGATCTTTGTAGACACCCATAACCCCAGCAGGGCCATGCACATGCTCAGAAAGCACTTATTAAAGTGAATTGTGTTTGAACTAATTCCAAAAGAACTAACAGTCACAAAATCATGTCTTAGACTTCAGAAAATAGGCTCAGTATTTTAAGAAATCATAATAGGACCTAAAAACATCATGAATTATTGAGTACTTGACCCATTGTAATAATGACCCTCACATTGACAATGGTGATAGTGGTATTCTAACTGCTTTGTCTGAATTTGTGCTTCTATCCCCTCTTTTTATTGTACACTCTCCCAGAACATGATTATTTGATTCATAACAATTATACAAACCAGCATAATTTCCTCTTACTGTCACAGATATCAGATCCTAGATTGCTTTTATTTGTGACCAAATAAAAGAAATATTTTCACTCCTACTTACATATGGAGAGGAGGGAAAATGTTGTGCTGCTAACTAAGATGTAATTTGTTTCTTTATTCAAATTTTACTTTTTCTAGAATTTTTGTTAGATTCCCTGTTTTGCCTCCACTTCTTTGTATATGACCTCAGCTACTCTCCCATCCCCCAAACCCTACTTCCTCAATTGCCCGTAGTGTACTCCTTGGTGAAATTCCAGCCACTCCATCTTCGTAACTCTTGGTCCTCTCCCCACTCCCCAAGTCTCCAGTTTGTATGGAGTCACCACTCTCTGGTTTGCTCAGGTTCACCCAGGTTCAGGCTTTACAACAAGGCAACACCTTTTGTTCTTTATTTCCTTCAACGTCATCATAACCAAGATTGACTCCATTCTTTATTCCCAGTTTCTTTCCATCCCACCTCCTTTTTTTCAATACCACCTTGCAAATTTCACATCCTTAGTCACTTACACATAAGCTATTAGAAAAATGTCTCATCTATTCCTAAAATTGCAATTTCATCAACTGTTATTGCCCACAAAACTTCAATGACATCTTAATGCCAAAATAAAAATCCTAACATATATTAATGTATTTACCTCTACTTAAATTCTGCTAGAAGTTGGCACAAACCTCAGTTTTTCTTCTACTGACCTTCAAAAGTCAGTTTTTTTGTTTTTCCAAACATGACTGAGTTATCACCTCAAATATCTCCCACCTTTCACTGTCCCAGCCAGAAAGAACCTTTTTTTTTCACAAAATTTCTTCACCTCAAAGTATATTCCACTCATTCAACAATAATTATTTATTGCCTTTTCTGCTGTGATTCAGGCTGTTACTGTTATTTAAATTTCATTATATACATATATAATGAACCAGAGACTTAAATTTCCATGTATCTTTTACATACTTCACAGAGTGTTTAATAGACAGGAAATAAATAACTGTTGGCTCAATTTTTTCAATAATCCTTTGATTGCTATTAAATATGCTGGCTTTAAGATCTGAAATAGTCTCAATGTTTGGTCTGGTTTGAATAGCAAAGTGAAACAGGAGAACACAAGGAATTAATCTTTCTTCCCCCTGAAGCACTGTCTGTTATTTGTCAGCCAAAGAATGTTGCTTGCATTGTGAATGCCAGTGTGAGAGCAGACCCAGACATTATATCACAAATTTCTCATTAACCATTCCTAAGAAGCACAGCATGCTGATGCAGTCTTATTCATTAGACCTATTTCCTGGAGAAGAAAAAAATCTCCATCATTTTGTGCTTCTGTCTTTTATTTTCAGACAAACAGACCATTGGCCTTTGGACATTTGCAGGAATTTGCCACAATAAGTGATGCCCATGTCAATGATTTTATTCATGTCACAAACCTGATGAAACCACTGCTCACAAACAAAGCAGAGAACGAATGGTCAATAACATCACCTGCTCATTACAATCTCTTTGGAAAAATTTACCATCCCAATTATCCATTTGTGTTTCATTCCCCCAGGTGATGACAATGGTGAGGACTTTAGCTGTGCTAATCACCTTGGGCTGATGCTCTCATTAGTCTCCCAGAGTCCTCGGCACTGTTGCTGGCAGTGTGCCAAGAACAGTAGGGAAAAAAGTCTACAAAATCTGGGTTGGAAAGACTATGAGATCATGTGGTACAAAGGGAAAAATAGAGGGAAGCTTTGCTTTGAGTTTATAGAAGGGCATTATGAAACTCTCATAAACAGTCTAAGCTCTTCTTAACATGTGAAACTGCAGTAAGTCGTGAACTCCTCCCAGGACAGGTAAAAGACAAGACAGGGTCAAGGTGAGCCTGGGTCAAGGTGAGCCTGTTTCTGAATCACCTTCACATTGCGTGAAGCAACACAAGATGTACACAGGATTCTGATATGATTCTTGGCTTCCTCCTCACTAGGGATTTGGAGATAAGTTTAAACAGTGTCCGGGAGACAATGTCTGACCCAGAATGAATCCTCTTCACTTTTTCCCTCTCTCTCTGAGCTGGGAGGTCTGTGTTTGCATTTCCTGATTATGAACAATCCTTACTCTCCTCTCATTAACTCCAGCAGTGGTTTTGTAATGTTGTAGCTCTGTCTCTCTACCTTGGACACTGTTTCTGCGTCTCTCTGGCAGCTGCATTCTCTTTGGAGATTCAATTTTTCATTGCACTGTGATGATGGAAAGGAAAATTTAAACCTGTTTGGTGAAAAAATTATCTTTTAGCTTCAAGTCAAACTAAAAAACAGATTCCCACTTGCACAGTGCTTTATGCTTCCTGTATAGCATCATTCAATATCCACAGGCAGCAGGAGCTTAGAACTTTGCTGTGTAAATGCTTCATGCCCAGTATCCTCGAGGTTATACATAAAGCCTATGCAGAGTATAAAAGATAAGTTTTATTTTAAAAAAAGAAAGCTGGTTTATGTTATTAGATAATATATACTCAACACTTGGCCTTCTCTGAAATTAATAGTAATTTTATTAATGATATTTTAATATTGTAAATTTGTGAGTTAATACCATTTGAAATAAAACTAACATGATTATAAGACTGTGATTACAAATAGCTCAATTTAACCTTAATGAATATTGTAATAGAAAATTAGAAAATAAGTTTAGGTTAAGAGATCAATGAGGAAAAACATTAAAAAAAATATGTAATTATGTGGAGGTTTAAATATGTGGAGAGTTATCACTCTCTCCTTGAAAAAGAATTTCAATAAGGCTGTGTATCAAAGGACATTCTTCCATAGAGAAGTGTGCCAAATTCTACCAATACAGCAAGTCACCAATAAACAAGATGTACCCTGAACCTCACTGAACCAACGTATGAATAATACGTTCATCAAGACCAAATGTATTAGACAGGGTTCTCCATAGAAACAGAAACAACAGTGTATATAGAAACACACATATGCCTATTCCTTATAATAAATCATAGATAGATAGATAGATATAGATAAATAGATAAAGATAGATATAAGAAATTGGCTAACGTGACTATGGAGGTGGGTAATCCAAACTCCTCAGGGCAGGCCACAACTGGAAACTCTAATAATGGTGATGCTGAAGTCCTTAGTCCAAATTCCCCAGAGGAAGCTGGTTGGCTGGAAATCCCAGCAAGAGCCATTGCTGACACTGAGGCAGAAATTCTTCTTCTGACCTCTGAAATTCTCAGTTCTAGCCTTTAAGATCTCCAACTGATTGGATAAGAAGACAGCCCAGTTTGTTGAGGGCAATCTGTTTTGTTGATTGTAGAGGCAATCAGCTGTAGATGCAACCAACTGATTATAGACACAAATCCACCTATGAAATCCTCTCACAGTAACAAGCAGACCAGTGCTTGACCAAACAACTAGACACCATAACCTAGCCAGACACGTGAAATTAACCATCACACCAAAGTTGTTGGTACTAAAGACAATCAAACTTTTCATACAAAAAGAAAAGGAAAAAAAAAGTTATGGAAGTTGAATTCATAGGTGCTTCCTTGAAATTACAATCAAAAATATGTTTCATATCTGTTATCTGCCAGAGGCACAACCCCTCCAGTTAACTCACCATTTGGTTGTTATAAACCAAATCTATAAAAGTGTGAAAGTACCCGTGAGTGTGTATATTTCTCTGAGGACAAAACTTTGATTAATAAATCTGGTAAAAACATAATTCTCTGTACTCTGAAGGGCATTCTTCAACTTTCTTCCTTGAGATCTTAAATTGCAAAGATATGAGTTTTTATTAGTTAATTTGTCAAATCATTCTAATTATCCAGACTTTCCCAATGTCCTCCAATGTTGTCTGTAGTATGACAGCAAATTTACCACAGTGCACTTAGATGTGCAAAGAACACATAACTTCTTTTTCTCTAACTGTATTAATCTTCTTTACATATGCCTGCATAATGGATAATGGAAAGGAACACTAATTTAAGCCCAACCCAGTAAAATCTCTCCAGTGAAATAATTAAAGTCCTTTTAGATAAAGACTATGGTCACTCTCTCAGATCCTTCTCCCTCCCCCCACTTCTCCCCTTGTCATCTGGGTGCATGGCCTTGATAACAGGGGTCCTTGGAGCCATAAGGTATCCTCTGAACCCTCCCCCTATCTCTTCTAGAGTGGTGGGACAAGTTTTCTTTCTCAGCTGGTGAGCAGTGATCATGACTGACTTTTTGGGATATGCTAGCATCCATGCTGAGCCTGTGTTCTTAGCCATTTGTCCTTGATCTCAAGCTCCCACCAGCAGCAGCAGGGCTCTAAGGTCCACCAAAGCTTCCAGAATATCTCAAGCTCATCTATGCCCTTGTCTCCTCCCACCATCACTCCTGTACCACGCTGAATGCAGCCATATGCATGCTTCTTCTAGAAGATTTCAGCCTCCCTGTAGTAAATCCAGAGAAATATGCCTCCAGCCTCCATGACCTCTGGCTTCCTCAAATACACATAGATGGTTTTCAAAACCCTAGCCACAGCCCTTTATAAAAGCCAATCCGGAGAGAGAAGATGGCGGCTAGCTGAGACAGGGTGAAAAAAATGCCTCCGTGAAAAACACTAGCTAAAAACCAGAAAGTGACCTAGAATACCGGTTACAGTGATGCGCCAGCTGGATGAGGGCTCCTAGCTCCAGAGGGGCCGTATACTTGGTGAAACCGGGAGTTGGCATTCTGAAACGAGTGAGTAAGCTGGCTGGAAGACCCGCAGCTGTGCGGAGACCAGCTGGCTGTTTTAAAAAAAAAAAAGGAACAGCTCCAGTAGCAATTGTGCGAACCACGCAGTAAAACACAGCAAGAGGGGGCTGGGCTGGCCTCTTGCTGTCTGGCCAGGAAGATAGCCCGCAGCAGATACCTTTGGGTTCAGGGAATGGAGGGGAGAGCCGGAAGCAGAAAGAAACCCCGCGGCTAGCAGCTAGCCCTCAGAGGGCTGGATAAACTCCTGTGCGGGGCTATGCCCGCAGCCCAAAGCCCTGCCAGTTGTCCCAGAGCTGGGAAGGAGGAACGGTGCGAGGAAGAGGGGGCAGAGACACCCTGCTCGGCCATTTTTGCTTCAGGCTGGGAGTGCGCTGCCGCACGGCCCGGTGGCCCAGGGCTTCCCTTGTGGGACGGTGCGCACTGATGACGTAGCACAGCCTTCCCTTGGCTGAGCTACTGGAGGAGCGTGGCTGGGAGGGGAATCCGCTCGGAGAACCCAGGAACGCTACGCCAAGTCTGGTGGTTTATGGATCAGTGAGAGAGAGAGGCTGGGGCTGAACTGAAATGAAGGCTTAGACTTTTGCGGCGGCCTTCAATCTCCAGGATCTTGGGGGATTTGAACATTAGAACTGCCCTTCCTCCCTGGCTACCCATACACATGCCCCACATTCAGGGCGGACAGCTCCAGCAACACACCCAAACTGAGTTCTCCAACTGAACCCACAAGAATCATTTCCCCACACAAAGTGGAAAAAAGGTTGAGAACTGACTTGAGGGATATAGGTGACTCACAGATGCCATCTGCTGGTTAGTTAGAGAAAGTGTACGTCACCAAACTGTGTTCCTGAAAAATTAGATCGATATCCCTTTTTCTTTACAACTTGAAAGAGCCCTATCAAGCAAAACAAATGCCAAGAGGCCAAAAACAACAGAAAATCTTAATGCATATGATAAAACCAGAAGATATGGAGAATCCAACTCCAAACACACAAACCAAAATATCGGAAGATACAGTATACCTCACAAAGTTAAGCCTCAAGAAATTTAAAAAAAAAACATTGAATATACTCAAAGCACATTCTCCAACCACAATGGAATACAAATAGAAGTCAATAATTTTTGAACTGTAATTCCACTAGTTACTTCCTACATGATACAAAATACACAAACTCTAAGGACAAATCAGTGGTTTTGAACTCAATGTAAAATATGTAATTTTAGACAACTATATAAAGGTAGGAGAATGAAGGAGTATAGGAACATAGTTTATGTGTCCTATTGAAGTGAAGGTGGTATCAAAGAAAAAACAAGATTGATATGGATTTAAGAGGTTAATTTTCAGCCCCACAGCAAACACAAAGAAATTATCAGAGAATATAACCATAGAGATGAAAAGTAGAGTTTGGGTTAAGAGAAATGGGGGAAGGGGCAATGGGGAGTTAAGAAATGAATGTAGGGTTGCTGTTTGAGGTGAAGGGAAATTTCTAGTAATGGATGGTGGGAAAGAGCATTACAACATTCTAAACGTGATTAATCCCACTAATGAAAGGCTAGGGAGGGAGTGGAATGGGAAGATTTAGGCTGTATATATGTTTCCACAACTGAAAAAATAAAAAAAAAGTCAGTCTAACTAGATGACAATTGAATGCTAAGGATGAACTTGGATGGGACAGGAGGATAGAGGACAGGTGGCTCAAAGGGACACAGTTGAGACATAAGGAAAAGGAAATATAGAATGCAAGCTTTTTATCATTGTTGAATCTATTGTACCTCTTAGCTGCGCTTAATGGGATTGCATGAAAGAATGTTCTTGTTCATGGGAAGTGTATATGTGAATTGTAGTGAATGCTCAAGGATGTGTGCAGCTAACTCTCATACGTTCAGACGACAGAGCAATAGATGATGGATGATAGGGAGGGAGGGAAAGAAATAGCAATGTGACAGCAAGTTAAAGTTGGTGGATTGAGCTACCAGGGGAGGGGGGGTCAGGGTATGATGGAATTCTGTGTATGGGGCTAGTATTGTTTTTGCAACTGTTCATATAACTTTGAATTTATTTCAAAAAAAAAACAAAAAACAAAAAACAAAAAAAAAACCCTAGCCACAGAATCAACCCAAGTAGAGGAAAAGCATGAACCACCCATTCACTCTACCTGTGTCTCTTTTCTTTCATTTCCAATCCCTCAGATAAGAAAGAGTGGGCTTGAAAGTTTCCACATCCTTAACAGCATACCCTCCTTCTCCCTACTCTTGGTACATGATAAAATTCTACATTCAGGTCCTTCTGGTATATGTTGGTGTGCTGGTTTGAATCTGTTATGTACCCCATAAAAAGTCATGTTCTTTAATGCAATCTTGTGGGGGCAGATCTATTGTGGGTGGGATATTTTGCTTAGGTTGTTTCCATGGAGATGTGACCCTGCCCATTCAAGCTGGGTCTAAATTAGTTTACTGGAGTCCTTAAGAGAGCCAACACAGACCCAGACACTGGCAGAAGCTGAGAGAGACATTTTAGAGAGGAGCTAAGATAAGTAAGTGATCCAGAGTTTTCACCCCCCCCCCCCCAGAGAAGCTCAGAGAGGAACCCCAAATGCTCAGAGAGAAACCCCCTGGGAGAAACAAGCAAGGATGCACAGGAGGTGAGAGACAGAAGCTAAGACAGAAGCCCAGAAACATTTTTGAAAAAGCAACAGAAACTAGAAGCTAACTGCAGGACACGCCCAGCAGACTCTGACCATGTGTCTTCCCATGTGACAGAGGAACCTCAGATGCCATCAGCCTTTCTTCAGTGAAACCAATCCATTTTTGGTACTTTGCACTTTGGCAGCTTTAGCAAACCAGAACACTTGGTTTTTGAAATGCTTATGTAATTTAGAAGTCTTCTCTCTTTCTTTTAGGTATCTACCCTCAGAGTTTTTATATATTCAAAGGATGGGATGCTTTTAGTCTATTGGGCTTATAGAATATAGAAAGATCTACAAATATTTCAAAGAAATATTATCCTTCTTATGGCTTCTAGAGAAGTTTTGTTCTTATTAATGGCCTGCAGCAGTTATTGCTCTGCTGAAATGAACTGCACCATCTCCCGTGTGGAATATCCTCTCTTGTAAAGGGACAGATAAGCACTGCCCTCCACTGTATCCCTGCTTGACCCACCATGGGTGTATCCAAATCTGTATCTTATTTCCTCT
This sequence comes from Choloepus didactylus, assembly GCF_015220235.1. Classification (NCBI taxonomy): domain Eukaryota; kingdom Metazoa; phylum Chordata; class Mammalia; order Pilosa; family Megalonychidae; genus Choloepus; species Choloepus didactylus. The sequence goes on along the minus strand of NC_051313.1, from coordinate 65,777,374 downwards.
GCATAATAAAAATTGTTGATGATGTCTGGATCCATTCTCTTGCTGCTTATCGGTGTTATAGCCTTGGGCTAGGTCCCTTTCCCCAAAAACAGATGGTCCCCAAGGAATTGTCCTGCCTTTACTGCATACCATCTGCAGTAGCTCCTTCCTACCTCCTCAGGGGACATTAGCATCCCTATGGGGTTGTTCAGGGAAAACTTTATAGTTGAAGTGATATCCAATAGTAATTTTAAAGGTTGATGAAAATTTCACCAGGTAGTGTAAAAGAGAAAGACATTTAGGAATGAGGAACAGTATACTCTTTGTCAGGAAACATCAATATTATTGGAGCATAGACTGGAAAAGTGGAAAATAGGAGAAAAAGAACTACTGGAAAATAAAATGTGAGAGGGACCAGCTGATGAGGGGGTTTATATGCCATGCTAAAAAATATGTACATTGTTCTCTGGGCAACAGGAAGTCATCTGAGAAGTTTCAGGCAAGAGATTACTTTTTAGTTTAAGGTAGACACTGCTGGTTGGTCATTTCTGTTCCCACCCTATTTCTCCCTTGACCATTTCCCACAATAGGGATTCAAAACAATGAGAAATTCACATAATAACTCACATTACAGCTAGAAGGCCATGTGACCCAATTCTAGCCAATGAGCTACACCAGCAAATCTGTTGGGGACTTTCTCTGAAAGATTGTTTTTTCCAGAATAAAGGATAGATGCTCACAGGCTTTGAAATATGAAAGGCACTTAAGTAAGACATCCTGCATAGAGTTGCTGCTGCTGTCTTGCAACCACAAGGCCCTAAGCACAAGGCCAAAAAGCCGACAGTGAATAACAGCAAAGCAGAACAAAGAACCAGGGTCCTTGATGGTGTCACAGAACTACTGCACCAGTTCTGAACTGACACCTCCAGACAAATGCTAATGTGTGAGATAACTTGTTTTGTTATTTAAATCACCACTAGTTGGGTTTTCTCTACTTTCATTTGAGCAAAGCATTCAACATTGCTCTGATATAATATAGATCACTCTGAATGGGTATCTAAAAAGGGGCAAGACCAGAATTGGAGAGACTATCTAGAGAACTGCTGCAATAATAAAAACAGAAATATGAAAATGGGATATGACAGAGACAAAATTTCTTTTGCTTTACTGTAGGACAAGTGTGGGGCAGAAAATATACATTCTAGCTTAGGGTTCTGAGCCATGGGATACAGAAGAGCAGATAGGAGTATGAAGATGAATTTCATCTTGAGAAATGTCAAATCTGAAGTACCTGTGTGATGTCAGATAAACTTAGAAATATAAGCATTTTTACTCAGAGATAGAGGTTTGGACTTGTTAATGTATAGGTCATAGCTCAAATCTCTATAGTGGAAGAGGTCACCAAGATAATCTAGGGAATTAAAGGACCTAAGAACAAAATCCTAGGGAGCACCCAGACTTAAGAAGGGCAGACATAGAATAAGGAGCAAGAAAAGACTGAGAAGAAAATGCTGAGAGAGAGGTACAAATAAGAGCAAGCATCAGAGCTAAGCAGCCAGAATTTCTGAACCAGTTCATCCTGGCTAACCTTTAGCCTTATATGCAAAATTGTCAACAGACAAGAGCATCAGACAAAATATAAAACAAAAACTAAAGGTGAATTTATTGCTTTCTTGAGTAAGGGCAAGTTAGGCTGTTCAGACACAGTCTCATTGAGCACAGCAAATTGCTGATCTTATATAGATTTTGGGGAGTGGGGGAGTCTGGGTTTGAGTTGGTCAAAGAGATAATAGTGGGTCATGTCAGCCTCAGAAGTATTCTTACTGGAGCAAGTCTGCTACCAATTGTCTTTAAGTGCTGGCTTGTCAGATTGGTTGGCTTTCAGAGAATGGGCACTGAAGCGAATTGTCACTGACTGAATAGATATGCTGAAAAACAGTTCTGGAGTTTGCTTGTTAACACAGCTATGCAATTGTCATTGATTGATTTTGAAAAGTTTAAAACCTGTTTTGGTGCTTATTTATCATGGCTATAGAAGAATCAGACTTTTCCTAGGAGTATGGGAGCTTTTTTTATTCCCAAAGTTTAGTGCTACAAAAAGCAAGTAAGGTAAAGACTGACATGTTCCACTGGATTTACCAAGTAGAGGTCATTTGATGACCTCAAGAAGACCAGTTTCAACACAGTTGATGAGGAACTAAAATATTACAATTTCTCTGAGCTAGTCATGCCCACAATCTTCTCCCAGAGAAGGGAGCCTAAAGGAAGAGGCTGGATCAAGGAAAATATAAAGGGCAGGGGGAAAGTAAAACTACCATTTATTGAAGTTCTACCATATGCTAAAAAATAAGTTGTGCTAGACATCTGACATACTGTATCTCATTTAATTCTCACAAATATCCTTTAAGGCATCTATTAGTAGCAATAGTTGTATGTCCATTTTACAAAAGATAGAACTCAGGCTTAAGACATTTAAATATCATTTCAAAGGTCGTACAGCTAGCAATTGGCAGAGGAAAAGCTATAGACCAGATCTGTGTAACTTCAAAGTCTAAGCTTGTGCCGTTGCACCATGTTGCTGCTAACCAGGAGATGGAGTGAACTATAAGAATTTGCTCCTCTCTTTTCAGCCAGCGCCTTGCAATGGGCATCTCCCAGGACAACTGGCACAAGTGCCGCAATACTGGGGGCAAGAGAAAACCCTACCACAAGAAGCGGGAGTATGAGCTAGGACGCCCGGCTGCCAATACAAAGATCGGCCCCCGTCACATACACACAGTTCGGGTGTGAGGAGGCAACAGGAAGTACCCTGCCGTGAGGCTAGATGTGGGCAACTGCTCCTGGGGTTCTGAGTGTTGTGCTCTCAAAACAAGGATCATTGGTGTTGTCTACAGTGCATCCAATAACGAGCTGATCTGCACCAAGACCCTGGTGAAGAACTGTATTGTGCTCATTGACAGCACACTGTACCGGCAGTGGTACGAGTCCCACTATGCTCTGCCCCTGGGCTGCAAGAAGGGGGCCAAGCTGACTCCTAAGGAGGAAGAAATTTTAAACAAAAAACGATCAAAGAAAATTCAGAAGAAATACAATGAAACAAAAAAAGAATGCCAAGATCTGCAGTCTTCTTGAGGGGCAGTTCCAGCAGGGCATTCTTGCGTGCATTGCTTCGAGGCCAGGCCAGTGTGGCTGAGCTGATGGCTGTGTGCTAGAAGGCAAGGAGCTGGAGTTTTAGCTGAGGAAAATCAAGGCCCGGAAAGGCAAATAATTCCTCCCTCCCATCCTAGCTCATGTAATAAAGGTTTGTTCTATGTTCATGATGTCTGAAAAAAAAAAAAAAAAGAATCTTCTCCTTCCTCTTAAGTTATGCCTCCCCCCACCCATGCATAACACAGGGCAGTGACCAAAAAGATAGATGGACTGAGACCCTGAGAGAACAGACCCTAAGAAACAGACCCCAATAAAGCTGTACCATTGCTTTATGATTGAAGAATGATTGAAGAACAGGAATTTCTGTTCACTCACTGAAAATAAAAATGTTCAATTCCCTGAGTGTTTTATGTAGGCAGCTATTTAAACCATGCAATGCTTGGACAAATAGCAAGCAGGTTGTTTTCTTGACTGATGGCTAGTCATGCATTCATTTCCTTACATTACAAAATGACAGTCTCTATAAAAGAAATCTATAGTTCATGGGACAATGATAATAATATTGAGATTAGAAATGAGTCATTCAATAAAAAAAGCATATTAGTAATTTGGTAATTGTTTATTCTGATTATTTATGCCTCTTACTACCTCCTAGGGACATACCATTTTCTCTCTGCATGTTTGTTCATTACAAACACAGCCGAATCAGAGACATACAGCATATAAGTTATTGAGCTTCACTGAGAATCCTCAAGTCTTTGGGGACATTTGTGTAAAGACCACCTTTAAAAAGATTGGAGAGCAAATTTAATGAGAATCAAACATGACATTCCAGCTCAAAACCAAGTTATTTCAGGCTGCTGTGCAATACCACCTGTCACAGAAGAGAAAACCCGTGGACTGAGCTGGCTATTCCCCTGAAACACTACTTGGGGATTTCTCCGATTTCCTTAGGAAGCACTTCTACCAGTTTTCTAAGCTATTGAACCACTTACCTGGGGTGATGGTAAGGCATTCATCCACAGTCTGGAACAGTCTGTCTTCTTATCAGTAATGACAGCCTCAAATGCAGAAGACAAATTAAATTTTGTGACAGTATGTCGGAAATGCTTCCTTTGTGTTCTTATTGTGAAATTCTGCTGTCCCAAAACTGGTGTGGAATATACCAGCTGTTTTTTTGTTTTACAAAAAAATTTGCTGTAACAAATTTCAATCATGATGGCATTTCACTTGGATTATGCATTTATGGCATGTTAGAATCAAGCTGGAGGATATCCAAATATCAACAGATAAAAGGAATTCAGTAGAAATTATTCACTGAAATATTGTCTTAATAATGATAAACTATCACCCAACCCCACCAAGTCCTGTTCATGAATTAGCTGAGAATTTTCTCATTTAAATTAATAGCCATATTTTAATGCATGTCCTATGGGAACGTAAGCCTTCTATGGCTCAGTGGCTCCAGATGGGCTCCTATCAGGCCCCCCAAAATAATGAATTCTACCACAGGGTATGGAGAAATAAAGGTTTAAGAAATCATCGAAAGCAAGTCCCTGCATCCAAAGGCACTGCACGTCTTTGCAAGGAGAACAAACAGCTTGTTATGCACCCAGACAATAAAAAAAAAGAAAAGATCTCCTGTGATATGAGCTAGGCAAACTGACACTGGCTGCAGGTGTTGGACGAGTCCTCAGGATTCATGCTGCAGAGTTAGAGCCACTCTGGGACAACCATAGGCAGGTTCTCCAGAACCATCACCAAAGAGAAGAAAGATATTGGAGTGAGAACAGGCAGCACGTCGATTCTCCTTAATCCAGAGAAAAGGCCTGAAGGGAAAAATAATCCCTAAATCATATCACCCCCTGATTAATAGGGCAAATTACACAATGGAAGAGAGCTTTCCCTCTCAGTGTGGTTCGAAATTAATTCCGGTAAAGACATGGCGAGGTGAAAACATGCAGGGCAAGCCGTGATCAATGTGGCCTGGCCCTAAAGGTTCACCCTAAGGTTCAGGGAATTGAAAATGTCCGTAAAGCTTTCTGTTCCTGTGAGTGGAAAAAGCATGCCTTCTTGTGGGTCCCTCTACCAGTGAAAGCAAACTGCATAGCCTAGGGCCCCGATTACTTGAAGACAATCCCAATAGCTACAATGCAACCTGCACAGAGGAAATTTTTCTTCGGTTGCTCTTTTTAAAAATCAGAGCCCTGGAGAGAGAAGAAGTCACAATTCAGCATGCTGCAGAAGAGACTGATTATAAGAAAAAGCCACGTAACCACTAAGAGAAAAGTCTTCTGGCATCTCCTTGCGGTCACATTGGGCAGCAATTGACATGGAGAAACCCACTGGAGACTGTCTGAAGGTGCGTAAAGTTCAGCCGGCAAAGGAATTTTCCCTTTGACAAGAAAGCATAAGTCTTATTTTTCATTTCCAAATTTTGTACCTGAAAAAATGCTGCCATGCAGCCAGGAAAGTAAAAAGTAAAACAACTCAATGAACTTCTCAAAAGATAAATAGGGTTAGAGTCCACAGAATCAGAAGCTAAGAAGGCAGTCAAACAAAAACTTCTGCTTTGATTTATTTTACTTCTGACCCAGGTAACATTTTAAGAGATGAATAACTTAAAATTTACTGGTTGTAAATAAAGCTACCTTGTCATAGTTTCTTTGGTTCTTATTTTGCTATTTTCCAGGGAAAACATATCTATCCACTTTTATCTTTAAAAGGACTGCTATCATAGAAGAATGGAAGATAAGTAGATATACCTTATATCTGTACCCAGATTGGGGCAAAAAATTAGTTTATTATGCTTGTATTGCCCACTCATCTGCCTCATTCCTCATGTTTCTGACATAAAATGGAATTATTTAATGCTTTCATGAAAATTGCTCTCAGATTCTCCTATGAAATCACTATTGGATTCTCCTATGAAATCATATCAACACACAAAAAAAGACGATAAAGCAACAGCTAAATTGCAGAACAGAGTTTTTTCCCCCTCATTAATATTGAACATGATGGTCTCCTGGCCAGCCATCAAACCCCAGATACAGTTCAGCAGCCTTCTTTTATTTCTGCTTTAGTTTAAACTTCACCTGTTCCTTAGGTATCCTTGATGAACATTAGAATAATCTGATATCATTTGTGTATACATTTACCATCTATGTAAAATTCACTTAATATAAACCAAGAAGAATCAGTTAACTTCCCTTTCCTCAATGTCTATTATTTTTGACTGTAGATACTAGGACAGATCTAAGTAGCCTTTGAACCAGACATTTTATAGTTTCTCCATTAAACAAAAGCACAGAGAAGTGGATTATGACTCAGAGTGACTCTTGCATGACCCACCCCACATTACTGGCTCAATCTCACCACATTCTCAACCCTCTCAGGCCCTGCTGGCAGCTCCAGCCCTCATGATTGCCTTGTCTTTACCATATTACAGATTCGGGTGCTCCCTTCTCTTCAGCTCCATGTCTTTCCTTCTCTCTTAATCCCTCTCCTTCCATTTATTGCCTTTGGACCCTATGAAGTACGTGACTCTGTTACTCAGTTGGTGTAGAGGGTCACCACCAGTTTATGATATGGATGGGAAAATGGCTCTGGAGAAAACTGAGATTTTCTTAGATTGTACTGAGATTTTGTATTTTGCTTAGCTTTCTCTTACCATTGACATAATTAGCCACTGCTTTGTTGAATTTCTGAACAAAGATGTTGAATTTTCCAGGTAAATATAAAATATTCTGAGTGACTAAGAATGTAAATGACATAATCAGAATTAGCAATTCACAGATTGATGGTATAGCCATTAAGAAAAAAAAATAGACTTCCAACACATGGACTTGCAAAATAGAGAAATGTGTCTATAAATAAAAGCTTTAGAATCTTTTTTTTAAAAAAATAAGAACTCTCACCAAAATTCAGATATACTGTTGCTATTAACTTTGAAAATATCCAGTAGCTGAAGGGACTGGTTCAGGGGCTCATCACTGTCCTTGGTGTTTTAAAAATCAGCAAAATTAGTCTGTATGTTGACTGGTCAGCACATAAAACTGGAGAAGGGAGAATTTCATTCTATTCATAAACTGGACTCTTGTGATTCTTTTAAAGCTTCTTCAATGCAGTGCATATGAAACCTAGATTTGTAGAAAGAAATCCTCATAGGGAGAGAAAATCTAGACTAGTGTCTACCTGAGGTATGGGAAAGTGTCCTAGACACACGAGTTGCTCTGGCCATACCACTGCCTAAAGTATCTGATGAAAATGAACCTTGGATTATCTACTGTTTTGATTATTAAGATCCTGGTTCATTCATCCCTTCTCTTTCTGCACATCCCAGGGAGTGGCCAACATGCCTTCATTGTCATTTTGACTATGTATACAAAGCTGCATAAAAAATTCTCCCTGGGATGGAATTCCATAAACACAGACAGAAGTGTTGCCATGCTAGAGACATGACCACAGACTCTGGCAACATGGAAATTTGTGATCTTGATAAGAGAAGCTTTAATGGAGTAAGAGAGCAGAAGCTCAATTAGAGTAAATTAAGGAGAAAATGGTAAGCAGAAATGGTAAATCATGACTTTTTCAAGAAATTATGCTGTGAATGAGGATCAGAGAAACAGAATTGTAGTTGGAGGGGTATAGATGAGAGGAGTTTTTTAAAGATGGAAACCCTGAGGTATATTTGTATAAAAGAATATTTGTATGTGTGAATATATATCTATGTATAAATATTTGAATATATATCCATGCATAAATATTTATTGTATCATTTTTCACAAGAAAAAGGAGGAGGAGGAAGCAGAGAAGAAAAAGGAGAGGAGAAAACCAACATAAATGCCCTTAAGAGGGGAAATCATTAAACACATTTTGGTAAATTTATTTCAGTGATCACAACCTCTGAGAAGCTTTCCTGAATGTTCTGACTAGGCCAATTCTCTCTTTAATGACCTCTCATCGTACCACATACCTCCACTTCCATTATGAACTGACCTCAGCCAAGCTGGCCTTTCAGCAATTGTCAGTTTCTCTTTATAAGGAATGAGAGGGAAGTGATAGCTTCATGACCACTTCCCAAATACCAGGTGTGCCAGTTTGAATCTATGATATACCCCCACAAAAGCCATCTTCTTTTAATCCAATCTCATGGGTGCAGACTTTTGTGGGTGGATCACTTTGATTAGATTATTTCCATGGAGAAGTGACCCCACCCATTCAAGTTGGGTCTTCATTAGTTTAATGGAGTCCTTAAGAGAGCTCAGAGCTGACACAGACCCAGATGTTTAGAAATGGTAAGAGAGACAGAAGTCCAGAAACATACTGGAGAAAGCCATTTTGAAATCAGAACCCAGGAGAAGAAGGACAAGCAGACATCGCTGTGTGCATTCCCAAGTGACAGAAGAACCCGGATGCATCGGCCTTTCCTCAGAGAAGGCACCTACCTCTTGCTGCCTTAATTTGGACATTTTCATGGCCTTAGAACTGTAAATCTGCAACTTAATAAATACCCATTGTTAAAAGCCAGTCCATTTCTTGTATATTGCATTTTGGCAGCTTTAGCAAACCAAAACACCAGGGATATGTTGCAATGAAAGCTAGTTGTGGACCACATCCCACCAAACATAATGTTTATACTCAAGAAGGCACAAGGCATCATAAAATATGTTCTTGTGCATTCAGGGAAGTCTTACTCTCTGTTCTCAAGCTTTCAAACATCTTTTATGAAAGATCCACGCAAGCTGGATGCAATGATATTCTGATTATAGAGCTAGTTGGATCAGGAGACAGGAAGCAGGGAGAACTTAGGACCAACAGCAAATGGTGCTCTGGACCTTGAACACTGCTCAGATGGTATTTAAGCTGCTGGGCTTGCTGCATTCTCGTGTCTTATTGACGTAAGTGTGGTGGGAATCATCAGTCTTCCTGGCCAATCACACGTTACGAACACTCTTTAAACCAATGAAAATTTATTTCTGATATCAACATTCTAATATAGAAATTCTCTAGTATAGATTTAGATTAATATAGTTTTAAGTGCTGGAGTAAGCCCTCTGAATGGTGGATTCTGGTTTGGGTATTTCAGAGGCTGACTCACCACTCTTAAGGAATAGATTATAAATAATTTACATACATTCATTCCCCTGTTTACATGGAAGAATTTTTATGTTAGATTACCACAAAGATAATATAACATCTCTTAGCATCCATCAAAGTTATTTTGTATTTATCTGTGATTATCTGTAATGACTGTCTTCCCCCTCTCATCTGTATGTTCCTTTGAACGCAAGGCCATGATGAGTTTTGCTCACTATTTTATCCTCAGCATAGTGCCTGAAATACAACATACATTTAGTAAATAACAGTGATGATTTTTGAGCACTGAATATACCAAGCATCATCTTAAACACTTTACTTGTATAGGTTGAACCATACGAAACTACCAATATTTGACCATTTCCCACAAAAGTGAAATTTCATATAATTCAGCCTAATATTACTTTATTTTATCCTTTTGACAAACCCAGAAGGTAAGTTATAATTATCATCTCCATTTTGCAGGTGAGAAAAAACTGAGGTAAAGAATAATTAAATAATGTGCCTAAGCTAGTAAGTTTGTAAGTAGTAGAGTTTCAGAGTTCACACTATTAATCAGTCACTACATTATTATACAATGAATAATTGTATAGCCATAAGAAAAGCCATGTTGGCACAAGCTATAGGCCAGACTATGGAAAAAGCCCCATTGGGTTGATTGGATGTTATAATAGTATTTGATAAACTGGTGATTCTATCTGTAGGGCTTAGCACATTTGGAAACTAACACTTTACCATAACTTTTTTCCTCCTTTTGCTTTGGAACACTCTTGTCCCTTTCATCGCTCGGTTCATGTCAAGCAGATTGTCAAAAATTATTGTTTACAGTGCTTATAACTTCAAAGCTGTCTTTATAGATTTTTTCCCAAGAAGGTTTTGAAATAATATCAGTGCACAGAGTTAAAATTGAGCAACCAAATTCCAAACTTCTAATAATCAAGTCCTAATCTGACCTTCATTTTCTTCCCTCCATATGATCATCTATGACTTTTTTTAAAGAATGCCATAAAAGAAACATAAGAGAATAACATGAAAAGATTCATATTTGCCATTCAGATATATATCCCTGAAAACAGCAGAGTTATCATCTCTGGTGTATTTCTTCAGTTATAGCTTGAGAAATGTTTGTTGCCTCTGACCAGGATCAATATTCTTAGTAGAATCAACTCCCTTTTTTTTCTCTTTTTTAACCTTAAAACTTAAAGTTCAGTAATCCTGAAAATCTAAAAAAAAATATACTTTAATACTAGAACTGCTTAGAAAACATTAAAGACTGTTAAAAGAAAAACCATGCCAAAGAAGGAAAGTTATAAAAAAATAAACATTGTTTGGGTTAAATGGTTATAAACACCAATTATTTACATGTTAATTACTTTTCAGTAAGGACAATTAAATGAGTTTAGAGTTATTGTCCTTAAATGTCTCCTTTGCTCAAATATGGGAGGACCTAAAAATTAGGGGCAATTTAATTAACAGGTAAATTAGACCAGCAAAAAATTTACTTTTATGTTTATTGGCATTTAGCGTAAGTGAATTAATGAAAGAAACATCAGCTGCAGAAAATTTCTGGACTGTTCATTTTTTTATTTTTTAAGAACTAATATTTATTTAGTCCCAAACAAAATATAATAAAACTCCTGTAGGCTATACGTGGAGACTGTTTTTTCTTTATTATTATTACTTTTTTTAATTCTATGTAGTTTTATTTCCCCCTACCTTTCCAAGAATACAGAGAAGCCTCCAGGACAGATTTTTAGAAAACCTCACCCACATGTACCTGATAACCACAGGTGACCCCACTGAAAATATTTAAGTAGGTTGTACTTAGGGTCACCATATAATTTATCATCCAAATGGGGACATTTTTTGAAATTAAAAGAGGGTGCTTCTATTCACAAGAAAACAGGTAACTGGGATGTTTTGTCTCTAATTGTATTAGACCTGGCTCAGCTAATCTTATTTGAAATTTTCTCTCTCTTCTACCCTCCTCTGAAGGGAAGGCCTGAGCAAATTTGACTGCCCTGTGGCCCCAGCTGACTGGACACCAAAGAAGGAGGAAACCAATCAACTGTACAGACAGCATGAGCCACACTGCTCCCTTCCTGATTTGAACAGTCAGTCAGATGATGATGTACCATGACCAGGAAGGTTGGAGGTGACTCAACATTGGAGTCAGCACCACATTCCAGCCAAAATTACAAGGAAGCAACAAAACAAAGAGGAAAGCCAAAAATAAGAGAGAAGGAGGAATGAGGCACAGTGCAGCTTGTGGGAGACCTGACTTTCCAATTCAAACCTCTAAATGACCCAGTTGTACTTAAAATCTATTCCTCAAATATTATGAGATATTTTTTATTGCCTCCTTTAAACAATACTATTTACACTCTAACTGACTTGAGTGAGGTTTACTTTTTGTCCCAATGCCATTCTTGATTGGAACAAAGATAAAGTACAATAAAGCTTTATTCTCTTCCTCCAATCAAAGCCAGTCTCATAGATGTTAACAAATAAATGCCTAAATGGGATCTGTATTTCCACTGTAACAAAGGCCAAATCCTTAAAGTCATGAAAAGAAACTCTAAGTTTGCCCATGTAGATTAACTTCTTTTTTTGTCCTTTTTTTTAAATTGAGGTAAAGTACTAGTAAACCAAAGAAATAAAAAAAAAAAATTGAATATGGGATTTTAGACCAATGTTGGACAGAATTCTTGATGACATCCTTGAAATCAAGAAGAAAAAGTGTTGAGTGATAATATAATCAGATGACTAAAATAGAAGAGGACTTAATGCTTAAGATCATGGGCTCTGTCATCAGACCATCTGGGTTAAAACCTTAGTTTCATGGCTCTTTAGCAGGTAACACTAACCAAGTTACTAAATTTTTAAGCTTCAATTTTTTCAATTAAAAATCTTCAGTTTTTTTCAAGTAAAAAAGAAATAACAATAGAATATCATCTTCATAGAGTTGTTGTGAGGATTAGATTAAATGCTCTATACAAAGCAATTATTGGAGCGTCTTGCGCTTGATAAGCACTTAATATTATCATTAGTCTAAATTAACAGCTTGATGTCAAACTACTGAAAAGTCACAAGAGTTGTGTCCTAGAGAACTATGTTCTTTTCCATGACTTTTTGTCATTTTTCCAGTGGATAGATAAAGACAAAGATCGCATGATGACAGCAGCTAAATGTGTTTTGAACACAAACTTTAAATACAGTGGATGGCTGAATAAATATTCAAAGTGTTTTCAAAATATGTCTATGATATCTAGATTTTTGAGAATATAATTTTAAAAAGGTAATTGGAAAACCCTAAATTTTGGTTCAAAAAATCCAAGGCACAAATGTAGGTGTTCCAATTTGATAATGCTGCAGTTATGCAATATACCAGAAATGGATTGGCTTTTATAAAGGGGGTTTATTTGGTTACAGAGTTACAGTCCTAAGGCTGTAAAAGTGTCCAAACAAAGGCATCAACAATAGGGTACCTTCACTGAAGAACACCAATGGTGTCTGGAAAACCTCTGTCAGTGTTCTGGTTCAAAATGGCTGTCTCCCAGGACATTTCTCTCTAAGCATCTGGGGGTGTTCTCTCAGTTTCTCCCAGGCAAACTCTGGGCTAGCAAAAGTCGGCTTTCAACAGCCATCTCCAAAACGTCTCTCTCAGCTGCAGCACTGAGCTCCTTCTCTCTGAGCTCTTATAGGGCTCCAGTAAACTAATCAAGACCAATGCTGAACGGGTAGGGTCACACCTCCATGGAAATAATCTAATCAAAAGTATCACCTACATTTGGGTGAGTCACATCTCCATGGAAACAAATGAATCCAAATATCCCACAAGACTAGATTAAAAGATCATGACTTTTTCTGGGAGATATAATATATCCCAACCAGCACAGTAGGCTAGAATAAAATTCCCTTAATTTAAATGAAAATTAAACATTTCAGTTACTCACGGGTCCACATGAACCATAGTGCAAGTCTAGTTAATCTTGTCAAAGAAACAAAGCCACCAGTGTAACATACATGGAGGGGTATTACAAAGAAGGGAGCACTAATTATACATTGATTAGCATGGCATGCTTGTCCATTCTGATAAGCTGTCTCTCCTGGACCCACACTGGCTTATCACCAGGTGTTGCTTATCTGCAATTCTGTAAGGTGTATTCCCATTGTTCTATTTTCTTAGAAAGCCCCTGTAGGTCAGTTGTTTCTGTCTTCTGGAAAATCCTTTCCCAGAAACAGGATCCCCTGCAATGTCCAATACAGGTAACTATTTTATTTTACTTAATACAACTACTTTGTTGAGTTTTAGAGGTCAGAGGCCCATTGAATGTTACAATAGAAGAGGGTGAACAGATTGATGAGATAATTTGACAAAAAATGTTTGTTAAAGAAAAATGGTTTGATTTGGTAAAGGGAATATTTGTGGAAGAAAGCAGGAATTCAATCCACCATCTTCAAATATTTTAAAGGGAAGAGGATTTTGACATATTCTCTGCTAATCCAGAGGGTAAAACTTAGAACCAGTGTGTGGAATTCAGAGACAGCAGAAAGAATGCCAATATAAGACTTAACTTAAGGAAGAATTCATATTACCAGCCTCTGGGTCAGTTTGTGTGAGCAAATGGTGGACAGGTTCAGAGACTGGAAGTTCATTGCAGAGTGAGGGAGGGAGGTTGTAGAACAGAACCTTGACCTGAGGTAGAAATTAGACAGGATGATCTCTAGCTGTCCTTACACCCCTAGGACTCCAGGATTCTGAGATCCAGCTGTCTGCTCAGTTAATTCTATTGAACTCACCTGTTAAGAATGCTTTTTTCAAATATATGATGCTAAAAGAAATATGTTAAGATCATAAGAGACAAGATAAAATTAGCTGAAAATTCAGGAAGGCATTTTTGTTTTAAATTAGGTCCAAATGAAAATATCTGTCATTTTTCCCTATCTGAGAAGAACAGAAAATGTATCATTATGGGTTTAAAAATATATATATCAACTAATGCTTGTAACATTAAAGGTCATTGGAGTGCTGGTGGCACAGAAGTGCTATCTCATCAGAGGTTGGGTAATATGCCTAAATCTATACACACAGCCTTCTCCATCTGAAATGGATAGATTCGCTGCAATGCCTTGCTTTGAGTGGCAGAGTATGTATATACCCTTGCCATAATTTGTCCTTATTTGTCTCTTTTCATTTAGTAGTTTGGCTCCACACAGTAGCAGCACTGTGAAGTTTTCATCTTTCTCGCTCTCCTACTCAAAACACTGCAAAGGCTTCCCTTTGATGATGTTAAATTTTACCAGAGCCCTGAGACCTTGGAAAACAGAGAAAGAAGAAATCTACCCCCAACATTGTTTTCCAGAAAATGACAAGTAAGATTCACTTCGGGTGCCCCCTTGTTTACCTCTGACAAGAGCAGACATGAACCCGCCAAATTCCCGTTTTTTGCCTCCTAAATGGTTATCTGGCTGAACTACTTGACCACTCCTGTCCACTGATCAACCAAAGTAAACTTTGGTTAAGCTTCTGCTCCTGAACTTTAACAGCACCTCCCAGAAAATAGGTTGCTTCAGCATAAAACATTCTCTGATCACGCCACCCTTTAATCCCACTCCCTAAACCCAGTTCTTCCTCTCTTTAAATAGAAAGCCCTTTTTTCCCAATGCTTGAGTTGCTTGCAGACCTTATGGTCAGAGCATTCTCCCTGCTGCATTCATTCCCTCCCTCTATTTCAATGGTCCCTTTCCACCTTTACAATCATCCTTTGAATAAAGTCTCTCTTTACCAAGTCTGGATTTGTTTTTTATTTAACATCAATGAAGTTTGAGTCAAATCCACTCCTTTTCCAGGGTTAGGAGACCCTGCCCACCACTCCTGCTGTGCTTTGCACCACTCTTCCTCTTGCTTACAGAGCTCCAGCCTCTCTGTGGATGCCATTTCCAAACCTGGTCCCACTCTTCCTCTGACTTTTCCCATCATAGCTTCGTCTTCTCATTCTTCAGTTTTAAACATCAATGCTACATCCTCAGAGTGACCTCTCCTAAAAGCAGCATCAAAAACTAGCCCCACCTACACCCCTGACTTGCTATTGTCTTAGGGCCTCCTTTGTCTGTTTTCCTTCATAACTCTTATCCTGATTGGTAGATCTTTTCGTGTATCTGGTTGCATGTATTTTATCTATCTTCTCTACCAGAGTCTAAACAGAAAAGAATCTTATCTCTCTTGCTTCCCATTGTATCCCTGTTACTAAAAGCCATGCCTGACACATAGGAAGAACTCAATAATTATTAGTTTGTTAATTGGAAGAAATATTCAGTCAGTCACATACAATTGATCACAATCCAATACATTTCCACTGTCTAATCCAGGTCACCACCACATCTCACGCAGATTGTTGCAAATTCCTTCTAACTTCTCTCTCCCCATCTGTTCCTTCCATGGCCGTCAATCCATTCTCCACACTGTATCCAGGAAAAAAATTTAAAGTATAAATTGGATAATTTAGATCTTTTGCTTGAAATTCTTTGAAGGCTTCTCATTGCTAATAAGACAACAATCCTGATACTACTTATAATAGAAAGCGTTTGCTAGGCAATTGCCATGAGTTATGCACTCGTAGTAACTCATTTATGCCTCATAAAAACCCCTTGCAGTACCTATTATAAGCCCCATTTTATAGATGCAGAAACTGAGGCACAGGAAAACTAAAGGCCATGACATGCTTAAAAACACGTGGTCCAAGCCCACATCTCCAACCTCATTTTATGCAAGTGTCCAGCTCATATTTAACATGCCTAAAATACCAGATGTTTTAACCAGTATGGACTACATCTGACACTTCAAGCCAAACTGGGATACACCTTCACGCTCAAAAGCTCCTGCATCTCTGCATGTGCCTTTCCCCCTACTTATTAATCTTCTATGTAAATCCAAATACTGTCCACATTGTAGAATCCTGCAGCAATCAGTCCTCTATGATTTGTCCCACACTCTCTGAGCCAAAGCTTTCCACAAACCCCTACTATTCCTATTGTTGATATTAGCCATTTGATAAATGCATCGTCTCTTATTATTTATGTTTTCTTCCTTGAATTATCTATCTTTTCACAGGCATCGATGCATCCCACAGCAAGTATATAAGCTCCTGAAGAGAAGGGACCACATTTCACTGTTCTTTCTTTTCTTGCATAGTCGCTAGCATACTGTCTTGAATGTTATGTCTTATAGATGCCTAATAGATGTCCATTGTTTGATTTGTCAATGATTTTGGTGATGAATGTACAACTATGTAATGGTACTGTGAACAATCGAATGTACGATTTGTTTTGTATGACTGCATGGTATGTGAATATATCTCAATAAAATGAATATTAAAGAAATAAAAAGCAATATGGTCACCTGGACCCGGCATCGTGGGATGGAGAACATCTTCTTGACCAAAAGGGGGATGTGAAAGGAAATGAAATAAGTTTCAGTGGCTGAGAGATTCCAAAAGGAGCCAGATGTTCAACAATTAATTTTGCTGATAACGCACAACTATATAATGATACTGTGATCAACTGAATGTACGCTTTGTATGACTGCATGGTATGTGAATATATCTCAATAAAATTGAATTTAAAAAAAGCAAAAAAAAATAGAAAAAAAAAAGGCTGTGTCTGAGGGTTGAATATGAGCCAATGTTTTCTGACATATATTGCTCACAAATCTTGAAGTCTGCACCTCCAGGAACTTGTAAGGTAACCATAATCTCATGCCCACTGCCTCCCAGTAACTATCAAAAGTTCCACTGATAGAAGAACTATTTAAGGAGAATTGCCTAAACTTTGGATAAGTAGTCCATAAATAGTAAACTTCAATTTGTACTGAATCAGAGAGCTGTGTAGCTTGACTACATTCTCTGATCCCTGTAGAATTGCTCTTACTGAATGAACTGTGCTGAATAATCATGGCAGTCATCCATATCGATGAGTGCTAGGGGAAACAACCCTGGGATACCATTGTGGTCTTAGCAAGAAGACATTACAAATGACATGATTCATTAAATTTCACAGGATGCTAACTATGAAAATACAGTCAATATCATCATAGGAATAAACATCAAGAATATATTTCTTTTGAGAAATGTGTTTCTATCAAATGGACAGCAAATTATATATTTTTATGTTTCCCCCTCTGCATTGGCTGCTAGAAGACTCAAAGTCAAATCCATGGCCCAAGTCTAGCAAGTATGGCAGACCTCAGTTAGCCTTACCCGTTTTCATCTTATTTTTTCAATCCTATTTCACTTTTTTCCTGATTTAATCTATTTTTTCTTCTGTTTCACGCTTCTGTAAATTACTGTATAATCTGGATACCCAGGATTTAGAATATCCAGAGACTTCTTTATGAGAAATCTATGTACCTGTAAACATACATCAAAACCATTCTTACTTTAAGGATAGAAAGTAAAAGTGGGGTACTCCTAAACTCATTCATTTAGTTATCTGGACAAAACACACATATGCATGTGTGCACACCCAGACTCCAAAAGCAAAATTTAAAGCAGACATTGGGTTGTGGATCCTGGTTATCTGGTAACACAGGGCTCTTTTGGAAAACCAGCAGATGGCAGATCAAAAATGCAGGGCTTTACAGCTCAGGTGATAGAAAAAACCTTGGTAAGAAAACTAGGCATCAGTATGAGGATCCAAGCAAAGAGTCTGGGCAGCAGAGATTATCAACAGCACAAAAGAGCCACTCAAAACTTCATCATTTACTTTAATAGCAAAGACCAGTGCTCAAGGGTGGAGGTTAAGAGTATCACCTGAGTATGATGAAGATAAATGGCTAGAAAGAAGGACAGCAATAAATTCCAGAGAAGAATAAAAGAGATGGTTTAGTGAGTACAGACCTAAAGCAAATGGAGCTTCATATTTTGGAGGGACATTTATATCAAGTTCATTTATTTTCTCTGAAATGTTTCTTTGTATTTATGAATGTGGCCATCTATCTAGAATTCCCTTTCCTAGGAAACCACTAATTTCCAACCATTGTTTTCACATTCTTCATGCAGATCATTCCACTTGTTTTATTAAACAAGTTTCCTTGGTTGCTCAAGCAATGGGTTGCCTTAAACAATGGAAATTTATTGGCTCATGATTTTGAGGCTAGGAAAAGTCCAAAATCAAGGCATCATCAACGTGAAGCTTTCTCCCAAAAGACTATGGTGTTCTGGGCTGGCTGCTGGTGATCCTTGGTCCTTAGCTTTTCGGTCACATGGCAATTCACATGCGGCATCTCCTGGGTTCCATTGACTTTCAGCTTCTGTCTGCTCCTTTCTGTGGCTCTTTCTCTGTCTGAATTTCATTCTGCTTATAAAGAACTCCAATAATAGAATTAAGACCCATCCTGATTGGGTTAAGTCATACCTTAACTGTAGTAGCCTCATCAAAAGTTCCTACTTACAATGGGTTCACACCCACAGGAAGGAATTAAGTTTAAGATCATGTTTTACTGAGGTACATTGCCCCAAACCACCACAGCCCCCTGACACAAAAGGGGCAGAATATTGGGACCAACCAAGAGACAGGCAGAGGTCTGCACCTGTGACCATGAGGCTGGTGTTTAAAGCTCCAGTCTCAAATGAAGTTCAGAAGAACTGGGGTTTCCAAGAACAATGATTAATCACACCCCTACATGTTCTGAACAAAATGAGAAATAAATAGAGTATCAGATGAGCATCAAAATATCATCTTTCTGCTGGTAAAATTATGTTGAAGACATGGCTTTGACCTGCAGCCAAAAGCAAGCTTCTCTCCTTCTCCTCAAAAGGAATCTAATCTCTGTTAGGCTGTGTCCTAGGGGAGAGCTTGGGAATGGGCTCTCCTCACAGAGGAGGGAAGGAGTTTCTCCCTTGGAAAGGAAGGACTGAAGGGGATAGCAAAAGGGCCAGAAGCTACTCCCCAGTATTTCCTAGAGGATGAAACTTTGCATTTTATGGACCAACAGGAACACAAAGAAAGGGAGAAACTGGTCTTTCCTCTGCATTTTCTAGCTGTAGTAGTTTAGAGAAGTTATGTACCCCAGAAAAGGCCATGTTCTTTTAATCCATTCTGGTGGGTGCATACCTATTGTGGGTTGAACTTTTTGGTTAGGTTATTTCATTTGAGATGTGACCCATCCCATTCACATGTGGGTCTTAATCCTTTTACTGGGTCCTTTATGAAAGGATAAGAGAGAAGAAACCAAGAGAAGCACAGATAGAGAAAAAGCCCCCAGAGGAACTGAGAGCCACTGAAGGCAGCCTCCTGAGCTGAAGCTGTGCTAACTGCTTTAAAAGGCTGTGTCTTTGCAATTGTATAAAAATGTAGCTTATGAGGGGGGACAATGGGATTGGGAAAGCCATAAGGATCACACTCCCCTTTGTCTAGTTTATGGATGGATGAGTAGAAAAATAGGGGAAGGAAACAAACAAATAAACAAACAGACATAGGCACCCAGTGTTCTTTTTTACTTTAATTGCTCTTTTTCACTTTAATTATTATTATTCTTATTTTTGTGTGTGTGGTAATGAAGGTGTCAGGGATTGATTTTGGTGATGAATGTACAACTATGTAATGGTACTGTGAACAATCGAATGTACGATTTGTTTTGTATGACTGCATGGTATGTGAATATATCTCAATAAAATGAATATTAAAGAAATAAAAAGCAATATGGTCACCTGGACCCGGCATCGTGGGATGGAGAACATCTTCTTGACCAAAAGGGGGATGTGAAAGGAAATGAAATAAGTTTCAGTGGCTGAGAGATTCCAAAAGGAGCCAAATGTTCAACAATTAATTTTGCTGATAACGCACAACTATATAATGATACTGTGATCAACTGAATGTACGCTTTGTATGACTGCATGGTATGTGAATATATCTCAATAAAATTGAATTTAAAAAAAGCAAAAAAAAATAGAAAAAAAAAAGGCTGTGTCTGAGGGTTGAATATGAGCCAATGTTTTCTGACATATATTGCTCACAAATCTTGAAGTCCTCAACTCTTGAATTCTCCATGATTCCAGGACACCAATTCTGTCACATCGTCCTCTGCAGTAGTGAGGAATATTTCTAGGGCTGCTTTCCTCTGATGTGCCCCTACCTCTTTGAGGTAGGCTCCGCAGATTTTTTAACATTCTAATCTGCTTTTTAAATAGGCTCCTTTCCTTTTCTGCATATAAGGCCAACATTATTTGCCAGATTTTAGCACTGTCTTATCTTTTATTTTCCCTAAAATAATCATGTATTTTTCTTACACCCTCCTTGAGGTTCTTTCTCAAGAACCTCATAGTGAGAGAAATAAAAACATGGAATTTGGGCTCCATTGAATGTAAATAACAAGATGTTAACATTGGCTCTCCCTAGTGTCAAGGAATTTCGGCAGAGGCCTTGAATGTTCAGAAAAATAACATCAAGGTCTCCTTAGTGGGAGGGCTCAGACTACATATGCTAGGCAGGCTAAGTGACTGTGAACCCAGGGCTGCCAGCATTAATGATTAGCCAACTCCAGCCCATATAAGGGGTGATGTTGGAGATGCTAGGGAGGTAGGACTGCTCTGGAAGTTTACCAGCCGGCTGTGCAGTACTTCACACCTCCATGGAGGAGGCAAGAGCCGTGCTTCCCCATTATTTCAGGCTAATGAGAAGGACTTTGAGAGAACCACTGGGAAAACTTGAGTCCTGACTTTTGAGGGGATGGAGACTGACTCCTGCCAAGAAGAAACTAAAAGAGAGAGGTTGTAGCTGGAATTGCCCTTCCTAGCACTAAAGAGAAAGTGGGCTTCTCTGGGAAGGAGGTGCACTTTCCCTGATGAGGGGGGAGGATTCCTGAGATTTCTCATGGCAAAAGGGACCTGTGGTGGGGAATCAGCCTTTATTTATTTTAAAGTGTGCCTCCTTCTGCCTGAAAGGGTAAGAGACCCAACAGAATCATCTGTTTGGGATAGATCACAAGAAATCCTGTGGTTAAGCTGGAGAAATTTGATAAAGCAGATGAAAATTAGCCACTGACTATAGTAATGTCTCCACAATCCAAAGCCACTAGAAAGTAGATCATGTACTCACATACACACACAAGCAACCCACAGAAAAAAAGAGCTAGCAAATCAGGCCAACATTATGATGCCTCCACCACATCCAGAAGGAACCACGACAACATCACAACCTTATAGCCTCCCCCCAAATTTACAAAACTATGCCCTTTGTAAGTTCCATTTCCCCTTAGCTCAACCCTGAAGAGGTCAAAAACCTCATCTAACTAGTAAGAAATGGAGGTAGCAATTCTGAAAGACAGAGCCAACCACACAGCCTTCCCCATTACAGGCTCTGAGCCTGAATCAGGACCACGCTAGAGAAGGTACATTGAATGAGGCTTGAAGTTTTGACTATTACGGCTCAAATAGACATTTTCATTATGGAAATAAACCTGTTTTCTTTTGTTTCAAAGAATCCTGAAACACTCTAGGAACTGCCTCAGTTCTTTTTGTTTAGTTTTGTTTTGTTTTTGTTTTTGCTTTTGTTTTTGTTTTTGTTTTTTCCAGGGGTATGGAAGAACAAAAACAGTGACCAAGTTGAAGGGGGAGGGATAAGAAAGAAAACATTTGCTTTAGTATCACAATGTCCTACATCCAGCTCATTCAGTATACCAATTACACATACATTGCTCAAAGAGATAATGATGTGGTAGGAATAGAGTAGTTTAGTAAGAATAGATAACTTGGTTCCAATTGTCATCTAAGGATAAGCTGCTTAAGATTAAAAATGCTGCATAATAAAAGACCCAGAGCACTTGCTCAGAGCTGAATCACTGCTATCTATATGGTTATATAAACATAACTTCATAGCTATTAGTGCACTTTGCCTGCTGTTTAATGTAAGCTAGAAGCGTCCTTCTTGTGGTATTCTCAGAGCTACCTCTGAGGACAGGAGGCTTTGATTTGGAAGTGGAAAGCAAACCTTGGAGAACCCGAAGGGACACCTCAACATTATTGCATTTTTTTTCCTGACAAAAATCCACGCTATGCTGCAATCTTTTGAACTGTGTTTTTGTTTTATATTTTTAGCATGGCAAGTAGGCTCCAAATTAATCTTGCAATGTGACTTATTAAGTGGAAGAAACTAGATGATCAGGGTAAAGAAGGTAAGAATATTGTTGGATAACTAGAAGGAGAAATCATGTACCACAGGCAGAGAGGCCTTATCGGCTCAGGGCAACAGAATAGGCAAATTTTAAATGCTCACCCTGAGCAATTGGCTAAATGGGTGTATGGAAATGGGAAATGATGAGTGATGCACAGGGAGACTTATGATACCTACATTACTACCCAGTATTTTAGATACTTGTTCCGGTTTGCTAATGCTGCCAGAATGCAAAATACCAGAAATGGATTGGCTTTTATAAAGAGGGTTATTAGGTTACAAATTTACAGATCAAAGGCCATAAAAGTGTCCAAACTAAGGCATCAACAAGAGGATACCTTCACTGAAGAAAGGCCTATTGCATCTGGGGTTCCTCTGTCACATGGGAAGACACATGGTCAGTCTGCTGGGCCTCTCCCGGGGTTAACTTCTAGTTTCCATTGCTTTCTTAAAAATGTCTCTGAGCTTCTGTCTTAGCTTCTTTCTCTCAGCTCCTGTGTGTCCTTGCTTGTTTCTCTCTAAGCATCTGGGGGTCCTCTCGGTTTCTCTGGAGCAAACTTTGGGCTTCATCTCTTAGCTTAGCATCTCCAAACGTCTTTCTGTCTGCATCTCCAAACATGTGGGTCTACGTTGGCTCTCCATTCTCTCTCTGTCCCTGAGCTCTCTTAAGGACTCCAGAAAACTAATCAAGACCCACCCTGAATGGGCAGGGTCACATCTCCATGGAAATAACCTAATCAAAATGTTCCACCCACAATTGGGTGGGTCACATCTGCACGGAAACAACCTAATCAAAAGATTCCACCCACAATAAGTCTGCCCACAAGATTGGATTAAAAGAACATGGCTTTTCTGGGGGACATAATAGATCCAAAGCAGCACAATACTTTATGGGCCAAGTGTCAGGAACCAGGCCTAGGCAAAGAGACAAACAGATAGTTGAGGATACAAGCTATTCAGGTCCAAATTAAGGGGTGGGATCAGCTGAGGAGAGGATGGAAGTAGTAGAAGAAAGGGTGGTTAAACTAGGGTGCTAAAACATACTCAGTCCTCATTCAACAACCTACTGTGGTTAGTGAAGAAGGAAGACAGGAGTAGGAAATTAATGGTAAGTTATTAGGTGTTAAAAAATGCAGTTGACAAAATAGTACCAACCACGTATGCTACATATTAGGCAATTAGTTGATCATATTATTAAAAAAAAAAAAAAAAGAATGGGTGTGGGGCATTGATTTAACAAATGACTATTTCATCCTTTCTATTGATAAAGCCAGACATGATCACATTCTTTACATGGTTTGGATAGTAATATAACTTTATAGTCTCTTTCTCCAAGATTACCTTAATTTCTCT
The DNA here is from genome assembly GCF_015220235.1 of Choloepus didactylus. Taxonomy (NCBI): domain Eukaryota; kingdom Metazoa; phylum Chordata; class Mammalia; order Pilosa; family Megalonychidae; genus Choloepus; species Choloepus didactylus. The sequence goes on along the minus strand of NC_051313.1, from coordinate 65,753,623 downwards.
GTTTACTGCTAGAATCTAGTAGGAAAATGCTTACTACCTATTCCTTTCCTGCATTTCATTATATAGATATATTCTGATAGTGGGACAATACAGAGATAAAGCACAATATAGATCAGAAAAGTTTCAAGATTTTGCAATATCACATGTGTGGGCCATGAACCCAAAGAAAATTCAGGAGCCTCCCCAAATAGTAAAATTTGGAAGAATACAATGGATGGGCAGAACCAAATATAGACAGTATAATGAGAGCAAACTTACTACATTTAGCAACACCTTCATGGAAGAAAGAAGGCAACACCTTCATGGAAGAAAGAAGGTAAAAAATTAGCATGTCAGTTTGGTTTCTGAATGCAACATTGTCCTAGTTTGCTAATGCTGCAGAATGCAAAACACCAGAGATGGATAGGCTTTTATAAAATGGGGATTTATTTCGCTACACAGTTACAGTCTTAAGGCCACAAAGCATCCAAGGTAACACATCAGCAATCGGGTACCCTCACCGGAGGATGGCCAATGGCCTCCAGAAAACCTCTGCTAGCTAGGAAGGCAGCCGGCGTCCACTCCAAAGCTCTGGCCTCAAAACGGCTTTCTCCCAGGACGTTCCTCTCTAGCAAGCTTGCTCCTCTTCAAAACATCACTCCCAGCTGCACCCTCTGAGTTTCCTCTCTCTGAGTCAGCTCATTTATATAGCTCCACTGATCAAGGCCCACCTCGAATGGGTGGGGCCACGCCTCCATGGGAACATCTCATCAAAATGATTATTACCCACAGCTGAGTGGGGCACATTCCAAGCAAATCTAACCAGCACCAAAAACATCTGCCCCACACAAGAAAACAAAGATAATGGCATTTGGGGGACACAATACATTCAAACCGGCACAAACATATTCCCAATATGACCCAAATTATGGATCCTATTTATCTAATAATAAAGAAAACCAGTTACTATAATTGTTTTGTAAGATGCCTGTATGCACTGAAACAGTCATTGTCCTAAGTACCATGGAAGAAAATGGAGCCCTTTAAGAGTATATGTCAAAGTAACATTGGAAGGAACTTATGGGAGTTCAATGCAATTGCCTCAGGATAGTAGAGGAAAATAGCCAGGATGAATTTGTATCTGTAAATGGGCAGGCATATGGGAATGATATACAGTCATGAAAAACCATTCTTTAGCAACATAGTAAGTCTTAATGGCCTCCCAATGTTTAACTCTCTATACTTTACATTTTATGCACTTTATGTAAATCGTACTTAATGCTACTTCAGCTAACCTCAATTTTTCTGAGACAGGGCCAGGGACTATGCTACAATTTACTCACTTGAATTGGAAATGGTGTATAGAAGGAAGATTTAAAAAAGAATAAAGAGAGAGTTCATCATATTCAAAACCTTATTTCTGACATTACTGAGGATCAAATTCCTACAGTTATATTGAAAATAGATGGTGCAAGAAATATGCAAACTGGGCCAAACCGTATAATCATTTATGTGAGAAAAATAGTAGAATAACTTTACTTATGGCACTGATGCAATCAAGGTACATCAGAGAGATGATAAACAGATCTATACTATCCAGATAACAGCATGAATAATGCAAAAGAAAGAATGGAACAATCTGCCCATTTTATGGTTCTCTCTGTAATCCATATAACAATTAGTGGGGATATTACAAACTAAAGAAAGCAAGTATACATTTTTACTAACTCTTAGACAGCAGCCATGGACCTTACTGAGTGACTGGACACTAAGATACAAAATATTGGACTTTTTGAAAGGAAAATACATTTGATGTACCTACCTTTGAAATATTATCATAGAGGACACAGAATACAATTTAAAAAGTATTTGTGGCATATGTCTCAGCCCATCAATGATGAACTTTGGGAAAGAAAAGATAATGATTCAGACAATACTTTGGCTTCTTTGAGAATGTTAATATAGTTAAATGGGGGTGTGACATTTTAAATCAACCAAGTGAACAGGACTTATATAATTGGGCAAATATAATTGGGTGAAAAGATGACAACTCCCACTGACAAGGGAAGGCATCCATAATGTACTAATATCCTACTTGATTATCATAATGTGAATTGCAGTGGAGATCATCCGTACTACCTGGAGGAGATAAAGCAAGTAGCTTAACGTAGATCCATTCTCCAAGCAGGGAATCTCTATAGTCATCTTAATGGACATAGATAGCAACTCTGGGTATGGAATACCTGCACCTGTCATAAAGGTCTTGGACATCATAATTTTGAAGCCCCATGATCTGCCATAATCAATTATTTTGATGCCTCTAATGCAATTTTGAATGGATCACATTTTACAAATAAGAAATGTAGAAGAATAAGCTCCAGTCCATAACTTTAGATCTATCTATCTGTCTATCTGTCTATCTATCTAACTATCTATCTATCTATCTATCTGTTTTCTATTATCTATCTATCCACACATTCCATACCATTCTCAAGCCACTTGGTATTGTAAAATGCTAGAATGGACTATAAAAGATGAAGTTGAAAACCAGGAAAGGGCAATGTCTATTGAAAATCTTGTAGTTGCATATGGTTAATCACAAAGGGAACTGATTGATTATGACTACTTTGCAAATTTTATACTTATTTGCCTATCATTACATTCTGATAGATGATTACATGTTTTAAATTTTTTACTTATTTGCCATAAGAACTATAGTTCAAACCAAACCAAGCCATGAGACTCAGTGTTGTTCAGGCTGTTCTTGTCCTTGTGCTGGACACACAGCTCCTGGAATACAAAATAAGATTCCTTTCACTGACATAAGTACATGCTGCCAAAGGAAAAGGCACAACTTTTCCTGATACAGTCTGATCAGGTATCTGAGGACAGAGAAGTAATCATTTACTCTAATTATCAAAAAAAAAAAAAAAAAAAAGGTGTTTTTGCAGCTGATAAACCTAAATATTCCAACTGTTTCTCGGGAAGAGAGGAATAAATTAGTACAATTGTTCTTTTACACATACCTGTTCATACTATGTGTAGACTAAGCAAAGGTCAGGGAAAATAGGGAATACAGGACTAAAAATATGATCAGAGAGCCTAACAGTGTAAAAATCAGGGGGAAATTTAGCACAGGGGCCAAGGGACACTTGGTAGACATTTAGTTAGAGGTTCAATTTCAAGAGTTACTGATATATATAATCTTAGATACAGAGAATAAGGTGATGCACTAAACAGCCTTAATTTTATAATGAATGTGTGCATCTTTAATCGTGATCTTTCAGCCTTTGAATTGATTAGCTTTTCTTCATAACACATCTCCCCAGATAGTGGCTTGAAACAACAAACATTTATTATTTCTCACAATTCTGTGGGCCAACTGGGTGTTGCTTCTAGTCTGGGCCAGCTCAGCTGGGACTGTATGGTTTGGGATGGCCTCGCTCACACGTCTGCTGGTTGGAAGGCTGGCAAGGTGGCGGGAAGGGGAGGAGTGTGCCTTGACCAGAACAGTTTGATTTTGTTCCATGTGATCTCTCACACTCTAGGTGGCTAGCCTGGGCTTTTTCACTTGGTGGTCTTAGGGTTTCAAAGAGCAGCAAGAGAGCAAGCCCAAATGTGAAGATGCTTTTTAAGCCTATCATTGGATCATATTTGCTAATGTCCCATTGGCCAAAAGAAGTCACATGTTCAAGGCCAGCATGAGTGTGAAAAGGAACTAAGGGTAAAGATCCAGGGAAGTATGGACAAATTATTACAAATATCAACCACAACCTTTCTCCACTAGTTCAAAGAACCTCTTCCTATGAGTTCATCATATGCTCTGTGAACAAATATTTTGTGTACATCAAAGAAGGAATCTTTGATGGGTACTTTAAAATCTTTGCATAACATTAACAATTGATACATCAGAACGTGAATGTAATTTAAGTTACTGCTGCTTGGCTTTTGCTAGTAAATGCCATGCAAATTTATTTAAATCCCTCCTGTTTGAATTATGGCCCCTCTGTATCAAGAAGTGGTCAAGAATGGCCCATTATTACCAATGGAATTCTTTATTGCTTATGGACATTTTGTTTTGCCTGTAACTATTGGCTGAATGGCACAGGATGGTGTTCTCTCACTAAAGTTATCTGAAGAGTCTATGTACTGTCTTCTACTATGTCACCTTACTGTGTAAAATAGGAAGCCTGCACTGCCAGCATTTCTTTATTTTAAAACTCTGTGTCTTTTTCTATTGTGGAAATTATTCCTGCACCTCTCCACTGGATAGCAGGGTGTTTTCTTTATTCAGCATAGTTTGCAGTAAACTCTGTTTATTTTCTGCATCATTGAATCATATTTTTGAGCTTTTGCCTTGCTTATCAGGAACAAAAAGAATACTAGAGACAGAATGACTATAGACTATCAATCAATACTTAGCCACATCTATTAATATTTCAAACACATTGTGCTATCTAAACATAAACTGATAAATCCCAAACAGTAAAACTAGAAGTCTCAGTGTAGAATGAGCTATTAAAGTATATAATAACATCTACATTTCTGTTAGAAAATGAATAGTAAGATCTGATAATCCAATTCATATTAGTAACTGGGGTAGGTATATTTACCTTTGTACTTGCTCATAAAGATTATATTTTGTTTATGTCACTGGGCAGCCCCAATTTAGTGTCACACAAGGGTATTTGAGAAGAGTGATATGAGGACCAGAAATACGTGATAGAGGATGATAATAGGGAAGTCTAATGACATACCAGTGACCATCTGAGAGCATGAAGTGTGGCTATGGTGCAGGTAAGCAGCTGCTCAGTAATGAAAATAAAGACCAGAGCCATGGCTCAGAGCTGAATCACCAGTAAATAAGTGATTAGATGCATGATTTTTTAGGGGTTGGTGCACTTGTGCCTACTGGTTAATATAATCCACAAGGGTCTTTCTGGGGGAGTTCCCAGTGATAACCCCTGCTTGGGACCTGCTTAGGGAATCTTTAATTAGGAGAAGGGAAGTCGACTTCAGGAGAACGCCAGGTCTCTGAGCTGTTCTTGCACATATATGTATCCTTTTCTGTCAAGTAAACTACATTCCACTGAAGTCTTTGGAACTGTGTTTTTGTCCTATGACTAACTGACCAACCTTACTTACCTGGGTACAATTCCACCTGGGAGGATTCATCCTCAATCCAACTGCAGCCTGGTTGTCCCCCCTGCCTCCCTCTGAGCATGTTTAACTTTCTCTTTACCATTCCTTACTTTGTCGATTTTTCAGGCATGTTTCCTGTTGTTTCTATCCATTGATTCTTGAATCCAGGATCCTTTAGGGAGAGCACTTTCAGTTTTCTCTCTGAGAACTTACCTATCCTCCTCTGTTGATCTTTTGGTATCTTTTACCTTTCATAATATAGTAACATCTAAATACCTCTTACATTCCTTCTTCAAAAGTAGTTTGCTCCTTTTCCCTCATGCTTCTGTTTTTTAAGATATCAATCTTTTTAAAAGAGATAGGGAAGGGCAAGATGGCAGCATAGAGAGGTGTCAAATTTAGTTAGTTCCCTGCAGCAACTAATAAACAACCAGGAACAACTAGTAAATAATCTGGAATAGCTGTTGGGGGACAACCATGACTGTCTACACATCGCACACCAATCTGGATTGGGTGGAATGGCTGAGATTGTAGTGTAAAAGCTGTAAGTAAAAACTGCTGAACCACACCAGGAGCCACCTCCCCCCATGGGAGGCTGAGCTGCAAGACCTCACCATGGGAGAAAGCAGCATTCCCAGAGCAAGCTAATATAACTCAGCCTAGCTCCAACTGGGGTTTTAAATAACAAATGTGGACTGCTGAATACAAGCTATAAACATAGACAAACCCCTAACAAGCAGCAAAGTATCCTGAGGTAACTCTCAGTAGAGAGGAGGTGGGGCTAATGGAAAAAAAAATTAAATTAAAAAAAAAAAAAAACAGAGCCTTTTAGAGACAGCTGAACTTAGAGAGCCAGGAAATTCCTGTGTCCTAGGAAATGGAGCCCAGAAGACCAGGTGCTATCACTGGCTGAAGGGTGAAACTCAGGGGCCAAGGTCTGGCTCTGAAAAGGGGCTTTCTTTCCTTTTTTCTCTCTCTCAACCTGAGTGGCTCAGTGGAGAAAGCCCCAGCCATTTTCAGTTTGCAGCGCTCTGACCCAGACAAAAGTAGAGTTAACAGAGTCAGAGAGACAAAGGAGTAATTCAAGTGCAGAAGATAACTCCCTAGGGGGTGTATCTTCCCTAAGAGGAAGGAGGAGGGGTCCAGCTCTAGTGGCTACCCTCCCTTCAGAACTCAGACCCCAGGGCCTGGGAGAAAACAGTCAAATAGAAACAACTTAAACTGATAGTTAAAGGGGCCACACCTCTTTACACCAGTGGGGAGCAACAGGCTGACAGGCAGCACCTACTGGGCAGGTTAGGAAAAGCACAGAGGCTAGAGTCCTCACAGGGAAGCCTGTCAATCTTCCAAGACACATTCCCAAGGAAACATGATACTGAATATAGGCCCCTTCTAAGAGCTGAGCCCCTTCTGGTCTGGGAAAATCTGATTGGGTTAATCAAGGAAACCAGATGCCTAGGCAACAGAAAACTACAAATCACACTAGGAAAAATGAAGATATGGCCCAGTCAAAGGAACAAACTTACACCCCAATTGAGAAACATTTGAGATATTGTTTCACTTTAATGAATCAATCAATTAAGATTTTCAAATAAATATGCTAAATCAATTCAAAAACCAAGTCAATGAGTTTAGGGAAGATATAGGAAAAGAGATGAAGAATATAAAGAAAACACTGGGTGAACAAAAGGTAAAAAGTTAAAGTTTGAAAAAACAACTGGCAGAATCTATGGAACTGAAAGGCGCAAGACAAGAGATAAAAAACACAATGGATACATACAACAGCAGAGTTCAAGAGGCAGAAGAAAACACTCAGGAACTGGAAAACAAGGCACCTGAAATCCTACACACAAAAGAACAGATAGGGAAAGAATGGAAAAATATGAGCAACATCTCAGGGAATTTAATGACAACATGAAGCACATGAATGTACATGCCATGGTTGTCCCAGAAGCAGAAGACAAGGGAAAAGAGGCAGAAGCAATAATAGAGGAAATAATCAATGAAAATTTCCCATCTCTTATGCAAGATATAAAATTACAGATCCAAGAAGCACAGCATACCCCAAACAGAATAGATCTGAATAGGCCTACACCAAGACACTTAATAATTAGATTATCAAATGTCAAAGACAAAAAGAGAATCCTGAATACAGTAAGAAAAAAATGATCCATCACATACAAGGGAAGCTTGGTAAGACCATATACGGATTTCTCAGTAGAAACCATGGAGGCAAGAAGGAAGTGGGGTGATATATTTAAGATACTGAAAGAGAAAAACCACCAACCAAGAATCCTATATCCAGCAAAACTTTCCTTCAAATATGAGGGAGAGTTTAAAATACTCTCTGACAAACACACAATGAGATAGTTTGTGAACAAGATACCTGCGCTACAGAAAATACTAAAAGGAGCACTACAGACAGATAGGAAAAGACAGGAGTGAGAGGTTTGGAACACAATTTTGGGTGATGGTAGCACAACAATGTAAGTACACTGAACAAAGATGATTGTGAGTATGGTTTGAAAGAGGAAGGTTAGGGGCATGTGGGACACCGTAAGGAAAGAGGGAAAATAAAGACTGGGACTGTGTAACTTAGTGAAACCTAGAGTGCTCAACAATTGTGATAAAATGTACAAATATGTTTTTACATGAGGGAGAACAAATCAATGTCAACACTGCAAGGTGTTAAAAATGGGATGGTAATGGGGAAAAATGCAATCAATGCAAACTAGAGACTATAGTCGACGGAAACACTGTATTACACTTCCTTTGATGCGGCAGAGACAATGTGCCAAAGCTGGATGCCTGTGAGAGGGGGATATCAGGGAGGTGTGTGGGACTCTTGTATTGGTGATGTTGTCTGACTCTTTTATTATACTTTATTTTAATTCCATCTTTCCTTTTGTTGCTTTTTAGCTGTCATCTTTTTTCCTTTCTTTTTCTTTTTCTTTTGTCTCTCCATATTCTTTGACTCTTCCTCTTCCATTGTGGAAAAAAATGGAAGTGTCCTTATACAGATAGTGGTGATAGTGGTAAATGCATAAATATGTGATTATGAAGGGAACCACTGATTGTTTACTTAAGACAGAATGTATGGTGTGTGAACAAAACCGTCTTAAAAAAAATGAGTTGATGAAGAAAGCTTGAGGGCACTATATTGAATGAAACAAGTCAGATACAAAAGGGCAAATATTGTATGGTCTCACTGATATGAACTATTATAATGTAAACTCATAGACATGAAATATACATTACCAGGATATAGAACAAGGCTAAAGAATGGGTAGTGGTGCTTATTACGAACAGAATGTTTAATTAGGTTGAACTTAAGTGTTTGGAAATGGCAGAGATGATGGTAGCGTGTTATTGTGAGAATAACTAACAGTGCTGAATGGTGTGTGAATGTGGTGGAAAGGGGAAGCTTAGAGTCACATATGTCACCAAAAGGAAAGTTGGAGGTTAAAAGATGGGAATGTATAAAACAGTGACTCTTGTGGTAGTCAATGTCCATGATTAACTGTACAAATATTAGAAATCTATTTCATGAACTAGAACAAATATATGATACTATAACTAGAAGTTAATAATAGAGTTAATAATGGGGAAAATATATACTTATTGCAAACTATGTACTACAGTTAGTAGTATTTTAACATTCTTTCATGAACAATAACAAATATACTATATCAATACTGAGTCAATAATGATGGGGGTGGTTAAGGGTATGGGAGGATTTGAGTTTTCTTTTTTATTTTTATTTCTTTTCTGGAGTAATGAAAACATTCTAAAAATTGAAAAAAATTAAATTTGGTGATGAATGTACAACTATATAATGGTACCGTGAACAATTGATTGTACACTTTGGATGATTGTATGGTATGTGAACAATCTCAATAAAACTGAATTTCAAAAAAAAGATTATCAATCTTTTTAAAAGAACTCTTTCTATCCTCCAAACTAATCAGCACGATCTCACTTATTTTTTTAATCTCATTCTGTTCCTATAATGATAGTGTCTGAAATGTGTTTTAAACTAATCCAGTTCCTTCTTTAAATCTAAACAAAATTGACTCCTAGACAAAATATTCTAAGCACAAGAGTTTTTTGTTTATTCCGTTTCAGCCTTATTCATAATAACTTCATCGAACTGATTCCCTGCTATGACCCAAGAGTATAGTATATCCTTATAATAAGGAACCACCACCACCCTTGTCGCCACCATCTTGTTCCTCTTTATCTGTTCATCGACAAAAGTTACCAACTTTCCATGGTTGGATTGATTGGATTGGACTCAAATTCTTCGTTCCTGAAATCCAAAACCATGATCAGTATATATATAATTAATAATCCAGAGACAACTTGAGATCATATGGTGATCTGAGCACACAGCAAAAGAAGCTCAACTGCCTTCCTCCAAATTGAGCCATATACATAAATCATATGTATTTACTTATATACCTATGGTTGGTGGCTAGCACAGTTCTGCAAACAGGCTAATCTAGATATGTGTTGGGGACTATCTCACCTGACTCAAATACAATTCATCAAAATAAAATACTACAATGGATAGGAGAATACACAGAAGAGTAAATGCAGACATAGACACAGTCATTATTTATCACCCCTTCCCTCTCTGGGGTAACAAAATCTGGATTAGTACTTTGTGAACACAAACCTGCTGAATATAGAACAAAGATCAGTTACACAGCTTCCCCGGAGGTCATGCTACTGGGTACTGTTTCAGTTTGCTAATGCTGCCTTTATGCAAAAATACTAGAAATGGATTGGCTTTTAAAAGGGGGGTTATTTGGCTACAAATTTACAGTTCTATGGCCATAAAAGTGTCCAAACTAACGCATCAACAAGAGAATACCTTCACTGAAAAATGGCTGATGGCATCTGGAATACCTATGTCAGCTGGAAAAGCATGTGGCCGGCATCTGCTGTTCCTTTGCTTCTGGGTTGTGTTTCAAAATGGCATTCTCCAAAATGTGTCTGGGTTTCTCTTAGCCTCACATCTCCAAATGTCCTTCGGTCTGCAGCTCCAAGCATCAGCAAGCATCTCTGTCAGCTTCCAAGCATCTAAAGTCTGTATGTCTTGGCGTAGCATATCCCGGGGCCTTTTTATCCCTCTGCTCTCTGTGAGAGCTCCCTTTGAAGGACTCCAGTAAACTAATCAAGACCTACCCTGAATGGGTGGGATCAAATCTCTATGGAAACATTCAATCAAGAGGTCACACCCTAATAAAAAAGATTAATAAGTCTGCCCCCAAAGGACTGCATTAAAGAATATGGCTTTTGGGGGGACATAATATATCCAAACTGGCACAGATTCATATACCAGTCAAAGGTCTATTAAGCATAGGTGTTACTTTAAAAATGTTACAGTAAAAAAAAAAAATTGGGGTGACATTTGAATAAACTAAGAAGTTAAACAGGTTTTTTTACTCTAAGACCTTAATAGTAAACATTAGCCAGGAGGAGACTATAGATAGCAATATTTCCTAAACTAATTTAAACCCCAAAACTTTTTTATAATATGCATTTTTTTAAGATTGGGACTCTGTAAAATACCATTTGGAAAACGCTGCTGCAGCTGATAATCCTGTATTTTGTGTGTAGGGGGTAGAACTTTAAAAATTTCTTCCTGGATTTCATCTCAAAATGGGACTTTTAGCCCTCTGTCCAAAGACATGCACCATTTTGGAAAATGAAGGAAATTCAGAAACAGAGGCAAATATCATGTCTGTTTTTCAACTGTTCATTCGATAGTTAAAAATATGTGCACATGAAACAATTGAGTAATAATGCATGGTAGAGATTATAGTCATAATAACCAAACTTATCAATTATTGGATACCTGCTGTGTTTGATATGCTGTTCTAGCTTCTTTATACATATGATCTCATTTAATTAACCAAACACTAGTACAAATTATTATTATTTCATTTTCATATAGGGAAACTGAGGCTCGGAGCTGTTAAATCCCTTATCCAAACTGGTAAGTGGTAAGATGGAATTGAAATGCAGATCTCTGACTCTAAAATATATGTTGCTTCTCTTATTGTCTCACCCATATGTGATTAATAGGAAAACACAAGAAATGTAAATGTTAGCACCGTGGTAGTTAAAGAATAGAGAACTGATGAGAGATGAGCATCAAAAAGAGGCTTCAGTGATTGAGACTGAGACTAATCTTGAAAGATTTGCAACATTTAGGTAAATAAAGGAAGAGGAAAAGCCACTCTAAGTAAGGAGAATGTTATAAGCAAAGATGTGGATTTGGGACTGAAAACAATCTAAAGGGGGGCATCAATAAATTAGCTAAAAATAATTTTCTTATAACTACAAGTAATTAAGGCAAATATATACTGCAGTGCACTGGAGGCTGGTCAAGGATAAGACTGGAGAGTTTTCAAAACTCTGCAATGTTCCTGGGTGCTTGTCCTAGGTAGGTAGGTGCCATCCAAAGAATGACCGATAGCCTAGGAGCTGCCTCATTTCCATTGGCTATCCTGGTTCAAAATCGATGGGAAGGGCTCTACATTCAGGAAAATGTGGTGAGAAAGTCTCTCTCCAAGAGGCTGGAAAAGAATGATGGGGAGAATGGCAGCCTGATTCACCTCCAGGGTGGGAGGTTTGTGTTTCTTCTTTTCTTGTCATTTTCTTCTCTTTATCTCTCCTTTTTTTTTGAAGAGCCAACACAAGAGGGGGAAGAAAAGCAGTAACTGGTTTTTATAACACTGCCTTCCTCCATTGTATAAATCTTTTTTGAGAAGACAAATATGGCCAAGAGTACATAAAAAATTCAAACAGAAGTTTTTTTCAGCCCTAGTTATTGGTTCACTGGGGAGAGCATCCTATTCAAAGGCATTAGGTGAGAGCACAAAATATATGGACTAGTCTTGAAGAGTTTCCCAAACATAAGAATCACCAGATGTATTTTTTTAAAAACCCAACTAAACTAAAAATCTAAACACTTTCCCCAGGTCGCTCCCCAGAGTGTTCTAATTCAGTGGTTCTGGTAAGGTGCCTGGATTTTTGTGTTTTGAACAGGTGATTTTTAACATCAGAAAAGTTTGGGAAACACTGCCCTACATCCTGATTGCTCAAGATGTGATACAAGAACCCCAACCTGCAACATAGACATCACCTAGGCGCTTCTTACGACTGCAGAATCTCAGGCTTCTCCCCACAACCTTGAAATCCAAATCTGCATATTAATACGATCTCCAGGTGAATTCATATGCATCCTAAAGTATGAAAGGCAATGTGCTTCTCCAATTTTAATGTACAAATAAATCACCTGGAATCTTGTTAAAATGCAGGTTCTGATCAATAGGTCTGTTCTAGTTTTCTAATGCTGCCAGAATGCAAAACACCATAGATGGATTGGCTTTTATAAAAGGGGGTTTATTTGGTTACAAAGTTACAATCTTAAGGCCATAATGTGTCCAAGGTAACACATCAGCAATCGAGTATTCACTGGAGGATGTCCAATGGTGTCCAGAAAACCTCTGTTAGCTGGGAAGGTATGTGGGTGTTGTCTGCTCCAAAGTTCTGGTTTCAAAATGACTTTCTTCCAGGACGTTCCTCTCTAGGCTGCAGTTCTTCAAAAATGTCACTCTTAGTTGCACTTGGGGTATTTGTCCTCTCTTAGCTTCTCCCCAAGAGTCTGCTTTCAACGGCCATCTTCAAAATGTCTCTGTAAGCTGAAGCTCTTATCTCAGTTCTAGAGCATTCTTCAAAGTGTCCCTCTTGGCTGTAGCTCCTCTTCAAAATGTCACTCTCAGCTGCAATGAGTTTCTTCTGTTTGTCAGCTCTTTTATATGGCTCCAGTGATTTAATTTAGACCCACCCTGAATGGGTGGGGTAACACCTCCATGGAAATTATCCAATTAGGGTCATCACCCACAGTTGGGTGGGGCACATTTCCATGCAAACAACCTAATCCAAACATTCTAACTTAATCCCCACTAATATGTCTGTCCCACAAGATTGCATCAAAGAATATAGCTTTTTCTGGGGGATATAATACATTCAAACTGGCACAAGGTCCGAGGAGCAGGGTAGGGCCAAGACTGATTTCTAAAATGCTCCCCGATGACTCAAGTTGCTTGGTCTACAGACCACATTTTCAGGAGTAAAGGTCTAGACTGAGGAGCAGTGTGAGCGTTGATAGTATTAAACAGAATATACTATTATAATCCAAAAACCAAAATAGTTTTTTTACAAACTATTGTGCCAATTAAATTTAAAATAGTTCATCTCTTGGAAAACTTACCATAATGAGTCAACAGGAGAGCAATGTTGGGTTGTGAATTACTGGGAGAATGAAAAAGTTAGAATTGGACCCCACAGCCAGAAGCAGTTTTCCATGGCTAACAATCTTCAGAATCTTCCAAGAGAGTGTGGTAAGGAGTCCCAAATAGTGACTGGTATGTGGTAGGTGCTCAAATAATATTGATTGAATCAATAAATACCGGATGCATCCAGGAAAGGCCTAGTAACTGGCCCATCAGGAATCCTCAATATACATAGTTCAATGGATAAACGAATGAGTAAATGGTGGAGTCGATGTATTTCTAAGGATATGTACTATTTAATGGAAAGTATTTCAGACTGTATCTTGCCAGGGACACCTTTCCAAGCTAAGCTCAAGAAGCTTCTCAAGATCCCCAGTCCCTCTCCGTGAATCCACAGCCCCTCCTGCACATCCCTAACACATCCCTTCTCTTGGTCTCTCTAATCCCTGTCACGTGTGAAAAATCTCAGTCTGCCCCCATGTGGTGGCTTGAAGCTGTATGTACTCCAGAAAAACATATTCTTAAATGTAATGCATTCCTGTGGGTGTGACCCACTGTAAGTAGGACCTTTTGATGAGGCTACTTTGGTTAAGGTGTGGCCCACCTCAGTAAGGATGGGTCTTAATCCTATTACTGTAGTCCTTCATAAGTGGAGTGAAACGCAGCCATAGAGAGAGAGAGAGAGAGAGAGAGAGAGAGAGAGAGAGAGAGAGAAAGCCACAGGAAGCAAGAAGCTGAAACAGAGCCAGGCAGAGAAGAAAGAGACCAGAAGATACCACCAGGTGTGTTGCCATGTGACAGAGGCAACCAGCCCCAGAATACCAGTCTTTGGGGAGAAAGCATCACCTTGATAATGCCTTGATGTGGACATTTTCTCAGCTTCACAACAGTGAGCAAATACATTCCAATTGTTTAAGCCGAACCATTGCATGACATTTGCTTGAGCACTAGGAAACTAAAATACCCCTTTAGACTGTGATCTCCCAGAAAACAAGTTCTTTGTCTTATTCATGCTTATCTCCCACAATGTCTGGACATAGTTGGCATATATTAAACATATGCTTAAAATCACACTCAAAAGTGAGAGCTATCTCTTTGATTTCTGGGAAGTTCATGCTCACTTCATGCTTGTATGCTCCTATCCTGTCCTCACTAGTAGATATGTATTGGCGAAAAAAGAAACTTGTATTGGGGAGACAAGAAACTTGTTCAGAAAAGATGACTGGAATGGAGAAGCAGTTCCCTCATGTTTCTGTGCTTTGGAGCTGAAGGGCATTAAGATGTTATGTTCCTACAAGGGGCATAAAGTTTAGTACAAGCTTTCTTGGTGTCATCCAAGAACTAGATCTTTATCTTTTTATAAAGTTCTCCTCTGAAGTGTTCTCACTAAGCCTGCAAAGAATGAATTGCATGAGTTTCTCAGCACTAAGTAATAGGCCAACTGTCTGGTTTTCCCATTCAAAGTTTCACAGAATCTATTTTCTTCTACTTCAAATGCTCAGTGATATCATCAGAAATACTGGAAGGTTTTTTGTTAAGAGAATATTTGGCTAATGAGGCAATTAGAGCTTCAGTTACACCTGCAAACAGTAAATGTAAATAAGAATTTACAAATATATTCCTCAATCTAGAAAGAAGTTTTCCTTTCCAAACTCCTTGCAATGCAGGAGCAGTCTGGCAGAAAAAATTTAGAAAAGATCTGGAAGGCCTCTTTGGCAGGTGCTGATTGAAATGGAAATTTTATGCATAAAAATTGATTATACCTGAAAATGTAAGACTACAACAAGAAAAATGAAATACAAGCAAGGTAGATTTCAGAGTTTTTATTGAATGTTTCTCTTTATGCTGCTCTTTATAAAGTAGTTCTGCTCAAGCTACTCCCTGGCTGCAACTGCAGAGAGCAAGAGCCTCAGGGGTATTTATTCAAAGCAGAGGAAGTGCTAAGAAGTGAGCCAGGTCAGTGGTTACCACCAAAGCCAACAAGTCAGTGCCAATGTTTCAGACAG
The DNA here is from genome assembly GCF_015220235.1 of Choloepus didactylus. Lineage (NCBI taxonomy): Eukaryota > Metazoa > Chordata > Mammalia > Pilosa > Megalonychidae > Choloepus > Choloepus didactylus. Next base: position 65,738,187 of record NC_051313.1, on the reverse strand, counting down.
CTGAAATTCATCTCAGGACTTTCCAGCCAAGAACACTTGCAACACCTGGGTACTAAGGTTAGGCCTCCCACACGTTGACACAGCTCCCATGGTCCTGTTGTTTGTGACCCTGCCTCCCCCTTTCCTCCCCTGGGTTTGGGGGTAAGTGAAAGAAGTGCCAAAGCAGGCCAGACAAAAAGGAGAATAAAATATTTATTCAAAATTTCACCCTTGAAATCTGGATGCGTTGTGATACTTTTCATTGGAAATGAAAACACTTCAAAGATATGGTGCCAATTGAAAATCTAGATAGAATTCCACTGAAATAGTATACAATGGAATTCAAGTGACTAAAATCCTTTCACTGCATTATTAAAGTATAATTTTTTAGAGATTTGTAATAATAAAATTCTGCTTGATACAGAAGTATGAAGGAGTAGAGAGATACAGTTGCACAGAGCTGTGGATAGAATCATTTTTGAACCAGCCACAGTAACAACAATTCTAATGGGGAGGGAGGTGGTACAATTGTGTATGTACATGGTCATTGTCATTACATTGTCCAAAAAGAAAAAGCTGGTATGTTTGGCTTATATGCATGCACTAATGCAATAAGTCTTTCATAATATCTGTTACAAGAGGGATTTTAAATAGGACAAGTGGTAGAAGGTGGCCAGTGGGAGAAGCCACAAAGAGGATATTTGATTTAGCTGGGGAGATTTTTAAATTACAATACCCCCTTTCCACAAGTGCCACAATCAGAGCAGGGGATGAGGACAAGCATCAGCAATTTGTAATCAAAAAAAGCTTCCTGGAGGAACCTAAGATGGCGGCTAGGTGAGACAGAGAAAAAAACACCTCCATGTAAAACACTAGATAAAAAACCAGAAAGTTACCCAGGACACCACTTCCAGAGTAGCACCAGCCAGACAAGTTATGCTAAAGCCACAGGGAATGTGCATTTGGTGAAACCAGGAGTCTGCATTCTGAAATGAGTGAGTGAGTCAGCTGAATCCCTCAGCCACGCTGCGGTATGGGGAAATGGTGGGTTAGCATTTGAAAAAAAAAAAAAAGAAAAAGAAGCCTGGGAACAGCTGCAGATAAGACGGGAGCGGTCTGGACTAACGCCTCGGTGTCTGGGGTGGAGGATACCCCTTCCCACACCCACTGCTGATTGTCTCGGGTCCAGGGGAGCAAAGGGGAGATGCACGACTTGCAGCCGTCTCCCCAGAGGATGGGGCTATTCCTGCCCGGGGCTGAACCCACAGCACAGAGCCGAGCCAAGAAACCCAGCGTGACAGGGAGTCTTTCCCGCAGCACCACTCACACGACACATTATCGGCCAGGGACAGTGGGCTTGAATACACCCACGGCTGATTCTCCCAGAGCTGGGAGAGTGGAGCTGTGCAGAAAGGGGGAAGTTAATGCATCCCATTCATCCATCTTTGAAGCGGGCTGGGAACGCCCCTACACAGCCCAGTGGCCCAGGGCTTCCCTGGAGGCTGGCACTCACTTGTGATGTGGCACGGCCCTCCCCCACTCAGCAGAGGTCCTGGAAAAGCACAGCAGGAAGGGGGGAACAACTCGGAAATCCCAGGGAACCTAGGCCAATACCAAGGACTTTTGTGTCAGTGGCAGAGAACAGCCTTAAATCTTCAGGAACACCTGGGAGGTTTGATTATTAAACCTGCCCTTCCTCCCTAACTGCTCAGGCACACGTCCCTCATTGAGGGCAGACAGCACCGACAACACACCCAAACTAAGTGCACCAATTGGACCCCAAAAGAATCAGATCCCCACACACCACAAAGTTGGGGAGAACTGACTTGAGGGGAATAAGTGACTCACGGACGCCATCTGCTGGTTAGTTAGAGAAAGTGTATGTCACCAAGTTGCAATTCTAACAAATTAAAGATCAAGTAAAGCAAATGCGAAGAGGCCAAAAACAACAGAAAATCTTAAAGCATATGATAAAACCAGATGACATGGAGAACCCAAACCCAAACACTCAAATCAAAAGATCCGAAGACACACAGTTCCTGGCAGAATTAATCAAAGAACTACAGACAGGCAATGAGAGCATGGCACAGGATATAAAAGACTTGAAGAAGAGCATGGCACAGAATATAAAAGACATAAAAAAGACCCTAGAAGAGCATAAAGAAGATATTGCAAGAGTAAATAAAAAAATAGAAGATCTTATGGAAATTAAAGAAACTGTAGGCCAAATTAAAAAGACTCTGTATACTCATGATACAAGATTAGAGGAAGTTGAACAACAACTCAGCCTCCTCGAGGACCACAGAACAGAAAATGAAAGAACAAAAGAAAGAATGGGGAAAAAAATTGAAAGAATTGAAATGGATCTCAGGGATATGATAGATAAAATAAAACGTCCAAATTTAAAACTCATTGGTGTCCCAGAAGGGGAAGAGAAGGGTAAAGGTCTAGAAAGAGTATTCAAAGAAATTGTTGGGGAAAACTTCCCAAATCTTCTACACAATATAAATACATAAAGCATAAATGCCCAGCGAACTCCAAATAGAATAAATTCAAACAAACCCACTCCAAGACATATTCTGATCAGACTGTCAAATTCTGAAGAGAAGGAGCAAGTTCTGAAAGCAGCAAGAGAAAAGCAATTCACCACATACAAAGGAAACAACATAAGACTAAGTAATGACTACTCAGTGGCCACCATGGAGGCGAGAAGGCAGTGGCATGACATATTTAAAATTCTGAGAGAGAAAAATTTCCAACCAAGAATACTTTATCCAGCAAAACTCTCCTTCATATTTGAGGGAGAGCTTAAATTTTTCACAGACAGACAAATGCTGAGAGAGTTTGCTAGTAAAAAAAATGCAAAACACTTCAGATACTAAAGTGAGCCCTACCGACAGAGAAACAAAGAAAAGAGAGAGAGATATAGAGACTTTTAACAGACATATATAGAATATTACATCCCAGGTCACTGGGACACACGTTCTTCACTAGTGATCACGGATCTTTCTCCAGAATGGACTGTATGCGGGGACATAAAAACAAGCCTCAATAAAATAAAAAATAAAAAAATGAATTTGTTCAAAGCACGTTCTCTGACCACAATGGAATACAAATAGAAGTCAATAACCATCAGAGACTTGGAGAATTCACAAACACCTGAAGGATAAAAATGAGGGGGAGATGAAAACATTCCTGGATAATCAAAAGCTGAGGGACTTCATCACCAGTAGATCAGTCCTAAGCAGGCTGAAAGGAAGGGACACTAAACAATTGACTGAAACCACATGAAGAAATAAAGATTTCCAGTAAAGATCACATGGTAAATATAAAGACCAATACTACTGTATTGTTGATTTATAACTCCACTATTTACTTCCTACAGGATCTAAAATACATAAACTGTAATGATGAATCAGTGCTTTTGGACTCAATGTAAAATATGTAATTCTTGACAAGAACTACATAAAGGTGGGGGAATGGAGGAGTATAGGAACACAGTTTACGTGTCCTATTGAAGTTAAGTTGGTATCAAAGATAAACAAGATTGTTATAGATTTAAGATGTTAAATTTAAGCCCCATGGTAAACACAAAGAAAGTATCAGAGAATATGACCAAAGAGATGAAAAGTAGAATAGGGGTTCCAAGAAGTGGGGGAAGGGGCAATGGGGAGTTAAGAAATGAGAGTAGGGTTTTTGTTTGGGGTGAAGGGAAACTTCTAGAAATGGGTGGTCAGAAGGTGATAGCATTGCAACATTCTAAATGTGATTAATCCCACTAATGGAATGCTAGGGAGGGGTGGAATAGGAAGATTAGGCTATATATATCTTTCCACAATTGAAAAAAAAAAAATAAGACAGTCTAAATAGATGACAATTAAATGCCAAGGATGATCCTGGATGGGATCTGAGGTTGAAAGAGAGGAGGCTCAAAGGGACACAGATGGAACACAAGAAAAAAAGGAAATATAGAATGTAAGCTTTGTATCAATGTTGAATTTCTTGAACTTCTTAGCTACGTTTAATGAGATTGCATAAAATAATGTTCTTGTCCATGGGAAAGGTATATGTGAATTATATTGTTTGTTCAAAGATATGTGCAGCTTGCTCTCATATGTTCAGAGGACAGAGCAATAGATGATGGGTGTTAGGGAGGGAGGGAGAGAGGAAGAGAGGGAGGGAAATAAAGAGACAGTGGTGTGACAGGATCTTAAAGGTGATGGATCGGGGTATCAGGGGAGGGGGGTCAGGGTATGATGGAGTTCTATGTATGGGGTTTGTTCCTGTAAGATTGAACTTATTTCAAAATAAAATTTATTATTATAAAAAAAAAAAGCTTCCTAAGGTAATTCCACTATCCTCCAACTCCTATAAAGAGTAAAGTTTAAAAAATACACATACACACATAAACACACACACACAAATCACTGCTTTAAGTAATTGAGGATGATTACTTTCCTGACCAATTCAAAGGGGAAAACATTTATTTTTTGAAGATTTTAAAACTGGAAATTCATAGATAAATCACAATACCCAGTTCCGTTATTTTACAGTTGAAGAAACTGAACATCAGAGAAGTTTGATTCTTTATTGCTAGAGAAATGATATGATTGTACGATTAAAAGAGCTTTTCCATAACTAATCAATACATAGTAGGAAGTTGCATCAGTGAATGTTTATTTAGTGCATTCTTTAGCAAGCAATTATTGGACATCTACTCTGTTAGGCTTTGCAATTGCATATGTTATGTCTAATCCTCACATCTACTCCAGGAGATAAATACTACTCTATTTTACAGTTTGGGGTGGGAGATAATAAAGGCACAGAGAGGTTAAGTTATTTTCTCAGGATCACATAAACAGCTTTGGTAGGGCTGGGAATTGAATTCCAACCCTCACTCCAGAGGCTGCACACATAACCACTATGCTGTATTCTTCTGCTGGGCTGCTTACCATTTTCAGGACACTCTCCACCTTCTAGGAATTAAAAGATAAGGATTCCTACTTTCATGGAGCTAACATAAATAATAAGCAAACTGATTATTGAATATGTACTCTCAAACTCTGATAAGTACCACAAAGAGAAGGAACAAGGTATTATGGAAAGGGAACACCTTAAATTGGGAGGTGATGGAAGGGAAGGTGTCTGAGAGGTGATATCCAAGCCCAGGCTGAGAAGGAACCATTTGTGTGAAAAGAATTTTAAGGCCCAGGAAATAGTATGTGCCAAGGCCCTTGGAAAGAAGAGTTCAGGCTCCTCAAGAAACTGAAAGAAGTTCATTGTGACTGGAATATGGGTGGTTATTCAGAAGAGCGATACCAGAAAAGATGGGAGATGTAGATGAGAAGGGCCAGAGTTTATTGTCAGTGGGTGGGGCAGATGTCCTCCTGATAGGGAAAGGAGAGGGTCCCTTGGGAGAAGGTGTTCACACTTCCTGCTCCCTTGATGTGTAGGCAACCTGAATATACTACCCTATTTTCCTCCTTTTTGCTGTCATCTACTAAAGTATTTTAATCATCCCCCCTTCCTTTGTGCATAGTCTTGCTTTCCAGAGAAACTACTGTAATCATTCATAATGGCTTCAACCTTCATAAGACTATTAACCAACACATGGGCCTCTCCATTTCTTACTGACACCATCTCAAAGTTCTTTGTTCATTCCACTCCGTCCACCCACCCCGTGGGTATATTCTAGGCCCTATGCTCCATCACCAGAAATTGCTCCACTTTTGAAATCTTAATTTCAGCCATTTTATTCTCTAATCACCACTTCCAATCCTTCCAGCTCACTTGTTCAATAGCTCACTGACAAAAATAAGTGAAACTTATCAAGATCTCATTTCATGGACTCCACCATTTTCTCACTATCTGTCAGTACATCTTTGCCCATCTCTCCCTAAATATAACTACCAGAGTAAAAAAAAAAAAAAATCCTGGTTGATGACATTTGACATTGATAACCACACAGGCAAGTTGACCGACATCACATGACCTTCATGACCACTAGCTTCAAACAAACCTTCAGAACACCAGCAAACACTCCATTTCCCCATTTGCCACTTTCCAAGATGATTATTTTATACCTGCTCCTCAATTTTTCCCTATTTCCACCATGTGATAGCCTCACTCCATATTTCATGGAGAAAATAAGAGCCATCCATACAGGAACTCACCCGTCTTCCTATGACTGAATCTGTAAACCTTTCTGCTACAGCACCCAGTTTCTACTCCTCCTCTCTTAAAACAGAGGCTGTTATCTCTCCTGCTCTCAGACTTCACACCTTGCTTTTGTGGATCCCATCCCCCTCACCTTCTCAAAGTCTTCACTCTGGCATTATCCTTTCCCTTTCCCATATCATCAATTCTCCGTTTCTGTTCCCATCTACCTAAAAAAATGCCCTAATGTTTGTTTTTAAAAGAAAGGAAATAAAACAAGCAAAGGAACTTCACTGGCCCAACATTACACTCCATCTTCATTTCTCCACTTCTGTTCACAGTAGAACCTCTCATGATTGTCCACTTCCTCAGGCTCCTGTTCACTCCCTTATTCTCTACCTTCTGTCTTTCAACCCTGTGATCCCACTGAAGGAGTCTGTCAGCCATCAACATCATCACGTTGCCAAGTCTAGTGGTCAAGTCTTTATCCTTGTACTATTCAACTGCTCTGTAGCATTCAGCACAGCTAACCAACTCCTGACCTAAAGTATGCCCCTCCTTCATTTTAGTGACAACACACTCCTCTGGTTTTCCTCTTATCTCATTGATAGCTCCTCCTCAATCTTCTGACCAACTCCTCCTTCTCCGTCTCACTTCTGGTTCATCCTCCTCCACCATCCCTAGTCTACATAAAAGGATTCCCTCTCACTTTGTCCAGAGTTTTATCTCCTTTCTCTCTTCTTTTCTGGGGTGATCTCATTCATGAGGATTTAAGCATCCATGTGCTGATGACTCCCAATTTACATGTCTGGCTCCAACCTATGCTCTGAGATCTTGACATATTTTTAACTGCCTACTTGACATCTTTATTCGATATCTAATAGGTGTCTCAGGATTAATCTGATTAAAATACATTGCTTAATTTTTTCCTAAAATGTTATCATCCCCTAAGTTTGTGCCATATTGCCCCATCTCTTTCTGAGAGTCATCTTTGATACCTTTTCTTTACTCCCACCCCCAGCCCAACAATGAATTAGAAAATCTGGCCTCTAATCAATCTAGTTGTTCTCTCTCTATCTACTGCCATAATTCTGGTCCAAGACATCATCATTTCTCCCCTTGTAAGTTCCAGCCTCATATGTGTGTTTCTGTTGAAAGCCATAGGTCACCGTTCCTTAGGTCAAATGTACATCCCAGGTGTGGTTGGGCAGTATCTGGAAGGTATTGTGGGTGAGCAGTCACAGTAAAATATATTTCCAGAGTACAAGCTCATTCATTTGGGGTCTAGGGAATGAACTGTGTTTTCCCAACCTATGATGCTTTGCCTTCCTCCCAGTTTCCCTGGGTCCTATCTAGCAATACTTATTTTTCGGCCCTTCTTTCACACTATGGTGTAAAAGACAAATGTAAAGGCTATGTTGCTCTTCACAATTTTTAATAGGACTGAAACCCTCAGAAAAAAATATAGACATGTGAAAGAGTGAAATTCAGGCATCAACCAGCCAGTGAACTACAAGAGGCAGTGTCATTGTGTGCATTCCAATAGGCCTTTGTGTACCCACCTAACCTACAAACAGTCCTCCTGTGTACAAGTGCTCAAAAGAAGAAAGATGCCTGTATATCTAAATTACCCTATATTCTAAGCCTAGGCCTTAGTAAACCCTATGCTGGTCTGACTAAGCACCATTTGATGACTGTGTGATAATTTAATATTTTCTTCCACCACAATTCCAAATGTGAGCTGACTTCATCTTCTATGATCCTGGTATTTATCTTGTAATTACCAATGACCAGGAGTAAGTACATAGTCTACAGGGCACATTCAATGCATGATTTGAAAAGCACATCATTATTTCAAGAAAGACCCCAAGAGAACTTTCTGTATGTGTTAATCCCCACAGGACATTGATTCTTAAAGCATAATAAAGCTAAAATTCACATAATCTTTGCATATATGAATTCTAATTCCTACAGAGAACAACACTTCATCAAAATGGCTTCTGACAATAGACTCAGTTGGAAGAATTCAAAGAACAGCTTTTCTCTGTGATGACAGAGTTTGAGTGTTAGTCAAAATAATTAATTGAGATTTTATAGATATAAAACCAAAAGGAAAGATGCATTACATATTCAGACAGAAAGCCTTTGATTAAAATGTGAATATCTTATTGTGGCTGGTTTCTTATTTATAGCAACACTGCCAACATTGAGGCACTTATTTAAGGATCAAGCAGCATTTCAGGTTGACAGTATGTGTTGACTTGTTGCTGTTCAAGTAGCTAAAACCTAGCACAATAAATACAAAATTGATTTTTTACTTGTATTTTCAGAAGAAATCATTCAAGTCACTTTTATGTCACCTTCATGTAAAATCAACTCTTTTAATTTAAAGCTAGCTCCTTTAAAAGTATTATTGTTTCTAGTTCACAATAAAAAGACAATAAAAGCAAGCACTCTGCACGATTTTTAAGCATAGCTAAACCTTACTTCTCTAGACCCCTATGGATTGAGCAGTTCTTTAGTTGCTTCTCCAACTTGTCGTCTGCTGTCCTTGAGCCATTTTGCCACTCACAAGCAGCTAAATCAGTGAGCAAACAAGGGTAACCAAGGAAGAAAGCAAACTCATTAGAATAAGCAAATTCATAGAGTCAGAATCTAGGATATAGGTTTCCAGGGGCTGGGGTGGCAGTTGGGAAGGGGAAGTTAATGCTTAAATTGTGTAGAGTTTCTGTTTGAGGTGCTAGAAAAGTTTTGGTAATGGGTGATTGTGATGGCAGCACAACATTGGAACATAATTAACAGCACTAAAATATATATATTTGAATGTGGTTTAAAGGAGAATTTTTAGGTTGTATGCATGTTACTAGAATAAAATTTTTTTAAAAATCCATAGAACTGTACAACACAGACAGGGAACCCTAATGGAAACAGGGACTATAATTAATAGTACAATTATAATAATATTCTTTCATCAGTTGTAACAAATGTTCCACACTAATGCAAGATGTTAATAAAGGGGGGGAGAGGGTATATGGGAACTGTATTTTCTGCATGAGTTTTCTGTAAACCTACAGCTTCTCTAAGGAAAAAAAAAAGGCAAATTCAGTCAACTTTCCTGGTTTTCTGGTAATAATTGTATTGGGATTAATAGCTGATTTGTGGCTTTTAATTTAGATGTGCCTAATTTCATCCATATCAACATGGATCCTTTGCCAGAAATAATAGGGATGGCTGTAGTCAAAAAGACCTTGCTCATATAAAGTTAAGCATGCATTTATCATATGACCCAGCATTTCCCTCCTAGGCATTTACCCAAGAGAAATGAAGGCATATGGTCCACACAAAGACCTGTACATGAATGTTTATAGCAGCTTTAGGTATTACCACTAAAAACTATAAATAACACTAATAGCCACAAATGAGTTGTATATGATGAAATATAATGCAGCAATAAAAAGGAGCAAACTACTGATAGATGCAACAACATGGACAAATCTCAAAAGCATTATGCTAAGTAAAAGAAGATGGACTAATAAAGCTACATACTATATGATTCAATTTAAATGACATTCTGGAAAAGGCAAAACTATATGGACCAAAAACAGAACTAGGAGCAGGCAAAGGGGAACAAATACCAAGGAGCATTAGGAAACTTGTTCGTGTGGTGAAAAAATTCTATACCTTGATTTCATTGGTGGTTACACACACATGTGCCTCTGTCAAAATCTTTTAGAACTGTACACACAAAAAGGGGAAATTTACTATATGTAAATTATACTTCAGTAAACTCATTCTAATAAAAAGTGTAGAACATGTTCTCTGACCTCAGGGAGCTTACAGATGGTAAGATAAGGCACGGACAGTGAAAAGATAATTCACAATAACCAAGTATATATTTTGAAAAAAGAAGATGAAGATCTTATAAGACATGCTCTATTATAAACCATCCACCCCACCCCCTTATGTAATTCCTCTTGGATTTAATTATAGGGCAAATAGAATGTAGAAAATATTGTGTATGAAGTCATATTTTCTGAGATATTATTAATTGTGCACTTCAACATGCAGGAAATTACTTTTGAAGCTTGTGAGAGTGAAATTAATTAAATTTTCTAATTGTAGTTGTTAAAATCTAATCAAATTCTAAAGAGTTTAAATAGTCTTTAGCATCAGGGAGACTTAACTTACGGAATGAAAGGGTACTCTTTTATAGGTTATTCTCCTGGGTGTAAATGATGTGATTTTTATTACAATTGCGCCGTCAACTTATTTATCACTGGACCTGCAGTACTTGTCACCTGAAAGAAAGGCCAAAATTATTATTTTGGATGGGTGGCATCCAACTAAAGTTTAAAAACCAGGCTATCGCTTCCTTTTGTTTCCGGAGAGACTCTTGACCCCGCTGGTGGATACTGCCTTGGTTCACTGTCATGTTGCAGTGTGAAGGGAGTCCCTGTGACTTTCCAAGTGCATCTCAACACTTCTCTCTCCATGCATCCCCCCTCACTTCTGCTTCCCCACACCCTCCCTTAGCTGATGATTGAACTCAGAATTGCAGCCCTCAAGGTGCTTGCCAAGGGTATAATAGAGTTACTTCCAAGCAATGTCTTCCCAAAAGTAGGCAAGGGAGATAGTTTATGAGAACTGCCTTGCTATATGGTTTTCCAAACTCTTTATCTGGTCTCACAGGAGGAAAGACATTTTGCATTTGACCCACTACACATATTTGAATGAAATGCTGAAATGTTTCTCAAAACACTCTGATTTTTCTATTTCCTATGATTCTACTCTATTCTATTCTTTTTAAAAATTTGTTGCAACCCACTGATTTAATTTCACTACCCGTTAACAGATGCAATCTGTACTTCTGTAAGGACCTCAAACCTACCATTCATCTAAATATTATATAATCAAATTGAGAGTAAATTATTAGGGGGCATTCTACCTTGACTACATCATATTGTAAGCATCTGTCCCAACCTTATGACCTAAACTGTTTTTACCGAGTTGTCCTTTGGCTGAATGCCATAAACCCATGTGAGAATGATTATTATGTTAATTATTTAAAATGTTGTTGAAGACTTTGCTCCTTACACTATACACAGTCCTTTCTATGAGGACCGATGGTAGAGAAATCTTTCCGGTCTTTCTATCAGGAATAATGGTGATTATCTGAAGTATCTGTCTTATTTTTACCTATGGAAAAACTTGTGTTTCCTTCCTCACATTGCCATAATGTCACATTCACAGCCTACCTCTAGAAAGTATGTTGGATTTTATGGCTAAAATTTGGGCAATCTCACTCCTAATTTCATTTTACTTTCCTACCTTTTATTCTTTCCTTTGCCTCCTATTTACTGGTTTAATTTTCAACTCATTTTTTCTATCTTTGTATGCCACTTTAAATCTTTGTGAAACAGAAGAAAAAGGAAAAACAAGGGAAGAAAAGAGAGCAGAAAGAAGGAAGGGAGAGAGAAAAAGAGAGAATGGTCTCTTGCATGGTGAAAAACTCTAGGTTTTTAAGCCTTTATTCCTTACATTTCAAACTGACATTAATATGAAGGTACAAATTCAGAACAATTTGTCCCACCCATAGCAGAAACAATAATTAGAGGAGAAACCATGTTGCTGATATCTTAAAGCTAATTAAAAAAAAAATTGGCTTTAGAATCTTAACTGAAACTAAAGTGTACCATATGCAATTATAAACATTACATGGACCATGAAGAAAAAAACCTTAACAAAGCTGCCTGCTTTAATTGTATATGATTTGCCATAATGGCAGGGAATACAGTATTTTCTATGTTGCCCAAGATAACAGTGTTGAAACACCACATGATACCTAAATTGAAAGAACAGTTTCTTCTGAGAGAAGCAAATAACATGCATTTTGCCAGTGGCCAAGGTGACTGTGGCTTCAAATACATTTTCTAAATAATGAAATAGGTCAGGATATTAGAGAACAGATAACATCAACTATAAAAATATGTGTTTGGTCATACTTTTTAAAGACAGCCTTGAAGTACTTCAGAAACAAGGAAATTATTTGGCAGCATCAACAATAAGGTAGAATTAATTTTCTGATGATATTTTGGGAAATCACATCAAAATTAGACTTAAGTAATACCCAACTTGAAAAGTTGTCTTATTAAATCTATGTTAGTTGAGTAAATCAAATATTAATATCCATCCCTCTATTTTTCAAGCATCTTTTATAATCTCTTAGTACTGTGGTTGTAAATTTCTGTATACTGGGATGTAAGCAGTCAATGACAAATAGTACTATTTCATTTTATCACCCATCTCCAAGAGTTAAATGAACTATTCTGTTGCTACCTTGATTTTGCCCAGCTACACTCCACCCCCAATCCAGCTATTGCAACTGTATGGTGGTACCTACATAAAGATAAAAGGATTGGAATTGGAAAATAATTACCTTATGGAGGAATTTAAGGTTGAAGCATTTGGTAAATTGATATACTGATAAACAGTAATGGGGAAAGAGCTTGAATGAAATTTTTAATTATGATACATAATATCAGATTATTTGAATACTTTTTTCAATTTATAATGAATTGTCAATGTTTCAGTTATGCAGAGAAGTTAACTTTGAGCAATAACGTGATGGTTGAATAATAACTTCCCTTTGTTGGAGAAAAGAGCAAGCAAGAAGCACTCTCTTTTTGGATTCATGCCTCTATGCTCCTCTAGTCTCCTTCCAGATCTTCCAGTCTTCTCTGATGTTGAAGATGTTGAAGTCTTGAGGCTGAAATCCACAGTGGAGGCAGCAGGAAGAAAACTCAAAGAGGAGTAGAGAGTGTAGTCTTGAAGCAGAATTTCTTCTTCTGGAAACCTCATAACCTGCTCTCAAAGCCTTCAACTGATTGGATGAGGCCCACCAGCATTATAGAGAGCAATCACCTTTGCTAAAGTCAACTGATTGTAGATACTAATCACGTCTACAAATACCTTCACAGCAATACCTAGGTCAGTGTTTGACCAAACAACCTGATGCCATAACTTAGCCAAGTTGACATAAAATTAACCATCACAATCTCCTTTGTCTCCCACATCCATTCCATGCTAAAGAGCAGAACTTTCTATCTTCATAACAGATGACTAATCTATTTGCTTCTCTCTGCCGCTCATGCCACCAACCTAGTCTAAGCCATGACCATCTCTACCTTAAATTATACAGGGGCCAGATGGATCTTTTCAATTTTGACCTTCCATCAATGGCTTCCCAATGCTCTAAAAGTAAAATCTATACTCATTGCTGTGATCTACAAGAACTGCAGGATTGTGCCCTGGCCAGCCTTTTAACATTTTACACCACTCTTGCCACACTTCCTATGCTCCAGCCACACTTACCTTTATTATTTCCTTTAACACACCTTTCCAGCCTTAAGGCATTTACTTACTATTCTTCCCACCACTTGCTCACAGCTGACTGTTTCTCAACCTTCAACCTTAAATGAAATGTTACCTCCTTGGAGAGGTCTTCCCTGTCCACCCAATCTACACTTGTACATTGTACTTTCCTGTTATTCTCTATCACAACATCCTCTCCTTTTATTTTTTGATAGTTATCATACAGTGAGCTTCATGAGAGGGACCGCATCTGTCTTATTCACTACTATACATATGGTACCAGAATCATGCCTGGAACATAGTAGGTAATCAATAAGTATTGGTTGAATGAAGGATCAGTTGGTACTGGTATCTCCCTGCATCTTGGGGAGATGTTTGTAAACATTCAAGGCTATTTTTCTTTAAGAAAAAGACATTTTCCTCAAATACTAGCACAAATATTAATAAATTTAAGGAATTAAAGAGTCTGCTTTCTACTATAAAATTGATTATATATTTCCACAGGAGAAAAAAATATTCCAATAAATAATTTAAATAGAATTAAAATAATAGCAAATCTTGAGAATCACACATCCCATTCATCAAATATTAATTTAATGAAAGTGATGGCATTTTTGAGTCTCTTCTATATCCTAGATACTGTCCTAGGCACATTCTTACATTGCCTTATTTAATCTTCACAACCATCCTGTGTCCTAGATACCAAGGTGCCTAATTAACAGATGAGAAAATTGAAACTCAGAATTATTAAGTGACTTGCATAAGATTACACAACTATTAAGGACAGAATCAAGATTCAAACTCAGCTGTGTATTACATTGCAGGCACCATCTGAAAAAATATATGCATTTTCTAATCAAGATATTAAAAATAAATCAATAAATGTAAATATCATTGTAATGGGTTTAATAGTGTCATCCCCCCATTCCCCCCAAAAAAAATCATGTCCACCTGGAATTTCAGAATTGGAAATAGGGTCTTAGCAGATGAAATTAATGTAAGGATCTCAAGGTGAAATTATCCTGAATTAGGGTGGGCCCTGAATTCAATGACTGCTGTAGTTGTAAGAGGAGAGGGCACATACAGACAGAGAGGGCACATAAAGACAGAGGCAGAAATTGGAATTAGGCTGCCACCAGAAGCTGAAAGAGACAAGAGGATTCCCCCTAGAGACTTCAAGGGGAGCTTGCTCTTCCTGACACCTTGATTTTGGAATTCTGGCCTCTAGAACTGTAAGAGAATAAATTTCTGTTTTAAGTCAACCAGTTTACAGTAATTTGTTGCAGCAGCCCTAGGAAACTAACGCAACCATTTAACTAAAGCTTAAAAAATTGAACCAAAAACTTGTCTTTCCTTTGACTTCCATCCATGGAAGAGGGAGAAACATATTCTTTTCATCCCATGCTAAGCAGAAGTCAGTAACTATAGCTCATTTCAGAGACTCCATAAATTTTGAATTATGGGTCTCTCTATTCCAAGAAAATCATTCTTTTTATGAAAAAAAAAGACCTATAATTTTATTTTGTTCATTCTTGTGTGAGAGACCTTGATTATCAGTTTCTTTAATAATAGCATTTAGAGCTTTTAGTCACAGTTAATACCTGTTCTAAATATCTTGTAAGATTTTCAATGGCAAATGTACTCTCTCTTTATAAATTAGTTTACTGGTGCCATTAAATGTATGATAGGCATAATCTATTATCTTCCTCAAGTTGAATTTCTATGGCCTGTTCCATTTTAGTGAGCTCACAATTGCATGTACAGTGCATGCATCTGGCTGCCCAAGATGAGGATGTCTTCTTGGTATTTCCACATCCCAGTGAAATGATGTCATCTATAAACAGTTATGAATTAAAATTCCATTTTTTTTAACTCCTCACAGTTCCTGGGACATGATGGAAACTTAAATGTTATTTGTTGAATGAATGAATAAATGTATAAATGAGTAAACAAGTGAAAGTGAGTAGAAGGAAGAAGTACATGGAGTTTTGCTTTAAGCATCAAAACACTTCTACTCACGCAAAGGCTATTAATATTTTAGGTTATTCTTCCTTCTTCATTTTCTTAATATTTTGTCATTTAGTTTTTAAACCAATTTTGGTTTTATACCTTCATATCCACTATAAAAGCACTCCTTGTTTATTAGAAAAATTAGGAAAATGTACATATATAAAATGAAGGAAATTAAAATGATCAATAATGCCCCTCTCCTCCTACACATCCAAATAATCTATGAATTAAAAGGTAACATGATAGTACTGAAAAATAATGAAAAATTATCTCATCTAAAATCACAATGTTAAATATACAATCAACAATTTAAATGCCTATTTTATTTTCCAATTTAGTATTTGTTATTCCCTTATTAAATTAATATTTGCTGTGACCTATTTATAACTTACTATGCATTGTGAACTGAGTAGGATGTTTGCAAACATGTACTATTTGATCTTCCTAAGGACCTTTAAGCTAAGTAGTTCTTTCAACCTTTTTTAAAGATGAGGAAACAAAGGCTTTTGGTAGGTTAGGTAATTTTAGAGGCAACTTAATTCTTACATATGACAGAACTGGGATTCTAGCCTAGGTTTGTCTGATTCTAAAGCCTATACAATTTTCACGCTGGATTTGGTTACCTATATTATATGGAACCATATTATATTGCCAATATTCAACCATTTTAGAACTAGAAAAATTGAAATAGTAGATAATGCTTTAATAGAAATAGAAATAAGATGATTCACTTATCTTAGGATAAGTAAATGTAGTTTCCATTATTACTCTAGAATCAAGTACCATGAAAAATAGACATCAAAACGTCAGGTTAAAAGCAGGTGTCACAGGATGTGGGTTTGTATCCTGGTTGCCATACTGACTTGCAGTGGGAATGTGGGCAAGTCAGCCTCACCACAGTTTTATTTTCTTGGTGCAAAAATGGCATAGCCCCATCCTGCACACTCCATAGGGATTTGTGAAGGTCAAATGGAGTATGTAAAATTGTAAAGGATATAAAACGTAAGGCTTACTATTATAAACAACACTTCTACATATGGAAAATCCAACACGCTACATACCTAAATTTCAAATGTGACAGAGTAGCATTGGAAACTACTGTAAAAGGGCTCCCCACAGTA
The DNA here is from genome assembly GCF_015220235.1 of Choloepus didactylus. Lineage (NCBI taxonomy): Eukaryota > Metazoa > Chordata > Mammalia > Pilosa > Megalonychidae > Choloepus > Choloepus didactylus. The sequence continues at coordinate 65,721,550 of NC_051313.1, read as the reverse complement.
CACTTAACTCGGTTTGTGATAATGTAGGCAAGGCCAAAGTCAATCACTCAGAACCCTACGAGTAATTAGTGATTCCTATTGGGTCCAAACACCAACAGCCCATCCTAAATGGCAACCAGATGTATCAAAATGCTTACAAAGAAATTTGGCTTAACCTACACAAACTCATCACCATTGCTGTAAAAACAGCTCTATGCTGTATGATAATTATTGCTGTACTATCTGGAATTCCTAACTGAAATTTCAAGAAAGTCAGAGCCTTCTGGGCAGCCTACATAAATTTAAGGAGAAAGAAACATAATGTCTGCTGGCAAGGCATCAAATCCCAAGAATACATGCCTAACCTGGAGAAGGCCTGTTTAACAAGCTCCTAGGAGAATCTGAGCTGCCCTTCGGTATTAATGTCCTTTTCTACACTCTTTTGGAAATGGCAATTACTCAGCATGAAGAAACTCACTCTCTTCTCTGGAAATATTTTTCCAGTGTGATTTATATTCAATATTTTTCTCCCTTCCAATCCTTTTTGCATGTGAAATACTACGAGTGAGCATATTTTTTAAACTGAAAAGCACTGGAAAAATAGAAGAAATCTTTATTACCACTTCCTGAGATAGACACAGAAGACACTGTTCTTTCTATATTCCGTCTCCAGGCAAGAATTTGAAGGAGAACTTATTTAACACACAACTAAATGATGATTTACATTTTTCCTTGCCATCCATAAGGAAGATATCTTCACTTAGGTTTATGTAAATGAAGCATTTGTATACACAAATTGGTTGATCTAATTTTAAGTCTGGTTTAAGATTGGCGTATGTGTTCCTCTAAGTTAACTAAATAGGTTAAGCCTCAACGCTCTTACACAGCTTATTTATAAAATTCTAACCCTATCTCATTCTTTCCCCATGGTTATTCAGAATAATTCTCCCTCTATGGATATCTCCATTCCCACATTTGCCTTCTCTACCCATAGCCAATGATCTGATCCCGTTTAGTTCCTTCCTGGCACTCTCTCTCCAAGTTCCCCTGTTCCCCATCTTTTCCTCATCTCTCAGGATGGACATCTCTCCCTTTCCGAGGTAGACTGCTCCACCTGAGATTCCATTCCTTTCCAAAGTCCCTCTGAGCTTTTCTTCTGGTCCTCTCTTCTCTTTCTCCTTCATCTTCACTTTTTCCCTTCCCTTAAGTTTTTATCCCTTTCCTCTTCTTCCAGCAGCCCCTTATCTAATCAGTCAGAATATTTTGTCAGTTTTTTCTCATGCTTCCTTACATACCCATGGTTTCCTATTCACTCCAGGAGGAATAGCCCAGGCCCTTTCTAAGTCTTTCACCCCTTCTGCCTTCAATTGTTGCAATAGACTCCTAACTGGTCTTCCTAAACCCACCTTCAACCCAACCCACTGTCAGCTCCTCAAGAATAAGCCTTCTTATTCCTCCACAGCTGGGCCCAAGCTCTCCTTCAATCTACAGCCCCCACTTTGGTGACCTCACTTCTTCCTGGGCTTCCTTTGGAATTCCATACTTTATGATTTTGTTTATGCTATACCCCTAGCCTGGAAACTCCTTTCAAATCTGTCTGTGGAAATCCACATGGCTTTATTGGCCCATCTCCTCCATGAAGCCTTTCCCAAAGGGCTCATTAGCTAACACTGCCTTAAAAAAAATCAAAACACTAGAATGTAATTACAGTGTAATCCCAATTAATACATGTATTTGTTTATGGCATGTCAACATACTGGATGCAAATAGCCCAAAATGTTCACAGGCTGTCTTCAGGTTTGATGGCCTGGAGTCATGCACTGGGACTTGGGGCAGTGCTTATTTTCTTTTATATTTTCTAAATTTATCCAAAATCGCTAACATTTGTTGAGTGTTTCCTATGTACTGAACTCTCTACATGTGTTAACTCATTTAATCTTAAGAACAAGAAAACCCTCTAATGTTGAGTATTATTATTATCCTTTTGTTTTGATGCACAGGGGAGTGAAAGTCGGTGCCCCCCACAGTCACACAGCAGGAAAGGTTGGTCTCTCCAGAGCTGCCACTCTTAAACGCTCCACTAAACTGCATGAAGGATTTTGATAATTGGAAAAACATGTTTTTAATTACCTTTTCTCCTGTCTCTGCCCTCTTCCCACCCCCCAACACCACCAAAACTCCAAGCCACCCTTCCATCTCCTTCAGAGAGACTAATATCAGCAAGGTGCTAAGGAGACAAACAATCTGATTAAGAAAATCTGCATGAACTTGTGACTCAGCCATTGCCATCCTGAAGTAATTGCATCTTAAAAAGGATGCTTGTTAAAACATAAGTGAATCCCTAATTAGTGGAATTTCCACTGCTATGACTAAGTGAATTTGTCTACCGCTGGCAGTGTGTGGAGGCAGAGCTGAGTATCTTGGGAAAGGGGATTTTTCTCAATGCCCCTTAAAGCACAAAGGCTCCCCCTCAAGCACAAGGTTTCCTGCAGTTTCTCATCCATCCTCCTCTGCATGGGTGTTTGGTACACAGACAGATTTGCCCAACCCAAGGCCTCATGTAAAGCCCGCCCTTCCATTCTGAGGGTGCAAAGGCCACCAAGAACCAGGCTAAGAATCAAAGGTGAGAGTGCTTGTCCAAAGTTTGTCATTTTAGTCTGACAAGAGCACTACAATGTGACACATCCATTAATTGAAGCAACAGGAGTTTGTACTATGGTATTTATTCTGGCTGCTTGTAAGTTTCACAGGAAAAAACCTTCTACCATACGTATCTTGTCTGGCTCTGTTTGGACCTCACAAATTTCACAAGGTGAGTTTTATGGCTTTGAATTTTCCTTGCCCTACTGTAGTTGCATAATGATGAGATTTTAAATCGAGCATTCTGCCTCACATTTGCTACCTCAAAAGAACACTGGGGATTCATATGATATTTTCTCCCCTCTGCCTGCCCAGACACTGAATGTCCCTCAAGTATTTACTATGGTCAAGTCCCTATAGTGATGTCAACCATCCTGAAAGTTCTATTTGGTGCCTGAGGAAGTGGCTGGGGCTGAAATAATCCTGTAAGCTCAATATCAGAGGAAGAGTCTTTATTTAATGAAACGCTGATACAAAAGAGAATGATGCAAAAGAGACTCATTGGGCAGAAGGACACCTAGTAAGAATTTATAAATATTGTTTGGATGGATGGATGAATGGATGAATAAAGGACCCTTGGAAGAAGCCATGGTTATAGGACATACAATCAGGAAATACAACAACAACAAAATGAAATGTCTCATTCCCACTTACCTCTTCCAATTTTGGAGAATGTTTTATTGTTGGAGGTATTCAGAGAATTGACAAAAAAGGCATGAGCTTTAATGTGACATTTGGTTTTCAGCAATGCAGGACAGCATCAATAGTGGGAAGAGAAGAACTACTGGATGGAGGCAAAGCTGAGAGAGAATTTCCGGTCATTCTAAGCTTCCACACATCCAGTGGAGTCCAGAAAGTGCCAGAAGACTGAATCTAAAAGTAAGTGTAACCCACAGTTTTGTATACCAACCCGGAGAAAGCAATCAAGTGAACGGAAGGGAGCAGCAGTGGTGCTAGAGTCGTGTTTTATCTAGGTATTACCCTATACATCATTTCAATTCTTATTTTTTTGGTCTTTTCCATGATCTATATAACTCCATTTTCACAGGGAAATGGGAGGGAAATAGGTTGCTTCTGCAATGTAGAACATTGGGAAATTGAATCAAGAGTATAGATTCTGAGGAAACTCTAAATGTAACATGTACTTGATTAACCTTTAAGCACCCATTTAAGGTGGTTATGAGATAGAAGGTGCAAGCCATTCCCTACACCCAGAATGTGTCTCTATTCCTTGCTCACTGGTGACCTCCTCTCACACCATCATAAATCACTCCTCTCTGAGCCCTTCCTTTTGCTCTTTGCTTCATCCCCAATGCCCAGAAATAGCCTGTCACTCCTTCCACTGTTTTCCCTCTACTGCTGTGCCTGCTTGCATCACTGCCCTGCTGACTCAAACATTGTGTCTTTTGTACCCATGAATCCACAAAGCCTAGGAAGGCTCTCAGATTTAAGTTGAACATTACAGGAATTGTTGTCTGAATAGTTTAATATGTAGAAGAAGGATTAGGCCATATAAACATGACATGGATTCGTTTTGCGCATTAGCTATTCTAACCGACACCCTGAACCTCCTATTTTTAAAGAGTTTTGCACTAGTCCTCTTCCTTCACTAAATAGTGAGGTGCTGGAGGATGCTAATTTTGTGTCATTTACCCTTGTAAGCCCTCACATCGTCTAAAACAAAGCTTTAAAAGTAATAAGTACTGTTTGCTGAAATTAAATGATTAAAGCAGGCATGAGTGGTAGGTGACTCATGAACAAGTGAAGTTAAGTCCTCATCATGTCATGTGATTCTAATATTTATTACTGCTACAGGAAATATACTTGTCGTTAATTAGCCCAATCCTGCATTATACTTTGATTCTGAGGCTAAGCATAAGCGGTGTTCAATTAAGCCCAGTAGATCATCTAAATGTCATTAAAACTGCAACAACCTTCCTGGAAAGCCAGTTTACTGTAATATGACACAATCTACAGATTGTGTTAAGTCTATGTATATTTCCTTTCTAAATTCCCAGTACAATCACAGTCTTCATAATTCAGGATTCAGCATCAATTTTTTAGCATCAACACTGATGTTGATTTCTATCTCCGTAGAGACCTAAAATATTAAAAGTTCCCACAGTCTTCACGTGATTTATGCCACTATATCATGTGCAATAGTTTTCTTCCTCACACTGAGATACTTTGCAAACTACTTAGAATTTGCTCAGAGCTTCATCCTCATTGTAAACTGAGATAAAAGGGTAAGAAAAAGGTAGAAACCTGTCCCGGCCCACGGGACGATCAACCGAGGCTCCAGCTCCTGCGAGGGAAGAATGGTATGGGACAAGAGACACGAAGAACCACAGCAAGACAGGTTTCCGATCAAGCTGCAAAACTTTATTGAAGAGGCAGGGTATATATACCCTAAGGTAGAGGGAGTGGCTAGTACGAACGGGTGGCGGCCTAGGATTGGTGGCTGCAAAGGCGGGTGGCGGTCTAGGATTGGCTGCTGCTGTTGCTAGGGCGGATGGCAGATGTAAGGCTAGCACAGGATTGGTGGCTACTGTTGCTGGGGTAGAAGGCAGGTAGTAAAGCTAGCACTCTAGGTGCGAATCTTAGGTGCGAATCTTAGGCGCGAACGGCTATCACTTCCGTAGAAGGCTGAGGGCAACTTAAGCCGCTATTGCATCAGCCCTAGTGGTCATGTTGCATATCTCCGGCATCACTGAGGGTGGATTTTATACATGCTACCTTAATCGTCCCCAACATCTCCTCCCTTTGTTTTTCAAAAGGATGGAGGAAGAATGCTGATCGAGCACTCTTTTGGCATTAACCTGCTGGGGGAAATAGAGGCCTCATTTCTGTTTTTCTGGGGAGGGGAGTTTTTGGCAGAGCAAAACCCCTATGCAAATGAGGCATATTTCTCAAGGAGCTCGAAAATGGCCTTTAGTTGCTTTGGCCCTCCTTTGCAGTGCTTTGCCTCGCACCCAGCGGTACCAATCATAGCATACGCTAGAAGCATACTTTCGAGTTATATGCTGCTCCCATAGGAGGGGGTTTCTTACCCGTAAGGGTGGGTAGCAGTCAGATGATCTGGATCCAAACCCTGGTCAGCGAGGTGAAGCCGGTGATAATGCACTTGAATGGGCTTGCTTAGGGCAGAGTCAAGTTGATCCTTTACTAGCTGTATTATTCTTTTTATGGCCCAAGGAGCAAAAGATATTATAAGGATTATGGTTATTAAGGGGCCTAATATAGGGAGGAGGTAGGGGAGGATTCCATTAAGCCCCCAGGAGATACCCCCTTGGGTTTCTCGCTCACGTTTGCAATTTTCAATTCCTTCCCTAAGTTTGGTCATGGAATCCTTAACTATGCCAGAATGGTCAGTGTAAAAGCAACATTCCTCGCCCAGTGCAGCACAAAGCCCTCCTTGCTTAAGGAAAAGCAGATCTAAGCCTCTCCTGTTTTGGAGAACAACCTCCGATAGGGATGTAAGGGATTTTTCAAGATGGGTAATGGAGGTTTCAATGCGGGCTAAATCTTCATCTATAGCAGCTCTTAGGTGGGAGAAGCCTTGGTTTTGGAGAACGACAGAGGCGATTCCGGTGCCTAGGCCAGTAATACCTAAAAGAGAAGCAATAGTAACAACCGTAACAAGTTCTCTTTTCTTTCTCAGCGTGGCTGGAGATTGCGCGACCAAGTGGTGATAAAGGTCTTCCTCTGTATGAAAGAGGACATGGGGTAACACAGCCACTAAGAGGCACATTTCCCCTGTTTCAGTTAGGGCTTTTGCTGATACGCAAGGAGTAAGCCCCGTAGAAGAGCACAGCCATTTTGCCCCTGTTGGGGGGATATAGAATTTGCCAGGCGATGGAAAGGACGACTGTGCACAGACTGTTTTTAAGGAGGCAGAAATATTACCAATACAATGCCCAGAGTGAAGAACGGATTGCATAGTGAGACCGATTTTTCTTGCATTCCAAGGGCATTGGGAAGGATTGTCTTCATTAGAGGTATTAAATGTAACATTAAGAGCTATAGCATCATAATAAGGAGGCTTGGCAGAGAAACACAGCCAACAACTACGAGTAAAATTAGGCTGGGAGGAGTTTAGAGAGAGAAAGGTGGCTTGGAGTAGTGGCCAAAGAGGGCTATCAAACGATATGAACGGGCTTGAGGACGACAATATTGGAATGTTAGTAAAAGGGGGGGTAGTGGGGTGAATTTTGAAAAGATTTGTACTGGGCATGCTCGGGACAGGAGGGGTAGCTGGAGGCGTGAGCACTATATTTGGTCCAATGGCAGAAGGTTTTTGCTGTACTGCTTCCTTTTTTATTATGATAAGAGTTCCTGGGTCGGTTGATGAAAATAAGTAGATTCTAAAGCCCCATGTCCGACCATTTAACCAAGAGTTATCAGTGGGGAGTTGTACGGTGAGATTTAGTTTTTCACAGTTTGAGTCACCAAATGTAGATAAGGTGGTGCGTTTACCGAGTGTGCAGCCAAGGGGGGACCATTTTAAAGTTAGGTAGTGAACAGGGGCGGAAGGTTTCCAATTGGTAGCTAATGTTTCACACCCCCAGTATGTACAATAGTACTGGTTGGGAGTATTGCAATATTGTTTTCTGGGGTTGGAGGCCGGGCACATGTAATATTGGGCTTTGTTAAGGCATGGTGCGCCGTCTGAACATTTAATTAGATCACTGGCATAAACAAGGAAGGAGGGGCGTCCGGCTGTAATTTGGGTTTGCACAACTGTGGAATCTTCCCATCGTGCCAAGGTCCATTTCCAAGGCTGATGGGGGTTGGAATTGCCGAAGGTGGCACGCACACTTTGCAGGAGAAAATATAAGGTGGCAACTTTAAATGGCAGTAGGCGTAACAACGCCATACTAATAGAGGCTATTGGTCCTTCCTGTTAAGGGAGACAAGCTAGCAAAGTAATACACCCTACGACGCACAAATATGCTATAGCAAGCAGGAATCTTTCTAACGGATTCCAATCTTTTGGGGCAAGGGTTGCTAATCAGGCTGCAAACAGCAAAGCCAGAAAACCAATTAATAAAAGCCAATAGTAATTCAAGTGGTAATTCATGTGATTAGTGATGGAATAAACCTGTAAGCAGGGCTTCTTTCCACTTCCGGTTGTGTGCGGGCTGGTCGTCTCCGGATGGGTTATAGCAGGAGTTATTGATGCGCTGGAAGAGAGAAGAAAGATATTTTTCTCCGAGAGAGGCTTCTACCCTGGAAAGGTTATCATTAAGAGGAGGGGAGGGAAGTGTCTCAGGGGTTCGTTTCGGCAATGAGGAATTAATATGTTTTATCAGCCGTTCTGGAAGCCAACGAGGGCCTTCCCTTTTTTGATCGTATATGCAAGCAGAGCCTCGTCCCCAAATAATCACAGGGTCAGGCCCATTCCATTCTGACGTTAAGGGGTCACGCCACGTAACAGTGGCTTGTTGCGTTTGTGTTCTGGGATGCCAATGTCTGTCAGCTGCAGATTGTCCTTCATCATCCAGAGTTAGGAAGTTAAGAACAAAAAGAGCATGATGTAAAAGGTCTCGAGGTCGTTGTTTTGTGAGATTGAGAGTACTTTCGGCTAGGCGGCACAGGGCATTTTTTAAGGTGCGATGTGCTCGTTCTACTATTCCTTGCCCCTGGGGGTTATATGGTATTCCCATAGTATGCTTAATTTGTAATTGTTGACAGAAGGTTTGAAAATTTTTTCCAGTATATCCAGGCCCATTGTCTGTTTTAATGATTTTAGGTTGGCCTAAAGTAGCGAAGCAGTGTAGTAAATGAGAAATAACATGCTTCGAAGCTTCTCCTGTTTGCAAACTAGCTTGAATAAATCCACTATATGTGTCAATACAAACATGGATATATTTAAGTTGCCCAAAACCAGCAAAATGGGTGGCGTCCATTTGCCAGATTTCATTTGGAATGAGTCCTTTTGGATTGACTCCCAAATGAGGGACTGGCAGTTGGGTTACACAGTTTTTGCAGGCTTTAACAACTTCCCTTGCTTGTTCCCTTGTAATATTGAATTTTAAGTGAAGGGTATTTGCATTTAGGTGGTGTTGAGCATGGGCTTGAGAAGCTAAGGTTAGAGAGTTAGAAAAATTAGGACATATTAATTGGGTGGCAGCATCTGCCATTGCGTTGCCTTCCGTTAGAGGGCCTGGCAGGTGCTGGTGGGCACGGAGATGTCCTATAAAAAAGGGACGCTGTCGTTTAACAATTAGTTTTTGTAACTTTGAGAATAAGGGAACTGCATTGGTGGATGGTTTGATAAATGGAGTTGTTTCTAATAGCGGCACAGACTGAGCTATATACGCGCTATCAGTATACAAATTAAAAGGTCGGTCTTGGAGATGGGAAAAGACCTGCAGGACTGCATAGAGCTCAATGAGTTGAGCGGAGGTATAGGGAGAGTGCAGGGAAAATGCCTGGCCTTGGATGACATATGCTGCGGTCCCATTTGCTGAACCGTCAGTAAAGACCAAAACAGCAGGGTTTATTGGTTTTGTTTTGGTGACCTTTGGGAAGGTGAACTGATGGATTTTAGCGAATTGGATTAACGGATCACTGGGGTAATGGTTATTAATATCACCCAGAAACGAAGAGCATGCGATAGCCCATTCGTCGTTGGTTTGGAAAAGCCAATGGATTTGATCTTGGGTGTACGGGACGATAAGGGAATCAGGGTCTTTTCCAAACAACTGGCGACTAGTTTGTCGGCCTTTAGTTATGAGGGCAGCTATAAGAGAAATATACGGTGAGAGCACCTTTGTTGGAGTAGCAGGGAGGTGAACCCAAAGCAATGGGTGACCTCGCCCATTTGGTGATTTTAAATTGGATTGCCAGAATACACCTGTAGGTGTGTGGGTTGTGGCAAGAACTATAAAGACTAAAGGGTGGTGGTAGCTTATGTGATAGCAAATTTGATTTTGGATAGCCTGATTGATGATGGTGAGTGCCTGCCTTGCTTCTGGAGTTAGGTTTCTGGGAGAGGAGGGGTTTGCATCTCCCTTTAAGATATTATTGAGCGGCAGGAGAGTTTCAGTGGGCAGTTTTAGGTAGGGGCGAAGCCATTGAATGTCCCCTAAAAGTTTTTGGAAGCCATTTAGCGTTAAGAGATGGGAGGTTCGCAATTGAATGCGAGGTGTTAAAACTTGCTGGTGCCAAAGTTCGAGTCCTAGATAGGAAAAGGGATCTGAAGTTTGTATCTTATTAGGGGCTATTTGAAGACCTTTTGCTGTTAGATGTTTAAGAAGATTCTGAAAGCAAGAATGCAGTTTAGATATGTCCTGGCCTGCTAATAGAATATCATCCATATAATGGAGAATGTAAATTTGTGGCCATAGTTGTCTGACAGGGTTAACGGCGTCAGCAACAAATCTTTGGCATAAAGTTGGACTGTTGGCCATGCCTTGCGGTAAAGCCTTCCATTGAAATCGAGGCATAGGGCCTTGAAAATTAATTTGAGGGACACTAAAGGCAAAATATTGTCTATCTTCCGGGTGAAGGGGTATGGAGAAAAAACAATCTTTTAAATGTATAACTATTTTGTAAAAATTAACAGGGATAGCAACTGGCGAAGGGAGGCCAGGCTGCAGTGCTCCCATAGGTACCATAGCTTTGTTTATGGCTCGCAAATCTTGCAGCAATCTCCATTTACCTGATTTCTTTTTTAAGACAAAAATAGGAGTGTTCCAAGGGGACTGAGTAGGTTCAATATGTCCGGCATTAAGCTGTTCCTGTACTAACTTTATAGCTGCTAGGGTCTTTTCCTGAGTCAGAGGCCATTGATCAACCCACACTGGTTCCGTAAATTTCCAGGAAATTTTTTCAGCATGGGGTACAGGGATGTCAATGGCCGTTAGGATAAATTTTGGGAGAACCCAAGTCCTGTTCTAGCTATATTAGGTGTTACAGAGATGGGCAGTTTCATCCCTTGATTAGTTTTGCCCAGGCCTTTGCCAGGGAGAAAGTTCATTTTAAAGCATTTGAGCAGTGACTGTATCACTAGGGCTGCACATAAAAACCTTCATTTGATTTAATATATCTCTGCCCCATAGATTGACGGGGAGATGGGGGATAACATATGGTATAACTGTACCAGTGTTTCCTTCCTCATCCTCCCATTTTAGGGTTTGTGAACTCTGTAAAGGATTTGTGGTTTCGCCTATTCCTTGTAAGTGGGTGGCAGCGGCCGTGAGAGGCCAGGATTTAGGCCAGTGATTTGAAGATATAATTGTGGCGTCAGCCCCTGTGTCTAAGATACCTTCAAAAGATTTACCATTTAATTTCAATCGTAAGATGGGCCGATTATGGAATATTGGCTGTGCCCAAAAAATATTGGAGGATCCAGGGGCCTCTGTAGGGCGCTGGAGTTTTTTGAAGTTCGAGTTGACATGCTGAATGGGGAGTATTATAAGTTGCGCTATTCGAGTGCCAGAAGGAATAGAGATAATATTGTTTGAGGTGGCTGCGATTATTTGTATTTCACCTCTAAAATCATTATTTAGCACACCTGGGATGATTTGTACTCCGTGCAGGGTGACACTAGCTCTTCCTAGAATGAGACCAAAAGTATTAGGGGGTAAAGGTCCATAGACTCCTGTTGGTATGAGGAGAGGACTGTTTTCTGGGGTTAATATTGATTCGGAGGCGGTACAGAAGTCCATTCCTGCGCTCCCTGCTGTTGCTCTCCATAAGTCTGAGATATAGCAGCGTGGTTTATGATTGGGAGCGCGGGTACTGCGACTGGGGATGGCTGAACAAACCGTACTGCCCCTGGGTTCGTTCTGGTTGGGGCCTGGGGCCGGCCCCATTGGAAGTTTCCCTGAGGCTTAGGCTTAAGGGGTTGGCCGTTTATGCCTGTCTGAGAATGGCATTCAGACGCCCAGTGAAACCCTCTTTTACAGCGGGGACAAATAGAGGGCGGCAATAGGGGTTTGTTGATAGTGGGTAAGGGGGAATTAATCCGTGGCACAGGGCAATTTTTTGAGAAATGGCCAGGTTGCTTACAGTTATAGCATGTTGGAGGCCTTGCTTGTGCCACAAAATTTTTGTGCTGCACTGCAAAATTTTGAAAAGCGGCACCAATAGCTATTCCAAGGGTTTGAGTGGGCCCGATGCCAGAACAGAGCTTTATGTAATTATTAAGATTGGTATTATGAAAGGGGCGGATTGCTGCTTAGCAGGCAGCGTTAGCATTCTCATAGGCCAGGTGCTTGATAAAATCACTTTCGTTTTCGCTAGCCCCAAATAAACGCTCAGCCATGTTTTGCAAACGGCTAAGGAAATCGGTATATGGCTCATCAGGCCCCTGTCTTAATTTAGCGAGAGAGGCAGTGGCGGCGCCCTTTTGCAGAAGTTTTTTCCATGCTCTAAGCGCAGCTGTTTGTATTTGCGCTAAGAGACCTGGGGGGAATTGAGCCTGCTTATCACTTTGATGGCAGGGACTTTGACCTAAAAATTTATTTAAGGTCCAAGTTTTAGAAGTGGTCTTACGGGCATTACGGGCGGCATATTTTTTACAATGCTCCTCATAATCGGATTTCCATAACAGGAAATCACCGCCAGACAAGGCAGCTCTGGCTAGCTGGAACCAATCGTTAGGAATAAGTTCCTTTTCACTAAGGCTTTCCAGCAGGGCGAGCGTGAAGGGAGCGGTAGCGCCATAATCACTCACTGCCTTTTTTAATTTCTCTAGATATTTTAGACTAAGTTTTTTATATTTAGCTGTTGAGGTGGAACTAGCTTCCTCCCGCTCTCCTTCGCTAGAGTCGGGGGAATCTGATTTATTACTCTCCTCGCTATCGTTACTTGAATCGCCATTTTTGGAGCCGGCGACACCATTTTGGGAGCCGGCGGTGCCATTTTGGGAGCCGGCGACGCCATTTTGAGAATGTTGAGTCTGACTACGCGTAACCGGAAAAGCATAGGCGCGGCGAGTACAATGGAGGCGTGATGAGCAGGCATTTTCTGGAAGCGAAAGGGCTGCAATGCTTTGAGTTGCCGACCGGAGGTCGGCGAGCAAATCGGCGGCATGCTGCTGCTCCTGTTTAAAAATTTCTCTAAAATTATCGGCGTGTAGCCGGAGATTTTCTGTGGCTTCTTCTAAAGCGCGAAACTGGGATAAAGGCGTGACTGGATACGAATGAGAATATGGTTTGAGAAAATCGGGTGCGTAAGGGGGTGGCCGAAATGGAGGAAGGGAGTTATTTTCTAAAGAGGGAGAAATTCTAACCTCCGGTTCCCCCAAAGAGGGAGAAATTTTAGCCTTTGGGTCGATTTCGTGCTGATCGGGCGACAAACTGACTTGACTGGTTGGGGTATTTGGCCTATCCCTGTTAGGATTTTCGTTTAAGGGATATTCAGGCATGTTAATAATTACTGAGTCACACGCTGAAGCAGGGCGAGAGTGCTCTTTCAAAGCTTCCTCTCCTAATTTACAGAGGTTTTGAACGTCTGGAGCTGAAGAGTGGACTTTTAGAATTTCATTAATTAGGTTCCAATAAGAAAAGGCAGTAACCGGGACCTTTTCAGGACCAAAGGTTCGAAAATAATCTTTTAAACAATCTCCAACTCTTAGCCAGCACTGGTGGTCTATAGTACCTTCTCGAGGGAACCAAGGGCAGGTTTTTAACAGAAAATTAAAAAAGCGCGTGAGATCTTTTTTCTTTACTCGTGTTCCTCATGCCTTGAGTGATTGCTTAACTTGACTAACATATAATTCATGTTGGGAAATTCCTTGTCCCATGATGAGGGTGGGGGCTTACCTTTTGTTGCTTTCTTTTCTTCTTCTTCTTTCCTTTCGCCGGCACTGATCGACTGGTGAACGGATCTGTCTCGCGAGCGCGCTTCCCCGCGGTGATCCCGGGTGCAGTGAGTGTGAGAACTCTCTCCTTGAGTGCGGCGTTCTGTCCCTCGCAAAGCTCGATCCCCACGTTGGGCACCAGTTGTCCCGGCGCGCAGGACGATCAACCGAGGCTCCAGCTCCTGCAAGGGAAGAATGGTATGGGACAAGAGACACGAAGAACCACAGCAAGACAGGTTTCTGATCAAGCTGCAAAACTTTATTGAAGAGGCAGGGTATATATACCCTAAGGTAGAGGGAGTGGCTAGTACGAATGGGTGGCGGCCTAGGATTGGTGGCTGCAAAGGCGGGTGGCGGTCTAGGATTGGCTGCTGCTGTTGCTAGGGCGGATGGCAGATGTAAGGCTAGCACAGGATTGGTGGCTACTGTTGCTGGGGTAGAAGGCAGGTAGTAAAGCTAGCACTCTAGGTGCGAATCTTAGGTGCGAATCTTAGGCGCGAACGGCTATCACTTCCGTAGAAGGCTGAGGGCAACTTAAGCCGCTATTGCATCAGCCCTAGCGGTCATGTTGCATATCTCCGGCATCGCTGAGGGTGGATTTTATACATGCTACCTTAATCGTCCCCAACAGAAACCTGGTTCTTTTTCCAGAGATTCTAAAATAATATCCAGACACCAATCACTAATGGAAATGTAACATGTTGAGAGTTTTCTTTTCTTTCTTCTTTTTTATTTCATACTCTTTCTATCAAGTGAGAAAAGACAAGTCCCCAAAGGTCTGGCCCAAACTCTCATGTTATAAAACAGAACACTGTCACCATTTAGCAGCCACACGACCCGGAGTAGCACATTTCACATTGCTGAGCCTCAGTCTCTCCATCTGTAAAACAGAACAAATATTGCCTTATTTATTGCACAAAAGGTTTTTTTTTGAAGATTTACCAAGCTAATATATGTGAACATGCCTTTAAAACACTAAGGAAAATACAAAATAAATTATATTAAAAGTGCAGAGAGGCAAAGAACATATCAAACATTTTCCCTATCCATAAAAACATTTTTAATCTCTAAGTGGATTTTAAGAATGTGTATTGATGAATGAGTAAATGAGTTACTCTCAATGGAAAGAAAATACAATACAATCACACCCCAAACATGAACCCATAGACTATCTTCAATAATTGCTCGAGCGTCAGGGTTAGTCAAGGAGTGAGGATTACGGACAAACTAAGTTGCAAAGCAGAAAGGAGATTTTGAGCCGATGAACAGGGAGATTGTTTCCTGCTTTGAGAAGATAAGGCTTTATCTAACACTTAAAAGGCCAGAAACCACATGTTTGGTCTCCATGATATAATGAGGGTATATAGTACAATAGCCAAAAACTCATTTCAGAAAATAACCTGCGTTCTTTACTTGTCTTTATTGAATACTATAAGGGGTACATGAAGACTGGAGCAAAATTCATTTAAAATTCCTCTGTTCTGTTCACACACATCTCCTCCCCCAACACTTCCTTCATATCCCATAGCAACCCCTTGCTTTAAATCACCCACAAGGATATCATTCCTCCGGCCCCCTGTTGGATACCTTCAGGCTTTGGGAATGGAGGTGCAGGTGTTTGCAAGCACAACCCCCTCACCACTGCCACCACCACCACTGCACTCATGCACCCAGACCTCTAGGAAATATGCTTGCTCCTGCTCCCAAACTTTTTCCTGTGGTAATTGTGATGATTAAACACCTTCCCTTTTCTCTTCCTTTCTTCAGGGGTGGGAGATGATTGTAGACATTACATTAATAATTTATATCCCATCATCTTCATTTAAGGTTAGATTTAATACAGTGGGTTGGAAGTTCCAAATATGGGGAGAGCAGAGAGGCTGGTTTGACATAGTAGGAGACAGAAGCAGGAGCCAGGGGAGGGTTGAGGCAGACCAGTGAGTGGTGATGAACACAGTGATCAGGGCCTCTGTGGTTTATGTGACCAGAAATGTTTGGATGGGGAAGGTGGTAAAGAAGTAGCCAGACCCAATATCGGAATTGGGAATGAAATAGAAATGTTCCTGTGAGTTATGCTTCTTGTTTCTTGGAAGCATGGGACTTGAGAGCTTGTTCAGTTTTCTAGTAGTGAACTACAGATGCACAAATATCCTTGACTGCGGTCGCAGTTGACTCGTCTGGGGGAGGGTGGCGGCCGGTTGCTAAATCCTAGGCTCCCAGGATTGCTCCGAGGGTACCGGCGGGGGCTCTTTCCCGGAGGCGAGGGCGAGGCGGGGGACTTGGCCAGGTCCCCGGCGGGAGGCGTGCAAAGTATGGAGGGCGGCGAGAAAGGAACAGGCGGGACACGTTTCTTTTAGGATGAAGAAAACCAAGAGAGAGAGAGCTTTATTAGGGGAGAGTACAAGCTTATATCGGGCGTTTAGAGGGCGGGGTAGCTGTAGAGGTTAAAGGCTTGGATTGGTTCTGAGAGGGCGCGGAGGTTGATTGAAAAGGGGCGAGAGTTGCTCCGGTAACGGTGTCTGGCAACAATGTATGCGCACTGGTGGTAATGGGAGTTGCACTGGGAACGGGGAGTGTCCGGGCAAGATAAGGGGGTGGGGAAAAGGCGGTTCCCTCCGGCAAGCCTCCCCTAACACTGGTATTTTGGGTGAGGAAATGGGGCCTGCCTCCGGCCTCACTTTCCCAGGCCCGGGGGGCTGCGGAGGGCGCTGTCGCCCGTGCCCACTACCCTCCCCAGGGGTGGATCCGGTCCCCCAGCCCAGGCCCGCCAAGTTGAAGCACGTAATCAGTGTCCCGCACTTGACCAAAGATTAAATTTAATAATTTGATAATTTAATTTTCACAATAACACTGTGAGACAAGTACTAGTAACAGGCCCAATTTTTAAAAGACAAAACTGGCACCAAAGGATTAAGTAACTAACCCATGTGGGAGAACCTGGGTTTGAGCCAAGGTGATCTGGCTCCAGAGTCTAAGCTTTTAGGCACTGCATTATTCTACCTCCCAACCAATAACACTGTCCTGGGAGGGATGCTATTTGAGCAAGAACATGAAAACCTAAGAAGTAGGAATATGAAAAGCAAATCAGTCTTGTTACAGAAGCCTAAGGAGGAACAGTTTCAAGGAGGAAGTTGCAAGGTATGTCAATGTGCAGAAAGGTCAAGGCTTGGAAAAGCATCCATTGATTTGGCCACCAAGAAGTGATTGTTGACCTATGCCAGGCCAGTTTCCATAAGGTATCTACAGTGCTGGAGTATGGAGATGTTTTGCCCAGGTAGGAAGGGAGCAGAGGAAGGAGATGTGATGTGTACCCTTGAGATGGAGAGTTGTCACAAGAAAGACATTTCCCTTCTTTTTTCTTCTCTTCTCCATTCTTTAACACATTTCTAAAAAAGGAAAGACAGAAATTAAAATGACAGTGCAGACAGTAATGATGCCTTTAGTGGTGTGGAAATGAAGCATAGGAAAGGCTTTAGGGAAAGGCTCTGTTTGCAAGACTTCTCATTAGGGATGGACTGAAAACATGTTTGCATCAGGGATGAAATGGAGGGTGTCCTAATTTCCTACAACTGCCATAGCAAAGTAGCACAAACAAGGTGGCTTTAAACAACAGAAATGTATTGCCTCATGCTTCTGGAATCTAGAAGTCCAAAATTAAGATATCAGCAAGGCCACACTCCCTCTGAAATCTCTAGGAGAAAATCCTCCCTTGCTTTTTCTTAGCTTCTGGTGGTTCTTCAGCAATCCTTGGCATTTCTTGGCTTGCAGCTGCAGACTTCAACCTCTGCCTCCATTTCCACATAGCATTCTCCCTTGCCATGTCTGTCTGTTTCCGTGTCCAAATTTCCCTCTTCCTTATAAGGACACCAGTCATATCAGATTAGGGCACATCCTAATCTGATTTGGCTTCACCTTAGTTACCTCTTTGAAGACCCTATAAGGTCACACTCACTGATCAGGGCTTAGAACTTGAACATACATTTTGGGAGACAAGTCAACCCATCACAGAGATCTTGTGAGCGATCGGCCTGCCGCATAGAGATGATAAACCACAAACACCAGGAGAGAGAATGGAGTTTGAACTTCTTAGGTGCCAACCAGATACTGACTCCCACTGCTCAGATCTTCTGTCAACCATTGGAACTAGGTAAACCACAGCCAGCAGGCTGCAACAGGAGTTCAATTTAATCTCTGGAAATCGGTTTACTTAACCTAAAAAAGTCAGAGATTTAACAATCTCTGAGATTGTTTGCATTTTTAAATTTGAAAAATTTCAATTTTAATTTTAATTTTAATTTTAAATATGGCCCTGCGAATATTAACATAAGCTTAGCATTGGCCAAAGATAGCCGCATTGCTCCATAACCATAACTCCCCTTCTCTAGCATCAATTTCCATTGACACAAGGACATAAAATAACTCATTGCCTAAGCCAAGGCAGCTCCTGAAACCAAGTGTGTCAAGGGAGAGAAACATCAAGTTCAACATCTTTGGCATTCTCTCATCCTGACACGTTTTGGCAGAAAGAAAGTTTGAACTGTCACATTTTAGTTACTCAGAATGTCAGCCTATAGATATAGAAGCCTAGATGTTTTATTAAGACCATTGTCTGCTACAAATAAACAATAATAAAAACTTCATGTTAAAAAAAAAAACTTTATTTGCAGCTGAGTCATATTTAGCAATGTGACCTTTAAAAAAGCATTTTACATTGCAGAACTTCTGACTAACTTTGCCATTTAAAATACTTGTCCATGAAACCATACCAGCATGCCTCATATACAGTCCACGAAATTCATAGAAAGTTTCAAAGAAGTGGATAGAAAAATGAAATAGGGAAGATAACTGTTTATTTTCTGTTTTTATGGGAGCCCTAAGAACATGTTCATGCCAATGGCTCAGAATATAAGGAAGCTCTTCTACTTACTACTGAAATGATCTTTCTAAATTTCAAGGCATTAAAATAAATAATATATAGGCCACCTACCACAGGAAAATGTTTAATGTAAAGATTTACTTTTTGTGTCTTTATATCTTTATATTGCTTTGAAAAATATCAGGGCAGAGTTATAAACAAAGTGATATATTCATTTATACTTTATTTCCCAGATTAACTAGATTCTTACACATAAAAACAATATGTGCTAGATTCAAATACATAGTAGTTACTTAGTCTCTGGACTGATGTGCTAAGTCAGTGGGTTAGAGCCTGATCATTTATAAACCCAACACTAAAAGTTAAAATACCCTAGGAACTAATGCTTCACTCTAGTGCCCCCCAGCCACTAGTTAGCAAAGACAGACAGGTAGTTAGACAGTGGGCACTGCTTCTGGAGATGAGTCAAGCATCATCATGATCTCTGAATGTAAAAAGCAGAACATGGTCATATTTTAAATATCATAGTCTCATAAGTATTCAAAGTTCCCTTATTGATCAGTGATTATATATCCAAGCTCTTAGGCATCAAGCTCAAAAAGTTTCTCTAACATTATTTTAATCCCTTTCAAATTCCACTTTTATTTTATCTTCTCCATGGACACATATAACTATTGGTCTGTCCACTTCTATGAAGACTGCCTATGACAATATCATCTTGGGAATGTCAAGATGTCTCTGGTACAACAGTATGTACATCCCCCACCTTGCACCATATTTGTTTGTTTCCTTATAGGGATGATACATTTTCATGCCAATTATCTAGAATCAGTTAATAATTAATAATTACAACAGATCCTCACCTCATTAAAACCACACTGCAAATTAGATCACCACAATCTTGACAAACTTAAAATGTGACTCTCTAAAGTCTCTCTTGAGTCTCTCTCCCTCTCCCGTAAGACGGCAGTAGGTCATCTTATAGACGTCCAAGGGAGCTGAGCTCTATTTTAGTTTCATTGGTATAAAGCTGAAATCTATTTAAAGAATTAATTAACTAAGTGTACATTTTCAATTAAGCCTAAATGCAGAATTATAGATTAAATTACTTTTTATAACCTTACTTGAGTAATATTACTATGGTATCATTATTACTGTAGAACACACACAGTATCCATTATTTGGCAAATCTCATTCCATTTTGTTGTTCATTAAAGGTTATCTCATACTAATGCTTTAATTAAGCCTGTAGAATATTCCACAGTGGTTCTCTAAGAATGCTGGGAGTTGGTCTAATTATTTAAATACATACTGGGACTGCACAGAATGCCTTTCAGCCCTATAAAGGATATAATCAGCTATATAAACACCAGAAAAAAAAGGTAATCAGGCTATTAATACCCGGTTCACAAAAACAGTATCACTGTTTATCTAGCACAGTTCAAGACAGAGACAAGCAACACCATCAATAGAAATATTCTCCATTGGGGTTTGGTAATATGTTCTCATACTTTCTCAAAGCTTAGTCAAAACATCCCAGCAAGACAATCTGTCAGTATTTGCAGGGACACACCTGAGGTTACTTGAGTAATGTGAAAAGAAAAAAAGTTAGTCTACTCTTAACTCAGTTCCTCAAACAAAGCAAACCTAAAATATAATGGTTTGAGTATGATACAGAAATTTCTTTCTCTGTCCAGGTACAGTCTAGATGTGAACAGCCCAGACCTGGTAGAGACAATTTTCCCACCCCCTGCCTATGTCTCTCAAGTTTGCTCCAATTCTCACCATTCCACAGCGTGTATCAGGGCAAAAAATGGTTTGCAGAACAAGTGTATTATCTTGAAGGAGATCACCCAGGAACCCCACATATCTCTTCTTCTCACATCCTATTGGTCAGTAGTTAGCTGCAAAGGAGATGAGGAAATGTCAGATGTAGCTGATGGGAGAGTTTTCTTACCAAAAGGAAGAAGGGGAAAATGGATACTAGGAGAAAGTTATTAGTGCCTGTCACAGTCCAACCCTCTGGTCATCCAAGTATTCACGCATATTCTTCTTTGCACATATAGAACATATTCACACCCTCCCCAAGTCCCATGCACTTTATCCAGCTCAAAGCCCAAGGTCTCTGAGAGATATCTAATGCTTTCCATCAGATCCAAAAGAACTAATACACATCTCTCTGTGTCTCTCTCTCTCTCCCTCTCTCTCTCTCACGTGTATGCAAGCAGTCACACACACACATGCATACTTACAGTGAGAAGTAGAAGAAACAGGATAAATACCATAAAATCTCCCATTCACAAATGCCAAGAATATCATATGCACAGCAATAATGGGTCCACAGCAATGATAATATGATGAGAGGGATTTATGGAGATGCCCTGTCCTGGAAGTATAGGAATTTTCTAGGTTGGACCATATAGTTCTGCTCACTAGGAGGAGCCTCCCCTCTTCATTGTTCTCTGTGGCCCCTGGCATTGCTCTCTATATGTTTTTTTCTCATTCATATATAGTGCCCCATAACCACATGAAGTGGGTGTTGATAAATACTTTCTACTGATATAGGTTAAAGAAGGAGGGATTGTTTTAGAAAAATCATAAGCATTTGTACACTGGATTTGTGGTTTCTTTGACAAAACAATTCCCTCAAAAACGTGGTAGGCTATTGTGGGTTTACTACTGCCCATTGCCAAGTGCAATTACCATTTCCAAAGTTCTCCTCTGGGCACTGTTCTTAGGCTTGGCAACTCTTCCCTTTATTTACTGGCCTCTGTGTTTCCTCAGTTGAATGACTGCTACTAGACTGTTGAAAACAATAAACTTGGGAGGGAAGGCAATGCCTTTAACCTGATCCTAGCCACTGAGTTGACCCCCAGTCTAGATGAGGTATCTTAATAGAATTCCTTTGAGAGAATCTCTGAATGATGGTTTTATCTTCAGAGGATTGCTACAGAAGGATTTATTTTTCCAATTCAGTGAATCCCCAAATTTAACTTGCAGGTCATAGGCAGAGGAAACTTCTATTAGCATATCTATTTTCATTGCCACATCTGCTTCCAAAACTGGCTAATTCTGGTCTGCCTTCACTCTTCTCTTGCAAGAAATAATAATAAGAAGCCAGTAAACATCAGACTTTTGGGCTTTTACATGTAGTTGCCCTAGGCCGGCAGACTCAATAAGCATGTGGTCTGATTTCCAAATTATTGCAATCAAAATGCTACCAAATATTTAGCAACAGCCTACAATCAGTAGCCTCGGAGCTTGCAATATTTGTTGCCTTGCAGCTACTGCCAGACTGCTAAGCCATTATCAAAGAGTTTTGGTTATTGCTATGCAGGGCCCCACTTCTGGGTACCATTTTCTGTAATCATTGGCTACTATGACAAAGAGAGCCCAAAACATAGTGGTCTATAATAAAAATAAAGTTTGTTTCTCTCCCACGAGGAAATGTCAGGGTGAGCATCCCAGGTCTCAGGAGGCTCTACTGTTGGTAGCACATGGCCTCCAAGGTAGCTCCAGTTATGACCATTTTCCATCCAGCAGAAAATGGGAAAGAGAGTCCAAGGCAAATGGATGTTCTTTAAGGAAATGACCTAGAAATTACACGTCTTTCTGGCTACAGCACATTGGCTTGAACTTATTTACATGGCCACACCTAAGTTCACATGTGGTTTCTAGCTGGGAGACCAACTGCTCTGTTAAAACTGGCTGGGGAAAGATTCTAGTACTAAAAGGAAAATGGGAAAATGGTTAGTGAACTCTGCCAGATGGGGATTTCAGAATCCCAGCCCAGTGTTATGCCATTGTTCTGATTCCCTGTTTATACTTACATTCCTACCTAAGAGTCTGCAAAGTAGAGCATATCATGAACTATCTCAAACTCATTTCCCAGGTACTCTGTTAACAGGAAGTATATATTTTACATAAGGGATTTGTGAAAGGTCTATTACCCATTATAAAGTATAATATTATTAAGCATTAGGTGTATATAAATTTAGTAGCAGTGAGTCTGTCATTAAGAGAAAATAATACTAGTTCAACCAAGCAAATTCCACCCCTGGACCTCCAGGGAATGGTATAAGCAGTAGGAAATGGTACCTCAATCAAGGTGATTTTTCTGTGAGGCTCTATCTACAACTGAATTGTTCCCCAAATGACAGCTTCATTGGTTTTCCTCAAACTCATATAAATTCGTTTCTAATTTTCATCAGTAAATCTCTCATGAGCTATAAATCTAAGGGAAGAGTGGGATGATCTTTCCAGTTAGCTTTAAAAACTGATAAATGGCAACCACATCAACACATATCAAAGGAACATGACTGCTCCTGATTTCTTATTTCCTTTAATGAACGCTAGTTTAAGAGGAAGAGATACACATACACACATACCCAAGCCAAATACTGTTAACATAATTTTTTTATCGTCTGGGTTGATAAATAAAAATACACAGTATTCCCCATTCTATACCCAGTATATTACCAACAAGTCATAGAACCTTTTCTCACAAATGCCAGAAGTAGCCTTAGAATCACTATGTGTGGGGTGGGGGGTACCTATTCAACACCCTTACCTATTAAATACACGCACACACATACACACACACTGAGGTCCAGTATCACATAGCAAATTAGCTGTAGATCTGTGGCTAGGGACCAGGACTCCAATTTCCTGACACCAGTGCTCTTTCTTCTGCAAGGTATTGTGATGACTAATTAGTAAATTAATGATATTTGCAATGCTTTTGAATAACTTTATTCGACAAAGGGATAATTATTGAAAGAAAAAGGAGAATGAACTCATAGTTCCCTAGATGGCATTTTAAAAGATATGAAATACAAAAATAACTGCTATAAGCCCTTCTAAATGTTGGGAAAGGAAAAAAAAAATTGCTGTCAATTAAATGCTCATTCAATGTTTGTTATACATATCATATTAAGTTAAATTTATAATACAGTAGAGCCATATGCATAAATGTTTTGTGCACTTTATCATAGATTTGTGTTCCCTTGTATAACAAAAGTGTGTGGAACATGAATATCAATTTTATAGGCCTTTTTAATGGGGTATAATGGGCAGTATTCTGACAAGTTTGGAGAAATAAACAGGGTTGGCCCTTATCTTAGAGTATAAGCTTGGGCTGGTCACCTGACTTTTCTGCACCTCAGTTTTCTCATTGTTAAATTGAAGGGTTTCTTTGGTCCCTTAAAGTGCTCAGGCTGTATTATTCAAAGCATACTTTTGTTGTTTTAAAATTATTACAGAATATTAAACTTGTACCTTTGCTTTACAATGTACCTAAAATAATGCCAACTTACTTCAAACACAAATCTGAAAAATTATATACCTCCTCAATTTTCTAAGTTGACATCTAAATTATCTCAAATGTAATAGTTGCAAAGATGCAATTTCTAGTAATTGTATATTACGTATGAGATTTAAATATACTTGAATTGCAGATTTAGCTCATTCAATTTATGAAACATATTTGCTATATGAAACCTCAGTGGCAAAGCCAGTCCTTGTGGTCAAACAAATCAGTCAAATCATACTTTTTCTGCCATTAAAAAATCCAACTTCAAAAAAATTTTTAAAAAATTCAACTTCATTTTTCAATTTGACTAAAAATGTCAATATATGCTCCATGGCAACAATTTCATTTCTGAAGCCTAATTCTATAATACACACAGTGACAGGTAGGCACAGACCCTTTCCATCAGTTGGAGATTTGAATAAAATCAGGCCTTGCTCTCTTAATATTTGTTTTTAACCAAATCTAGGAGTCTTCTTCAGGAGCTCTACATTTTCAAGCAGTCCTTTGGTTAGTGCCCTGAAGTTTTGCATACCCTGGGAAATGCATCATAATAAGATTCACGATGGGTGAGAGGTGTGCATTTCTTTTCTAAAGTAGGAGACAGTAAATTATGAACAGGTAGGTGGGAAAGAAATAAAACTGACTGCAGGAGTGGTTCTCAGAAAGATCAGCTGGAGGAAGGGAAACTATGGAAGATGACTTTTTTACAAAATGATTCCCTGGAAGCTGCCCAACCCTGTGTAGTCCTGATATTGTATTTTTTGGTATGGAACTTCACTTTTGACTTCTTATAGGTTTTAAAATGAGAATACATAAAATGTAATGAGAAATCCATGGTCTGGGATATGTGAAGTACAAAGAAATATTTGTAACAAGTACAACGAAAAGGTGGGGATGGAGGAGTATAGGCAGAGTGAATGCATGTGCTAATGAAGTTAAGTTGGTGTCAAATCAAACATGATTGTTATATATTTAAGATGTTAAACTTAAGTCCCATGGTAACCACAAAGAAAGTATATGAAAAAAAAATACAGGAAGAAATGAGAGGGACACAAGATGGTACAATACAAAAAAAAATGAGATAATGTATTAACAGAAGAATGGAGGAACAAAAAAAAAGGTATAAGACTTAACAAAGACCAAATACCAAAATGGTAGAAGAAAAGTCCTGCTTTATCAGTATTTACGTCATATGTAAATGGATTAAAGTCCTCCACTAAAAGGCAGAGATTGGTAGAATGAATTCAAAAGCAAGACTTAAATATATGGTGTTTCTGAGAAATTTACCTTAAATTCAAAGACACAAGTAGTTTGAGAGTGAAAGGATGCAAAAATATATACTATGAAAATAGTAACCAAAAGAGAGCTGTGGTAGCTATACTAATATCAGTAAAATAGACTTTAGGTCAGAATCTGTTGTGAGGGACAAAGAAGATCATTATATACTGATAAAGGGGACAATTCAGAAGAAAATATACCAGTTATAAATCTACATGCACCTAATGGCAGAACCCCAAAATATAAGAAACAAATATTGACAGATTTGAAGGGGGAAATAGAGAATTCCCCATTAATAGTAGGAAACTTCAATATACCACTTTCAATAATAGATAGAACATCTAGGCAGAAGATCAATAAGAAAATAGAAGAGTTAAACAATACTATCAACCAACTAGACCTAGCAGATATAGAGAGAACACTTCATCCAACAGCAGCAGAATACACATTCTTCTCTGGTGCACATGATTCATTCTGAAGGATAGACCATATGTTAGGTCACAAAACAGTCTCAATAAATTAAAAATTTTAAAATCACACAGTTTATCTTCTTTGACCACAATGGAATGAAGCTAGAAATCAATAAGAGGGATAAGTGGAAACTACACAAATATGTATAAATTAAACAATGTACTTTTTTCTCCCCATATACCACCCTATTATTAACCTTGCATTAGTGGGTGTATTTATTACAATTCATGAAAGAACATTTTTATAATTGAACCATTAACTATGGTCCATCATTTACAATAGGATTCATCATTTGTGCTGTACAGTCATATAAATAATGAATTCTTAAAAAACCAGTGGGTAAAGAAATATCGAGGGAAATTAGGAAATATCATCAGGTAAGTGAAAATGAAATACAACATATCAAAACCTTTAGGATTCAGCAAAGGCAATGCTGAGAGGAAAATTTCTACCTCCAAATGCTTAAGTAAAATGAATTTCTCAAATCAGAAACCTAACCTCGCAACTAGAGGTTGTAGAAAAAGTAGAGCAAACTAAACCCAAAGTGGGCAGAAAGAAGGAAATAATAAAGATTAAAGCAGCAATAAATAAAATCAAGAATAAAAAAATAGAATCAACAAAACCAAAAGTTGGTTCTTTGAAAAGATCAATAAAATCAGCAAAACTTTAGCTAGACTGACAAAGAAAAAAAGAGAGAGAATGCAAATAACAACAGAAATAAAAGAGGGGAGGCACATTACTACTTAGGCCCCAGAAATAAGGATGTCCTGATTATATTATTCCATTTTCCTAGTAACTACTTAGAATCATTACATGAGAAAAACAGCATTGCATGATAGGTATAACATAGACCTAAAGTCACTGAACTTAAATACAGTGTTACAATTGCTATAATATGTATGTGGCAGGTACAGAACTTCACAAAGGAGGAAGAAAGTTGCTGAGACTGAGTATCTCAGGCTTTCCAAAAAAGTCATCTTGATGGGAGTTTTGCAGGGTGCATAGGGAATTGCCAAACAGATGAGTAGAAATCATTAGCATGTGCAGGACTCAGAGACCAGAAGCATCATGATGGCTTCAAGAAACCATTAGTAGTCTAGTATTGCTGTGTCAGAAAGTGAAGGACATTAACCAGAAGAAGTAAGAAAGGACCAGACCACACATGGTCTCACAGCCCATGCTAAGAAGCTTGAATGTAATTCAGTAGGTAATGGGAGCTACTAAAAGTTTTAATAAAGGAGACTGGTCAGGAGATCTTGGCTTAGTTAAGGTAAGAAATGACAGAGCTTGATTGAAAGACATTAGCTATGACAAAGAGAAGATGGAATTTATTCATAAATGGTGAAAAATGGACAGATCTTGGTGCAAGCTGAGATGGAGATGTGTGAACTGAGATATGACAGGGGTACAGGAAAGGATAGTAGAGCAGGGTTCCTTTCTTAAGTGAGGATCCAGCCCACCCTCTGCTATGAATGGTGGACCTCAGTGTTCTCACCTCTCCAAATAGAGGCGAGAAAAAATTACCTCAAAGTCCCCCTTCCAGTGAAAACTTGATGCAATCTGACATTAAGGATCTAACCTTTCAGGAGGATAGAGTGAGGAGCAGCTCCAGTGTTAGGCAGAAAGCTGGAGGGATGAAAGCCATTTACACACACACACACACACACATACACAACAGGCTTGTTATCAAAGTCATTTAATGCTAATAGCCACAGATTCTCAAATATCTTTAAACTTGGACATATTTGACAAGTTTGAGGCCTTATTCATCCATCTCATGTTTGAAAGGAAACAGGAATGTAAATTCTTTAAGGAAGACAAACTCTATATGGTACTCGGTACCTGGTGCACCGTGCCTGCTTCACCCTTAATGAAATCTAAAATGTAAGTGCTCGATTATGATGATCTTCCAGACATTTAAAACATTGTTTTGCATTGGAAATGAATTTCACTTATACCCACATCTGGAAGACCATGTAGGGATCAATAATATATACAAAGTGCCTCTCACACAGAGTGCAAAGACCTTTGTGTCTTTTGTGGAGGAACAGAGGAAACTAATAGCAAATCCCACAGGTCCCCAAAGTTCCAGTAACTTTGTAGGCTAAATAGATTTTTGCAAAGCTAATGATTTTTTGGAGTTTTTACCAAGTTATTTACTTGATCAACATAGCAACATTCCCTTCCCTTATATATTCTATTTTTCTTCTCCAAATACAGAGTTGAAATATATGATACCTAATATTATTAGACAATAAACTTGGTTCATCTTCCATCCAAGAAACTCTAAAATTATAAGTTAAACACTCTTTTAGTTCACTACAGTCAAAATCTATTATTCTTTATAAAAGAGTTCCCTCATTAGCAAATAACTTTTCTACCAAAAATGATTAACATAAAAATTATAAGCAAAAAGGATTGGGTATTGTAATAAGATCAGAAATTGCTACAAACTCAAAGGTAATTAATTTAGAAGTTTTTAAATGCAGGAAATATTATTACAAAGTTGAATTTATGGATGATAGTGCTTCTAAGACAAAACCCTCAAAGACCATTAACAAATAGTTCTCAGTTTTCTGCGCCAACTCCATTCACATGGTCAACCAATTCATTTCTCTTACTATGTGTATTCATTCAAAAATATGTTGATTAAACAATACATTCTTAAATAACCAAGGTGTCAAAGAAGAAATCACTAGGGAAATAAGAAAATACTTAGACACAAGTGAAAATGAAAACACAAAATACCAAAACTTGTGGGATGCAGCAAAGGCAATGGTCAGAGGAAAACTTAGCTATAAACACATTAAAAAAAAGAAATCTAAAATCAATAACCTAACTTTACACCTTGAAGAATTAGAAAATAGTAAACAAAATTCAAAGCTAAATAAAGGAAGGAAATAATAAAGACTAGAGCAGAGATAAATGAAATATAAACTAGAAAAATAAAAGAGAATCAACTAAACTCAAGTTGGTGCCTTGAAAAGAATAAAATTGACATTTAGGTAGATTGACAAAGAAAAAAAGAGAGAAGTTGCAAATAACTACAACAAGAAATGAAACTGGGGATATTGTTACCAACCTTAGAAAAATAAAACAATTATGAGAGAGTATTATGAACAAGTGTATGCAAACAAATTAGATAATTGTTCAGGATTGTTGGAGCTGCCATTATGAAAAGTACCAGAAATTCATTTCTCTCAGCCTTTTATAAAGGGGGTTTATTTGGTTACAAATTTACAGCTCTAAGGCCATAAAAGTGCCCAAACTAAGGTATCAACAAGAGGATACCTTCACTGAGGAAAGGCCAATGGCATCCGGAACACTTCTGTTAGCTGGAAAGGCATGTGGCTGGCATCTACTGGTCCTTTGCTCTCTGGGGTTCTGTCTTTGCTTTTCTCTCTCAGCTCCTGTATGTCCTGGCTTCTTTCTCCCAGGGCATTTCTCTCTAAGCATCTGAGGGTTCTCTCTTAGCTTCTCTGGCGCAGATTCTGGGCTTCTGTTTTAGCTTAGCATCTCCAAACCTCCTTCTGTCTGCATCTCCAAGCATTGGCAAGTGTCTGGGTCTGTGTTGGCCCTTAACTTCTCTCTTAA
Organism: Choloepus didactylus; assembly: GCF_015220235.1. Taxonomy (NCBI): domain Eukaryota; kingdom Metazoa; phylum Chordata; class Mammalia; order Pilosa; family Megalonychidae; genus Choloepus; species Choloepus didactylus. The sequence continues at coordinate 65,692,588 of NC_051313.1, read as the reverse complement.
ATACTCCAGTGAACTGATCAAGACCCACCCTGAATGGGCAGGGTCCGCACCTCCATAGAAATAATTCAATCAGAATTTCCACCCTAATCCACAGACTAATCAGTCTGCCCTCACAAGATTGCATTGAAGAATATGGCTTTTTGGGGGGACATAATATAATATATACAAATTGGCACAATAATCTAAATCAAATGGAGAAAATTCTAGAAACACACAAATTGCCAAAACTGACTGAAGAAGAAATAGAAAATCTCAACAGACTCATAACAAATAAACAATTAAAACAGTAATCAAAAACCTCCCAACAAAGACCAGATGGCTTCACTGGTGAATTTTACTAGACATTTAAAGAAGACTCAATACCAATCCTTCTCAAACTTAAAAAAAAAAAAGATGAGGCGGGACTACTTCCTGATTCATTCCATGGGGCCAGCATCGCTCTGATACCTAAGTCACATAAAAACATAACAAGAAAAGAAAATTACAGACCAATATCCCTTATGAATATGGATGCAAAAACACTCAACAAAATATGAGCAAACTGAATCCAACAGCATATTAAAAGGCTTATACATCATGATCAAGTGAGATTTACACAAGGAATGCAATAGTGGTTCAACATATGAAAATGAATGGATATACTTTACCACATTAATACAATGAAGAAAAAAACATATGATCACCTAATTAATGCAGAACAGCACTTGGCAAAATCCTACACCCTTCAGCATTAAAACACTCAGAAAACCAGACATAGAAGGGAACTTCCTCAACATGATAAAGGGCATTTATGAAAAACCCACAGCTAATATACTCAATGGTGAAAAACCAAAAGCTTTCCCCCTAAGGTCAGGAACAAGGCGAGGATGTGTGCTTTCACTGCTGCTATTCGATGTTGTACTGGAAACTCTAGTCAGAGAAATAAGGCAGGAAAAATATGAGAAAGGAAGAAATAAAATTATATCTATTTGTAGGTGACATGCTCCGATATAAAGAAAACCTTAAAGAATCCACAAGAAAGATACTAGAGCTAATAAATGAATTCAGCAAAGCTGCAGGGTACAGTATCAACATACAAAATTTGGTGTGTTTCTATATACCAGCAATAAACAATCTAAAAAGTAAATTAAGGGAACAATTCAATTTAAAATAGCATCTAAAAGAATAAAATACCTAGGAATACATTTAACCAAGGATGTAAAAGGCTTATCACTGAAAACTGTAAAACATTCCTGAAGTAAATTAAAGAAGTCCTAAATAATGGAAATATACCCTTTTTTCATGGATTGGAAGACTTTATATTCAGGTTATTTATTTATTTTAGTGTTTGTTTTATTAGAGAGGTTGTAGGTTTATGAACAATCATGCATAAAATAAAGGATCCTGTATACCAATTCACCAACAACACCTTGCATTGGTGTGGAATATTTGTTACAATTGATGATAACACATTTTAATAATTGCACTATTAATTAAAGCCAATGGCTTAAATTAGGTTCACTGTCTGTGTGGTATAGTTCCATGGATTTTTTTAAAAAAAGTTTATTCTGTTACCATATATACAATCTAAAATTTCCCATTTTAATCATATTCAGATATATAGTTCAGTTTTGTTAATTGCATTCAGTGTTGTTCTACCATCACCACCATCCATTACCAAAACATTTCCATCATTCCAAATAGGAACCCTGTACATTTTAAGCCTTAACTTTCCACTCCCTATCCCCATCTCATCCCCTGGTAACTTATATTCTAGATTCTGAATCTATAAGTGTGCTTGTTCTAATTATTTCAAAACAGTGAGATCATATAATATTTGTCCTTTTGTGTCTGGAGATATTCAAGGTTTATCTGTGTTGTTGCATGTATCAGGACTTCTTTCCTTTGAACAGCTGCATAATATTTAATTGTATGTATATACCACATTTTATTTATCCAATCCTCAGTTAATGGAACTTGGGTTGCTTCTAGCTTTTGTAACTGTGAATAATGCTGCTATGAACATCAGTAAGCAAATATCTGTTTGAATCCTTGTTTTCACTTCTTTTGGGTAAATACCTGTAGTAGGATTGCTGGGTCATATGGTGGTTCTCTACTTAGCTTTCTGAGGAACTGCCAAACTGCCTTCCACAGTTGTTGCACCATTTTATATTGCCACCAGCAATGAATGAGTGTTCCTATTTACTCACATCCTTTCTGACACTTATTTTCCATTTTTTAAATAGCAATCATTCTTATATAAGGTTTTTAAAACCATCATTCATTGTGGTTTTTATTTGCATTTCCTTGATGGCTAATGATCAGCATTTTTTCCATGTTCTTTCTCTTCATTTGTGTATCTTCTTTGGAGAGATGTCTGTTCACATGTTTTGTCCATTTTTAAATTGCGTTGTTTGTCTTTTTGTTCTTAAGTTGAAGGATTTCTTTTTATATTCTGGATATTAATCCTCTATTGGATATTTGGCTTCCAAATATTTCCTCCCATTGTGTAGGTTGTCATTTTACTTTCATGATAATATCCTTTGAGGAACAAAAGCTTTTAATTTTTATGAGGTCCAATTTATCTACTTTTTCTTTTGTTGCTTGTGTTTGGGCATAAAGACTAAGAAACCATTACCTGACACATTGTGCTGAGAATGCTTCACTTTATTTTCTTCTAGGAGTCGTACAGTTGTGGGTCTTCTATTTAGGTCTTTGACCTATTTTGAGTTGATTTCTGTATATGGTGTGAGATAAGGGCCCACTTTCTTTTCTTTTTGCAAATGGAAATCCAGTTTTCCTAGAACCATTTGTTGAAGAGACTGTTCTTTCCCAATTGAGTAGTCTTTGTCACCTTGTCAAAAATCAGTTAGCTGTAAATGTGATGAGTTTTAATATCAGGAAGTATGAGTTCTCCAAGTTCATTCTTCATTTTCAAGATGGCTTTAGCTTTTGGGGCCCCTTAACCCTCCATATAAATTTAATGATTGACTTTTCCATTTCTGCAAAGAAGGTTGTTGGAATTTGTATTTATATTTCATTGAATCTATAAATTTCTCTGGGTAGGATTGACATCTTAATGATATTTAGTCTTCCAATCCCTGAACATAGAATGCCCTTTCATTTATTTAGGTCTTCTTAGATTTATTTTAGAAGTGTTTTGTAGTTTTCTGTGTGCAAGTCTTTTACATTCTTGGTTAGATTTATTCCTAGACATTTGATTTTTTTTTAGTTTCTATTTTGAATGAAATATATTCTTTATTTCTTCTTCTGAGTGTTCATGCTTACATAAAAAAAAAGACCACTGATTTTTGGGTGTTGATCTTGTACCCTGCCACTTTGTTGAATTCATTTATTAGCTCTAAGAGCTTTCTTGTGGATATTTCAGGATTTTCTGTATGTAGGATTATATCATCTGCCTAATTTCACTTCTGATTTCCTCTTTAAACCACTGGTTGTTTAAGAGTATTTTAATTTTCACATATTTGTGCATTTTTCATTTCTTCCTCTGTTATAGATTTCTAGCTTCCTTCCCTTGTGGTCAGAGAATATACATTGTGTTATTTCAATATTTTTGAATTTGTTGAGACTTGATTTGTGACAGCATATGGTCTATCCTGGAGAATGATCTATGTGAACTCGAGAAGAATGTATATTGTTTTCATTAGGTTCATGTTCTATATATATTTGTTAGATTTACTTGGTTTAGCATACCATTTAAGTCATATAGTTCCTTATTGATCTTCAAACCAGATGTTCTGTCTGTTATTGAGAGTAGTGTGTTTAAAGTCCCCTGCTATTAATGAAGAACTGTCAATGTCTCCCTTCAAATCTATAAGTAGTTGCTTCATATATTTTGGGACTCTGCTTTTCGGTGCATATATATTTATAATTGCTACATCTTCCTGGTGAATCGTCCCCTTTCTCAGTATATAAATGACCATCCTTGTTGCTTGTAAGTGTTTTTGACTTACAGTCTGTTTTATCTGATATTGGTATAGCCACCCCTACTCTCTTTTGGTTTCTACTTGCATAGTGTTTTAGTCTGTGAAGCTGTCAAAATGCAGATACTGTGTAACGGGTTGGCTTTTAACAATGGAAATTTATTAACTTACAAGCTTACAGTTTTGAAGCTGAGAAAAATGTCCAAACCAAGGCTTAACTTTAAGGTAAGTCTCTCATACACAGCATATAGTTGGGTCATGCTTTTTATTCCATTCTGCCAATCTCTACTTTTTGACTAGAGAGTTTAATCCATTTACATTCAAAGTCATTACTGATAATTCAGGACTTGCCATTTTCCTAGTTAGCCTTTGTAAATATTATACTTTTTCCCCTCAATTCCACTAAATCTACTTTTATATTTATTTGCTTTTATGTGTTGTACCATATTGAATGCCTTCTCATTTCTAGCTGGATATATCTTTGATGTCTTTTCCTGTTAGTTACCAAGGGGTTGAAATTTAACATCCTAAATATATAACAATAATTTGGTTTGATACCAATTTAACTTTAATAGCATGCATATATAGTTCTCCTATATCCCTCTGTCCTCCAAACATTTTTTGTACTTGTTACCACTGATATCTTTATACATTGTGTGTCCAAAAGCCTAGATTTATCATTATTTTTAATGCATTTTCATTTTAGCACCTGCAAGAAGTAAGAAGTGGAGTTACATACAAAACAATACACTAAAACAATACTGGCATTTATAATTACCAAAATGGTCACCTTTACTGCAGGTCTTTATTTCTTTATGCTGCTTTGAGCCACTGTCTAGCAGCCTTTCCTTTCAGTCTGGGGGATTCCCTTTTGCATTTCTTCTAGGGCTAGTCTAGTGGTGATGGAGTCCCTCAGCTTTTGTTTAATCTCTCCCTCATTTTTGAAAGAGAATCTCACCAGATAAAATTTCCTGGCTGGCAGTTTGTTTTACTTCAGCACTCTAAGTATTTCAACCCACTGCCTTCTTGCCTCTATGGTTTCTATGAGAAATTGGCACTCAATCTAATTTACACTCCCTTGTGTGTAACACATTGCTTTTCTCTTGTAGCTTTCAGAACTTTCTCATTGTACTTTGTATTTGATAGTGTGATAAATATATGATGGAGTGTATTTTCCTTCATGTTTATCTCGTTTTATATTCTCTGGGCTTCTTGGATGTACATATTCACATCTTTTGTTAAGTTTGGGAAGTTCTCTGTCATTATTTCTTTGACCATTTCTTCTACCCCTCTCTCTCTGTCTTCTCCTTCTGGGACTCCCATACTGTATATATCGGTGTGCTTATGGTGTCCCATATCTGTTTTAAATTATTTTCATTTTTAATATTTCTTTTTTCTTTCTCCTACTCATCATGACTCATTTTAAGTGTCTTGTCTTCAAGTTCACTGATTCTTTCTTCTGCCATCTCCAATCTGGTCCTGACACCCTCCTGGGCATTTTCCATTTCAGTTATTGTGGTATTCAACTCCAGTAGTTCTTTTTGTTTCCCTTTTAAATTTTCTATCTCTTTACTTAGACTCTCCTATTTTTCATTCATTGTTTTCCTGATATCTTTTAGTTTTTTCTCTGTATTTTTGTTCATCTCCTTGAGAATTTTTATGACCATTTTTTTAAAGGCTTTGCTTGGTATGTCCATGTTCTCATCTTCTTTGTTTGGGTTTTCTGGATTTTTATCTTATTCTTTTGGATGGACCATGATTTCCTGTTTCTTTGTTTTTGTTTTTGTTTTGTTCTTTTTGTACTCTTTTGTTGCACATTGCACATTTTGATATTTTAAAATGTTATCTCTGGGATTTGCTCTCTGGGTTGACTCTTTCTTGGGCTTGTAATCAGCTGGTGATAAGATAGAGATTTTCTTGAGACTGCTCTCCTATCAGGAAGGTCTGCCCAAGGCAAATGCAGTCTGCAGGGTTTTCTCGGTCTTTCTGGGCCTCTGTCTTGTCCTGGACTTTTGTGTGTCTGCTGTTTTGGAGTTCCTCTGCTTACAGCAGTTTGGTTGTCCCCTGTTTCCCAGGAGACAGACCTCCCTCTCCCAGGTATTTGATCCCCTTAGGCCTTTGTCCCTTTCTGTCCATCTTTATAGTTTTCTATACACCTTTCATTATCTCATGCTGCTTTTGCCTGAAGAGAAAATTCTAGGTGGATGGTCATCCCAGAGATGACTTTCCCAACCAAAACATGTACCCATGAAGGGGACAAAGACTGGCTCCAAAGTGCCCTGGAGAGGGGGTCAGAAAGGGCTCCAAAGGTGAGTTTTTCTGGCCTGCCCAGCAAGTGCAGCCCTACAGCTAACTGTCCCCCCAATCCTGCAGAAGTGTTGTGTCTCTAAATCCCCACTACCTCCACCCCTGCCTGGGGAGTCTTGAAACAATGGTTGCCACTGCCTTTGTTGGGTGGGTTGAAACAATAGCTGCTTTCAGAACTGGGACCCAGCAATCCAAATTCGCTAATCAAAAGCCATGACCAATGATTGCCCATGCCTACTCTTGTTCTTTGGGAAGAGCATTTTTAAGTTCCTTTCTGTCACCAGCAGCTAGCCGAGACAGTAACCCACCACAGCCTGACACAAGAGTGGAGGTCGGGTGCCAGTAGCCACCTCACAGAGGGAGCAATTTAAAGTCTTTACTGTAGTTTATCAGTCTCTTCCAGCTGCTCTTCCCTGGATGCTGTACAGTGTTTTTCTGGGCTCTGGAGTTTCAAAATGGTTGTTTCAGACAGTTTCTGCCTGTTTAACAGCTGTTGGGGGGGGGGGGACTGAGCCCTAGAGCTCCCTACTCTGCCGTCTTCCCCAGATGTCTCCAAGACCTAGTATTGTTAATATTGTCAGTACAACCCAAACTGATATACAGATTCATCACAACTGCTATCAAAATTCCAGTAACCTTTTTTGCAGAAATCATAAAGTCAAACCTCAAAGTCATATGGAATTGCAAGGAACCCAAATAACCAAAACAATCTCAAAAAAGAAAAAGTTGGAAAACTCACACATCTCAATTTCAAAACTTACTACCAAGCTACAGTATTCAAAACTGTGTGGCACTGGCTTAAGAACAGACATATAAACTAACAGAAGATAATTGAGAGTCCAGAAATAAGCCCATACATCTATGGCCAGTTGATTTTTGACAAGGATATGAAGAACATTCAATGAGAAAAGAATAGTCTCTTTAACAAATGGTGCTGGAAAACTGGATCTCCACATACAAAAGAATGAAGTTGGATACCTATTTCACACCATATACAAAAATTAACTAAAAAATGGATTAACACCTAAATATAAGAACTAAAACCATAAAACTCTTACAAGAAAGCATAGGGGTAAATCTTCATGGCCTTGGATTAGACAATGAATTCTTAGATATGACACTAAAAGCAATAGTAAGAAAAAATATAGATAAATTAGACTTCATCAAAATTTAAGACTTTTGTGTATCAAAGGACATTATTAAGGAAGTGAAGAGACAAGCTATAGAATGAAAGAAAATAGTTGCTAATCAGATGTCTGACAAGGGTCTAATATTCAGAAAATATAAAGAACTAAAACTCAAAAACAGAAACACAAACAACCCAATTTAAAAATGGGCAAAGGACTTGAATAGACGTTGTTTCAAAGAAGATATACAAGTGGCCAATATGCACCTGAAAAAGTTGTTCAACATCATTAGTCATTAAGGAAATGCAAATCAAAACCATGAGGTATCACTTCACATCAACAATGATGGCTGTTATTTTTTTTAAGTGGAAATTAACAAATGTTGGTGAAGATGTGGAGAAATTGCAACCCTTGTGCATTGCTGGTAGGAATGTAAAATGGTGCAACTACTGGATAAAACAGTTTGGCAATTCCTCAGAAAGTTGAACATAGAATTACTACATGACCCAGAAATGCCACCCTTTTCCCTCACAAAAGAATTGAAAACAGGGACTCAAATAGATACTTTTACACCAATATTCATAGCAGTATTATTCACAATAGGCAAAAGCTGGAAACAGCCCATATCCATCAATAGATGAATGGATAAACAAAATGTGGTATACACATACAATGGAGGATTGAAGTTATGATACATGTTACAACATGGTGAACCTTGAAAACATTATACTAAGTGAAATGAGCCAGACACAAAATGACAAATAGTGTTTGAATCTACTTATATGAAACATCTAGAACAGGCAAATTCATAACAACAGAAAGTAGATTAACAGTTTCCAGGGGCTGGAGGTGGTGGTGATAGGAAGTTATTGCTTAATAGGTAGAGTGTCTGTTTGGGGTGATAAAAAAGGTTTGGAAACAGATGCTGGTAACATTTTCACATCATTGTGAATGTAATTAAAATAGCATCATTGAAATGTACACTAACAAATAATTAAAATGGCAAATTTTGCATTACATATATTTTACCACAATAAATTTTATTTTTCTTTTTTAAAGAGGAAAATGTATATTGAATTCCTTCTATGTGCAAGGCACCTGATATATGGAATAAATACCAATGACATGGTCCCTATCCTCACAGAGATTAAAGCCTAGTGGTGGGACAGGTATTAGCAAGTATAAATATATGTAAAGGGGGATAGCAGGAGCAAAGGAAAAGACATTTATTAATGTGTCTGCAATCCTGTTCTTCCCAGCCTGACCCCCAGCCCCAGTACTTGCTTCTTCCACCTGCTAAGTTAAAGGTGCCTGTGTTACCTTGGCAATTATTCAGCTCTTCATTATGGTGGTGGAACTTCTGCTTCCTGGGAAAGGAAGCAGAAAGAAAAAGGAAAGCTGGAAAGATCCAAAGATGTTAGCGGTATTTAGAGTGGAAATAAGAGAGCTATGTGTGGAGGAAATTAATTGTTATTCCAAGAGAGAAAAGAGCATTAGATAGAGTTTTGACCACTGTTGCCAGTCATGATGGAATAACAGGGACTGGATTTACCTCCCTGCCATAAACTAAAAGTGGACAAAAATATTAAACAACATATCTGTGTTTTCCTAAGATAAAGCAGTATAAAAGACTGAATTGTATTTTTTCATTGGATGCCAGATTTCTTTGAATGTGAGCCTTAAGTCTTGACCCTGTTTGTGTTACAGTTGAGCAGCTAACATTTGTGATTTGAGGGCCTCGAGTTCAGTCCTCACCTGGCTTCAGACAAAGTAATCACCTCAGATTTGTGCCAAGAGAGCACGTTCATTCTGATGGAAGAAGTATTGCAATATCTCTGATATTAACCTGCCGCCAGGGGAAAATATGGGCACTACTCTAAATGGGTTTACCAAATTGAGGAAGCCAAAAAAATTGAAAATCTATTCATAACCCAGTTTCCATGCATACTGTATTTCTTAAGAAATTAGGGTCCCTTCTGGATGGAGGAAGATGATCAATGGCAGACCAGCTGGGACAAATGGCAGTGTTCCAGCAGCCCAGACCAGCTCCACTGGAGATACAGTTGCCACCTTGGGACAAGAAATTAAGCACACTTACAAACAAGAATGCTACTTGAAATTTGAAAAAGATACCCAGGTATCCTCCCAGGTACTGGAACTGAGAAAAAAGAGGGTGGGTTATTTTTAGAGCATGCCACCACAGTGGTACCTAGGTGGGTGGAAAACCTCAGAGAAGAAATGCCATGCTCTCTGCAGGGGTTGTCTGCCCTGAGCACTAGCTGTTACATATGTAATAAAAATGTCCAGGACCTCTGTGACTGAGGCAGACTACTTCAGAGTCCTACCAAGAAAACAAACCCAGTATTCATAGTCAATTCATAAACCTGAGCCAACAAGAACTGAAAAAAATGTTCAACCTATGTCAGAGGTCACAAGCTGGTAGAATATATTCTGTTTGGTCTGCACATTGTTTTAAAAGTCAGAAAATATCTAATAAAGATCCAGATTTCCAGTTTCTCTGAAAAGACTGGAAAATTTAGGACCACTAAATAAAAGCAGCTCCCTTCAGCTGTCACAGGGACCCTCCGGCTACCCCAGTCCACACCTTTTGCTATGCTTTTACATCCAGTGTGGCAGACGTCCTCTTCTTCCTTGCAAATAAATTCTAGTTTTCTTTGAGGAAGCAGTGAATCCAGCCCCCAGAAAAATACTAACTTTTGAAACACCCTTTCCCCAGATAAGGGCAGCCTTGTGATAATGTTCTGGCTATTGAAACATAAAGGAAACTTCTGGAGGTTATAGGAAAGCTCTGCTTTTCCTCATAAAAAGGTGCAGCCCTATTCCCCCTTCTTCTTGATTTGAACAAGGATGTGATCAATGGAGATGAAGCAGCCACCTTGCCAAATGAGGCAGACCAGCTACTGGAATTCAGACCTAAAATTCTGGAGTGGACTTGAGAGGTCAGAGCTAGGTGACCTCAGCTCTCTCAGTCATGACCTTCAACAAGCAAAGATCAAGGGCAAGAGAATCAGATTGAGCTGGGGAAAGGCTCCTCTACTAATTAGAGTGTGGAGATTTCACACAAGTCCTACAACTGAGGCCACATGGAAACCATTCCTTTAGCATTTCAGAGATCCTGACTTCCTTCTTGAATATGATAACAATAAGTCCTTAAAAGGAAAAAGGATTCATTCCTCATGGTATCATATTTTCCCCCTAGGAAGCTTCAAATTCCTCTTCATAAGACATTAAGTACTCATACTTTCATTCAGATTTTATTTTCAGGCTTCTTAATGTGTTTATGGTGCTCTCTTTCATGTTATTAGGTAGAATTTCTCTAAATGTCATGGTCAGTTTATCTGTAGGTACTGGATTTGTCCATAAGTACTAGAGATGCAAAATAATGGCATAAATAAAAATTTATTTATAACTCATATAAGAGTGTTGAGTTAGAGAGTGCAGAACTGGTATGGGGATATGTTTACACAAATCCTCAGGGACCCAGGCTCTTTTCAGCTCACCACTCCACCATCATGAGATGAAGTTATACTCTGTGTGGTTCAAAATGGGGGCCATTGCATCCATGTTTCAGGCAGAAGGATGCAGGAAGGGATAAAATGTGGGTCAAAGGCATATTTTAAAAATTCCCAAAAGTGACCACATGACACTTCTGCTTAATCTCCTTGGCCAGAACTTGGTTATGTGCCAACAACCTGCTGCAACAGAAGCTAGTAACTATAGTCTTTATTTTTATAGCTATGTGCCTGGTTTAAGAAAAACAGATACCAATGGAAAAGGGGAAAATTTGAGAGGAAACTATCTATTTGCTACAGAAGTTATGGAAAACTGCCCATTAAAAGCTTCCCTAGCTACAAATATACAAGGGAATTAATCCTTTTCTTATCATTAACAACACTGGGTGCCTCAAAACAAGACACATTTTTTTAAAGGACTCTCTTTAATGTTAATAATGGGAAGAAAGGAGATGTTTTACTGAACATCTATTTGGACATTTTAAATGTTGTATTATGTAAAAGAATTAACTATTAAAAATTAAATTTAAAAAAATAACAAGTTGATTGTTCTTCTTAGCAACAGTGAGTTAATTATCAAACTTTCTGATCTTTCTCAAACTTTGAAAAATATCTCCATATTGCCTTTACTTGCTTGTAGTTAAAAATAAGCCCACTATATGTCTTTCTAATCCATTTAGAGCTTGTTTTCTAAGACTTCAAAATATAAGATAAAGCCACAGACATGATTTCCATGTGGACAGGGGTTCATTCACTATGTTTAGATAGCATACAAGTTTATTTTCTTTTATCCCTGATTCGATGTGTTTTGAATGTGTTGTTCATTCATATTTCCCAAAAGGAAAATCCTTTACTTGGCATTATTAAACCAGTTTTATAAAAAAATTTATTATAGTAACATGCATACAACCTAAAATTTCCCCTTTTAACAACACTTAAATATATAATTCAGTGGTGTTAATTACATTCACACTGTTGTGCTACTATAACCACCATCCATTACCAAAACTTTCCATCACCCAAAGAAGAAACTCTGTACAATTTGAGTATCAACTCTTCATTCACTACCCCCACCCCAGCCCCTTGTAACCAGCATTCTAGTTTCTGACTCTGTGAATTTGCTCACTCAAATTATTTCATAACAGTGAGGTCAAATAATACTTGTTTATTTGTATCTGGCTTATTTCACTCAACATGAACAGCTGAATAATATTCTATTGTACATGTATATCCATTATTGGTTGATGGACATGGATTATTTCCACCTTTTAGCAATTGTGAATAATGTCACTATGAACATTGGTGTGCAAATATCTGTTCTAGTCCTGCTTTCAATTCTTTTGGGTATATACCTAGAAGTGGGATTGCCAGTTCATATAATTCTGTACTTAACCTTCTGAGGAACTGCCAAACTGTCTACCACAGTGGCTGCACCATTTTATATTCTCCCAACAATGAATGAGTGTTCTTATTTCCCCACATCCTCCCCAACACTTGTAATTTTCCATTTTTTAAATAGTAGCTTTTCTAGTGAGTGTGAAATAGTAACTCAATGTGGTTTTGATTGGCATTTCCCTAATGGTTAATAATGTTGTGCATCTTTTCATTTCATTTTTTTGCCACTTGCATACATTGATATGCTTGATGGTGTCCCACCCCACCCCACAGTTCTCTTAGGCTATTTTCTCTCTTTTTCATTCATTTTTCTTTCTGCTCCTCAGCAAAACTCATTCCAATTGTCTTGTCTTCACATTCATTGACCCTTTCTTCTGCCAGCTCCAATCTGCTGGCGAAACCTTCTAGAGAACAATGACCAGAACTCCCAATGAGTGCACTGGCTTGCACCACACTGCCCTGCAGAGGGGTAGAGAGAGACCAGCAAGGGTGCCAGGAGCTTCTCCTATGGCTTTTGAAGCTGCATTTTCTTGATTCAGCACTTGCCCAGTAAATGCAGCCCTTTACCTGTTTTCCATGGTTTTGAGGTAGGGTATTGTCTTGAAGAATCCTCTGTAGCTTTTTCCCAAGGTGGGATGGAACTATGGCCACCTTTGGAGCTGGGACCCCAGTAATCTGAAGTAGCTGATCAAAAGCAGTGATCAGTGATTAGCCTAACACCCCCAGATCTTGGAGAACTAAGTCTTTATATCCTACCTTGGCACCAGCAAGCAACACCAGGAGCTGAGGTTGCTGCCTGCTGCAAATCTTGGGGATGGGAGATGTCACTACCGAGAGAGTGAAATTCATTGGTATTTACTACAATTTACTAGCCTCTTCCTCCCATTTTTCCCAGGATCTTACACAATGTTCTACTAGCCTCTGGAGTTGCAAAATAGTTGATATATAGTCAGTTCCTTTGAGTTCCATAGTTGTTCTGGTGGAGGGACTGATTCCTAGAGCTTCCTACTCTGCTGTTTTCCCAAAATCCTCTTTTTGACTAGCCCAGTCTTAAGGAGAAAATAATATCTAGCTTTAACAGATTTCTCTACAGAAATCTTTCATTAGCAAATAAACAGAAAACCAGTGAAAATAAAATTATTTGTGATAAGTATATTCATTTATTATTATTAGCTATATAACAGTAATATATACATAACCTACTATTCTCTACTTACCCTAATATGGAAGACAGCATGTATATACAATATATAATATGGTGCAGTATACATTTAAGTGTATTAGAATGATTGTGCAAGTACATCAAATATCTCACTAAATCAGAATAATGAATGTCTACTGTATCACAAAATTTAGATGATATCATCTTTTAAAAATTGATATATTTCCTTCAAATTAATTAGAACAATTTGAATTAGTGACAAAGACAATATTATAAATTATTTAGTAAAAGGTTGAGTCCAATTTTAATGAGCACATTGTTGACACAAGTAAATTGTAGCATACATTTTTAAAGTGCTTAAAACTATCATTTACACTTCTTATATACAAAGGAAGGTATATAAAATTTGGTACCTAGATTTATTTATTATGCTACAGAAAAATCCCCTTTTACAAAGACACCTATCCTCTCCATCCAAGTAGATTGCCTCAAAGACATAGAGGTCTACTTCTGTCTCATATAGTATTGCCACAGTCATCCAGGATCCCAGGTTCCTTCTATCTTGCTGCTCCACCATTCTCTTTAAACATTTTCTTGAACAAAAGGATATTCTCTTTGGCAAAGTAGTCAAAACTGGCTCACCAGCATCTTATCCACATTCTAACTGAAGGAATTGGAAATAAAAGGAAATGGAAAATAAGAAATTTCCTTTAAAAGGGATATGACCTAGAAGTTGCAGACATCACCTTTTTTCTCTTCCTTTGTGCAGATCTGTTTCTTGACCACAGCTGTCTGCAAGAGAGTCTGGGAAATATAGTCTTTACCTAGGTAGCCATGTACCCAACTAAAACTCAGGAAGTCCTATAATTTTAAAGAAAAAGGGAGATGAAATACAGGAGACCCTTAGCAGTCTCTTGCTTACTTAGTTAATAACATTACACAGATGTCAAATAATAAGGCAAATAATGTTTTTTTTTTGCAGAAAATCAGATTCTGAGCACATATTTCTTCTCCCATATAAATTAATAAAACAAACATCTGAGTATCAGTTAAAAGATTTCTTGTGCCTAATCTGTCATTTCAAGAAAGTTGGAGATTCAGCCCTATAGTACTATTTATCTTTACCTGGGAAATATTCAAATTTCATTGTTAAGTTACCATTTTATTTCACAAGTTGAATTCTAATTGACTTAAGTCATCTTTAATAATAAAAGAGAAACTACGTAAGTAAATTTACAAGTACCCTAAATTAATTCCTGGTAATGACTGAAAGTGGCTCCAAATAAACTAGCTGATTAAGATGACAGTACTTAAGAACTAAAAATTAGCGAAAGAATAAAAATACATAAGCATTTTCCTATTTCTGCTCATTCTCATAGATTGAGTAATCTTTGGGCACAAGGCAAAAAAAAAAGATACACATGTAAGAACAGTAGATTCAGAAGCCATCTCAAGTTAAAACATGTTAAAACAACTGTCAGATAGTACAGACAGCCCAATTATAAAATGGGCAAAAGATATGAAAAGACAGTTTTCTGAAGAGGAAATACAAATGGCCAAGAAACACATGAAAAAATGTTCAGCTTCACTAGCTATTAGAGAGATGCAAATTAAGACCACAATGAGATACCATCTAACACCGGTTAGAATGGCTGCCATTAAACAAACAGGAAACTACAAATGCTGGAGGGGATGTGGAGAAATTGGAACTCTTATTCATTGTTGGTGGGACTGTATAATGGTTCAGCCACTCTGGAAGTCAGTCTGGCAGTTCCTTAGAAAACTAGATATAGAGCTACCATTCGATCCAGCGATTGCACTTCTCGGTATATACCCGGAAGATCGGAAAGCAGTGACACGAACAGATATCTGCACGCCAATGTTCATAGCAGCATTATTCACAATTGCCAAGAGATGGAAACAACCCAAATGTCCTTCAACAGATGAGTGGATAAATAAAATGTGGTATATACACACGATGGAATACTACGTGGCAGTAAGAAGGAACGATCTCGTGAAACATATGACAACATGGATGAACCTTGAAGACATAATGCTGAGCGAAATAAGCCAGGCACAAAAAGAGAAATATTATATGCTACCACTGATGTGAACTTTGAAAAATGTAAAACAAATGGTTTATAATGTAGAATGTAGGGGAACTAGCAGTAGAGAGCAATTAAGGAAGGGGGAACAATAATTCAAGAAGAACAGATAAGCTATTTAACGTTCTGGGGATGCCCAGAAATGACTATGGTCTGTTAATTTCTGATGGATATAGTAGGAACAAGTTCACAGAAATGTTGCTATATTATGTAACTTTCTTGGGGTAAAGTAGGAACATGTTGGAAGTTAAGCAGTTATCTTAGGTTAGTTGTCTTTTTCTTACTCCCTTGTTATGGTCTCTTTGAAATGTTCTTTTATTGTATGTTTGTTTTCTTTTTAACTTTTTTTTTCATACAGTTGATTTAAAAAAGAAGGGAAAGTTAAAAAAAAAAAAAAAGATGTAGTGCCCCCTTGAGGAGCCTGTGGAGAATGCAGGGGTATTCGCCTACCCCACCTCCATGGTTGCTAACATGACCACAGACATAGGGGACTGGTGGTTTGATGGGTTGAGCCCTCTACCATAAGTTTTACCCTTGGGAAGACGGTTGCTGCAAAGGAGAGGCTAGGCCTCCCTATATTTGTGCCTAAGAGTCTCCTCCTGAATGCCTCTTTGTTGCTCAGATGTGGCCCTCTCTCTCTGGCTAAGCCAACTTGAAAGGTGAAATCACTGCCCTCCCCCCTACATGGGATCAGACACCCAGGGAAGTGAATCTCCCTGGCAACGTGGAATATGACTCCCGGGGAGGAATGTAGACCCGGCATCGTGGGACGGAGAACATCTTCTTGACCAAAAGGGGGATGTGAAAGGAAATGAAATAAGCTTCAGTGGCAGAGAGATTCCAAAACGAGCCGAGAGATCACTCTGGTGGGCACTCTTACGCACACTTTAGACAACCCTTTTTAGGTTCTAAAGAATTGGGGTAGCTGGTGGTGGATACCTGAAACTATCAAACTACAACCCAGAACCCATGAATCTCGAAGACAGTTGTATAAAAATGTAGCTTATGAGGGGTGACAATGGGATTGGGAAAGCCATAAGGACCACACTCCACTTTGTCTAGTTTATGGATGGATGTGTAGAAAAATAGGGGAAGGAAACAAACAGACAAAGGTACCCAGTGTTCTTTTTTACTTCAATTGCTCTTTTTCACTCTAATTATTATTCTTGTTATTTGTGTGTGTGTGCTAATGAAGGTGTCAGGGATTGATTTAGGTGATGAATGTACAACTATGTAATGGTACTGTAAACAATCGAAAGTACAATTTGTTTTGTATGACTGCGTGGTATGTGAATATATCTCAATAAAATGATGATAAAAAAAATAAAATAAAATAAAACAACTGTCAGGCCATCAACATGGCAATGTAAACAACTACTGGAAGGCTCTCCCCAGAGATTCAGCTAATAAAAACACTTGTTCAGAACTCTGGAGGAAGGTATGGACTGGAGAAGGATCCCACAAATACTGAATTGAAGAAAGAGAAAAATATCAGGTAGGAAACTTCCATTCTGTATGGGCCAGTTCTCCCCCCACCCCCACTCAGTCCCACACAGCTCATTCCCAGAGGCAGCAGCCAGGATCCCTCCCACCTCCCACCAGAGATATAGACTATAAAATCTCTCACAGCAATGAGACAGATCCCCACCTAAATCCAGACACAGAGACCCAAGCCCACAGGGCCCCACAGCAGGACATAAGCTGCAGGGGAGGGTGGAATACAAAAGGGCAGTGAGGAACAGCTTCCAAAATGGAGGATCAGGGTGAGAGCTACAAAATCTTCCCTAAAAGCAGCAAATAACCATGTAGAAACTCCCCAAATAAACTGTTTTGGGACCCAGAGGACAGAGGAAGACATCTCAAGGCCCAGGTCCAGTGAGAGAGGAATTGTCTGAGAAAACATGGTCAGAGCTGTGTTTCCAGCCCTGGATCCTGGTGCCCATACCACACCCTTGAGGAAAACAGTAGCTGGAAGCCCGACCCTTGCTTGGGGGCAGCTGCAGACTGGGGCAGCTGGGGGAGTCCACAGCTGCAAGTACAGTGGGGGATGCTGCCCCACATTGAACCAGATCTCAGCCAGTGAAATGAGAGCACAGAAACCCCACAGTTTCATCCTCACCCATCAGACACTGCAAGGGCTCCAGGAAGAAAATGGCTTCTGAGGACAATTAAGTCACTGCACAGTGTCATCTGCTGGGCAGGCTGGAAAGTGCAGGGGAATTGCGTGGCTTTCCAGAACCTCTACAGACCTATCCCAGGCTCATTAGCACTGACATAAACCTCCTTCATGGGTACCTAGCCCTGTTTTGGCTGAGAAATATGGACAACGCAACTGTCAAAGCAGTGCCCTAATATTAACTCAGGAAACAACTAAACCCTAGACAAGATAGAGAAATCAACCTTCAGAAGAGACCCATCCAGTTAATCAGATGACCAGATATCAGCAAAAAAACACAAGGCATACTAAAACTCAAGAAGAAATGGGTCAGTTGAAGGAACAAATCAAAAAGTCACAGGAGATACAGAATCTGGAATAATAAATCAAAGATGTGCAAATAATCTCCTGAATCAATTCAAAGAAATGAAGGAAAATATTTGTGATGGTTAGGTTCATGATCAACTTGGCCAGGTGATGGTACCCAGGTGTCTGGTCAAGCAAGCACTGGCCTGTTACTGCAAGAACATTTGTGGCTGGTTAATAAACCAGAAGGCTGGTTTATTAAACCATCAGTCATTTGGCTGCAGCTGTGACTGATTACATTATGAAGCGGGTGTCTTCCACAAAGAGAGAATGCAATCAGCTGGATTTAATCCAATCAGTTGAAGACTTTTAAGGGAGACAGAGGACCGTCACTTCTTTTTTTTTTTTCTTTTTTTTATAAAACGGGGGTTTATTTTGCTACACAGTTACAGTCTTAAGGCCACAAAGCATCCAAGGTAACACACCAGCAATCGGGTACCTTCACCGGAGGACGGCCAATGGTGTCCGGAAAACCTCTGCTAGCTAGGAAGGCAGCCGGCATCTGCTCCAAAGCTCCGGCCTCAAAACGGCTTTCTCCCAGGACGTTCCTCTCTAGCAAGCTTGCTCCTCTTCAAAACATCACTCCCAGCTGCACTCACTCAGGACCTTCACTTCTTTGGCTAGCCAGTGAATCATTTCCTGAGGAGCTCATTGGAATTGCCAGTTCGCTGCCTGAGGAGTTCATCAAATATCTTCATTGGAGTTGCCAGTTTGCTGCCTGCCCTATGGAATTTGGATTCATGCATACCCACAGTTATGTGAGACACTTTTATAAAATCTTATATTTATAGATATCTGTTGTTGACTCTGTTTCCCTAGAGAACCTTAATACAATTTGATACCAGGACTGGTTCTTGAGAAACAGAATCTCAAAATGGGCTTTTACAATTGGTTTTCTACTCTGATTAGATTCAAAGGCATAATGACTCCATTTCAAATAACCAAGATGGCCCTGACAGTCCATGGCATCAGTTGGCAATGGAGATATGCAAAACATCACCATTTCATTCCCCTAATCATACTCTTGTATGAAGCAAGGCTCTGGGTGACAGTGTTTTTGAAACCTTAACAAAGTTTCACAGAGTTAAGAGGTATGATGTTGGCTGGTTTCTCTTAGATACACCAGATAAAGTTATAAAAGAAAGAGATGAGCTAAAGGTTTCAAATTTGAAACTTAAGCACAGTATTACAGATGTAAAGGTTTCTATGTGTGCCCTGAAAGAAAATTTTATTTCCTGTGACTGCAGACTTGGGATTTCTGAAAACCAGAACCTGAGTCTCATTGTATGAGTAGCAGATTTACAACATAAACTAAAATCTCAACCTCTCAGCATGTCTGCTGTTAAAATAAAGGAATTATTTGGAAAAGAATGGGATCCTGAAACTTGGAGTGGGGACATATGGATGGATAATAATGGCAGTGAGGATATTGGAATCCTGGATTCTGCTTAGTCTTTTTTAGATATACCTGTAGTGGTCTGTCCTGAGAAAACAGCTCCCCCCCCACAACCCCAGCTCCAGTCTGCCCTGAGGAAACAGCTTCCCAACCTCCAGTCTGCCCAAAGGGGCTACTATCCAACCTTCACCTAAAGAATTTAACACTTCAATGCCTGCTAAACATGTAACCACCTCCCCTGAGGAAGCAGCCCTCACTCCTCTGTCTGGAGAGATTTATCGTGTTTCAGGAGATGAAACTGCAACAGAATTTCCTGAGGTAAATGGCTTGAGGGATACTTCTAATTCTTTTAATGACCCACTCCCACCACCAGTCTTTGCTTCAAGACCTATGACTAAACTAAGGTCCCAACAGACCCATAAGGGTGAAGTACAAAGTGTGAACCATGAGGAAGTATGCTATACTCCAAAAGAACTGTATGAGTTTTCCAACTTAGACGGAAATCAGGGAATATGTGTGGGGATGGGTATTAAGGGTGTGGGATAATGGGGAAGGAATATAAAGTTGGATCAGGCTGAATTACTGATATGGGGCCACTAAGTAGAGATTCTGCATTCAATGTTATAGCCTGAGGGGTTAGAAAGGGCATTAACTGTTTGGGTGGTTGGCTGAAACATGGACCAAAAGGTGGCTGACATTACCTGAGGTCAAAATGTGAAAACTGCCCTGGTATAATGTAGACGAGGGGATTCAAAGGCTTAGAGAGATTGGAATGTTAGGGTGGATTTATCATGGAAGACCTGCTCACACACCCCTGGAATGTCCAAAGGACACACCTTTTACCAGGACTATGAGGAATAAATTTGTGAGACTAGTTCCACCATCCCTGAAGAGCTCTGTAGTCACCTTTCTCTGGTAGGTCAGATATTACTGTGGGAACTGCTGTCACTGAGCTGGAATCCTTAAAGACAATGGGGATAATCAGATCCCAAGTTGGCAGAAGCCACGTGGCAGCAGTTAATCAAAGACAAGGTGAGTGTGGCTACCATAATGGAAAACAGGCTCAAGGCAGCAGTCAAAATAATCTGACTTGCAGAGACTTGTGGTATTGGCTAGTAGATCATGGAGTACCTGGCAGTAAAATAGATGGACAGTCTACTAAATTCTTGTTTGAGCTGTACAAGCAGAAGAATTCTAGGTCAAGTGAACAAAAGTCTTCCTTGAATAGAAAAACAGAGAGTTACAGCCCCTTAATCAATTCTCAGACTTGAGACACTGTATAGATCCAGAGCCCCTTGAATGAGGGAAGGCTGGGTACCCATGGAGAACCACCTGGTTACACTGCCAAAAATTTATACTGTTAATCTTCCTCCCAGACTTCCTGAGGGGGACCTATGGCCTTTTACCAGGGTAACTGTGCATTGGAGAAAAGGAAATGATTAGAAATTTGGGGTATTATTAGACACTGGTTCAGAAGTGACATTAAGTCCAGGAAACCCAAACATCACTCTGGTCAACCGGTCAGAGTTGGGGCTCATGGAGGTCAGGTGATTGATGGAGTTTTAGCTCAGGTCCATCTCACAGTGCAACCAGTGGGTCCCTGGACCCATTCTGTGGTTATTTCCCCAGTGCTGGAATGCATAATTGGAATAGACATACTCAGCAACTGGCAGAATCCTCACATTAGCTCCCTGACTCATGGAGTGAGGGCTATTATGCTGGGAAAGGCCAAGAGTAAGCCACTAGAACTGCCCCTGCCTAGCAAAATAGTAAACCAGAAGCAATACCGGATTCCTGGAGGGATTGCAGAGATTAATGCCACTCCCAAGGACTTGAAGGATGTAGGGGTAGTGATTCACATCACATCCCCATTCAACTCCTCCTGTTTGGACAGTGCAGAAAACAGATGGGTCACCAGGTGGTGACTCTAATAGCAGCTGCTGTTCCAGATGTGGTATCATTGCTTGAGTAAATCAATACACCCCCTGGTACCTGGTATGCAGCTATTGATCTGGCAAATGCTTTTTTCTCAATAGCTATTAGTAAGGACCACCAGAAACAGTTTGCATTCAGCTGGCAAGGCCAACAGATACATTCACTGTGCTACTTCAGGGGTATATCAACTCTCCAGCCCTATGTCATAACATTGTCCATAGAGACCTTGATCATTTCTCCCTCCCACAAGACATCACATTGATCCCTTATATTGATGAATTCATGTTGGCTGGACCCAGTGAGCAAGGATTAGCAACTACTATAGATTTGTTGGTAAGGTATTTGAGTGGCAGAGGATGGGAGATAAATCCAACAAAAATACAGGGGACTTCCACCTCAGTAAAATTTCTAGGTGTCCAATGGTGTGAAATGTTTTGAGATATCCCTTCTAAGGTGAAGGATAAGCTGTTGAATCTGGCCCCTCCTACAACCAAAAAAGAGGCACAATGCTTAGTTGGCCTCTTTGGATTCTGGAGACAACATTCCTCATTTGGGTGTGCTACTCTGGCCCATTTACTGAGTGACCAGAAAATCTTCTAGTTTTGAGTGGGGACCAGAACAAGATGAGGCTCTGTGACAGGTCCAGGCTGCTGTGCAAGCTTCTCTGCCACTTGGACCATAAAATACAGCTGACCCGATGGTGCTGGAAGTGTCAGTGGCAAATAGAGATGCTGTTTGGAGCCTTTGGCAGTCTCCTTTAGGAGAATCACAATGCAAGTTATTGGGCCTTAGTTGAGACAGAATGCTTAACCATGGGCTATCAAGTTACCATGAGACATGAGTTAGCTATCATGATCTGGGTGTTGTCCAACCCACCAAGCCATAAAGGTGGGTATGCACAGCAGCACTCCATCATAAAATGGAAATGGTATATATGAGATAGGGCTTGAGGGGGTCCTGAAGGCACAAGTAAGTTACATGAGGAAGTGGACCAAATGCCCATGGCCCCACTTCTGCCACATTACCTTCTCTTTCCCAGCCCACATCTATGGCATCTTGGAGAGTTCCTTACAATCAGTTAACTGAGAAAGAGAAACCTTGGACCTAGTTTACAGATGGTTTTGCACAATATGCAGGCACCACCCAAAAGTGGACAGCTGCAGCACTGCAGACTCTTTCTGGGATGTCCCTGGAAGGACAGTGGTGAGGGGAAATCCTCCCATTGGGCAGAACTTTGAGCAGTGCACCTAATTGTTCACTTTGCTTGGAAGGATAACTGGCCAGATATGCATTTGTATATTGACTCAGGGGTTATTGCTAATTGTTTGGCTGGATGGTCAGGGACTTGGAAGGAATATGATTGGAAGACTGGTGACAAAGAAGTCTGGGGAATAGGTACATGGATAGACCTTTCTGAGTGGGCAAGAGACATGAAGGTATTTGTGTCCCATGTGAATGTTCACCCAGAAGGTGACTTCATCAGGAGAAGATTTTAATAATCAAGTGGATAAAATGACCCATTTGGTGGATGCCAATCAGCCTCTTTCCCCAACCACTCCTGTCATTGCCCAATGGGCTCATGAACAAAGTGGTCATGGTGGTA
The DNA here is from genome assembly GCF_015220235.1 of Choloepus didactylus. Taxonomy (NCBI): domain Eukaryota; kingdom Metazoa; phylum Chordata; class Mammalia; order Pilosa; family Megalonychidae; genus Choloepus; species Choloepus didactylus. Next base: position 65,669,581 of record NC_051313.1, on the reverse strand, counting down.
GGAATGAAGGTTATGTATGGGCTCAGCAACATGGACTTCCACTCACCAAGGCCAACCTGGCCACAGCCACTGCTGAATGTCCAGTCTGCCAGCAGCAGAGACCCACACTCGGTCTCTGATATGGCATGATTCCCTGAAGTGATCAGCCTGCTACCTGGTGGCCAGTTGATTACATTGAACCACTGCCATCATGGAAGGGGCAGCAATTTTTTCTTACAGAATAGAAACATACTCGGATATGGGTTTGCCTTCCCTGCACGCAATGCTTCTGCCAAATCTACCATCCATGGGCTTACAAAATGCCTTATCCACCCATCATGTTATTCCACAGAGCATTGCTTCTGACCAAGGAACCCACTTCACAGCAAATGAAGTGAGGGAATGGGCACATGTTCTTGGAATTCTCTGTTCTTACCATGTTCCCCATCATGCAGAGGCAGCTGGGTTAACAGAATGGTGAATGGCCTGTTGAAGACTCAACTATGGTGCCAACTATATGAAAATACCTTGCAGGGCTAGGGCAGTGTTCTCTAGAGGGCTCAGTATGCTCTGAATCAGCATTCACTCTGTGGTGCTGTCTCTCCCATAGCCAGGATTCACAGGTCCAGGAATCAAGGGGTAGAAACAGGAGTGGCACCACTCACTATCACTCCTAGTGATCCACTAGGAAAATTTTTGCTCCCTGTCCCTGAAAGCTTAAGCTGTGCTGGCCTACAAGTCTTAGTTCCAAAAGGAGGAGTGCTTCCACCAGGAAACACAACAATAATCCCATTGAACTGGAAGTTAAGACTGCCACCTGACCACTTTGGACTTCTTATGCCTGTGAATCAACAGGCAAGGAGGGGATTACTATACTGGCTTGGGTGACTGATCCTGACTATAAAGGGGGAGTAGCACTGCAACTACACATTGGAGGTAAAGAAGAGCTTTCCTGGCATACAAGAGATCCCCTAGGGTATCTCTTAGTCCTAACCATGCCCTGTGATTAAAGTCAATGGAAAACTGCAACAACCCAATCCAGGCAGGACTACCAATGGCCAAAAAACTTCAGGAATGAAGGCTTGGGTCACCCTACCAGGCAAAGAACCACAGCCAGCTGAAGTGCTTGCTGAGGGTAAAGGGAACATGGAATGGGTTGTGGAAAAAGGTAGTGATAAATATGAACTATGACCACATGACCAGTTACAGAAATGAGGACTATTATGGCATGAATATTTCCTCCTTGTTTTGTTATGAGCATGTTTGTATTTGTCTGCAAAGCAAATATCTCTATCTTATCCCCTTATCATATGACATAAGCTTTATTGTTCATTTTGCAATATTTAAGTTAAAGGAAATCAATTTTAAGAGTTAATGTCACCCAAGGACTTGCACCCTATTCTGGAGAGATTTAGTGCATTTCCGGTTGTATGCCGGGCAGTAGAGTATTGTTGGGTGAAATATATGTCTGTTATTGTTCTCTAATTAGAGATAAAGTATGGTTTAAGGTGATGTGTATAACTGCCAAGTTGACAAGGGGTGGACTGTGATGGTTAGGTTCATGTGTCAACTTGGCCAGGTGATGGTACCCAGATGTCTGGTCAAGCAAGCACTGGCCTAACTGTTACTGCAAGGACATTTGTGACTGGTTAATAAACCAGAAGGCTGTTCTATTAAATCATCCATCAATTGCCTGCAGCTGTGATTGATTGTATCAATGAAGGGAATGTCTTCCACAATGAGAGAATGTAATCAGCTGGATTTAATCCAATCAGTTGAAGACTTTTAAGCAAGACAGATAGAGGACCTTCACTTCTTCTTCAGCTAACCAGCAAAGCATTTCCTGAGGAGTTCATCAAAGTTGCCATTTCATTTCCTGAGGAGTTCATCAAACATGTTCATCAAAGTTGCCTGTTTGCTGCCTGAGGAGTTCATTGAATATCTTCATTGGAGTTGCTAGTTTGCTGCCTGCTCTACAGAATTTGGACTCATGCATACCCACAGTTACATGAGACACTTTCTTAAAATCTTATTCTTGTAGATACCTCTTGTTGATTCTGTTTCCCTAGAGAACCCTAACTAATACAACTATAAAGAGATAAAGGATATTAAGAAGACACTAGAAGAGGATAAAGAAGAATTGAAAGAAAACATAAAAAATAACATATGTTATGGAAATAGTCACTCTAGATGAAATATAAAATATACTGGAGACAAACAATAGCAGATTTGGATAGGCAGAAGAAAGAATCAGTGAGCTAGAAGACACATCAACCGAATTTGAACAGACAAAAGAATGAATGGAGGAAAACATGGACAAACTTGAACAGGGTCTCAGGGAAATAACTGATAACACAAAGCACAAAAATATATTCATCATGGGTGTCCCAGAAGGAGAAGAGAAGGGAAAAGGGCCAGGAAAAATATTCAAAGTAATAATGACTGAAAATTTCACAACTCTTATAAAAGGCATAAATATGGAAACCCAAGGAGACCAACATACTCCAAAAAGAATAAATCTGAATAGATCCACTCCAAGATACATAGTAATCAGACTGTCAAATGCCAAAGAAAGGAGAAAATGCTGAAAGCAGCAAGAGAAAAGCAATTCACCACAAACAAGGGAAGCCACATAAAACTAAGTGCTGATTTCTTCTCAGGCACCACAGAGGTGAGAAGGCAGTGGTATGATATATTTAAGAGACTGAAAGAGAAAAATTGCCAGTCAAGAATTCTCTATCCAGCAACACTATCCTTCATAATGAGGGAGAGTTTAAAATATTCACAGATAAACAGAAGCTGAGAGAGTTCATTAATAAGACACCATCCCTATAAGAACTACTAAAGGGAATCCTGCCAGATGAAAAGAATAAACAGGAGAGAGAGGTCTGGAGGAGGGCAGAGAATTGAAGAATATTAGTAAGGGTAACTTAAAGGATTAAAAGTCAGAGGGGAAAAATAGATCTGACAAATAAAAACCATAAGATAAGATGGTTGAATCAAGAACTGCCTTTACAGTAATGTGCTGGTTTGGAGCTGTTCTTCAATCCATTCTTTTGGGTACATATCTATTGTGGGTGGGACCTGTTGATTAGGTGTTTTCAATTGAGAAGCGACAAAGCCCATTCAAAGTGGGTCTTAATTCTTTCCTGGTGTCCTTTATGAGAGGATAAAAGGCAGAGACATTTTGAAAGGGCAGAGATAAAAACACCCCAGAGAAGCTAAGATAGGACCCACAGACACTCAGAGAGAAAGTTACTGGAATCAGAAGCTGAAAGCAATAAAACCTGGGAGAGAAGGATCAGCAGATGCCAGCCACATGCCTTCCCATATGACAGAGGAACTCTAGATGCCAGTAGTCTTTCTTCAGAGAAGGTATCCTTCTGCTGATGCCTTAATTTGGACATTTTTCACAGACTTAGATTGTAACTTGTAACCTAATCAATCCCCATTGTTAAAAGCCAGTTCATTTCCAGTATATTGCATTTCAGCAGCTTTAGAAAACTGAAACAACTAAAAATTGTAATAGATTAAAGTCTCCAATCAAAAGACACAGATTTGCAGAATGGGTTAGAAAATATGATCCTGCTATATGCTGTTTACAAGAGACTCATCTTAGACCCAAATATGCAAATAGGTTAAAAGTGAAAGGTTGGAAAAAGATATTTCACTCAAGTGGTAACCAAAAGAAAGCTTGGGTAGCTATACTAATATCAGAAAAAATAGACTTTAAATGCAAAAAAATGTTATAAGAGATAAAGAATGACACTGTATGGTAATAAAAAGGGCAATTCAACAAGAAGAAATAACAATCAAGAATATCTATGTTCCTAATCAAGGTGCCCCAAAGTACATGTGGTAAACACTGGCAAAACTGAAGGAAGGAACAGACAACTCTACCATAATAGTGGGACACTTCAACATGCCATTCTCTTCAATGGACAGAACAACCAAACTGAGGATCAATTAAAAAAGTGAACCTAAATAATATGATAAATGAACTAGACCTAACAGACATATATGGAACACTGCATTCCTAGACAGCAGGATACACATTCTTTTCAAGGGCTCATGGAAAATTCTCAAGGATGGACCAAATGCTAGGGCACAAAACAGGTCTTAACAAATTTTAAAAGATTGAAATTATGCAAAGTATTTTCTCTGATCATAACGGAATGAAGCTGGAAATCAATAATCACTGAAGAACTGGAACTTTCACAAATATATGGAGGTTAAACAACACACTCTGAAAAAATCAGTGGGTTAAAGAAGAAATTGCAAGAGAAATCAATAAATATCCTGAGACAAATGAAAATGAGAACACAGAATATCAGAACTTATGGGAGGCAGTAAAGGCAATGCTGAGAGGGAAATTTATAGCCCTACATGCCTACATTAAAAAGGAAGAAAGAGTTAAAGTCAATAACCTAACTGAACACTGGAGAAACTGGATAAAGAACTGCAAACTAATAACAAAGCAAACAGAAGGAAAGAAATAACAAAGATTAGAGCAGAAATTAATGAAATGGATAATAAAAAATGATAGAATCAATAAAACCAAAAGTTTGTTCTTTGAAAAGATCAATAATATCAATAAACTCTTAGCTAGACTGACAAAGACAAAAAAAAAGAGAGAAGCTGAAAATAAACTCAGAAATGAGAGGATGGGGCATTACCACAGATACTGAAGAAATAAAAAATCATAAGCAGTTACTATGAACAACTGTATGCCAACAAGCTAGACAACTTAGATGAAATGCACAACTTCCTACAAACATATGAACAACCCATACTGACCTGAGAAGAAATAGAAGACCTCAACAAACCAATCACAAGTAAAGAGATAAAATCAAGCATCAAAAACCTACCCACAAACCAAATCCCAGGACCAGATGGCTTCACAGGCATATTTTACCAAGCATTCAAGAAGAATTAGCCCCATTCTTTTTTATTTTTCATGGTATGTCTCTCCATTTAGTTAGGTTTTCTTCGATTTGATTTAGGTCTTTTTATATTACAAGTCAATTTGTACAAATTTTACAAAACAATTACAATGCTTTATAAATTTTGCTTTTTGTATCATTTTCATCTATTGTCAAATTTTCCTCAATATTTATATTTAATTAGAACATTTTTCTGAATTCTATTTGTATATATTTCATTTTGGGGGGTTCCTGTTCTAATTCACAATTTTTATTTTTTATTTCAATTTCTAATTGTTAATTGGTAGTATATAGAAGTCCAATTTATTTTTAAAGCAATTTTATTGAGATATAATCACATAACATACAATCATTCAAAGTGTACAATCAGTTGTTCACAGTATCATCACAGACTTGTGCTTCCATCACCACAAACTTTGAACATATTTATTACTCCAAAAAAGGTTAAAATAAAAAAGAATATCCAAAACATCCCATTCCCTTCCACCCCCCCTTGTTCATTTACTTTTTTAATACAGTTTAATTGAGATATATTCACATACCCTACAGTCATCCACAGTGTACAATCAATTATTCACAGCACCATCATACAGTTGTGCATTGATCACCAGAATCAATTTTTGAACCTTTTCCTGACTCCAAAATAAAACTAAAAGCAAAAAAGAACACGTAAATCTTTCCATCCCCTCCATCCCACTCTATTCTTCACCTAATTTTTGTCCCCCTTTTTCCACTCATCTGTCCATATACTGGATAAAAGGAGTGTAAGCCACAAGTTTTCACAGTCACACAGGCATACTATGCAATCTGTATAAGAATTAAGCAATCTATATAAGAATTAACACCATTCTTGCTCAAACTCTTCCAAAAAATTGAAGAAGAGGGAACACTACCTAACTCACCAACATTACCCTAATACCCAAACTGGATAAAGATACTACAAGAAAATAAAAAGAATAGATATTATCTTTTTGTATATATGTTAGATTTCACAATTTGGAAATAACTGAAACCATGAAACTGTAACCCATAATATTCTTTGAAATTTGCTCTCTAACTATTTGTTAAATTGCAGTTGGAAAGATATTATTTTATATATATGCATATATATACATATGTTATATTCTACAACTAAAAGAGAAAACATATAAGACCAGTCTCTCTAATGAATATAGATGCAAAAATCCTCAAAAAAATATTTGCAAATAGAATCCAACAGCATATACCATCACCAAGTGGGTTTTATTACAGGTATGCAAGGGTGATTGAATACAAGAAAGTCAATTAATATAATAAACCACATTAACAAATTAAAAGGGAAAAGCCACATGATCATTTGGATTGATGCAGGAAAGGCATTTGACAAAATTCAGCATCCTTTCATGATAAAAACACATCAAAAGGTAGGAACCAAAGGAAACTTCCTTAACTTGATAAAGGACATATATGAAAAACCCACAGCTAATATCATTCTCAGTGATAAGCAACTGAACGTTTTTCCTCCAAGATCAGGAACAAGACAGAGATGTTCACTGTCACCACACTATTCAAAATTTTGCCAGAAGTTCTAGCTAGAAGTTCTAGCTAGAGAAATCAGGCTAGAAAAAGAATTAAAAGGTATCCAAAGTGGAAAGTAAGAAGTAAAACTATTGCTATTTTCAGATTGCATAATCCTATATTTAGAAAATCCAGAAAAAAAAATGACAGCAAAGCTACATGAGCTAATAAACAAGTTCAGCAAAGTGGTGGGATACAAGATCAATGTATAAAAATCAATGGTATTTCTATACACTAGTAACAAGCTATCAGAGGAGATGATTGAGAAAAAAAATCCATTTACAGTAGAATCTAAAAGAATCAAATATCTAGGAATAAATCTAACCAAGAAGTAAAGGACATTTACAAAGAAAACTACAAAACATTGCAAAAGAAATCAAAGAAGACATGAATAAACGGAAAGATATTCCATGCTCATGGATTGGAAGGCTAAATGTCATTAAAATATCACTTCAACCTAAATTCATCTACAGATTCAATGCAATACCAATCAAAATTCCAACAAACTACTTTGCAGAAATGGAAGAGCTAATTATCCATTTTATTTGGAAGGGTAAGGGGCCTCAAATAGCCAAAAACCCCTTGAAAAAGAAGAATGAAGTGAGAAGTATCACACTTTCTGACTTTAAAGCATATTATAAAGCCACAGTAGTCAAAACAGCATGGTACTGGCATAAAAATAGAAATATTGATCAATGTAATTGAATTGAGAGCTCAGAAATAGACACTCACATCTATGTTCAATTGATTTTTGATAAGGTTCCCAAGCCCAGTCAACTGGGACAGAACAGTCTCTTCAATAAATGGTGTTGTGAGAACTGGATATCCACAACCAAAAGAATGAAATAGGACCCCTATCTCATACCCTATTCAAAAATTAACTCAAAATGGATCAAATACCTAAATATAAGAAATGCACTATAAAACCCCTAGAAGAAAATGTAGGGAAATATCTTCAGGATCTAGCAATAAGCAGTAGTTTCTTAGACTTTACAACCAAAGCACAAGCAATGAAAAGAAAAAGTAGATAAATAGGAACTCTCAAAATTGAACACTTCAGTGCTTCAAAGGACTTTGTCAAAAGCATGAAAAGGCAACTGACTCAATGAGAGAAAATGTTTGGAAACCACATATCCGATAAGTGTTTGAAATCCGTATATATAAAGGAATCCTACAACTCAACAATAAAAAGACAAACAGCCCAATTGAAAAATGGGCAAAAGACATAAATAGACATTTCTCCAAAGAGGAAACACAAATGGTTAAGAGGCAATGCAAAGATGCTCAACTTCACTAGCAAATAAGGGTAGCACAAATCAAAACCACAGTGAGCTATCATCTCTGACACCTAATAGAATGGCCACTATTAAACGAACAGGCAACTACAAGTGTTGGTGAGGTTGTGGAGAAATTGGAACATTTATTCACTGTTAGTGGGAATGTAAAATGGTACAGCCACTGTGGAGGACAGTTTGGTGGTTCCTCAGGAAGCATTACCTTATGACCCAGCAATCCCTCTACTCAGGGTATACCCGGAAGATCTGAGAGCAGGGACACCAACAGACATTTTCACACCAATGTTCATAGTGGTATTATTCACAATTGCCAAATGATGGAAACAGCCCAAATGTCCAACAGATGAATGGATAAACAAAATGTGGGAGATACATATATATATATATATACACACACACACACACATATATATATATATAAATGGAATATTATTCAGCAGTAAAAAGGTATGAAGTCCTGAAGCATATGACAACATAGATGAAACTTGAGGACATTATGTTAAATGAAATAAGTCAGACACAAAAGAACAAATATTTTCTGATATCAATGATATGAACTAATTATAATATGTAAACTCATAGACATAAAATATAGAATACAGGTTACCAGGATATAGAAAGAAGCTAAAGAATGGGGAGTGGTTGCTTAATATGTGCAGAATGTTTAACTAGGTCAAACTTAAATATTTGGAAATGGACAGAGGTAATGGTAACACATTATTGTGAGAATAATTAACTGTGCTGAATGATGTGTGAGTGTGGTGGAAAGGGGAAGTTTAGAGTCATGTATGTCACTAGAAGGAAAGTTGGAAGTTAAAACATGGGAATGTATAACACAGTTAATCTTGTGATGGACAATGTCCATCATTAACTGTACAAATATTAAAAACTTCTCTTATGAATTAGAGCAGATGAATGACACTATTATAAGGACTTAATATTAGAGGGGTATATGGGAAAAAATGTACCTATTGCAAACTATGGGCTATAGTTAACAATAATATTTTAATAGTCTATCCTCAAAAGTAACAAATGTACCACACCAACACTAAGGTACAATAATATGGTGGAATAAGGAGTCTGGGAGGATTAGGGTTTTCTTTCTTATTTTTTTCTTTTCTGGAAAATGTTCTAAATTTGATCAGGGGCTGTATGTACAACCCTATTCAAAAATGCACAACCACATGATGATACTGTGAACCAGTGATTGTATACTTTGGATGGTTTCTATGCTTTGTGAATATATCTTAATAAAACTGCATTAAAAATTCAAAAAAAAACAACTATGTTGTCAAGAAAGTGAAAAGACAACCTACAGAATGGGAAAAAATATTTTGAAACCATGTATCTGATAAGGGTTTAATATCCAGAATATAGAAAGAACTCCTAAAACTCAACAACTAAAAGACAAACAACCTAATTTAAAAATGAGCAAGGAACTTAAATAGACATTTCTCCAAAGAAGATATACTAATAGCCTAAAAAGCAGATTTAAAGATGCTCAACATCATTAACCATTAGGGAAATGCAAATCAAACCACAGTGAGATTCCATTTCATACCCACTAGAATGGCTATAATTTCAAATGAGTTTTGGAACGAATGCAGGGAAACAGGAACACTCATTCATTGCTCTTGGGAAGGTAAAATGGTACAGCCACTGTGGTAAACAGTTTGGCAGTTGCTCAGAAAATTTAGTATAGAATTACCACATGATCCAACAATCCCACATCTAAGTATATTAAGTATATCTAAGCATCAGGAAGCGTTGCCTTATGCTTGAGCAAATATTTGCAAACTGATGTTCAGAGCAGCATTATTCACAATTGTCCAAAGGGGAAAGCAACCCAAAAGTCCATCAAGAGATGAATGAGAAAACAAGATGTGGTATATACATGCAATGGAGTACTAGCCAGCCATGAAAAGAAATGAAGTTCTGATACATGTGAAAACATGGAGGAATCCTGAAGACATGCTGTTGAGTAAAATAAGTCAGACACAAAAGTATGCATTGTATGATCTCACTGTTATGAAATAATTAGAATATTGCAAATGCATAGTCAGAAATTAGAATACAGGTTACCAAGGGCAGGGGTGAGGGTGGAGAATGGGAAGTTAATGCTTAATTTGTACAGAGTTTCTGTTTGGCATGATGGAAGAGTTTTGATATTGAATGGTGGTAATGGTAGCACAACATTGTGAAAGTATTTCACCCCACTGAATTGTACACTTGAAAGTGGTTTAAGTGATTAATTTTAGGTCATATATATGTTATCAGAATAAAAAAAGAAACAAAGCTCATAGGACTATACAACACAAAGAATGAAGCATAATGTAAACTATGGACTATAGCCAATAATATAATTACAGTGGTATTGTTTCATCAATTTTAACAAAGCTACCACCCTAATGCAAATTGTTAGTCATAAGGAAACCTATGTAGGGGGAGTGGTATATGGGAATTCTGTACTTTTCTGCATGTAAATCTACAACTCCTCCAATGAACATACTCATGCACACACACAACTAAGAGAGATGTGGAAAACATGACAGAATTGGGAGACACATATGTCTAGATTCCAAATGGTCAGGAAGCAGAGTAATGCACTTTCTAGTCTTGTCTTCTCCAATTACTCAGCAAACATCTGTGAAGCATCTACCCTGTGCTAGGCAATGGTGCCACAAAAGTAAAGGGGACATAGTTTATGCCCACAAAATGCTCACAGTCAATTGGTAAAGAAAAATAAGTATTTGGGCTCTTCATCCCCATGAGATGAGGACTGAGTCAGCATATTTTGAGACCTTTACCACAGTTCCTCATTGTGTTTACTTATTCCCCCTTGCCCTTTTCATTCCTCAGTAATATGCATTGTCTCAAGAGAGAGAGTTGATGCTGCAGAAAAACAGAAGAAGGCCTTTGGGTTATAAGAGTTTGGACTTTTGTGTTTCAACGGCATAAATCCTAAAAGAATCAGGGCCTAAATTTTATGTCATAAACAATAGATTTGGAACAGTAGATGTGGAAACTGGCTACCCCCTCACCCGTCTGATCTAGTGCTTGGTCAGTTCATGGGAAAAGCCTCTATGTCCTGCCATGAACCACAGCTCAGAGGCACATGGTAGAACCTCCAGATGAAGATTTAGGAATCTAAGAATATAGAGGACTAAAAATAGGAGAATTAAGTGAACATATGTTGAGATACTCTATGATCTTCCCCCACTCTGACAGATGAACTTGTGGTTTCCAAGAAAGAGTTTAAAAGATTCTTCTCTGGTGAATCTGATCAGTCCAAGAAAAAAACCCAAAGACACCATCCCAGATTCCTTGATGCAATAGCCCAGTCAGGCTTCCCTACAGTAAAGCCCACTATCAACATGCCCAATCTGCATGCACAGAGTTTCCAATCAGCTATGTAGAGCCCTTCCCTGAAATAACAGGGGACAGCTAAAGAGGACCAGACATCTGAGGAATGTGTTTTGTGTGGTGAGAGGGAGGCTGAGAGAGAGGCAGGGAGAATTATTCCATTACAACTGAGGGTAACAGAAGTATAGTATCTGTACTATTTAATAAAATTGTTAACACTTTTCCTCTTTAGAGATCCAATGAATACTATATTCTACAATAGGAGTCAGCAAACCACAGCCTACCCTTGTTTTTGTAAAAGTTTCATTGGAACACAGCAGGGCCCATTGTTTACCTATTGTCTATGTCTGCTTTCACACTGCAATGGCAAAGTTGAGTAGTTGCAAGAGAGATCATATGACCATATGGCCCACAAATACTAAAATTATCTATTGGGCCCTTTATAGGAAAAGTCTGTAGACCCCTTTCCACAATACAGACCATTCGAATGGTCTCTTCAAAAAATCATTCAATTTTTCAATTTTTGGTGTTTTGTTTTTGTTTTTGTTTTTGTTTTTGTTTTTGTTTACCAGTTACATGAACAGAGAAACTAAGATGAGTAAGACATGGATCCTGTCTTCAAGTAACTTATGATTTGGTAAGTAGAGATAACATTTTTGTAAATAGCCACATTAGGGAGTAGCTAGTGAAAAGTGCCTTGGGTGGTACAAATAATTTGCCATGGGAGTTGGGAAACAGACAGATATTCATCTAGCAAAGATACTCAGAGAATACTCCCTAAGTAAATGATATTTGAGTTTGAGCTTAAAGACTAGGTATGTTCTTAAAATCTTTACCTTTTTTATGCTCTTTGGAGTGCTTCAGATATTTGCCTCCTAGAAACTAGATTTTCAATTCAGATGTTTAAAAAATATCAATAACCTCATCCTTGCTTTAATGTTAACTATATTAAGTATTTGTGTTATAATTTTATTTAACTTTATTCCTTTTTAATTCTTATCAGAGACCTTGAAAATTTTTGTCTAAGGAGACAATTAGTGAATTCACATAATGTTCTCTACAATACTCTGACATGTGTGGGAACCATTTGTTAAGATAAGCTATATGGCAGAGAAGGAGAAATGATTAGGTCAAAGTAATTACAGCCAAGCTGTCCCTCTAATCACAAAGTACCTCTGACTGCTTGAAATGAATTAGTTTAACCAAATATACCATTTATTATTGCTGATGTTAAAGAATATTTTTAAATAGCATGTAGTTTTAAGCAGCAGAAAACTACAATTTTACTTTCAAACGTTCAACTTTTTAAATTGTGTTAGAAGTAGAGATGAGCATCTCTGAGCCCCATACACATCAGTGAGCTGAGACTCTTCACCCACATCTATCTGGAATGATGGTTTAATACTTTCCCTTAGAACCTGGCACTCATCTTTTGCAAGCTTCACAATAGAGGGGCAATCTCCCGCAGGGAAAGGATACTTGGTCAATGGAGCCCCAACTCGTATCTCAAGATTCATCTTTGAGCATTCTTGCTACCACCTGGCTGGCTGGCTTCAAGCATTGACCCCCATTAATCACCATCAGCACGGAGGGAAAAATTAACGGAACATTCAACAAGGCTTTGCCAAAGACTCTGGGATAACAAAGAAGTGAATTCAGAGTATCACATAAAGCTAAATAAATAACAGCTCTCCACTCCTCTCAGACACTATGCTATCCTCACACACTTCTAGAGAGAGGTGGCCAGACTTCCCATTTTTAATTCCTTTGCCTTTCTCCCATACCTGTTTCTCCACACTTCTAGGAGACATGGACAATCATTTCAACTGTAACTTTACCATGAGGGAGTTGCCTCACTATTGTGTCCAAGGCGGATACAAATCAATGATTTTCTAGGTTAAAATATAATTTGAAGACTTATGTTTACATATAATATATAAGTATTTGCCATTAATTCTATGATGTGTTCCTGGAAAACACATTAATAAACTAGCCCAAAAAGTGGGTTGTAATCTCAGAAACAATTTAATGATTAGGCATTCAGGGTCTGTCAAGGAGTTAGCATTAAATCAGTTCCATACACAACGAACTGTATGTAATTAAAAGATTGTGCAGATGCAAAATATTACCTGCCCCATTTCCTTTCTACATTTTATGATTGAGTCTCTCAGGCCAGTCTTTTCTCTCTTAATGTTTACTAATGGAATTTTAGCACTTTTGCTATGAAATTGTAGACCCTTCAAATTTCTAATAAAAACAAAATTTCATGGGAGATCTAAGATGGCTGCATAGAGAGGTGTGGAAGCCAGGTAGTCCCCCTGGAACAACTGAAAAAGCCAGAAACTAGTAGATAAGCCAGAATAACTGTGGGGGAACAAACGTGACTGTCCACTCATCATACACCAACCTGAATTGGGAGGAATGCCAGAGATCACAGCATAAAATCTGTAAGTAAAAACTGTAGATCCCGACCTCCAGATGGCGATTAGGAGAGGCAGGGCAAAAAAAACGCCTCCATGAAAAATACTAGATGAAAGCCAGAAAGTCACCCAGAACACCAGTTCCAGTGATGCACCAGCTGGACAAGGTCTGCTAAATCCACAGGGACCGTACACTTGGTGAAACCGGGAGTCTGCATTCTGAAACAAACGAGTAAGCCTGCTGAATATCCAGCAGCCACACTGTGGTGTGGGGAAACTGTGGGTTGGCGTTTGGTGTCGGACTAGTTCTAAAAACCCAAAAGCGGCTGTGGATATGGCAGTGAGAACTGCACAGGGAAGCACAGCAGGAAGGGCTTCTCCACAACTTGTGAGTACGCCTCAGTATCCGGCGTGGACAATAGCCTTTTGTGCACCCGTGCTAACTGTCTCAGAGTGAGGTAGGCAGAGGTTAGCCAAAAGGGGAAAAAAACCACACCCCTTATAGCTGTCTTCCCAGAAGGCTGGGAACACTCCTGCCTGGTGCCAGTGCCACAGCCCAGAGCTGCACCAAAAATACCCAGTGCGATGGGAAGTGTTTCCAGCAACGCACACACATGCTACAATATCTGTCATGGACAATAGCCTTCCGTGCACCCGCAGCTAATTGTCCCAGAGCTAGGAAGGCAGAGCACTGTGAAAAGGGGGAAATTAACATGCCCCATAGAGCCATCCTTTCAGTAGGCTGGGAACGCCCCTACATGGCCCAGCAGCCCAGTTCTTCCCTTGAGGATTGGTGTTCACTTGTGATGTAGCACAGCCTTCCCTCAGCAGAGGCCCTAGAAGGGCACAGCTTGGAAGAGGGACCCACTCAGAAATCCCAGGGACCATACGCCAATACCAAGGACTTGTGGGTCAATGGCAGAGACAATCTGTGGCGAGACCGAACTGAAGGTTTAGACTCTTGGAACAGCCTTAAATCTCCAGGAACACCTGGGAGGTTTGATTGTTAAAGCTGCCCTCCCTTCCTAACTGCTCAGACACACAACCCACATTCAGGGCAGACAGCACTAACTACACACACAAAACTGGTGCACCAATTGGACCCCACAAGAATCAGACTCCACAAACCACAAAGACAAAGTTGGGGAGAACTGACTTGAGGGGAATAGGTGGCTCGCAGACACCACCTGCTGGCTAGTTAAAGTGTACACCACCAAGCTGTAGATCTGACAACTTAGAGATAAGTAGCTGAATTAGCATACATACTGTGCTGGTTTGAATCTATTATGTCCCCCAGAAAAAGCCATATTCTTTGATACAATCTTGTGGGGCAGACATATTAGTGGGGATTAAGTTGGAATGTTTGGATTAGGTTGTTTCCAAGGAGATGAGCCCCACCCAACTGTAGGTGATAACTCTGAGGAGATATTCCCATAGAGGCATGGCCCCACCCATTCAGGGTAGGCCTTGATCACTGGAGCCATATAAATGAGCTGACAAACAGAAGGAACTCAGTGCAGCTGAGAGTGACCTTTTGAAGAGGAGCTACAGCCAAAAGGGACACTTGGAAAAAGCTGAGAGAGAGAGAGTAGCTGCAGATGAGAGACATTTTGAAGATGGCTGTTGAAAGCAGACTCTTGCTCCAGAGAAGCTAAGAGAGGACAAAAGCCCCAAGAGCAACTAAGAGTGACATTTTTGAGAAACTGCAGCCTAGAGAGGAACGTCCTGGGAGAAAGCCATTTTGAAACCAGAACTTTGGAGCAGATACCAGCCATGTGCCTTCCCAGCTAAAAGAGGTTTTCCAGACACCCTTGGCCGTCCTCCAGTGAAGATACCCAATTGCTGATGTGTTACCTTGGATACTTTATGGCTTTAAGACTGCAACTGTGTAACCAAATAAACCCCATTTTATAAAAGCCAATCCATCTCTGGTGTTTTGCCTTCTGGCAGCATTAGCAAACTAGAACAGGTATATATAATCATTTACTGTTTTAAATTTTTACTTAGTCATTTGAAAATAAGTTGCAAACATCATGACTTCATCCCTAATACTTTAGAATGTACCTCCAAAGAATAAAAATATTATCTTAATGTTGGAGGTTGAATCACATCCCCCACAAGACATGTTCAAGTATTAACCCCTGGTCCTGTGGGTGTGGATTCATTTTTAAATGGGATCTACAAATAGGATTTGTAAATAAGATCCTACTAAGATAAGGCTAAATTGAATCAGGCTGAGCTTTCATCCAAAATGACAGAAGATCTTATTAGCAAGGGAAACCCAGGCAGAGACAGATGACTGAGGAGGAGGCAGAAAAGGAATGGGAGGGGACAGAGGAGACAGATGGGCATGTGATGGAGGCAGACAGAGATTGCCAGTAAGCCACCACAGAACACTACAGACTTCAGAGAAAGAATGACCTGCCAATACCTTGATTTTGGATTTCTAGCCTCAAAAACTCTGAGACAATAAATTTCTATTGTTTAAGCCAACCAACCCATCTGTGGTATTCTTTCATAGATGCCCTGACAAATTAAGACTCTTACCCAGCCACAATGCCATCATCTCATCCAAGACAATTAAGGAGGTGTGCTCATTGCTACCGGGGTGTAACTGCTTCTGAGTATTTTAGTGGAAAGAACAAAGTGTGTGTGTGTGTGTTTGTGGGTTGTTATACATATATACACACATATGTATACAATTAATTCATATTGATATCCCCAATTCAAATCCAACATCCCAGATTTATTCCTTAACTTCCTCTATTCCATATTTGTAGTCTCCTCCTCCCACAATGAAAACCCTTTTTTCCAAAAATTCTACATATTCACTAATTTGCCTGTCCTACTGCATGAACAAAATAGTTTCAGAATTACAACACTAATATCACTAACAACAACAAACCTATTAAGAAGTTTAAAAAGTGCTTTGTAATTTTTTGTCCTTGGAATATATCCCACTAAGGGTATGTGGCAAGGTACCATGTTCAAAAGTTACTTGAATGAATTCTTTTCTCTGTGTAGTTATGTCATCAACTTTATATACATCAACTTTATATACAGTAATGGCCATTTGTGTTTGTATTCACTTTTAGGGTTTGTTTGCTTTTTATTTCATCCTTTTTAATTTAAGTTTATTTTTAAATATATCAAATATTTATATGGGTATACAAAATATTCAAAAGTCAAACTACTTTAAAGTATACTCAGGGAAGCCTAGTTCCAGCCCAATCTGCTTCCCAATTCTCATCTTCCTGATTATGTAACAATTTTCATTATTTTCTGGTTTGTCATTCCCCCATTTCTTTTTTGCAAAATTAAGCTAACATGTGCATATCCATGTGTGTGTATGTGTGTAGTCATTCTTATTTCTCCTTCATTATTTTTATGGTGGAAAATTACTCCATTGAAATGGCTGTTCAATTATTAATCTCCTAAGAGTGAGTGTTAGGTTATTTTCAATATTTTATTAATACCTACCGTTTTGCGAGGAGTAATTTCATACATTTGTTGTTTTGTATTCATATCCTTGGGGGCTTACCTAATATATTTAATATTTGGCATAACAGTTTCTTAAATACTAAAGAAATTGTAATAAGTGGGATGATTCTCTCTCCAATACCCAATTTTTCCTGCTCACTAACAGAATCCTGGTTTAATTATAGGCCTCAGTATGCCAGCTGGAAGACTATATTCCCTGGCCACCGTTAAAGAGGCTGACTCAACCTGGAGAGATCCTTTTACCTTTCTCTCCTCTGCATTCTTTCTGTCTAAAACTCAAACAAGGTATCTGAACTCCAGGTGCCACTTTGGGCCATGAGGCAATCTTAAAAACCGGAATATATATATGCACAAAGGATTGCACAGCAGAAAAACAGGAGACTGAATACTGGCTCTAAATTGCCTGCCTCCAGGCTTCTTTACATGAAAGAGAAATCATCTTTTATATTGCTTGAACTGTTTATTTGGATATTTTCTTATGAACAGCCGAATTAAGTCTTAGCTAATAGAGAAACTGGTACCTGAAAGTGGGGTGCTACCAGGAACTTAAGCCAAAATGTATCATGGCTTAGTGGAGGCAATTCAGCTGGAAAGTTGGTAACCCATATAATGGGGTGGCAAAACACTTGGTCAAATTCTTGCCTCTGTACTTTGGAAGAATATCCATGTGCTGACTGAGACTCTAGTTGGGGGAAATGGTTGGAACATTCTAAATGATGATTCTATTAACTCTCATCATTTTTAGCAAAACCTATGAGGGAGAAATAAACTCAGATCAGAGCCCAAGAGTCGCACACTGAAATGAAAGGAAAACAGCTTTAGCAAAGGGAGTATTCTCCACCTGAATGAGAGACCTTCAGTTTTAAGCCTCCAAGCTACAAGAGGAATGACTGTCTCTACTTTCAACCAAAGCAGTAATAAGAGGTGTCTAAAACAGCAGGCTTAGAAGGATTTAAGATAGAAGATGAGCCTCCTGGCAATGACAAAACTGAGGGTGTGGCTTCCCACTGGGGCTCTTACTTCAAATGTCTTCTAGACTACAATCTCGAGGATGGGAAAGAGGTTTAGAGAGGGCACCAAAGCCAACAGTAAAAGATGAGACTTTTCGGACTTTAGAACTACATTATCTACAGGAGAGCCAGGGTAGTGCCATAGTTTGGGGGAGCAGATATCATGCCAACTGCAGCAACCCAAGACCATGATTACACTTCTGACCTTTTATACTGTCCCTTGCCCCTTGACTTCTATCTTCCAGAAGAAAACCAGCTGCTTACTAATACTCGTGTCCACCCTAAAGCGTTACATGAGAAGTGAGTCAGAGAGGAAATCTGTTATTGGCTTGCTTCCTCCAGAGATCCAGAGAAGGTAAAGAGATCTAGCTGCTATTAGATAGACTTAAGACAAGATCAATAAATCAGAACATTTTTCAAGCAGGACTCTGCTGACCAGAACAATATAATTCTTGAGACCTTTTGAACCAAAATACTTGAATGCTAATATTTGACTCTTTTCAAGGAAAGGGGGGAAAATCTGTAAGAAAAGACACCTATACTAAGATTAAAGCCTGCTTTGTCTTTTTCAAATAAACCCCATAGTTTTGATCATCACAAACCTAATTTTAAAAGACATTCTTTAAAGACTTCATGAAGGAGGTGAAACTTGAAGGATGGGAGAACTTAAATGCAAGTGATTTCAGGCAGAATAGATAACATGTGCAAAGGATTGGGGGTGAGACTGCTCAGCACCTGTTTATGGAAGGAACAACTGAAGTCTGGTTTGGCTGAAGCTTCAGGCGTAGCTAAAGGCATACATTTGGACAGGGTCTTGAATACAAAGCTAAGACATTTAGACTTCATCCTGTAGTTAACAAGGGTTCCTGGAAAGCAAAGGTTGAGGCTGTTGCAAAGAACTGTTTTAGAAAGAATTATATAGCAATGCCCAAAGCTAAACTGTGGAGTTAGCTAGAACTCAAAGAAGGCAACATAAGTTCAAATGAGGAGAGTGAATAAGCAAAATGGAGCAAATCTGTGGCTTAGCTAACAAGCATCTTTAGTGCTCACCAGCACAATCAGCCATGACAAGGTGAAATGGGGTCAACTCGGCTTGTTTGGAAAAATTCTTCTATCTGGACTTATATGAAATCAGACTAACGCCATTTGGGGAACTTAGGTAGCATATGATATAATATGCTTGCCAATTGAGAACATTTTAGATCTTGCCTTTTTACTCTCCCTGGTTACTTGATAGAAGGTCAGCATTGGACTACATCAGGAGCATTAAGAATCATATTTGCGATTCAACTATCTAGATTACAATCTGTTCAAATGAATGGCTAAGTGACTATTTATGACTGTTGGAAATGCCAAAATAAATACAAAGATAGAGTCTCTTTTAGGTTGACTTAGCAACCCTGAATTTTTTGCATCAATTTGGAGAGTACACTATATGCCTTAATAGAGATAGGATACAAAACACTGTCTCTATTGTCTGGTTTATGCCCATCAGATTCTGTTACATTAGTCTGATGATGTACTAGGATTTCTCTGAATTTTAGACAGTGTGATCCCGAAAGGTGGTGTAGGCTCAGATGACCTACTGTGTAACCATTATATTCACATTAGTGCAGGCAACTTAGCCTCTAACCTGGCAGCTCCAGATTATAAATTTGACCTACCAGTTTATGAAGCTGGGTCAGAGAGAGAACATCAGGCCTTGCTTTAAAAATGATTAAGATGCAAAAATGGATTCAAGTGTAAAAGCAGTATTAAAATAATAATAATAACAACAATATTATCTCTCTAAGCAACAGAATAAACTATCCTAATATGAATTCAACAAAAATGTTACTATTTTCCAAGGTTTGTCTCTCTCTCTTTCTCTCTCTCTCTCTCTCATTCTGTCTATTTTTTACCTTTCTCTTATTTCGTAAAGCACATCCTTTTAAATTATGTGTTGCCAAGGGCAAAGATAGTTTTTGTTGGTACTTTCCTACCTCTGCAGGGAAGACAAGAGTGAGTGTCATTTGAAGGTAGATAGCAACTTATTTGTTCTGCTGGATCCCTTGCACACTGCAGAGACTTGATAAAAGCTTAGAAAATAGGGAAGAAATCTACTTTCAGTTGTACCATTAAGATCAATGCCCAAGGTTATACTGAGAACAAAAAGTTTAACTTCACAATCCCAGTGTGTTCTCATAGATACATAAAAACCCTTCTGAACACAGGTACTTGATTATCCAGGTCTAAACTGGTAAAGAAGGGGAGAGTTCTGATTATATTTTTTACCTCCACAAAATAACACTTTCTACTCCTAAAAAGAATGAATAGCCATGAAGCAGAAATTAACTAGATATTTTCTTTATACTTTAAAGAATCTTTAGAATTAATAATGTTCTCTAATTATGGGACTTTCCTTAGCATACTATATTCATTTGGAAACAAGAGGATGGTCAGGTGACTCCAGGAGCTCTTGCTGGGTTACCAGGCAATGAACTTGCTAGAACCAATGGCTCCCCTTCTCCCAGTAGGAGGGACTGCACCTGAACTTGCCTTCCTCTAGGACCAAGACCTCCAAAGTCGTTAGGTGCTGGGAAGCTGACATTTCCCAAAATGCCTCTAAACTGCTGTCTTCTCCTGCCTTATCAGGTGGCTCTTACTCTTGCTCCATTAAAAGGTAGCACAATACAGGGTGGTGGGTGAGGAGGTTCCCTTCCTCTATACCATTATCCTACAATGAGTTCAGCTGTACCCAAGTCAAGCAGAGAATAATAAGGAAATAAGAACATTATATAAACTGCTAACCTTCCAGTCGCAAGTGCCAGCCTGCACCAAATGCCACACCTGAAACTTGCCCCAAGTCCTTTGCAGGGCATCTAAGGCATTCAATAGGATCTGAAATTCCATGTTCATATTAAGTAACATATGCAGAGTACAGAAGTAAAGAGCCCACCTTCTGAAGTCATGGTGTTTGCCTTTGGAAGCTCACTCCTCCACTTATAGCATTGTCGTCTCAGGCAATGAGTTAATCTCTTTGGCCTTAGTTTCTTTGTCTATAACATGAAAATAATAAAAATAATTTCCTCTGATGTACTTGGAAAGACTAAATGAAAAAATGTATATCAAGTGATGAGAGCACACTTAGAATACAAGTGTCATTTACTTTGGTTGATACTTCTTTACCTGCTTTGAGAATTAAATAACTGATAATTTATTTCTCATGACTGATGATGCATCCCCAGCCCCCCTGAGTGCCAACCCTCTGTCTTCCTACAAGTATCACACTGATAAATTTCACTGTCTCATTACTTCCCCTTTCAGAAATTGTTCAGGAGCTTCAGGTCCTTAAAAACAGCCATGCTGTTTCAATTGTTATTTTTCCTAAATAAATTAAGTAAAAAAAAACAAAAATAACAAAAAACTTGTATTTCTCTACTTTAAAAACAATTGTCTGAGAGACTGTCAAGTGCCTGAGGCCCTATCAAATGCAAATGAGTGATGATTAGTGAATATCAGGTAAGTTTGATCACATCTCAGTTATTCAGTTGCTTTACCACACAACTGAGCACCATTGGCCACCATATCCCAAGACAGTTTTAAACTGTTATTCCTCTTAGTCAGAGGCATAATTCGCACTCATCTAACCAAAATTCCCATCAAATTGTGCATAATATAGCAAAAACCAATGTTTAAAAAAGAAAATATTGTGATAATTATATCTATTTTGATTACTCATTCATTGTTGATTACTATTCTCACCAGAATTAGCCTATTTGCAGAGAAAAGGCTTGCACTTAGCCAAAACCTTCCTTTTTATGTCATCATTAAGATGCAAAACACACTCAAGCAAATAAATATAAAGGAGCTGATTTATGAATGCATGAATTCCAGCATCAGATCATGAAAGCATTTGGGATCTATTTTTTATTGCCACAACATACACAATTAAATTTCTATCAATATTTTTAAAACAAGCACAACATAATATGTCATTTTAAAATGCATTTGAACAAATTTTGCTTTTTTTCTTATATAATTAAAAAATTAAGAGACAATTCATTAATTAAATGGGATCATGTGGAGCAAGTTGCTACAACCGTGTGTCATGGGAACACAGGTTCAGGGCACAACAGAAACTTTCAGCAAATGATCCCCTTATTACTTGCACAGAATAGAGAGTACAGCCACTTATATGGTATAACGAGTACAAAAGAGCAGGAGAAGAAGTCCCATCACAGTCAGTCTCCCAGGGGAGATGAAAACTGCTCCTGGTCAGGGCGCAGCTCTGCACACCCCACTTTGTATCAAAGAAGAGATGAAGAGAGACCAATCTATGTGGTTGGAGTGTGGTTTTTACCCACCTTGGGGAGAAGGAGCCCAGCCACTAAGAATTCCTATTCTAATAAGCATCTGGGGCTGCTTGATCCTGTCCTGGTTTCTGGGTTTAAGGCTGGGCCTTTTCATTAGACTTAACATCGCCCCCAGATTGTAGAATGGCACACAACAGAAAAGGAGGTAGTGGTAGTGGAAGACTAGAGGGTGATCCTTAGCGTGTGTCTATCACATCCTGTGAGAAGTAGTAGGGGTAGGCGAAGTCTGGGCAATGGCCACTTAACAGTTATCTGTGACTTCCCTACAGACCTAAAGTCACGATTTATCTTTATGTAGGTAACCCTGTACTAAATATTTAATAATGAAAGGGAGTGGAGTTTCTATCCATTAACCTAAATAAATAAGAAGGAAGGAAGGAAGGAGGGAGGGAGGGAAGGGTGGAGGGAGGAAGAGGGAGATGGAGAGGGTAAGGGAGGGGGAGGAAGAGGGGAAGGTGGAGGGGGAGGGGAAGAGGGAGAGGGAGAGAGAGAGAGAGAGGGAGGGAGGGAGGGAAGAAGGAAGGAAGGAAGGGAGGGAGGGAGGGAGGGAGGAAGGGAGAGAAAGAAGGGAGGGCAGGAGGAGAGACAGAGAGATAGCAAGCAGGCAGGCAGAAGAAGTCTAGAGAGTACTCCTTTACTTTTATTGTTTGCTTGCTTAAATGCAATTTTATTGAGATATACTCAAATTGATGGCATAGAGTATTATATAATTGTTCATTCATCACCACAATCAATTTTCAAGCATTTTTATTACTCCAAAAGAAAGAAAAAATATTTTAAAAATATAAAAAAAACTAAATAAAAAAGAACACCCAAACCATCCCATACACCCTTATCCCCCTGTTTATATATATATGTATATAATTATTTTATTACCCATCTGCCCATACATTGGTTAAAGGGGGTGTCAGTCACCAGGTTTTCACTATCACATGGTCAAACAATAAAAGCCATATAGTTATACAATCATCATCAAGAATCAAGTCTTCTGGATTACCATTCAACAGATTGAGATATTTCCATCTAGCTATTCGAATACACTAGAAACTACAAAGGAATATCTATATAATGCATAAGAATAACCTCCAGATTGACCTCTCAACTGTATTTGAGATCTTTCAGCCACTGAAACTTTATTTCATTTCATTTTGCATCCCCCTTTTGGTCAAGAAGGTATTCTCAATCCCACTATGCCAGGGCCAGGCTCATCCCTGGAAGTCCTGCCCCTTGTTGCTGGGAGACTTACACCCCTGGAGGCATGTTCCAAGTAGTGGGGGAGGGTAGTGAGTTTATTTACAGAGTTGGCTTAGAGAAGAGGCCACAACTGAGCAACATAAGAAGTTCTCAAGGGTTGACTCTTAGGCATAATTATAAGTAGGGTTAGCTTCTCCTTTGCAAGAATAGGTTTCATAAGGGCAAGACCCAAGGCCAAGGGCTTGACTTATTAAATTGGGATCCCCTAATGCTTGTGGAAATGTCAGGAATTCCTCAGGTGAGAAAGTTTAATATTTTCACATTTATCCCCAGTCTTTCAAGGAGACTTTGCAAATACTTTTTTTATTTTCTGTCCAAAGTACTGTGGGGTGCATGAGGGTATCATATTAAACTGTACAGAATAACAAGATCTCATTCCCCATTCTAGGTTCCACACAACCATCTTGTTTAAATAAACTGACCATATAGGTTAAAGAGAGCAAGCTACAGAAAATGTACATTTTGTACCTAATAAATATCTCTTAAATAATAATCAAGAGGTGGGGCAAGATGGTAGGAGGCAGGGCAAGATGGCAGCATATTGAGGTGTGGAATTTAGTTAGTTCTCTAGAGCAACTAGTAAATAGCCAGGAACAACTAGTAATAGTCTGGAACAACTGTTTGGGTGGGGGGTGGGAATCTGTGACAAGACATACATCATACACCAGTCCAGAATGAGTGGAATGGCTGAGATTGCAGCATAGAACTGTAAGTAAAGCTCCCCAAACTAAGGAGCTGGTGCCCCTCCCCCAGCAGCATGGCAGGCTGAGTTGGAACATTTCCCTGTAGGAAAAAGAAGTGATTTCTGCTGGGAGCAAGGAAAGCTGGCTCAATCAAGCTCCAACTGCCATTTTAATTAATGAATTTGGACTACTGAATACAAGCTATGAGCATAGATAAACTGGAGCAAGTAGAAAAGGAACCCAGAGGTCTCTCCCAGCAGAGAAGAGGCAGGATTGATGGAAAAAACAGATAATAATAAATACAAACAGAGGCTCTTGGAGTCTGCTTACCTCAGAATACTAGAAAAAGGCTGTGTTCCAAGAAATGGGGCACACAGAACTGGGGACAAACACTGGCTCTTGACTAGCAAAACTGGGGGGCTGGGGACTGACTCTGAAAAGGGGATTTATTTCTTTTTTTCCTCTCATTCTAAGTAGCTCATTAGAGAAAGCCTCGGGCATTTTCAATTGTCATCTCTGACTTGGGCAAGGTTGGAGATAAGATAGACAAAGGAAGAAGTCAAGTGAAGGAAATAATTCCCTAAAGGGCTTATCTTCCCTAAGAAAAGAGGGAGCAGAGCCCAGCTCAGGTGGCTGCCATTCCTCAGAGAACTCAGACCCCAGGGCCTGGTGAAAAAGAAAAAAAACAGAAACAGCTTAAGCTTGGCTTCTGACTCAACCTCAGCCCCTGGTGGGGACAGGGTCTGCTGAGAATTCAAGGCACTGTATCTCTCTGTGCCAGTGGGGAGCTGCAGGCTGACAAGTGCCACCTTCTGGGCAGGATAGGAAAAGCACAAAGTCTAGAGGATTCACAGGAAAGTCTGACAACCTGCTGCCTCTCAGCTTTAGGGAAACTTGATACTGATTACACCGTCCTCCTAAGACCTGGGCCCATCTGGTCTGGGAAAATCTGCTTGGGGTAATCAAGGAAACCAGATGCCTAGACAACAAAAAATTAAAGTCACATTAGGAAAAACAAAAATATGGCCCAATCAAAGGAAAAAACTTACATTTCAAATGAGATACAGGAGTAGAAACAACAAATTAAAGCTCTTCAAGCAAATATGCTAAGTTAATTCAAAAATCAAATCAATGAGTTGAGGGAAGACATGGCAAAAGAAATGAAAGATATAAAGAAGACATTGGGTGAGCATGAAGAAGAACTCAAAAGTTTGAAACAAAAATTGACAGAACTTATGGGAATGAAAGGCAAAATAGAAGAGATAAAAAACACAGTGGAGACATACAACAGCAGATTTCAAGAGGCAGAAGAAAGGATTCATGGACTAGAGGACAGGACATCTTAAATCTATACACAAAAGAACAGATGGGGAAAAGAATGGGAAAATATGAGCAGGATCTCGGGGAATTGGAGGACAACATGAAGCACATGAATATATGTGTCATAGGTGTCCAAGAAGAAGAAGAGAAGGGAAAGGGGACAGAAAGAATGATGGAGGAAATAATCACTGAAAACTTCCCATCTTTTACGAAAGACATAAAATTAGAGATCCAAGAAGTGCAGAATAGTCCAAACAGAATACAGCCAAATAGACCTACTCCAAGACACTAATCAGATTATCAAATGTAACAGACAAAGAGAGAATTCTGAGAGCAGCAAGAGAAAAGTGATCCATCACATACAAGGGAAGCTCAATAAGACTATGTGTGGGTTTCTCAATAGAAACCATGGAGGCAAGAAGGCAGTGGAATGATATACTGAAAGAGAAAAACTGAAAGATATTGAAAGAGAAAAACCACCAACCAAGAATTCTTTATCCAGAAAAACTGTCCTTCAAAAATGAGGGAGAGATTAAAATACTTTCATACAAACAGACACTGAGAGTTTGTGAACAAGATACCTGTTCTACAGTAAATACTAAAGGGAGCACTACAGGCAGATAGGAAAAGATAGGAGAGAGAGGCTTGGAAAAGAGTGTAGAAAGGAAGATGATCAGTAAGGGTAAGAAGAGAAAGGGAAAAAAATGACATGTAAAATCCAAAAGACAATGGTAGACAGTAGACATTACATTGATGAAATTAGCCAGAAACCAAAGGACAGATACTGTATGGTCTCACTATTATGATCTAACATTGATGAACAATCCTTGAGAGTTAAAGTTGAGAACACAGGTTGTCAGGAGATAGAAAGAGGTTAGAGATAAGACATTTGATGCTGAAGGAGTACAGAAGGTTCAACAGGACTGATTGTGTAGATCCAGAAATGGATAGCACAATACTGCGTGATGGTAGCACAATATTGTAAGTGCTCTGAACAAAGATGAGTGGGAGTACAGTTAAAAGAGGAAGGCTAGGGGCATGTATGACACCAGAAAGAAAGATAGAAGATAAAGACTAGGATTGTTAAACTTAGAGAAACCTAGAGTGGTCAATGATGGTGATTAAATGTACAAATATGAGTGTTTTTACATAAGAGAGAACAAATGATGTCAACATTGCAAGGTGTTGAAAATGGGACAGTATAGGGAAAAAATACAATCAATCAATGCAAACTAAAGTCTATAGCTAACAGTAACATTGTAGTATGCTTCCATTAATTATAACAAAGGCAATATACCAAAGCTAAATGTCTATAAGAGGGGTATATAAGGGTGTGGTATGAGATTCTTGGTGTTGTTATTGTTGTCTGAACTTTTCATTTTATTTTGTTTTTATTTTCCTTCTATCTTTTATTTTTTTATTCATTTTTTTCTTCTCTTCCTCTCTCTCTGTAGAACAAATGGAAATATCCTTATATAGATTGGTGAATGAATAACTATGCAATTATACCAGGAATCATTGATTGTTGACTTAGGATGAATTGTATGGTGTCTGAATAAAACTGTATAAAAAATAAACAAAAGGATACAAGTGCTGGAGAAAATGTGGATTTCCAGGTGTGGCTGGGATGAGGGTGGGGTAGGGCAGGGAAGAGTCTCCATGGGGTCTGGCCCCAGGTTGGGTTATCTACTAGACAAGCAGAACCAACACACTGCCAAAGCAGACTTTCTCTTCACACATCCTTTGTTTCTTATTGTGCTTCAAAACAAAAAGAAAAGCTTCTGTGTCTTTTTCGGCACCTTTTAAGTTGCTTTCAAAGGCCCCAGTTGGCTAACCTTACTTTGATATATTTCAAGTCCCAGATACAGGGTTGGCAGGACACAGCCATGCTACATGTTTTGTGGTTATTATTAACAGGAAATTTGTAAGACAATTTTCATTATATGCTAAGTAAAAATAAAATATTTTACTTCATTATGAAATGATTTTTAAAAATTCCTCAGTGGATTATAAAAGTATGTATTTCTGTGAAAGTGGTTCAAAAGTGAAATAAAAGGGTTAGGAAACACAACTCTAGTATGTTCTACCAAATAATTGATTGTATCACCTTGACACTTTTTGAAGAAGACCTTTGTATCTTGAGGTCACTGACTTTTTTATTCCTTTTTGAAAATGTTTAAACAGGAAAGGAGGCAAAGTATTAATGTGCAATGACAAGAAGCTAGAAAATGCTCTGTGTGTGTGTGCACACACATGCACACGCATCATCGTCAATAGTGAGATTGGCTTTGTAGACCACTGAATGCCTTAACACAGTGAAAGAAAAGATGCTTAATATGAAAGTTTGGGAAAACCTATTCTGACAAAATCATCATCTTGAAAATATATCATGTCTGACTCTATAGCAATATCTTGTTTTTCTTTTTAACACATTAAGGTATCATTTGGGAAAACGTCAAAAAATACAAACTCCTGGGTGACAGCCTCAGAGATTTTGATTCAATAGGTCTAAATCAGGGCCCGTTTGTTGTTGTTGTTGTTGTTGCTGTTGTTGTTGCAAGTTCTTCAGATCATTGTGATACACGGCCAGGTTTAGAAACCACTGTTATGGGGAAACACCTCAGAAATAATAAGGTTAATGAATGAATTCTTCCTCTCCCATGTTCGCTCCTCCTCTGAAGCTTGCCTCTTCCCCCCAACCCAGTCCTTTTCTTACCAATAAATTGAGGTTACACTAGTCAAGATGTTGAACTGGAATTAGTGTGTGACAATTTTCTGATGAAGAACAAGAAACTCACCATCCCCCTGTCCAATAATCGGATGTTATTCACAAGAGCAAGACGAAAACCTTAGGAAGCCATCCAATCAAATCTGTCTACTCAACATAACTGTTACAGATCTTTGGTACGTCTATTCAAAATGGCTTTCTCCACTAGTCTATTTACTTCATTTTTATCTTTGCATTTTTAAAACCGTAGTTTTCATAAATAACTCAAATCTCTCAATAGGCCTGTCTTTGGTAAGAAAAAAGCATGGGAAGAGAAAATTCTTGAATTTGTGCTTTTGTAACTTGAATATGTACCTCTGGAACCCGGGTGGTAACACAAACAGTCTATTGAAGCCTTGGGGAATGAGACATTGATGAAAGGGAAATCTGGGGCTTGGGACAGCATGGTAGGTGCCCTCCTACAGAAGCAGACATTGAAGAGAGGCAGCTCTGCAGCCTTTGTCTCCCCAACAACTTGGGCCTAAGGTGCACTAGTGTCACGGGAAAGTCATCCCTTGCCACCCCCATGCAAGGCAGCCCTGCAGGGGAGGCTTTAACCACCTCCCAAGGAAGGGCCCATTTAAGCTGTAACACCAGGGACACTGCCTCACAGGTGAAGGGAAAGAAGGAGTAGAAAATGCACTAAAACAAAGCTGAAACATCACAGTAGCGTATAATATTATAATACTTGAATTTCCTGGAGCTGAAATTTTGAGAGCAGCTCTCACGGGAAACTCACTGGCTCTAGTTTCCTTCCAGGGACTCACTTTGGGAAGTACTCATTGATAACAGTTTCCAGAATTTGGTGTGGCTAAATTTAAAAACTTTTTGAACACCAACCTTTTCTGAAAGGATTGTGGCCTATTCCCTCTGTACAGACTTATAACACCAACAAAATTTTCATGCTGGCCCAGGCACCTGTGAATCCAGGA
The DNA here is from genome assembly GCF_015220235.1 of Choloepus didactylus. Lineage (NCBI taxonomy): Eukaryota > Metazoa > Chordata > Mammalia > Pilosa > Megalonychidae > Choloepus > Choloepus didactylus. The sequence continues at coordinate 65,640,202 of NC_051313.1, read as the reverse complement.
ATTCACTTGAACTGAAGAAGGTTTGAGGCTCTGCTTCTCATGGATCCTTTGTACCCCAAACTCAAAGAAAAGCAATTATGTCTCTTTCATGCCTTTCCTTTCCCTTTCAGCATCCTTCTTCTCAATACAAGCCCACCCTTTCTCCATCTCTCAGGATCCTAAATATCCCCATCGCACCAAGCTTTGTTCAAATCTTTAAAGGAGGAAGTTAATGACAAAAATACCAACCTCGGAGTAAGGAGAACTAAGTTCTAATCCAGGCCCAACCACTGACCAGAAAGATTTGTAACTTTGAAATCTTTTATGTTTTTTTTTTTTCTTAGCTCATATCCTCAATTATATAAAAAAGAAGTGTACTCTATGTTAATGTATATGGTGTCTGATTTTTCTGAAATTCTCTTGGATCTGATAAATAAGAATATCAAACATATCTCTATCAATAGACAGATAGATGGTGATAAATAATAGATTTAGATTTGATAGACAGAGACAGAGAGAGAGAGAGAGAAAAAAAAAAAACAACAACTCCTTTTACTAGTGAAAGCATTGAAAAAGTCATTTCTTAATTCCTCTCAACTTTAATACTGGTGCCAGAACTGCCTGGTTCCAAATCCCAGTTTTCTCACTTACTGGTTGCAAATATTTGGGAGTTCACCTCTTTGAAGCCACCTGCGGATCTATTAGATGAGGAAAATAATAGTTCTTTATCCATAAGGTTGTTGCAAGAATTAAATGAGCCAATACATATAACTAATTTTAGAGCAGTGCTGCAAATAGTAAGAGCTCAATAAATGTCAGCTACTGTTATCATCCTTCTTGTCATGACAAAATGAGAATAATACCTGTATTGACTTCTTCCCATAGTACATAAGGATCAATTAAAATAATAAAAGTCAAAGAGTAAATTATGCAGTGTTATTTAAAGTTAAGAACTTATACAAATGCTCAGCAACTTGTAATGGGTAAACAAAATGTGGCATATTCATACAACAGAAAACTATTCACCTATTAAAAGGAAAGAACATGCTGGCCATGGGTGACCCCAAAAACATTTTGCTAAGTAAAAGAAGCCAAATGCAAAAGACTATATATTTATAAAAAATTTCTAGAGAAGGCAAATTTTAGAGAGAGCAGATCAGTAGTTGAGTTGGTCTGATGGTGGGAGCAGGGATTGACTACAAATGGGCATGAGAGAATTTTGGAGAGTGATAGAAATGTTCTAAAATTGGGTTGCAGTGATGGCTGCACAACTCTATAAATTTACTAAAATGATTGAATTGTAAATTTACAATGGGTTAATTTTATGCTAGATAAATTATACTTCCATAAAACTGTTAAAATAAGTAGGTAGGGAAGTAGGTAGGTAGGTAGATAGATAGATAGATAGATAGATAGATAGATAGATAGATAGATAGATAGATAGATAAAGGGATTATTGTCACCTAATATGCTATTTTGCAAACCCTATTTCTCTTCCAAAAAAATTTACTTGAAATTGCTGAGTTTTGTGAAAATGGTGAAAGTGCTTTGAAAACTGTAAAGCCCAATCTACACAAACTAATGATATTATTAACAAAAATTAATGAACACATTTGGGGGCACTCTGTGATTTGTCTACCCAACACCCATCTACTTCTCTGTCAGATAACCCCATGATATAACTCACTTCCAGTAGTGAGCCTAAGTCCTTCATTCCCACACAGGCAGCCCACTTGTTCCTAGAGCCAAGCTTTCATTGGGGTTCCATCAGCCCATCTCTGGGACCCTGTAACAGAACATAGAAGAACAGATTTCAGATTCAGTCATGGGTTCAAACCTCAGCTCAGCACATACTATCCATATAACCTTAGGCTAAGTATTAAACCAAGATCTCCTCTCTTTTCCTGTTTATAAAATGGGGTGATAATGCCTGTCTCCTAAATTTAAGTGCAACATATAGTAAAGCACCTAGTATCCATTCAACATGGTTTTTCTGCCATGGAAAAAACTCTACCACTTTTCTCATTGTTGTAATATCCTTTATATTTCAAACAGGGAAGACTAAAAGAAACTGGCTTTTACATAATCCAGCAGAAGCCAAGTGTGACTGAAAGCAGGTGCTTCCATGGCTTTGGCAAGGGAACACACCACACATGGCCATCACAGCTTCTAAACCATGAGGACTTAACCAGCGGCCAATGGGAGGAGAGTGTTGGCAACACCAACTCCTTTTTCACATGAGAGGAAAAGCCTCCAAGACCAAGAAAAAGTGTGGGACCTCTTCCTCCCTTTTGAGGGTCAGTTAACAAAAGCCAGCAGGGATTAAAGAGCAAAGGGAGGTTTTCCTTTCTCCAAGATGTGAATAGCCCTGGGTGAAAGGGAATAAATTAGAGAGAAAGGAATTAGGAAAAGCAAGGCCCAGAAAGCAAAGTTACTAATATCTTAGAGAAAAATAAAGCTCCAGAGGAAGAATAGAAGGAGATACTAGATATAAGCATGCTGATAAACGAATGTGGTCTAAGGAGCTAGCCCTTCAAGATACACACAAATGCCAATCCCTTAGTGAACCCCCAAAAAACGTTATCTCCAGCCCAGATCCTGCCCTAATATCCAGCTACCAACCAGAGAGTCTGTTGGATGAACTACCCATCCTCAAATCTAACAGATCCAAAACTGAGATCTGGTATTTCTTCTATCTGGTTGCCCAAATCAGAAATTATACTTAACATTTTTTTATGATCATGATCAGGACCATTGCTTTAATGCAGCTCTTTCATTACTGCAGGAATAAATGAATGAATAAAAGAATAGCTAAAGAATGATACTTAGCCAAATTTTTAAAGAAACTGCAAGACAGTGTTAACCAGGGTCTTGGTTTTTCTCTGTACTGGTGTGAGAAAAAAGTCACACACAGCCCCTGCCTCATGAGGCTTGCAATCTAACAGGACAATGGGGCTTGGGCATGCTGCCTCCACATACATTTAAGTGAGGTTCCAGCATCTGAAAGGAATGGAATGGAATGGAGTGGAGTGGAGTGGAATGGAATGGAATGGAATGGAATGGAATGGAATGGAATGGAATGGAATGGAATGGAATGTGATGACTCTGTGCCTTGGGGATGGAGGCAGTCCAGTGTTCATCACTTTTCCCACTCTCCACACCACCACCACCACCACACCACTCCAGCCACTATTTCCTCATCTTCATGGTTGAATTAGTTTGCCCTCGTTTGTTCTCCCACAACACCCTGTACTTCCCCCATCTCCTAGTCATTACTCTGGGTTGTATTTATCAGTTTGTGAATAAATCTTTTCATTAGACTCCAGGATCTGTGAGACAAGGAACCATATCTTCTTTATTGTATTCCTAGAAGCTGTCTCTGTCCCCAAGGCACATACTCATCACATTTCATTCCATTCCATTCCATTTGAATGCTGGAGCCTCACTTTAATGTACGTGGAAGCAGCATGCCCATGCCTGCAACACAGTAGGTGTTTATCAACATTTTTTGAACAAATGGCTGAATAAATGAACACACTCCTCTATAATGACTTTTTATTTCCCACTGCAGGTTGATGCATTGGTAAGCCATGTCTCAGGGTTCCACTCAATCCTTATAGATTTTTTTAACTGACAAGAAATTCCCCGTTATTAAATGGGGATGTAATTTACATATGTCTACAATCTTAAAGCACTCAAAGAGCCCAGTGGAAATTCAAATGGGTAATACACAAATTGAATTATCAGCTCCTGAAAAAGTGGGTGTTGACGTACACTGAAGTTGGTACAATATATCCCAGCAGTTAATTAATAGCTCACAAATAACCATAAAGCTGAAATCTGCCCAAAAAAAGGGTTATTCTGAGGTATGTCCACGACAGTTTCCAAAATGCATAATTTATGTTTCCATAGTTGTTTACATTGTAATAACCAAAGAACTGGTAAGCTAATTTCCTAAAAATGGGCAGAATGGACACAAATTTCCTCATCTTTTGGAGCACTCGAGAGTAGGACCATGTCCTTACTTACTCCTAGGATATTTTAAAAAGTTCGGCCCTAGGAGGTTCTTTTTAAAAGTGAGAAATGATTTTTGTTCTATATATTCTTACATAATACCTCTATCATCAACCAAATTTCAGGACGATGACTTAAAAGCATCATCTTTCTTTGGAAGGAAACCAACCTTTCACACCATCGTCCTGTAAGGCTTTAGTCTACTTAAGCCTATTCTCTTAGTTTAATGGAACTAAAAGATGTAAATCACAATTCAAGACTATAGTTTACCAACCTGCCTTTCTACCTATCACTCAGGCCCAGAGGCACTCCAGAAGCAGGTGGAAGGAAACACAGACTATGTTTTTGAATTGAGAGAGAAGGGTTTCATTTGCTTAGAACTGCCAAGCTAGAACAAATAAACAAACAAAAAAAAAGCATTCTCAATTCAACCATAGGGCTACACACAAGAAATGCAAATATGAAGCAGGAATTTGTAGGGACGCTGTGCAGAGGGGTTCCACAAAGCTTTCAACTCTAAGATAGTATCAGGCTGTCTACATATTATATTGTTTACATATGATTGTCTATTTCATTTTATCCCCAACCCACCCCACCCCCATATCTCTCTCCTATGTGCCAGGGTTCAAGTTCAAATTAGCTAACATTTTTAAAGAATGGCAGGGAGTCAACCTACGTTAAGCTTCAAGGTTTCAGGCCACCCAAGCTGCCCACAAGAAATCAACCAGCTCTAAGGCAGCGTCCTGCAGCAGTGCCAAGATTCTATAAATTCCCTCCCCAAGTTAACTTCTCAGGCTTTGCCGCAGATGGATATCTCCTGAAACACCCAGGAAGGGCACAAAGCCCTCTGCCAATCTGAAGTGCCAGTCCCCAGAGGGAGTACACTCCAGAAAAAAAATGGCATGCTGGCTTCAGCAAGTTTCACAGTTCCAACTAACCATTCCCCATCTCCTTTTCTTCCATGTTTTTCCCACCTCTCTGCTCCCCTCCACTTTCCCCCACTCCAGTTTTCCTCCACTTCTCCCTTACTCCCTTCTTCCCATCCCTCTCTTTAACACGTCCTATGAATGTTGAGTGTTGATTTTCCTCTTGAGGAAAGCTGAGTAATTCACCTCTACAGAGGATTTGCCTAGAGCAGCAGCAGGGAGGCAGCGTCCAAACCAGCCAGCTACTCACTCTTTCCTCTCCCTGCCCAAACCAGGCTCACCACAGAAGAAGGGAATGGGGTCTCCCTGCAACAACTGACCCCTTCTCCGCCTGGGCTGCGAAAGGCAAAGGCTCGGGAGGTGGGACCCTTGTCCAGAGCTCCAACCCCATCGGCCAGTTTATAGCGTGGATAGTGCTGCCCTCCAGTGTCTGCAACCGGGAGCCCTACAGGCGCCACCAGTTCCAGAAATTTATCTTTTACAGCCTAAGCAAGACCTGAAGCACCTCTGAGCTGCGACCCCCTGTTCTCCTCCACCACCACCACCCTATTGCACCGCGGTTCACCTTTTTATCCCACCCTACCCGCTTTTCCGTTCATTGGTGTCCCGAGTGGCTGCAAACTGCGCCGTTGATTTAATAGACTGCCCCCCTGCGCCTCCTTCTCCTCCTCCTCCACCTCCTCCCCGCTCTCCCTCTCGCCTTCTCCTCCAGTCCTGGCGCCCAGACTTGGCGAAGCTCAGCGCTCGCTGCCCGCAGCGCGGCGGGGCTACCCTGCGCCCCGGGCTTCCGGGGCCGGTCCCTCCGTAGCCTAGGGGGCGCCGGGGCGGACAAAGGACGCCCCAGGAGAGCTGCCCCGGGCTCGGCGTGCCCCAAAGCCGAGTGTTGCAAAAAGCGGTGCTCTGAGAAAGCTCGGGATTAAGACGAGCTGGTTTGGAAAGAGACTTCTGGAGCCCTCGAGACGCCTCGGTTCTCCCAGTGCCACGCGGCTACATGCACCGTCCTCAAGGTGAGGGGCGCACACCTTCCGGAGTCGACCTCGGCTTTCCTTGTCACCCACACCCCAGGCCAGGGGCTCAGGTCTGGGTTGGGGATTTTTGTCCCGTTCTGGCGCAAAGGTGGCGGGGATGGGGACATGAGATGGGGAGGGTGGGACTACAGCGTCGTCTTGGCAGGTTTAGTCAGGCGTCCGGGCGCTGTACCTGCCTTCCAGACTTCTTAGGACGTAACGCATTTCTTACTCAAAATATCCCCCAGTGTGTGAACCTGAGTCTCGACATCGTATATAACTGTGGTTTAAGAATTTTATCCTGCTTCCTCGCAAAAAGAACCTGGGTAGCTTAATGGTTAAATGAGTGCGTGGGCGGGGGGGGGCCTACTAAAAAGAGAAAAACTTAAGTGGAAATCACTTGGAGGTGGTGTGCTCTGGAGACCGAGGGAGAAGGAAGTGATTTTTAAAGCCAACGTTGATTGAAAAACCTTTGATTGGAAAGCGCTGTGTGGTTGTCCCAGCCCTGGGAAAATAATGATGTGTACAGTCCTGGTAAAAGAAAATACCCAGGTGGAGACGTGATTGGCATGGCTTGTTTTCTTAAACTACAAAATAAAGCTTGTAAGTGCAAGTTAAAATGGGAAGGCTGATCTTAAGCTATTTTCCACCCAACACTGTATGTAAGGTGAGATGCTGGCCCCCTATATAGATGAAAATGAGAGGGAATTGTGGCTAAATCAAAGTGGTTCCTCCTCCTATCACAGGAGCATGTATGATTTTGCATCATTAAAATGTATATACTTTTGTATGGTTCTGCCTCTGTTCCGTGTTGGAAAGGAACTTGTATTCAAACCAATACTGTTTGTCCTTGAGTTAGAAGGGTAAGGAAGAGGCTGTCGGCATCCCAAAATGATGCTTATTAACCTTCCTTATTCCCTTTCCCTGCCTCCTGCACCAAAGCTTTCCAAGTCAAGAAGAAATAATAGATGATCAAATGGCTTGGGGGAAGAGAGTATTTTTTTCCCAAATAATTAAGGTTTGTCTTCCCATTCCTTTTACGTATATCCCCAATTCCCCAGCACTGCATGCTCCTGCTCTGAACCTGCCGTTGCTCCAGAATGTACATTTGACATAGTTACACATTCAGGTATAATTGCAAAAACTTAAATATCCAAGGTGGACTTGAGAGTCAGGGGCTTCCCTGAGAACCCTGTGCATGGAACACAAAGGAGGTCCCCTGGCACTGGGAGCCTCTTGCACCCTCTTCCATGGGGAGCATATTTGAAATGCATATTTGAAATACAAAGAGGGGATTATGAGCAAACCTTTCTTCTCTTGATGCTGTACTTGTTTTCCTACTGAATTAAATGAGATGACCCTTTCTTCGACAAATAAATGAGCAGAAGCATTTGAGACCCACCTGGCAAATGCAGAAAATATGCCTGCCGGTCGTTTTCTTCCTTTTGCACTTTAGCCCCCAGACTATAGAACTGTGAAATTGACGTGGGCCTTCCAAGTGGGACTCAGCTCACTTTCTCTACCAAGTTTAAATCAAAGTATGTTGCTTCTTTCTAAAATTGCACAGCACCTCATAACCAACCATTTTGCTGCATAGAAGTGGAAGAAGTATTTCATCACTGAGAGAGCTATAAAGAGAAACTCATTCAAATCCTGATTCATCATTGTTGTTTCATCATCACCAGATATGGGCTGTAGAAGCCCAAGGATTGCTACAGAATTCTGCATAAAATTGAGGTTGGGTAATGGCAGAGCTGGAAAGGAGCTTTAAAAATCACCTAGCTGAGATTCTGATCCTCAGATTTATGCATGTCTAAATAGTCCCTTAAGTGGTTGTTGTTCCTTTCGTGAAGATTTCTCAGGATGAAGACTTCAAAGATCATTTTTATAGCAAAGAAAATTCAAATTCAGAATTTGTATCCACCAGCTAACAAATTTAAAATTCCACAAAAGTCAATATTACGAACATAGTAAACCCAAGTTTTCATTCTTCTCCCTTCTCTTCTTTCTCTTTTCTCTTGCCCATGGTGACTTCAACCACAACATATTCCCAGACCAAGTTCTCCTGGGTACCTTAAAATTGTTCTGCCCATTCTATTGAGCAGGTGTTGAGACACGAGCCCCAGTCTCCCTTTACAACTCAGCTTGATGTCACCTTCTGTTATCCTGATGGGTAGGCAAACCATTGTCTATCCAAAATATTTGCTCTTCACTTCTTCTCATTGATGACTGGTCAATACTAATCATGTAAATAAATTGCATTCTTTTGAGGAAAATAATCGAAGCGGAGAGTCTCAGAGGTGGTATCGAGGAAGAGACAAAATTCAGGACATATTTCTAGTCCAGGTGACACTACTGTGTATTTCCATTCCCTGCTGTTTGATGGGATTGTTATCGGAAAGGAGAGTGAGATGTGCCACCAGCAGCCACTCATGCCCACCTCTTTCAAACAACTCCCTATCAACATATCTCTACCATCACCACTACCACCACCATCACCACCAAGACTCCAGGGTTTCACATGGAAAGTAGATCCCTTTGCAGAAAGCGTCAGCTCTGAGCTTAATTATCATCACTCAAGTGCCCAGTTCCCTTCACTACACCTTTCCACATATGCCATTTCTTAATGTTTCTATTGAACTTCTTGGAATTTTATTTCTACCCTATCCTTTAAAAATAAGTGTTCTAAATCTTATCTTTTCATATGGGGAAAGCCTTCCCTCTATTTCTGTAGGCTGATTTACATGAAAAAAATAAGCTTGAGGCTGCTCAAATTCTGAATTTACACCGTATAGGAACTTACCGTTCAAACCATATGTTATCAAGACCATCTGAGGCAGTGGCAAGTCTGGGTACCCCATGGTTCATGCTCCTTTCCTCCCACCTCCCATTTTTTTATACACAGGAAGTTACATGAGCATTAACTGCAGGGAAACATTGAAGATAAGTATGCTATAGGGTAAGGAAGGGGCAAGTGGGTGGATAGGGGAGAGAAAAGGGGGAATCGCTTGATTTGGGAGATGGTGGAGTTGCCCTTTAGAGGTGCTGGCTTCTCATTTTCTCCTCTCTGAGTCACTTTCTAGAACAGTATTGTGGCTCCTAAAGCTTGGGGGCCAGGTCAGTCAATTTACCAAAATCTGACCTCAATAGCCCATCTTCTTTCTATAATTTGGAATTGGTTTCCATATTTTGTGGATTAAGATACTGAAAAACAAAATTTATAGAGATCATCCAGGCAATCAATTGGCATATTCCTAGATCACAACAAAATGGCAAAATCTTTGAGAACTCTATTCTAATACAATGTGATTCTAATTTTATTTTTCATTTTTTGTTCTCTTTTGTTGTCTTACTCTCTCCCTAGGGTTCACTAAAGTTCTTGTCCTAATAGATTTCAGTGCTTTTATTCATGTTTGTAGTCCCCTAAGACAGACTAAATGAAAAACACACATCACTGGTGGAACACTTGGTATAGGTTCATTGTTAGAGCTCTCTCCTGTTGATCAGTTCTCAAAACATGTAGTTGTAGAATTAGGAAGACAAAATCCTGTAGAAGAAACAATAAAATCCAATCCTTCTACATCAGGATCATTTTAAACTACTCAGAGTTGTAAGAGGAAAGAGCATCTTGAGGTTTCAGTTATCAGTCCAGACCAGATGGAAGGTCTTTATGAAATCTGGCATGAGAAGGAAAGCATTTTATAGCAAGAAGATAATATTTTGTGAAACAGCAACCAGCAGCAGAAACAGCTTGCAGTTTTAATACTCTCAGATCTGTTAATGGCCCCATCTACCTAAAGTGCCCAGATAAAGTAAAACCAGACCCCATGAAATGTCTTTCCTTAGATGCATCTGTTCTTTATCACTTTATCAGATTATGGGCATGTGGTGATATTTCCAAGAGATTAAGGAAGGATCTAACTTAAACATTAAAGTATGGGTTTTGTTGGAACAGCTTGCCTAAGAAGGTCCAATATGTGCCAAGATGTGCATTCTTGGGAACAAAAGACAAGCAACAAAGTCCTTTCAGAATAAACACCACCAAATGGACAGGGAGATTGATAGGCAATACCTCCAAAAAAATGATTTCAGCTACAATACTGTAATAATGTTCTGAATTATCTTTTCATAACCCCATTTATCTGTGCTGGCAGGGAAAGGAAAGGGAGCAAGGAACAGGCATATGCTGAGTGCCAGCTGTTCTTCAGGAACTGTGCTAAGAGCTGGATGTGTATTCTTTTATTTAATGCTCACAATAGCACTGTAAGGTTAGGATTATCAGCCCCGCTATTTATTCATTCATTGATTCATTTGAAAAGAGTTGTATTTGTTATCCAGCCTCCTAGCCTGTCCTTTTCAGGGAGCTGCAAGAAATTCAGAAGTGCCACATGCAAGAGTAGTAGTTAGAAAGAAGGTTTGAGAAGTGGGCAGATCACAGAGGGAAATCCCACGAATTTGGATTTTGCCCTACAGACCTGGGGAATCATTCTAGATTTTTAAAATCAATGTGTTTATTTGGAGTACTAAACATACAGAAAAGTGCATAAATCCTGAGTGTTAAGCTCAGTAATTTTCCTCAAAGTGAACATACTAATATTAACTGACCTCTACCAAGACAATAAATGGAACATCACCACTAGACAAGTTCCCTTCTTGTCCCCACCCAGTAATTACTTCACCCTCTTGTCTAAATGTAAACACTACTGGCCTTCCAACCCCATATCTTATTTTGAACTTTATATAAATGTAATCATACAGAATGAATTCTTTTGTGATTTGGGTCAACATTATATTCATGAGATTTATTTATGTTAATGGTTCTACCAGTAGGTTGTACATTCCACTGTTTTTGCAGAGGATTCTATTTTATGAATGTGCCACAATTTAATAATCCATTCTATGGTTGACGGACATTTGAGTTTGTTCTAGGTTTTTGCTGTAGTACAAAATGCTTCAATACAGGGTTTTAAGCTGCTGGCTAAGATAATTAGTTTGGTGTTATAGAAAACTCACTCTGTCTGCAGAGTACAATGAAAGGGAATGGGCCTGGGGGGACAGCACCATAGTGAGAGCCAGAACCAAGGCAGTAGCAAAATGATATGGAGAGAGGGAAACAAAACCCAGATGGCTTAAAGCTGTAGAGGAAGCCCATGAAAAATGTAGACATTAAGTAGATGTGACGAGTGAGGAGAAGTATGGAGTACAGGACAGTTCCCACATTTCTAAACTCAGTGAATAAGATTTCCTTTTACCAAGACTGAGAGCACAGGAGAAGGAGCAGGAACTTACGTATTGGGTCTCAAAGTGGTTAAAAGAATTGTCCAAGGTGACCCCAAATCTGTGTTTCTGCTACAAAGCAATATTTCTATTCTTACTTTCACTCTTACCATGCCCTTTCCTCATGCAACCCCCCACCACAAAATTGTAATGGGTAGCGACTTAAAAAAGGAACATGAACTACTTCTTTCTTGAGCTGCTCACCTGTGAGTCATTTTCTTTTCCCCTCAATTTTGTCTCCTTTCAGCAGCACAATTACAAAAAAAAAGATGATGAATCAACTAAAACTTCATTTTATCTTTTAGACTACAAGACAGAATTCTTGTACTCTATTCAAGTAAATAGAGATAAAGAAAGTAAAATGTGAACGGTCTAGTTTTGTTCTGGGTAGTTCGGGAGGACAGAACCAGTTAGTTGAGGATACAATACAGAAAGGCAGAGACTTTCATGGGAGAAACTTTGTAACACTCTCTGAAAATGCAATTAGACTGCCTATGATAGGTACTCTGCATCATTGAAGATTTATTGGTCGTCCTCTATGGGGACATGACATAGGTTGAGTTCTCCCAGAAGCAGACCCTATAATGGGGTTTAGTGTGCAGGATGTGTATTGGGGAGCATCCTTGGGAGTCACACTTAAGGAAGGGAAAGAAGCAGGATTGGGCAGAAGAAGTCAAGCTGCAACGTGGATCCAACAGCAGCCTCAGCCAACCCCCATAGGGAGCTCTGAGCTAAAATGGCCTCACAGAGTTGTCCCAAGCCGGGCCAAATGGTCAGACTTTTCAACTCCTCCTCTATCCATCATTGGATGTGCTGCCTGGGGAAGGACATGATCTTGGGTGAGGCGGCTCCCTGCAGCTGAAGGTATCCCGGAAGAGGCTGATAGCCAAAGGCTGTCTACTGACAGCAATTCCAGCAGCTGGTGCTACAGGCTCTTCCTTGAAGGATGGATCTGGGCAGTGCATCCCTGTGTCCATCTAAAGATATTTTTTATATGGACTTTGACCACAGAAGATTAAACTAGATAACTTTTCAGGCCCCTTCCAACTGTGAGATCTGGGTACATTTAGTTCATTATACTCAGGATTCTACACCATTTAAGAGTTTACAAATTATTGTAAACAATTTGCCAGTTCACCTTTAATCTCTTCTCCCTTCCATTTCAATGAGTAAACATATCCCTTGAACAACTCAAGATGGATGGGCAGCAGAAATCCCTGTGAGCATACATGACTCCTAGTGTACAACTTAGTAGACAGAGTATACCAGCAAGTGCCTTCAGTACGAACTTTTCACTGATCATAAAGGAACACTGTGTTTGTGAGTTACAGTGATACCTTTATTTAACATTGGAAATAGACTTTGATATAACTGTTCCCTTATAACTGGACTTGCATGACTGAACTATATAACAGAAAAACTGTTCGTGAGAAACTACCCCCTGTTACCTCTGCCTATGCAACTCAGAAATACAGTGTCCTGCAAATGAATTTCATTCTGTGCACTTTTGACATCAGTTGATACCAGTAGCCTTAAAGAACTTATCAGGGTAGACTCTGCTGGGGAAATCCTTTCTCTCAAATCAGACACATTAGTTCCTTGGTTGGAGATGATGCCTCTGACCCCATGACTCATTCAGTTTCTACTTTCAGTACTGGGGCTGCAACTCTCATCTTTCACACGACTGTATTTAGTGAATTCCTACCAAGATCCCCACTCCAAAGTCAATTGTCCCAAAAAGGCAGAATTACACTCTGTTTCCTTCATCCATCCATCCTCAATCCTCGGTGCTATTTGCTTGTCCTTTAAGTTTGGTCTCCTTTCAGAAATAATTTTAGTGTTTGAAAAGGACATTTAAAGGCCTTTAAAGTACCTGAACTGTTAAGAAAATGTCACTGGCTGCTTGACCTTTTTTGTGTTAATTTCTTACTCCAGATATCTACCTTTGCTTCTCTTGATTGTAATTTGATGTCCCCCTCTTTGTCTTTAGATAAGTTCCATAACCATTCTGCACCTCAGTTGTCCCATCTCTAAAATAGCTGCCTTATAGAACCACTCGGAAAAATAAAGAAAAGCTGTGCACAGTTTAAGCCATGAAGAAATGGTAGATGTTATTACGATTATTATCTTCATTATTATTCCTGTGTGGGGTGATGTAGAAATAATTCTGGCCTAACTTTGGCCGAAGGGTATGGTGCTGGCCTTGTAGAAAACAAAGGGAAATTGGGCCAGGCTGAGTTCCACTCCCCTGGCAGGAATTTGTTCTCCTTTCATTCCTAAACTTTTCCTCAAACCAGGTATGTCCTCAAGCTCCAGAGGGTACCCTTGGGTCTTACCTTTTCCAACAGTCCCCACCCCCAAATCCCAAAACCACTCCAAACCTTTTTGCATGCAGGAGAAGAGACCAATCCCAATGTGTGACTCTGGAGTTCCATTGCAGTGGCTCCGTACCCAGAGAGTCACGTGATTTCTGCATGCTCTGGTGTGGTGCCTCCCAAGCCTTAGTGTGAAGACAGGTCACCTGGAAAGGACACCAGAGATCAAATTCCTGGCTCTGCCTCCAAGCCTCTAATCAGTAGGTCGAGGTTGAGGCCAATAATTTGCATTTCTAACAAACTCCCAAATGATGCAGATGCTACTTTGCAGACCACACTCTGGGGGTGGGTAGCACTGATCTGCAGGGCTCAGCATGACATACAAAACTAAATGTATTTGTTACTTTGAAGGAACCAGAAAAATGCAGAAGCTACTCTCAAAGAAATACAAACCTGGATTATAGACATACAATCTTCAGACAAGAAAATATATTGCAGTCATATCACAAGTATTTTAATTACCAGTGCTTTCATTGTGAGGAAAGTAAAATACCTTTTATAAAGAGCAAGAATCAACAAGTCAATAGTCACTTTAAAAGTTATCAAAAAGTTCATAAAACTCAACATGTATTCATGATCTTTAAAAATTTCTTAATAAGCTAGAAATAGAAAAGAACCAATTTTTCACAATAAGGACATCCTTCTCAAACAATAGCTAACACTGTACTTATGGGTAAAACACTAGAGGGATAGGACAAGGATATTTGCTATTATCACCATTATTTAGCACTCGTTTGAATATTCTAATCAAGGATGGAAGGGAGGGAGGGAAGAAAGGAGCAAAAAGAAAGAATGAAAGACAGAAAGAGAACAAAAGGGAAAGAAAGAGGAAAAGAGAAAGAAGAAAAGAAAGAAGAAACAAGCATTACAAATGCTGGTCAGATAGAGCTATCTTATCATTATTTACAGATGTGATTATCCCCTGGAAAATCTTAAGTGAATAAATGAAAATGCCATTAGAACGAATGGGGGGATTCAGTAAGATGGCTAGCAACTAAATGTACAAAAGCCAAATTGCTTGCCTGGTAACAGCAATATGATGGTAGGGATTTGTACTAAGCTTACACATCACTGGGCAGAAAACATGCCTGACATGTAAAAAGATTCCATCAGAGTCTAAGAATAATGGGAAATGAAAGCCCACCTCATCTGAAGGAGATGGAGGAAGAAGACTGTTCAGCAAAGGATCCACATTCTAAAACTCACCCTTATAAATTTTGTAGTATTTATCACGCCAAGGTTTTTGGCAATAAAGTGTGTCATTTGGAATTAATTCTCTCCTTTATTATTATAAATTATACTTAATAGCTTACATCTTAAACTTGATTACATAAGTAAATATTAATGTTGAACTCTGTCCTACTCAAGGAAATTTTTGTTCCTTTGGCATGAGAAGTTGACATAAAACAATCCGTAAATATTGTTCAAAAGAGCAGGTTTCTTATTTCATCGTGTTTCATTTGAACTTTAAGTTTCTGATCATTCTGTCCCTCTGACCATCTTTCCGTTCCTTATACAGGTATTCTAAAATATCAAGTATTAAGTATGCCCTTTAATTAGTAATTTGCAAATAAACAGGCATGTTTTATTCCATAGAATCTAAACTGGTTATGTGCATAATATCCTCATCTTTTTTGAGATACAATAAGCCCATAAAGGCTGTACTTGAGGCCCAAGGTACTGGAGGACCAAAATGTACTGACCTCAGGGTTTGGTGACTTACATATAAATGAAGCTTCTTACCAAGAAGGGATAAAAAATGACTTTAAAGGAAACAAAAGTCTCAAAGTTCACAAAACTCAATTAGTTTTCAGCTCTGAGACAGAGGCAATGCTCCTGTGATGTAGATGGAGCAATTTTCTCCAGCACATTCGTGACAGTTTATACCTTTATGCCAAAAAGCTGTCCAGGATCCACTTAACTTTTGGATAATCTCTCACACTGCCTTGAATGTACTGAGTATGTCTTCCTCTTTCTCAGACAAATAAGAATTAGTGTGCACTTAATTAATACTCAATTGTTAGATATGATTATGATGATCAGAGAGGGCCTGGGTTCACGCCCCTACTTCCTAGCTGTGTATCCTGAATGGTTTGTCATCCTTACAACAATGGGGACTGTAATACCTGCCCTACCTACCTTAACCTTGTAGTGAAGTTTCTGAACTTGAAGTGTGCTGTTGGCATTTATCCTTCTCATTATTGCGCGTGTTGAGTTAAATCTCATCTTGTTTCTTACTCTTGGGGGTAACTTGGCATGGGGGTTAAGAGCTCAAGCCCAAGCTCCAGAGTCCAGTGAGCCAGGCTCATATTTCAGCTCTGCCACTTGGTAACTGCTTGCTTTAGGGAAAATTACTTCACTTCTCTAAATCTCAATTTCCACATCTGTTAAATGGGGCTGACATAATAGTATTGCCTCATAGGGCTGTTGTAAGGATTAGATATTTGTATTAGTTATCTATTGCTGCACAAAAAATTACCCCAAAACCTAATGCCTTAAAGCAACTGACATTTATTGTCTCACAGTTTATGTGGGTCGGGAACCTGGGCACAGCTTAGCTGGGTCTTGTGGCTCAGTTCTCTTATAAGGCTGTAGTCAAGCAGTCACCAGAGCTGCAGGCATCTCAGGGCTCAAGTAGGGGAAAATATGCTTCTAAGCACATTCATGGGGCTCTCAACAAGCTTCAGGTCCTGGCTGTCTGTTGGCTGAGAGACATCAATTTGTTGCCATGTGCATCTCTCTACAAGGCTAACATCATCTTGTTTTGCCCAAATATTGCAGCTTGCTTTCCCCAGATCAAGGGCTGAGAGAGATTCCAACATGCAAGCAAGTCTTTTTGTAATCTCAAAAGTGACATCTCATCACTTCTGCAGTAATCTATTCATTGGAAGCAAGTCACTAGTCCAGCCTACCCTCAAGGGGAGGGGATTGCACAAGGGCATGTACACCAGTAGTAATAGCTCACTGAGGTCCAACTTAGAGGCTGCCTACAGCAATATGTCAGCTGAACGTCTGTTTAATGAGGACCCCATTAAATTGCTCAGGGCAATATTCTATCATAGGACTGTTCATAGACTCGAATGAGATAATCAATGTAAAAGAAATTTGTAAAATATAAACTCCATGCAAAATCAAGATTTTATTAGCCTTATTAATGTTGAGAATCTTGTTGCAATTTTCAGGTAGTGATGCAAGCAAACCAAGGATTAAGAGGTCTGAATTCCTCAGCTTGCTCTGGGTGTGGCCTTGGAAAAACCATTTAGTTGTTTCATACCTTAGTTTTGTTATAAAAGTGATGATCATAACAGCCTTGTCAGGATAGGAGGAAATAGGATAATATATGTAAAAATATGCTGAAATCTAAAGAAATGAGATCAGATGATGACAACAATGATGATGAAGATGACACTATCCTTCAGCTACTCAGCTGCTTGGTCCTTTGTGACAATTGAACTAAACAGATGTGGTTTGATCAGTTATGTTTTTAATTTATATATCACATCCAGCTACTCCAAATTTTTGCGACAATTTTGTATGGTTTAATCTTATCTTGCTTTACACATTAGATATGCTTTCCTGAAGTGATATAAAAATAGAATTTTGGAAGCTAAGCCATGTTCATATGCATAGCATTTCCATATTATCTAGAGGAATTTTACCATGTGCTTCTGATATTGTGATATAATTAATATTTTCATAATATAAATAATTATCCTTAGATTATTAGCTTGAATTTTCTGACATTATATCAAATGCTTTTGAATTGGGCACACCTGTATAAATATTCTTCTAGCGTATAATCAAGTTTTACAGTTATTAAAAAAGGAACTTGCAAAGCAGCCTTTTGAAGTAGGCAAATACAAGCAACTCTTGGTTATCTCAAAGTATGTTTTACATTTGATTCATGTGCTATCTACATTTCTTCTAGTACTGTACATTGACACAAATTTAGCAGTATGAAACAAGTAAAGTAAAAATTCTCCGTTCAACTACTTTAATGGGTTTTATTTTGTTATAAATGTATTACATATTCATTATAGAAAATACGGAAATATTGAAAATTTTAAAGAAGAGAATTAAAATTACTCATATTCCCACCATGAAGAAATAGCCACTATTTATACTTTGATGCACTTCTGCCCCAGTGCTTTTCCTCTATAAAGGTAGGAAATATGTTGGTATTTTTTAAAAAGTAATATCAGAGGGAACTAAGATGGCTGCATAGAGAGGAGTGGAAGCTAGTTAGTCCCCCTGGAACAACTAATAAGCAACCAGGAACAGTTAGTAAATCATCCAGAATTACTACAGGGGTACAAATGTGACCATCCACTCATCATACACCAGCCTGCGTTGGGAGGAATGCCCAAAATCGCAGCATAAAATCTGTAAGTGAAGACTGCAAATCCAAGCCGGGAGTTCCCTTCCCCCATGGCCTGAGCTGCAAATGTGGCACAGCTGAGCTCCAACTGGGGTTTTAATTAATGAGTGTGGACTGCTCTATACGAATCCCCAAGAAGCAGACAGAAGCTTTGGGTGAAGACTGAACTTGGAGAGCCGGAGGGTGACTGTGGACTTGCCCTGATGGGGGCTTTCTGTCTCTGTTTCGTCTCAGTGGAGGAAGCCTCAGCCATTTTCAGTTCCAAGTGCTCTGACCCAGACAAGGGTGGAGATAGCACAGACAGAGAGAGAACATTGAAATGCTAATGACCTCTCCTTAGGGGGGTCTATCTTCCCTAAGAGGAAACGGGTGGGGCCAAAATCTACTACCCGCCTTCCATTCAGAGCCAGACCCCAGAGCCTGGGGGAAAAGAGCCACGGGCCACACCTCCTTACACCAGTCTGGGGTGACAGGCTGACAGGCACCACCTGCTGGGCAGAAAACCACAGTGACCCGAGGCCTCACAGGGTGTACCAGTTTTCTAAGATACACCTTCAGGGAAACCAGATACTGAATAGTTCTTCCTTCTGGGACCAGAGTCGGTTTTGATCTGAGAGAACCTGATTGGGGTAACCAAGGAAACCATGCCTAGACAACAGAAAACTACAACCTACACTAACAGAAACAAAATTATGGCCCAGTCAAAGGAACAAACTTACATTTCAACTGAGATACAGGGACTTAAACAACTAATACTAAGTCAATTCAAAAAGTTTAAGGAGGAGGAGATGGCAAAAGAGATGAAGCATATAATGAAAACACTGGGTGTACATAGGTAGAAATTGAAAGTTTGAGAAACCAACTGACAGAATCTATGGAAATGAAAGGCACAACACAGGAGATGAAAGACACAATGGAAACATACAACAGCATATCTCAAGAGGCAGAAGAAAACACTCAGGAACTGGAGAACAAGGCACCTGAAAACCTACACACAAAAGAACAGATAGAGAAAAGAATGGAAAAATATGAGCAATGTCTCCGGGAACTTAAGGGCAAAACGAAAATTAGGAATGTATGTGTCATTGGTGTCCCTGAAGGAGAAGAGAAGGGGAGGGGGGCAGAAGCAATAATAGAGGAAATAATCGATGAAAATTTCCCATCTCTTATCAAAGACATAAAATTACGGATCCAAGAAGTGCAGCATACCCCAAACAGAATAAATCTGAATAGGCCCACACTAAGACACTTAAAAATCAGATTATCAAATGTCAAAGATAAAGAGAGAATCATGAAAGCAGTAAGAGAAAAGCAATCAATCATATACGAAGGAAGCTGATAAGACTATGTGCAGATTTCTCAAAAGAAACCATGGAGACAAGAAGGAAGTGGGGTGATATATTTAAGATACTGAAAGAGAAAAACCACAACCAAGAATCCTATATCCAGCAAAACTGTCCTTCAAATATGAGGGAGAGCTTAAAATATTCTCTGACAAACAGACAATGACCGAGTTTGTGAACAAGATACCTGTTCTACAGGAAACACTAAAGGAAGCACTGCAGACAGAAAGGAAAAGACAGGAGTGAGAGGTTTGGAAGACAATTTTGGGAGATAGTAGCACAGCAATGTAAGTACACTGAACAAGGATGACTGTGAGTATGGTTGAAAGAGGAAGGTTGGGACCATGTGGGACACCAGAACAGAAGAAGAAAGATGAAGACTGGGACTGTGTAATTCAGGGAAACCTAGGGTGCTCAACGATTATAATAAAAGGTACAAATATGTTTCTACATGAGGTAGAACAAATGAATGTCAGCATTGTAAGGTGTTAAAAATAGGGTAGGATTAGTGGGAAAATACAATCAATGCAAAAAATCAATGGAAACATTGTAATGCTTCCTTTAATATAACAAAGGCAATATATCAAAGCTAAATGCTTATGGGGGGTGGGGAATAGGGGTAGAATATGGGACTCCTGGCATTGGTGATGCTGTCTGACTCTTTTCTACTTTAGTTTAATGCTATCTTTCCTTTTGTTGCTTTCTAGCTGTCATATTTTTTGTTGTTGGTGGTGTTTTATTTCTCTCTTTCTTTTTTGTTTTTCTTTTGTCTCTCTGCCTTCTTTGACTCTTTCTCCTCTTTGGGGAAGAAATGGAGATGTCCTTATATAGATAGTGGCGATGGTGCTGAATACATAAATACGTGACTATACAGGGAAACAACAGTTGTTTACTTAGGACAGAATATATGGTGTGTGAACAAAACCGTCTTAAAAGAAAGGGGTTGATGAAGACACTTTGAGGGCACTATATTGAGTGAAATAAGACAGACACATAAAAGCAAATATTGCAGGATCTCACTGATATGAACTAATTATAATATGTAAACTCATAGACATGAAATGTAAGTTACCAGGATATAGAATGAGGCTAAAGAAGGGGGGAGTGTTTACTTATTATGAGAAGAATATTCAACTATGGTGAATTTAATCATTTGGAAATGGACAGGGGTGATGGTAGCATGTTGTAAGAATAAGAGTGCTGAAAGGTATTTGAAGGTGGTGGAAGGGTAAGCTCAGAGTCGTGTATGTCACCAGAAGGAAAGTTGGAGGTCTCTCTCTCTCTCTTACCTTCTCTCCTTCCCTCCTTTCCTCCTTCCCTCCCTCCCTTCTTTTCCCCCTCCCTCTCCCTCTCCTCTGACTCTCCCCTTCCCTTCCTCGCTCTCTCCCTACCTCCAGATTGGCTTTCAATGCTTCTGCATGCATGGGGCCAACAGTTCCTTAGATTAGTTGTCCAGAGATATGGGTTGTATTGATACCCAAAAGTTTTCTGTTCTTCTTTTTGGCTGCCTGATGTGCACATGCACACACACATACACACACAAACACACACATGCCTTCCATTTATTAAAAAATACCCCTACCATACATGATTTAACCATCTTACATTCAACTACAATCTCACTCACCCTCTTCCTAAAGGGAGATAATCCAATCAGTCATATCTAACAGTTGAATCCAAACATTTCATTCATGAGTGTCTCTTCTCAAAGCAAATGATTTCCAGATTAGGGCATTTTACCTCTAGATCTGTCTCTATTTTGTGCAGGTAACACCCTTTTCCATTCTACATTGCAATGATTAAATGGCAGAATTAGAACACTATCATTAGAACCACAAACACTCTTAGAAAAATATATAAGAAGCAAATATCTTCACTGCAACACCATAGCATACAAGAAAAGGATTGCAAGGTAAAGGGTAAACATATTTTGTCGGCATCTTTTGCTGTTGTGGTGGGTTTCTTGCTTAACCAACTGTTTCACAACAATATAATGCAAACGAAGGAATCCATGCTACATCCTGCTTTGAGTGACTCAGCCAGCCAGTTCCACATTCTCTCTGTGGCTCTTACTTGTAGCCCTTCTCTATCAAAGCGGTTTCTCTCTTGTCAAGATTTTTGTTTGAAAGATAAAAAAATACAAAGACACAACCACACACTTCAGGTTAGTTTAGGAAAAAAATATTTGGGGGAGAGTGTATTGGAAGGCTACAGGACTGTATTGGTTAGCTTTTGCTGCAAAACAAATCATCTTAAACCTTAATGGTGCAAAACGGCAACCCTTTATTTAATTCAGTTTGGGGGATTGACTGGGTAGTGTTTCTGTTCTGGTCTACTTCAGCTGGTCGCTGCTGAGATTACTCATGCATCTGCACACAGCTGAGAGGTCAGTTACAAGCTGGATGACCTAGTCCATTCTCACTTACATGTCATGATTGGCAGGCTGTCAGGTAGTGCAAAGGACACGGGTAATGAGGAGGGCCTGGCCCCTGTGACTATCCTCATCTATCAGACAAACCATCTTCATGTGATGGTCACAGCACTCCTGAAAGAGCAATGGAGAAGGCTACAAGGCTCTTGAGACCCCAACTCAAAGCACACAATTCCATTTCTTGCCACATTTTATTGGTCAATGTAATTCTTGAGGCCAGCCCAGCTTCAAGGAATGGGGAAACAGATCCTCCTCTTGATAGGAGGAGCTATAAAGTATTATGGACATTTTTGCAATCTACAACAAGAGATATTTTAAAGCAGAGAAAATATGTATAGCCAGACCCCACAAGGGGCTAGAATTAAGAACCTTAGAGCCAGTGGAGCTCAGGAGACTTGTTTTTTATTCAGACTATCTGTCTCCCATTATATGATCTCATACTCCACTTCTCTCACAAAGACAACCAACTTTATTCTTTGAAATTCTTCTCTCTTTGGTGTTTAAAAGACCAGAGAAGACTGCCCCATAATTCCCCAGGGTGCAGGTCCTCAGTTCAGGTGATCCACACAAGCAGCTGAATGGTGTCTGTCAGTCCCAGTCCAAATTCCCCAGATAGGGGTTCTGATTGTCCCAGCTTTGGGGCAGCTATTTGCCCCCATCCATCACTCTGTCTGAGTAGTGGCCACAGAGTAGAACCACAGCTGCTGGGAGGCCACTCTGTGGAAGGGAGAGACAAAGGAGAGACTTTTTCACAGCATGTAATGACAAAGCCCGCATGCCCTGAAAAAGACAACTCTCTAGATGAAATAAGTACTCTAATATCAAGTCTGTGCCAGGCAAATGCAAAGAAAATTGAAAACAAGTTTGTCATTTTCTTTTATTCATTCTGAATCTTAAGCTCCTGTAAATGTTTTCTATTCTTTTAGAAGGTTTGTAAGCAATATTTGAAGAAAGTCAAATTTGGTCTGCAGCTGATTTTTAAAATTTCTTTTTTCCCATCTTATCTTGGAACTATCCCTTAATGAGGGAAATACTCCAGGGCAATATCACAGGATGTGTTTGGGAAATGAGCACAGCATAAAACAGAGCAGATAGAGTATCTGCTGTCTGATTGTAAGCTTGATTTTCAAGAGCTTCCCTGAGCCCATGACTTACAACTTCACCACACTTGCTTACGCCTCCCAGAGGTCGAGCAAAGGAGAAGTATCCCTGGTCTTGTAAGGGGCCAATGATTCCTCTGTCTGGCACCACTGCTTATTAATTACAGAGGATTGAAAGGGAGCAAGGGCCCTGGGTAGATAATCCTCTTATCTGTACCACTTTCCAATCATGTGACATCAAGCAGCTCCACTTCCCTGTTAACATGTCACTTGCAAAATTTAGATTTAAAATATCCTGACTCCCTGACACTTCAAATGTTGGCAACCAAGAGCAAATGAGGAGGAGATGGAAGAAGATGGCAGCATAGAGAGGAGTGGAAGTTAGTTAGTCCCCCTGAAGCAACTAATAAACAACCAGGAACAACTAGTAGATGATCTGGAAAAACTGCTGGGGACAACTGTGACTGTCCACACATCACGCATCAACCTGGATTGGGAGGAATGCGTTAGATCACAGTGTGGAATCTGTGAGTAGAAATTGCAGACCCAAGCCGGGAGCCTCCTCCCCCCATGGCAGCCTGAACTGCAAAGCCTCACTGTGATAGAGAGCAGCACTCTCTGAACAAGCAAATATACCTCAGTCCTGCTCCAACTGGGGTTTTAATTGGCAAATGTGGACTGCTCAATGCAAGCTACAAATCCACCAATAAGCAGACAGAGGCTTTTAGTGATGACTGACCTTGAAGAGCCAGGGACTTCTGTGTCCTGGGAGGGGGAGCCGAGAGGACCAGGTGCTATCTCTGGCTGACGGGTGAAACTAGGGGCTGTGGACTGACCCTGAGAGGGGGCTTTCTGTCCCTTTTTTCTCTCTCTCAACATGAGCGGCTCAGTGGAGAAAACCTCAGCCATTTTCAGTTCACAGTGTTCTGACCCAGACAAGGGTGGAGATAGCAGAGTCAGAGAGATAAAGAACCTATATAAATGCAAATGAAAGCTCCCTAGGTGGTGTATCTTCCCTAAGAGGAAAGAGGTGGTGCCCAGCTCTACTACTCAGATATAGAACGAGGCTAAAGAATGGGGAGTGGTTGCTTATTACGAGCAGAATGTTCAACTAGGATGAACTCAAACATTTTGAAATGGGCAGAGGTGATGGTAGCACATTGTGGAAATAACAGTGCTGAATGGTGTGTGAATGTGGTGGAAAGAGGAAGCTCAGAGTCACGTATGTCAGCAGAAGGAAAGTTGGAGGTTGAAAGATGGGAATGTATAAAACAGTGAATCTTGTGGACAATGTCTGTGATTAACTGTACAAATATTAGAAATCTCTCTCATGAACTAGAACAAATATATGACACTATAACTAGAAGTTAATAGTAGAGGGGCATATAGGGAAAAAATATACCTATTGCAAACTATATACTACAGTTAGTAGTATTTTAACATTCTTTCATCAACAGTAACAAATGTACTATACCAATACTGTGAATCAATAACGGAAGGGGAGGTGGTTAGGGGTATGGGAGGATTTGAGTTTCCTTTTTTGTGTGTGCCTTTATTTCTTTTGTGGGGTAATGAAAATGTTCTAAAAATTAAAAAAAAATTAATTGTGGTGATGGATGCACAGCTGTATGATGGTATCATGGGCAATTGATTGTACACTTTGGATCTTTGGATAGTTGTATGGTATGTGAATAATCTCAATAAAATATATATATATATATATATATTTAAAAAATCACATTACCCAATCAATAACTGCTAATCTGCAAGAACAGTTCCTCCTTTGACCAACTGCTCCTGAAACTAGCTAATCTTGCACAGATCCTTCTCATGTTCTGCATTTTCAAATAAAGGCTTATGCTAATGGTACTCTAGAAAAAAAAAAA
Organism: Choloepus didactylus; assembly: GCF_015220235.1. Lineage (NCBI taxonomy): Eukaryota > Metazoa > Chordata > Mammalia > Pilosa > Megalonychidae > Choloepus > Choloepus didactylus. The sequence goes on along the minus strand of NC_051313.1, from coordinate 65,615,486 downwards.
GTAATATCAGAAGCACACTATGTATCTTTTTTTGTATCCTACTTTTTTCAGTTAACATATCTCTAATACTTTCATATGTAATTAAAAATTCTTTTAAATCATCATTTTTAATAAGTACATGGTATTCTATTATATAGAAATACTATAACTTTTTAGCCAATTATCACTGTTAGACTTTTAGGTTGTTGCCAGTTTTTTAACACTATAAAATTATGCTGTAAAAAGAAACTTTATATGAAAAACTGTCATTATTTTGGTTACTTTACTAAAAAATTCTTTATTCTCTGGGGGAGGGGGTGGAAAGAGATATGGTTGGTAATTTAACTGTAGCTATGATTTATATATACACACCCCACTGACAGAAATTTATAGGCTTTAACTATTGGAAATTGCCAAAGCAACAATTTAATCATTCTGGCCATCTTTGTTGTTTGGCTGCCCAGCATCCATCGTCCTCTGGTAATAGTGCCCTGATTTTTCTTGAGGAACCATCCCTCACGGTTCCGCTAAAACTTAACGCATCCTTGGCTCTAAGAGTTAATGTGACCCAGGCCAATCAGAACAGCTCGGTTTCCCAGCCATAGTGATTGGTTCAGAGAAAGTCCCATGAGCCAGGACAGACCAATCAGAATCAATGAGACTCAGTTCAGAGGTTTTACCGCTGCTGTTAAGGTAGAAGCGTTATGTCTACTGCTTTGGAGATTTGAGGATATATGCCTGGAACTGCTGAGATCTAGAGCAAGGGGAAAGCCTCCTAAGGATAAAACCTACACGGGAGAAAATGGAGTCCCGAGAGGGGAAAAGACTCTTGATTGTATTGTTTGAGTTTCTGGATCTGCCTCTTCCTGATTAATCTTAGACGTTAAGATTCATGAGCAAATAAATTCCGTTTCCTGCTTAAGCCAGTTTAAGGGGGTTCTGTCATTTGTGTTTGAAAAGGTCCTCACTAATCCAGAGATCTTACATCGTCAATTGATAAAGTACTTTATGAGTTGTGGTGAAGACAGATTCTGGAGCCAAATCATGGTATCATTACTGACTGTGTAAATGTGGGAAAGTGACATTACTTTTCCATGCACCCTTTCCCTGCCTATAAAATGCAGGATAATATTAATACCTCAGAAGGTTGTGGAAGGGTTAAATAAGTTAATATGCAAAAGAGTGCTTAGAACAGTGCCTGGCATGTCATAAGTGCTATCTATGTAAGTGTGTTGCTGCTGGTGTTATCTTGAAGAAGAAAAGCAAGACCCAGGAGAGTGAATGAACTGCTTGGGGGAGGGGGAGGGGCGGTTGGGGACGGGGGGGTGGGGAGCAGGGGGGGCAGCATTGGTGAAGCTAAAAAAATCAAACCTAAGTCTTCCCTCTTCTCTGCCTATCTTTATGTCAGAGAGTTCAGAATTAAGCTTTGAGAAGGTTTTTTTCCACATTTTTTAATATTTCTGGCAAAAGTGTTTGAGGAAGGTCTGGATCCCACAAAATCTATTTGCTTCAGTAGCAGTGACCAGACCCTGTTATTGGGATAACAGGGTATTGCAACTTGCTGTATACCAAGTAACTGAAAAAGAAATACCTACTGGTACTTTTGCAGCTTTTTATTTTTTAAATAAAATATGCCTTCCTTCTAAACCAGTTGCTCTTTGCAGAATGCTTGAATCATTTGGTTTTTTTGGGCACTGAGTGAATGTGTTTACAGGGAGGGAGGCAACTGCTCTCTCCCAATGTAAATCGTATTTCATCATGTCTGGCTTGGAGAGAATGTGGCATATGGCAAATGAATACACAACTGTCTGGTGAATTTTTCCACTGAGAATTAGTGTAAGACCTAACATCAAAAGGCAGTGAACAAAACATTTTCTAAATCAGAATATGATGATCAAATTAATCTCATTGTTAAATATTGAGTCAGGTCATTCCCTTCAATTATAACAAAATCACACTACCTACTTGGAAAAGAATTTGTTTCCTAATGCTTAATATCATACTATTCAAGTCCATGCTGCATTTTAACTTCTATTATAAAGATTATTTTCAGACAGCTGTATTGCCTGTCAATATACAGTACAAACTACTCTTTGAGTAGGGAACTTTTCTGTAGGCATTACAAAGTTCTGATAGAGTTCAGGTGCCTGGAGGAATACTACTGTGGTAGAAAGATCCATGGCCTAGGAGCATGGTCAAGAGCTTGGGCTTTGAAACAAACACATCTGAATTTGAACACAGCCCTCCCACTTGTAGGTTACATGACTTTGAGTAGGGTACTTAACTGCCCTCTGCCCTCATTTCCTCATCTGATATTTTCAAACATTATCATGTAATGATAATAGTATAAACATCAAAGGATTGTCAGGATCAAAATGAGAAAATGTATGCAATGCTCTTAGCATAGCACCTGCCACATAGCAAGTGCTCAATAGTAATAATAGCCGCTTTTTATTAGTTCTAAATTTTTGCCTAATTAGTTTTGTAACCCAGAGCAAGTTATCCCAGCTTTCTGAGCCTCAGTTTTGTCACATTTAAAATGGGTGAATTGGACCAGATTCTGTATGAAGTGCCTTTCCATTTTAAAATGCTATGATAGTGCCCATAGGTGTTGAATTAAACCAAAAAACTGTAATAATATCAAAGTAGGGGGATTTTTCTCACATGTATTTTCCAGCATTGAAATTGGCTGCTTGCATTCCCCAAGAGTGGTCATCTCTTCTGTTAATACAGCAAGGTTCATCTCTTTGTGACTTTATCTCCTCCCTCCACGAGTTTTCGGTGGGAAACTTATAGTGCTCAGAGATTTTTTTTCTCAGCACTTACTTGGGAAGAGGGAGAGTTCAGTGGCTTACTGCAGAACTCCCATAACCCTGATGATTTTAATAGGATTATTGACATTCTTTCAGATTTCATTATGAATCCTTGTCATAAGCACAGAATTTCATGATGTTGATAACACTAACAAAAGTAAGCAATTCAGGGATTAACTTGGTTAAGGAGGATCACCATTAGAGATTATTCCCAACCAACTTTTTTCACGGAGGTGGGTGTTAGGTGCATTATCTAGTTGTCTGCATTGATCAAGCTAATCTGAAAATCTCTTTTTCAGCCCTTAATTTTGTACTTTACCAACAAAGCCTTTGAAGAATTTATGTTTTTCTTTTCATGAAGGGTTTTTAATTTTTTGTTTAAACTCCAATGTAAGAAATTAATTTAAGTAGCTTTACTTCCAAACTAGACTTCTGAAAGCATCTAAACATTATCACTGAATCTAAATTGAAAGGTATTTTTTTCCTCTAAAAGTCTCAACTTTTCCTATGTGAATAATTGTATGGTATGTGAACAATCTCAATTAAAAAAAAAAACAACTATTAGAGCATTAGAACTAGAGCATTCAGCAAGGTGGCTGGAATGAGGATCATCCAGAGAAAATAGCATGAGAATTAGGAACTCTGCATTATTTTAGTTTCTATAAGGAGAGCATATTTATGTATTACTTACGTAATTAAATCTAATTTCTTTTAAAAGAAAGAAGAAGGTTTGGCTGGTTAGGCAATAAGATAGGAATTCCCTTTGCTGCTACTGGGATGTTGGAAAAGACTGAACTACTCAGTGGCATGTGGCCTGAGACCTCAGCTCCAAAACACAGCAATAGGGCCCCCTGCCAGCCTATATGCCCACTCAATTGAATTCATCCTTTAAATATTACCTTAATCATCCTTGACTCCCTGACACCTGAAACGGAGTTAGGCACCCTACTTATCTGTTACTGTAATACATGCCACTCTGTGCTGCAATGCTCTATTTATTTGTTACCTTCTCAAGTATCCCATAATTTCCTTGATAACAAGCACTATGTACTGCTCATCACTGCATCCTTAACACTTGTGGTTTTTCCTGGCACATAACAGGTATTCATTTAATATTTGTTAAATGAATATTGCTTTGTGCCCACTTACTCTTGACTTCATTTCTATATTTCACTGGCATTTAGGCTTCTCTCCCATGTGATACCACATGTGATTGTCCCCATTGAATCTGACATCCAGTTTGGATTTTATTTTGATCTTGGCAGTTGATCTCTCTTGGATGTGATTTATACAAGCCCTCCAATTCTCTCTGCTTTGAGTGCTTTGGAAAACTACTCTTACCCTGAGTTTGCTTGCCCAGCTCGTGTCCCTTCTGAGCCAGTATGAGTATGAGGGTGAGGGGTTGGCAGTTGGGATCTTGCTCCTAAATATTGATTTATTGCAGTGTCATTATGTAGAGATAAGCAGTCTTAACTTTCCTTCTGACAGCTAGAGTGCTACTCTGGAGCCTATAACTGTCACCTGAATTCATCACACTGCAGTCATGTTTTTCTTCCTGGGTAACTGTTAAATGGTGCCTCTTCTAAAATATTCTTGCCTCTGTTCTTTTCAGTCTGTTCACTCTGAGCATCTAGTCTCTAATTAGCTGCTTACTCTTAAAATGTTAGATAGCCACTTTCTTTATCTGAGATTACTTCCTGCAAGTCTTAGCAAGACACAGGGAGAAACACCTTAATTGTTGCATCCTTGATGGCTTCCATCTTCTTTTTCCTATTTCCAAATTCTAACACAAAAGATCAAGATAAAAATGCCCAGCCCTCAAATCCTTTCAAAACCACAAAAATTTCCCTCCCAAGAAGAAAGAGTGACTGAATAACCCTCTTGGTTTTATTTCCTCCTCTTCTCTGTTTCCTGCTCTGTCAAGTTGTTTTGCCCTTCTCAAATGATGTTGTTAGCTCTGATTTTGGCTTCCTGTTGAGACAGGTAGTCCCAGCAATTTAAAGCATCTTATAAGCTGCTGTAAACCCCTGCTTAAGGGAATGATTAGAATGATGTTTCTTTTTGAACAGCTAAGTGACTCAAATAGCAACAAACCCAGGGACCTCCAACCTTGGATTACCTCTGTACACCCCTCACGGAGCTCTCCAAATACTGTTTGAAATTTGTGAGAAGTTCTTATTCATTTATGACACAAATTGATCCTGGTGGTCAGGAACAGAGCATGGATTTTCCTTTCTGAATATTAAAAGAACTAATTTATGAGTGTCTGTCAGAGCCCCCAGAGGAAAGCAATGTAGATTATCCTCAAATAAAAATGGTGATTTTCATTAAAAAAAAAACAAAAAAAAAAAACAGCAATAGAGAAGATCTTTAAGATGTAAGCCCAGGACCCACCATTTTTGTTGTTGTTTTTAAGTCCAAGCAATTCAAATGGGACTGCCAAATATAATCCCTGAACAATACAGAGAGCCTAAGTTATAAAACCCCTAAATTCTATTGACGACAGTCAATTCATATAAATTCTGCAACATCACTGATTGGCATTTGCTGGGTGAATAGGTGATCCTGACCTTGATGTTGTCTTCTGCTACAGACAACGTAGTAACAAAAATAGAAATATCCCTTGAACATAAAAAAAATAAAAAATAAAGAAACAGCTAATAAAGAAACTTCTAGACACTTGGTAATAAGATAAACAGTCATGGGTCATTCCATATCCAGGGTCATGGTACAGAAGTAAAATCCCACCTTGGGAATGTGGTGACAACACATAGAATTTTAGCTCTGCCACCCCAGCCTACTGGCCTGTGCAGGATCTCCGAGGCTTTTCCTCTTGGTAGCTTCTCGTTTAGGTAGGTATGCTTGAATAAGTGCATTCATAGAAAGGTTGAGGGCATGAGATTCTAGCAAAGTTTGGCTCTCCAAGAAAATAAGCCCCCAAAAGACTGCTAGTAGGTTGAAACACAATGGCTAGTAGGTTTACACATGATTCACTAGGCTCACTCATCTTCTGATAATCCCTCCATAGTTTTCTCATTTTATCATTATTTTTGTCTGATTTCCCTTGAATTTTTCTTTCTTTAACAGATTATGCTTTCCTGTCCTTGAAATTACCGCCACCCCCCCCCCCCAAATGTCAAGAGGACTTAAAATTGTAAAATGCTAAAACAGGTGTTTTAGCTTACTAGGACTGCCGTAACAAAGTTCCACAAACTGGATGGCTTAAAACAATAGAAATTTATTGTCTCACAGTTCTGGGAGCTAGAAGTCTGAAATCAGCTTGTCTGTGGGGCCATGCTCCCTCTGAAGTCTGTAGGAAGAGTCTGTTCCATGCCCCTCTCCTGGCTTCTGGCGGTGGCTGGCTGGCCATCCGTGGTGTTCTCTCCCTCAGTCGTCACACGGCCTTCTCCTGCATCGCTCTGTGCCTCCTCTCCCCTTCATGGAAGGACACGTTACATGAGCTTGGGCAGGGGGCACCCTACTCCAGGAGGACCTCACTTTAACTTTACTTCCATTTAGATCATTTCCAAATAAGGTCACATTCTGGGGGTTAGGACTTCAACATAGCTTTTAGGGGGACATATTTCAACCCGTAACAACGACAAACTTCAAATTGTGTTCTGAATATATTACCTTTTTATACTTGAACTTTTTTACATTTTTCTTTTTCCCCTCCTCCAACATTTTTTTAACTTTTTATTCTGAACTACTTTCAAACTTAGAGAGTAGTTACAAAAATAATGCAAACTCCATATAGAGAACACTGACATACCCTTACCCTACCACTACCCCCCAGATACCCAGACCCAACAGTTTTAACATTTTGCCATATTTTCTGTATTGTTCTATATATCCAGTCATCTATCTGTCTGTCTGTCTATTAATCAATTATTTTCTGTATACTTGAGTGTAGGTTGCATATCATGCGCCTTGAGCATTTAATACTGCCTTGTACATTTCCTGTGAACAAGGATATTCATTTATGTAAGCACCTTAATTGCAGTTATCAAATTCAAGAAATTGAAACTTGTTCTAAAACCTATAGTCTTTATTCCAATTTATTCATATGTCTCTTTAAGCTTTTTTCCTCCCTTGATAAATCCTATCCAGGATCATGTATTATATATTTAATTGTCATTGTCTCTTTACTGTTTCTCTTTTTCTTTTCTTTCAGTTGTGGGAACTATTTTCCCATCTCAGCCACTCACAAACACACCATTGAATTGGATTAAACACCACCTCCTATTACTAAAACTTTCCCATCCCCCCAAACAGAAACCCTATACTCATTAAGCATTACCTGCCATTCCCCTCGCCCCATCCCTGGCAAACTGTACTCTTAATTCCTGTCTCTATGAGCTTGAATTTTCTCTGATATTTTCTTTGTAGTTATCACTCCAACATTTTATTTTGATAAATATCAAATCTACAGAAAAATTGAAAGACTAATGCAATCAGCATGGATATATCCTTCTTCCAGATTCACCAATTATTAATATTTTGCCACATTTACCTTTGACTGACTCTCACTTTATATATGTGTGTATATGTATGTGTATATGCACATATAAGAATTTAAAATCATCCACGTAGACTGTGTGACTGTGAAAACCTGGGGGCTCACATTCCCTTTATCCAGTGTGTGGACAGATGAGTAGAAAAATGGGGACAAAAACTAAATGAAAAATAGGATGGGATGAGGGGGGATGGAATGTTTTATGTGTTCTTTTTTTACTTTTATTTTTATCTCTTTTGGAATAAGGAAAATGTTCAAAAATTGATTCTGGTGATGAATGCACAACTATATGATGATGCTGTGAATAACTGTACACTGTGGATGATTGTAGGGTATACCTCAATAAAACCATATTAAAAATATATTAAAGGAAGAAAAAAGTCATCTACATATATAGAAATACATATATGTGCATATATACATATATACACAGATTATGCATTTATATATTACACATATATCTGTGAATGTGTATATATACATACGTATGTGTGTTTTACGTATATGTGTATTGGCAGGACTATTTGAAGTCAATTGCAGACATAACAGCACTTCACCCCTGCATATTTCATCATTTATGTCATAACAGCAAGGACACTTCCTACATAACTATACCATTAGCACATCCAAGAAATATTTTAATTGAGTCAATAATATTAACATATGATACATATTCAGATTTCCTAGTTGTCTCAAAACTGCCCTTTTTATCTGTGTGTGTGTATGTGTGTGTTTTCATTCAGAATTCACTTAAGGATCACCCATTGCAGTTGGTTGTCAATCTCTTTTGGCTCCTCTTATTTAAGAAATCCACCAGTCTGTTTTTTTCTTTTTTACTTTTTTTTTTTTTTTTTGACACTTTTAAAGTATACAGAGCAGTTATCTTGTAAAATAACCTGAAGTCTAGATTTTTTCTGAAAGCTCCCTCATGAGTCTATTCAGGTAAAACATTTTTAGTGAGAATTACTACACAGTGCTGCTGTCCACTTCTAGTTGCTTCATGTCTGAAAGTATATAATATGAGTTTATCTCATTATTGGTAATACTAAGTTTGACCACTTGGTTAAGGTGATAATCAGGTATAACTACCTTGTTCACCAACCCATCCAATAGTTTAGCATCTCTGATGATCTTTGCCTAACTCTATTATATTCATTGTTGAAAAGTGGTTATTTTTCTGTGTCATTTTTCCTACACTTATTAGTGGGCATTTTTCAGGAAATACATCATTTCTTTTTCAGTGCAATCTAATCCTTTAATGTTATTTCTTACTCAATGGAATATAATCTTTTAATGTTATTATTATTCTTTTCTCAATGCTCATGCTGTTCTATAGTGGGAAACTTTTTACCTGGACCTGTGTCTTTTTGACATGATCCCATTCATCTCTGGGCACTTCCTTCCCCCATTACATGATGTGCTGGGCTCAGCTTGGACTTCCTTTGCACCAACCCAGAAGCATCCATTTCCCTAAGAAACACTGGTTTCTTTTAATGAGGAAATGCTCTTAGAAACCAAAATCTGGGTTCTAGGTATGCTTATTGTTACTGAGGTGTCATTGTTTCTAGGCCTTTTTGGTGAACAGAACTAGGAAAAGCAATTCTGAATTATGAGTTTATATTGGTATCTGTAATTCAAACACAGAACTCAGGGTTCCTTCTCACCTTCTTCTGTTTCATATTTGTAACTCCCTTCTCTCAGAAGGGAGCAGAACAACCCTTGCTCCCAACTATATATAGGCATTTACTCATTTGTTATATCTTGGAGTACAAGCAAAATAATTTTAGAATTACTGAACCAATGCCACTGCTAGGTAAAGCTTTCTAAGTAAAGTTTAAGATTTCTTTGGAGTGCTTTATTTTTCTTTAGAATATATATCATCCAGTGTTACAGAGTATGTGTCACTTTATTATCAATTTGATGTACCACTAGATTCATTTGTTTCCATTAATATTCAGTTTTACAGTTTGCTTTTTTCCATTGTTTTTTACTTAATTGTATTTTTGAACACATAAAATATTTACAAGGTTCAAATGTCAGTGCCATATTTTTTTAAGTATACTTAGAGAAGTTTTACTCTCATCCCTACTTTTTATTTTTACTTCCTCCCCGCCCACTCCTCATAGGTAACCATTTCCATTAGTTTCTGGTTTACCCTCTGTTCTAGTTTGCTAATGCTGCAGAATGCAAAACACCAGAGATGGATAAGCTTTTATAAAACGGGGGTTTATTTCACTACACAATTACAGTCTTAAGGCCACAAAGCATCCAAGGTAACACCTCAGCAGTCGGGTACCTTAACCGGAGGACGGCCAGTGGTGTCCGGAAAATCTCTGTTAGCTAGGAAGGCAGCTGGCGTCTGCTCCAAAGCTCCGGCCTCAAAATGGCTTTCTCCCAGGACATTCCTTTCTAGCAAGCTTGCTTCTCTTCAAAACATCACTCCCAGCTGCACTCTCTTTCTTCCCCCCGAGTCAGCTCATTTATATAGCTCCACCGATAAGGGCCCACCCTGAATGGGCGGGGCCACACCTCCATGAGAACATCTCATCAGAATCATTGCCCACAGCTGGGTGGGGCACATTCCAAGCAAATCCAACCATCACCAAAACGCCTGCCCCACACAAGACCACAAAGATAATGGCATTTGGGGGACACAATACACTCAAACCGGCACACCCTCCCTGTGTTTATTTCTGCAAACTAAACATAGACATATCCCTCTTATCTTGCACAAAAGGTAGCAAACAATGTATATTCTTTACACCTTGCCTTTTTTTGATGTTTCATTAAAAAATCAAAAATACGTTATTATGAAATATGTAATCAAATTCCATGATAAAAATGAAAATCTTAAGACTGAGTTGTTAATGCTTTAAAACATCTTATTTAAAAATTAGCTAGAAAATTCATACATATTATGTTATTTGCTCTCTTGAACAGATGAGGGTGCTTAGGCCACAAAAGCCAAGTGACTTATCCAGGAAATACAGAGACAAAAACTTAGATATTCTGAGTTCAGGTTCATCTCATTTCTCACTACATTACTGGGCCAGGTGATACATAGTAAAGTGATTCTACCACTTTTATTATGTAAATTTTAGGCCTTAGAATCCATTTATACTCTTAAAAATTATTGAGGGTCCCAGTGACCTTTTTGTTATATGGACTGTAACTCTTTATTCTTTTAAATTTTTTTAAAGAGAAATGTGCTGGTTTGGATGTATTATGTCCCCCAAAATGCCATGTTCTTTATTGCAATCTGTGGGAGCAGATGTATTAGTTGTTGATTAGGGTATGACCTCTTGATTGGATGTTTGCATGGAGATGTGACCCACCCAATTATTTCCATGGAGGTGTGGCCCTGCCCATTCAGCGTGGGTCTTAATTAAACACTGGAGCCCTAGAAGAGCTCAGACAGAAGGCGCTCGCTGCTGCAGCCAAGAGAGACATTTTGGAGACGGCCATTGAAAGCAGACTTTTGCTGACAGTTTGCTCTGGAGAAGCTAAGAGAGGACAAAACACCCCAAGAGCAGCATTTTGAAGAATGCACAGGAGCTGAGAGAGAAGCTGGAACACAACCCAGGATCAGCAGATGCCAGCCACGTGCCTTCCTAGCTAACAGAGGTTTTCCAGATGCCATTGGCCTTCCTTCGGTGAAGGTATACTTGTGTTGATGTCTTAATTTGGACATTTTCATGGCCTTCAGACTATAAATTTGTAACCAAATAAACCCCCTTTATAAAAGCCAATCCATTTCTGGTATTTTGCATAATGACAGCATTAGCAAACCGGAACAAGAGACCTTGTATGTTTAGAAAGAAATCATGTAAAAAAATATACCATTCCCATAAACCCTCCCCATTATTAGCACTTTGCATTTGTTACAATTGATCAAAGAATATTATAATTGTTCTAATAACTATAGTCCATAGTTTACATTAGAGTGTATTTTTCCCATATATCACCTGTTCCGGTTTGCTTATGCTGCCTTTTCACAAAACACCAGAAATGGATCGGCTTTTATAAAGGGGTTTATTTGGTTACAAAGTTGTAGTCTTACGGCCATAAAGTGTCCAAGATTAGGTGTCAACAATCAGGTGCCTTCACTGGAGGATGGCCAATGGCATCCGGAAAACCTCTGTTAGCTGGGAAGGCACGTGGCTGGCATCTGCTCCAGAGTTCTGGTTTCAAAATGGCTTTCTCCCAGAACGTTCCTGTCTAGGCTTCAGCTCCTCAGAAACATCATTCTTAGTTTCTCCTGGGGCGTTTGTCTTCTCTTAGCTTCTCCAGAGTAAAAGTCTGCTTTCAACGGCCGTCTCCAAAATGTCTCTGTAAGCTAAAGCTCTTCTCTCGGTTCCAGTGAGTTCTTCAAAATGTCCCTCTTGGTTGTAGCAAGCTTGCTCCTTCTGTCTGAGCTTATATAGTGCTCCAGTGTACTAATCAAGGCCCACGCTGAATGGGCGGGGCCACACCTCTGTGGAAATTATCTAGTCAGAGTTATCACCTACAGTTTGGTGGGTCGCATCTCCATGGAAACACTCAATCAAAGTATTACAATCTAATCAGTACTAATAGAGCTGCCCACACAAGATTGCATCAAAAAAAATGATGTTTTGGGGGACATAATACATTCAAATTGGCACACCACCCTATAATTAATACCTTGGATTAGTGTGGTACATTTGTTAAAACTCATGAAAGAATATTTTTATAACTATACTGTTAACTACCATCCATCATTTACAATATGGTTCACTGTGTTGTACCGTCCTAAATTTTATCTTTTAATTATTATTCTAGTAATGTATTTGATCTATAATTTCCCCTTTTAACCTCATTCACATATGTAATTAAGTGCTGTTATTTACACTCACAATGTTGTGCTACAATCACCACCAACTGTTTCTAACACACTCCAATCAATCCAAATAGAAAATCTGTACAAATTAAGCAGCTGCTCCCCACCACCAATCCAGCCCCTAGTAATCTATATTCTAGATTCTAACTCTGAAAATTAGTTTCCTTATACTAATTATTTCATGTCAGTGAGATCATATTTGTCCTCTTATGTCTTACTTATTTCACTCAACATAATGTCCTCCAGGGTTTTCCATATTGTTGCATGAACAAGAACTTCCTTTCTTTTTAAGGCTGAATAATATTCCATTGTATGTGTATACCATATTTTATTTATCCATTCATTGGTTGATGGACACTTGGGTTGCTTCCAACTTTTGGCAATCGTGAATAATGCTGCTGTGAACATTGGTGTGAAAATATCTGTTCAACTCCCTACTTTCAATTCTTTGGGGCATTTACCTAGTAGAGGGATTGCCAGGTCATATGTCAATTCTATATTTAGCTTTCTGAGGTACTGCCAAACTATTTTCCACTGTGGCTGCACCTTTTTACATTCCCATCAGCATGAATGAGAATTTCACATTTCTCCACATCCTCTCCACAACTTGTAATTTTCTGTTGTTGTTTTTTTTAGTAGTAGCCATTCTGGTGGGTGTGAAATGGTGCCTCATTATGGTTTTGATTTGCATTTTCCTAATCACTAATGATGAGCATCTTTTCATTTTTAGCCATTTGTATATCTTCTTGGAAAAATGTCTATTCAAGTCTTTTGCCCATTTTTAATTGGGTTCCTTGCCTTATATTGAGTTGTAGGATTTCTTTATATATTCTGGATGTTAGACTCTTATTGGATATATGGTTTCCAAATATTTTCTCCCATTGAGTAGGTTGTCTTTTCACTTTTATGATAAACTTCTTTGACGCACAAAAGTTTTTAATTTTGATGAAGTCCAATTTACCTGTTTTTTTTCTTTTGTTGCTCGTGCTTTCAGTGTAAAATCTAAGAAACCATTGTCTATCACAAGATCCTGAAGATGCTAGCCTACATGTTCTTCCAGGAGTTTTATACTCCTGATTCTTATATTTAGGTCTTTGATCCATTTTGAGTTGATTTTTGTATATGGTGTAAGACAGGAGTCCTCCTTCATTATTTTGCATATGGGTATCCAGTTTTCCCATCACCATTTGTTGAAGAATTATTGTTTCCCAATTGAGTGGACTTGGCAGCCTTGACAAAAACTGGCCTTGAAAAGATCAAGATATGAGGGTCTATTTCTGAACTCTCAGTTTGATTTCATTTATTTATATATCTATCCTTGTGCTATACAACCATGCTGTTTTGACCACTGTAGCTTTGTGATAAGATTTAAAGTCAAAAAGTGTGAGTCTTTCAACTTTGTTCTTCTTCTTCAAGATGGTTTTGACTATTTGGGGCCTCTTACCCTTCCAAATAAATTTGATAATTGACTTTCCTATTTCCACAAACTAGGCTGTTGGAATTTTTATTTGGATTGTTTGGATCTGTAAATCATTTGGGGTAGAATTGACACCTTAACAATATTTAGTTTTCCAATCCATGAGAATGGAATGTTCTTTCTCTTATTTAGATTTTGTTTTTATTTCTTTTAGCAAAGTTCTGCAGTTTTCTGTGTATAAGTCCTTTATCTCCTTGGTTAAACTTATTTCTACATATTTAATTCTTTTAGTTACTACTGTAAATGGAATATTTTTCCTTGATTTCCTCCTCAGATTGCTCATTAATAATTTATAGAAACACAGGTTTTTGCATGTTGATCTTGTACCCCACCACTTTCCTGAATTTGTTTATTAGCTGTAGTAGATTGTTTGTAGATTTCTTAGGGCTTTCTATATACAGGATCATGCCATCTGCAAATAGTGCAAGTTTTACTTCTTCCTTTACAATTTTGATGCCTTGTATTACTTCTTTTCTTACCTAACTGCTCTGGCTATGAATTCGAGTACAATGTTGAATTACAGTGGTGACAGTGGGCATCCTCATATTGCTCCAGACATGGGAGGGTAAATTTTCAATCTTTCACCATTGAGTTTAATGTTAGCTGTTGTTTTTTCATATATGCCCTTTATTATGTTAAGAAAGCTACCTTCTATTCACATTTTTCTAAGGATTGTTACCAAGAAATGATGCTGGATTTTGTCACATGACTTTCGTGCATCAATTGAGTTGATCATGTAGTTTGTTCCCTTCATTTTGTTAATGTGGGGTATTACATTAATTGATTTTCTTCTGTTGAACCACCTTTGCATATCTGGGTACAACCTACTTGATCATGGTGTATAATTATTTTAATGTGCTAATGGATTTGGTTTTCAAGTATTTTGTTGAGGATTTTTGCATGTATATTCATAAGAGAAATTGGCATGTAACTTTCTATTCTTGTAGTACCTTTATCTGGCTTTGGGATTAGGGTGATGTTGGCCTCATAGAATGAGTTAGGTAGTATTCCCTCCTCTTTGATTTTGTGGAAGAGTTTGTGCAGGATTGGTGTCAATTCTTCTTGGAATGTTTGCTAGAATTCACTTTTGAAAACATCTGGTCCTGGACTTTTCTTTGTTGGGAGGTTTTTGATGTTTGATTCAACCTCTTTATTTGTAATAGGTCTACTGAGATTGTCTATTTATTCTACAGTCAGTGTAGGTGTGTTTCTGGGAATTTTTCCATTTCATCTAGGTTGTCTAATTTGTTGGTATATAGTTGTTTATGGTATCCTATTATGGTCTTTTTTATTGCTGTGGGGTCAGTGGTAATGCCCCACTCTCATTTCTAGTTCCTCCAGTTGGGCAGTTAGGTCCTTGCTTTTAGCTCACTCTTCTTTTTCAATGTAAGCATTTAGGGCTATAAATTTCCCTCTCAGCACTGCCTTCTCTCCATCTCATATGTTTTGATATGTTGTGTTCTTGGTTTTGATTCATCTCACAATATTTACTTATTTCCCCTATAATTTCTTCTTTGTTTCACTGGTTGTTCAAGAGTATGTTATTTAACTTCCATATATTCATGGATTTTCCAGTTCTCTGTCTGTTACTGATTTCTAGCTTCATTCCATCATAGTCAAATAGGATGTTTTGTATAATTTCAGTCTTTTTAAATTTATTGAGACTTGTTTTGTGATCCAGTTTGTGGTATATCCCGGAGAATGATCCATGTGCACTTGAGAAGAAGGTACATCTTGCTGTTTGGGGATGCAACATGCTGTATACATCTGTTAGGTCCAGTTCATTTATCATATTACTCAAGTTCTCTGTTTCCTTATTGATCTTCTGTTAGATGTTCTATCTATTGATGAGAGTGGTGTATTGAAGTCTCCAACTATTATTGTGTGGAGGTGTCTTATTTCTCCCTTTACTTTTGCCATTGTTTGCCTCACGTATTTTGAGGCACCATGATTAGGTACATAAATATTTATGATTGTTATTACTTCTTGGTAGACTGACCCTTTTATTTATAGTGTCTTTCTTTGTTTCTTTTAAAAGCTTTTGACTTAAAGTCTATTTTGTGCAATATTAGTATAGCTACCCAGCTCTTTTATGGTTACTATTTGCATAGAATATCTTTTCTTTCAACCTATTTGTGTCTTTAGGTCCAAGAGGAGTATCTTGTAAATAACATATAGTTGGATCATGTCTTTTATCCATTCTTCCAATCTTTGTCTTTTGATTGAGGAGTTTACTCCACTAACATTCAGTGTTACTACTGTAAAGGTAGAACTTGCTTTGGTCATTTGGTCCTTGGGTTTTTATATGTCATATCTTTTTTGTGTCTCTTTTCCTTCATTGCAACCATCCTTTTCTGTATAGTTGATCTTTTTGTGATGTATCTGTCTGATCTCTTTCTCATTTCCGTTTCTGCATATTTTTTAAATACTTCCTTTGTGGTTATCCTGGGGTTTGTATTACACAACCTACACTTTTAACCTACTCATTTGAGATACTAACTTAACTTCGGTAGCATGCATGTTCTCTGCTCCCATATCCCTCTGCTTCCCCTCTTTATGTTGTTTTGTCCTGTATTACCTCTTTATGTTTTGTATGTAC
Source organism: Choloepus didactylus (assembly GCF_015220235.1). Classification (NCBI taxonomy): domain Eukaryota; kingdom Metazoa; phylum Chordata; class Mammalia; order Pilosa; family Megalonychidae; genus Choloepus; species Choloepus didactylus. The sequence goes on along the minus strand of NC_051313.1, from coordinate 65,599,244 downwards.
ATTATCAGGAAAAATACCTTTTTCTTGTTCAATTGTATTATGACTTTTATAGGAATTAAATAGAGTTGTATATTGAGGATACAGTACTACTGGGTTTTGCATTTACCCTTGTAGTTATCTTTACTGATTATCATTTCTTCACACTACTCCGAGACACTCTCCTGTATTTTCCTTCCAGCCTGCAGAACTCCCTTCGGTAATTCTTGTAGGGCAGGTCTTTTGTTGACAAACTCAGATTCTGTTTATCTGTGAATATTTTAAACTATCCCTCATTTTCCAAGGACAGTTTTGCCGGATAAAGAATTTGGGGCTGACAGTTTTTCTTTTTCATAAGTATAACATACCACTATCTTCTTGCCTCCGTGGTTTCACTTGAGACATTGGCACTTGGTCTTATTGAGGAACCTTTGTATGGGACAAATCACTTTTCTCTTGCTGCTTTCAGCACTTTTCTCTTGCTCTTTATCTTTGGCATTTGAGATTCTGATAAATATGTGTCTCAGAGTATGTCTGTTGGGGTTTATTCTGTTTTGAGTCCTTTGTACTTTTTCTTGGACTTGTATATTTATGTCTTTCATAAAATTTGAGAAATTTTAGGCCATTATTTCCTAAAATATTCTTTCTGCCCCCTTCCCCTTCTCTTCTCCTTCTGGAATACCCATTATACATATTTGTATGCACTTCATGCTGTCACTCAAATCCCTGAGACACTGCACAATTTTTTCTACTCTTCTCTATCCATTCTTCTGAACGTATGATTTTGTTTGTTCTGTCTTCCTATTCACTGATTCTTTCTTCTGCCTGTTCAAATTTGTTTTGTATGCCTCTAGTGTATTTTTAATCTCCATTATTGTGCCTTTCATCCCCATAATTTCTGTTATGTTTCTTTTTAAACCTTCAGATTCTTCTGTATGCTCACACACTGTCTTCTAATATCTTTTAGCTCTCTATCCATATTTTCCTTCATCTCCTGGAATTGATTTGGGAGATTTGTTTGGCCTTCTTTGATTAGTTGTTGCAAATTCTGTGTCTCCTCTGAAATTTTCATTTGTTCCCTTGGCTGAACCGTATCTTTCTGTTTCTTACTATGACTTGTTATTTTTTGCTTATGTCTGGGCATCTGATTATTTTAAGGGCAATCAGTTTCTCCCTCTTATATAGGGTTTTATTGTTGATTGGCTTTGTGTTCAGGCTGTTCTTTGATGCTTGGTCCAACTTATTCTGGGCCTTTGAAGTAGCCCAAGTTTAACTGTTCAGATTTTTTCAGCTCTTCTTCATCTGATTCTTGCCCTGGATACATAGTTCAAGTTTTAAGATAGCCCTTTTCATGTGCAATTGTTTCACTTCCAGGAGAAAGCTTCCTTTCCTGTGTTCCTTCTCTGGGAATCTTGATCTGTTCTGCTTGTTTCTGTGCAGACTTTTCTCTCCCAGCTCTATGATTTGTTTAAATTCTCTCCCTCACCCAGGTCCCCCTTTTCCTTAAACCTTCCAGTTCTGGGACTCTCCCTGTCTTAACAGCAGCTCAGTTCCCACCCCCTTTTTTTGTGAGGCTTTTCTGCTGGTTTCTTCCCTGTTAAAGTATCCTGCCCAAGGGACCCAGATGGGGTCAATCCAGAATGGTGATTCAATCCAGAAAGGTCCATTTTGTGTTTGGGTGATCCAGCAAACAGAGATTGTGTTGAGTGTGCGCACCTCCTTCCAACAGTTCTGCCATGGTCTCTTTCTTATTTTTCCTCCTGGGGTCCGTTTTGTACGTGGCACTCTGGAGCCACTTGTGTTCTTCCCTAGGTCTCTGCAGATTTGGGTCCCTGTGCCTGGATATGCATGGGGTTCTAACTTGCTGTTGTGAGTGGCTCTATAGTCTGATTCCCTGGTAGAAAGGACACAGACTGTGCTGTTTCTGTGAGACTCCCAGGCTGCGGGAGACCAAGTGAGGGAGAGGGGTCCAGACTGGCGGGTCCAGGATGGAAATCTCCTATCTGATCTTAGAGGTTAATTTTATTTTTCTTCAATTCAGCAATTCTGGAGTTCTTCTCCAGTCTCTATCATCCTCTGGAGTTCCAGGCAAGTGGGATTTTTCCTTTTGTTAGTTGATTCTGATATGAGTCTTTTCCAGGGGATGTCTTATGTCACCATGTTGATGACATCACTCTGGGCTATATCTCTTGATATTTACTACTCTCTCTGCAAGTTTCCTTAATGTCTTGTTGAATAGACTGTAGCTGGATTCTCCTATATGGTTCTGCATTCAAACTGTTGCAATATTATTTGTAATAAAATCTCTGTTTCATGGTAAATACAAAATCTAGAAACCTCTCCCCTATTCCATGATGATAAATAGTAATATCAAATGTGGAGGCTTTTCCAAAGCCTGTAGTGTTCTGGTAATGGTTTGCCAGCAGTCAAGCTCTGCCTCTGTCATGGGCTCTCTCTCTTTCTATCTCTTCCTGTAGCTTGGACCCACCTTGCCTTTTATTACTTAACTGTTTATCTTTGAAATGACTCCATATCAGTTCATAGAGATCTTCCTCATCCTTTCTTTTTAATGGCTATGTAGTACTCTGATTTGTGGATAGATCATAGTTTATTCAACCAGTATCAAATGGGTGGGATTTAAAGTTGTTTTAGTATTTTGATTTTAAAATAATATTGCAAAGAATAATCTTGTACTTTTTCTATTTGTAGAGGTGAATTCATAGAAGTGGAATCATTAAGAGAAAGGGTAAACACATTTATAGAGTGATTCCTAGAAATAGGATTGCTAAGACAAAGGGTAAAAACAAATGTAGTTTTGCTAGATACTGTCTGATTGCCTTTCATAGGGGTCATGCTTTTTCATAACTACCAGCAATGTAATAGAGGGCCTGTTATTTCCCAACCTTGTCTGAAGAGTATGTTGTCAAGTTGTTGAGTTTTTGCCAGTCTTCTTGGTGAAAAATAGTATCTTAATATAGCTTTTTGGAGGGCATTGTTTTATTATGAGTGAATTTGAGCATCATTTCATATGTTTAAGGGCCATCTATATATCTTTTCTATGAACTTTTGCCCATTTTTCTGATGAGTTTGGGTCTTTTCCACTAAACTTTAAGGGCTCTTTTTTTAATCATGGAGATTAGACATTTATCTGTGATATATGGTACAAATATTTTCTCCATGGACTGTATGTGTGTGTGTGTGTGTGTGTGTGTGTGTGTGTGTGTGTATGTTTCTGTTTCCCTGTAATTCTGTTTATATAGTCAAATTCATTAGCTTTTCTTTTATTGCATCTGGATTTTGAACCAAAATGAGAGAGGCTTTCCTCCCAACTGGGCTGCAAAGGAATTGCCTCATATTTTCTTCTGTGCTTCTATAGTTACATTTTGCATTTAGATCTCTGATTCATTTGGGATTTATTCTGATATGGATAAAGTTGTATATTCTTTTCAAATTGCCATCCATTTATTTGCAGGTCCATCACTTTACCAATGATCTGATTATCATAATCAAAATTTTCATTTGTATTTGGTGTGTTTCTGTTCTTTCTATTCTGTTCCATTGGTCTCTGTACCTATTCATGCACTAATATAGGTGTGATATCTTTTTAACTGGGATTTACACAGCAGCCACTCCTTCTGCAGTTGGTTCTTGTAAGGAGTAAAGCAAGCAGTCCCCTCAAACCCAGTACTTCACTATTTAAAGACTTGGAAAGATGTTTGAACCATGAGGTGATCCACAAAGATTCCCCATTCTGGTATTCATGCCCTTGTATAATCCCTTCCCCTTTAGTGTGAACAGGACCTGTGGCTTACTTCTAAGCCAGGACCTGTGGCTTTACTTCTATGGCAAAAGTGATGGGATGTTCCTCTTCTCATTACATTATGTTATGATATGTTACATAAAATTCCTTCTAGCAAGTAGATGCACTCTAGCAACTCACTGTCACTCTCCTGCTGGCCTTGAGGAAACAAACTATCATTCTGTGAACTGACAATGGAGAGTGTCACATGGCAGGCAACTGTGGGTGACCTCTAGGAATGGAAGACAGCCTCTGGCCAAAAGCCAGCAAAAAAAAAAAAAAAAAATTGAAACTCTAGGGTCTCTCTCTCCTCCATGACTAGCTTTGAAGAAGCAAGCTGCCATGAATGCTATAGCTGTAAGAAATGAGTTGTGCCAACAACCTGAAAGAGCTTGAAAGGGAAATCTCCAGTTGAGCCTCTGATGAGAACCCATCCCTGGCTGATGCTATGCAAAGGACCTAGTTCAGCTGTGCTTGGACTTCTGGCTCCTAGAAACTGTGAGATAATAAACTTGTGCTGGTTTAAGCTGTAAAGTTTGTGTTAACTTGTTACACAGCAATAGAAAATGAATATAGTGCTTAATCTTAAATCTAAAATATCATTTAAATAAGAGTACTTGAGTTTGTGTATGCTTAAGTGAGAAAATGGGCATGTGTTTAAAAATAAAATATTTAAAGAATGAAACATGAAAAAAACATGTTTATTTAGGGTCAAAAAAAAACCTGATATGCTATTAACTTGCCATGTGACATTGCACACATTTTTCATATTTTTGAGGGTCATTTGTTAAAATAAGAATAACTGCACCAAACTCATAGAGTTGTTATGGAAATAAAATGATAAAGGTACATGAATATGCATAGCATATTAATTTACCGTTCTAGAAAGATATAAAATTAGGTTTTTGCTTATTTGTCTGTTTGATTCTTTCTTGTTCTTCACTGGGTTCAATGACTGAGGTCCATTATATACCAACCTTGTCATTCAGAATGTAAAGCATGGGATTTGGCACCATCATTGAAACAGCTTGTCTCCAGAAACCCAACAAATCTGTGGCACTGAAACAGCTTAATAAAACCTACCCAGCAGAATTAAGAAGCCTTGAAAGCAAATGTTTTGTGGCATTTTTAGCAGTTCCCAAGGGGATCTTTTGCTCAAGTAGAGCTAGAATTTAGGGATTTTTCAAAAACAATAAGCAGTCAATGTTCAAATCAAATTATTTCCTGCCTGCTGATATGACTACTTGAGCAACATCTTTCAAACAATCCTAATCTAAGAAGAGTGTCTCATTTTAACCTTTAAAAAAGGCAAGGAAAGAAAAGATCTATTTTTCTTAATAGTTGTGTAGAATAACCTTTATTAGGATACTTGGAAGTGTCTTATTTGATAGATGCTGGCAAAAACATCCGTATTTTTTTTTTAATATTGTTAGAATACATTCCAGACTTTGAAAAAGCTTCCCCTTACACTGTCATTTTTCACCTAACCTCTTCTCTTAAAGAGATTCTCCATAGATACCATGGCCCCAACAACCCTCATTTGGCAATGGAGAAAAAGCACAATGGGGCTTAGCTCCTGTCAGTTGACCTGAATGTTTTAGTACTTTTAATTTGTTTACAATTTCTTACAAAATAAATTTTCCCATTGGAAAAACCTAACTTTACAAGAAAAGATTTCAGCAACATACAGTATTGTTAAATGGAATAAAGCACGTGGTAGAATGAAGAATAATATGCCCAGTAAGATCTCCTATGTCTATAAATGCTTGAACAAAGGTTCTGGATGGTGCATAGCAGTTAACCCTGGCTACCCATGGGGAGGGCAATGGAATATGGAGCGGAAGGGAGCCTGTCAGTTATTTATACCTTTTTTTTTTTTTTTTTTTTACATTTAGTCTATATTCACAAATAAAAAATTTTAATTGCTTTTAATTGAAAAAATAAACAAAACCTTATAGGTCTTATCTAATGGAGATACGAGTCATTTACAAGCCTGTGAGGGAAGACCACAAGACTTTCTTAAATGTCAGGTCCTAACTGAGACCTTCCTTAATCATTCTATCTAAAGTAGTCTCTCTCCCTCCTCTCCCTCCAGTGTGTCCCTGCCTCCCTTTTTTCTGCAATCCAAAATTAACTTGTATAGATGACTGTTGGCCTCTCCCCCACAACTAGAATGCAGGCTTCATGAGGGCAAGGGTGTCATCAGTCTTGCTCAATTTTCATTCCCCAAAAGAAGAGAACCTGGCCTAGAGTTGGCAGTCAGTAACTATTTGAGTAAATATTTGAAAGGATGAGTAAGATGCTCAGCTCTCTTGTACCATTGTGCTCAGCTACACAACTCCAATGGGTCAGGGGCTACAAGCAAAAATGGCAGTTTGCCCAAGCTTTACGTCTTCCAAAGATCCCCATTCTTTGTTAGAGACATTTTTTCAGTGTCTTAGAGGAAATTTGCTCACATGAGGATCCTAGCAGCCACAGGCTATAAGATGTTGGCCTGGCTCCTGAACCAGCAGGGTGACAGAGCTTCCAGCTGGGGCAGGTCCTATGGTGAAACGATTAGAAACAAAGGCATGTGTGAGGACGTAGGAACGAGTTTTATGTAACTTCCTGGCAGGTTTTGAACTTCTTTTAACCCTCTTTTATGCAAGGATGGAAAGCAAATCAGAAGAAAGAGCCAAGTTCAGCAGTGGAAGCCCTGGATCTCCAATCCCATCTCAGCCTAAATAAAGCTATTGGCAGAGACAGGGCAGCTCTGAACCCCCAGCTTGGCTGCAGTGACGCTGTTCCTTAGTGACGCTATATTCTCGAGTACCACTAACGAAGCCAACCAATTATATCCAGTTTACAAATAAGTAAATTGAAACACAGGCTGTGTCTCAACAAGCCAACTTAAGTGGCAGGCTGGAAGCATTGTCCAGATAAATGAGGAAAAGATTGGCAGGCAAATTTGAAAAGCTTTGCTTTGTGCCCACATTTTCCCAGTTGATGGACTTTGCCACTTAAATTCTCTTTATGACTCAACTCAGACAGATGTTCGGTCACCACATGTGTCCTGTCAAGCTCTGTTGGAGCACAGATGGCAGGTCGAGCCGGGACAACCAGTCCACGAAAATGGGGGGTGAGGGAGTTGGGGGGGTTAGTTAATGAAAGAAAGCCTGGGCTACATGTCAGTGGACCTGAATCCTAGAAGGTTTTAATACCTCTCTGGGTAATTTACCTCTCTGGGTAATCACAGACACTTCCTCCCCTAATGCCTAATGCTAACCCTAGGTTCCTTCAAATATCCGCCATGCTGCTGTGTATTTTATTTAAGTAATAGAAAAGCCGTATTTAAAAACACTTATATTCCCCACAATACAGGTTCTGAATTGCTTTAAACATGAACTATATATTTATCTAATTATAACTAGAAAATAATACTGTGCCAGTGATAAAAATGAATCTAAGAGCTATCCAGAGAGTCAGATTTCCAAATACCATTATATTCTTTAATACTTTGACTTCAAATCAGCTTCCAATATTTGGGGAATTGGTTTTTCTTTTTAATATTTTTAAATAGTCTCGCTACTTACACGATTCAGAAAGTCTCTTGTTGCTATGGAAGTTGACTGGGTTATTTTATCTGTTTTAAAATCCTCTCTTTATGTCTTTACAATTAAAAGTCATACCTCATTATAATGCTAAGCTACTGAATGTGAGATCACATGAAATAAAAGAGAATATTTTTTCTGACTTGGTTTATTTTATCAGTTTTAACTCTTTCCCATTCTGCCATATCCCATTTGAATGAGTCTAAAGTGTGACTAAAATCAATTATATAAGTTTAAATTGGTCAAGCTTGGGATAAAATTTTATTACTCCTTTCCTGAGCATCTGGTTATTCTAATTAATTTTCTCCTCCTTATCAGCGGATTTAATGATTCACTTCCATGCCCTTCTTTTGCCAACTGCGTCATCACAGTATTGTTAGCCAGAGGTGTCTCCATGGCTATTAAGAGCTCAGATTCTGGGTGAGGGGACAGCAGCAGCAGGCTGAGCAAGAGAAGTGAGCTGAGGTCATGTCTCCGAGCAGTGTCAATAACCTTTATTTCACTCTTGGGTTTTGTAACACACACACGTGCACATACACATATGCATACAAATATATGCACACAAATTTGCATGCACACAAATATATGCATTCTTGGGTTTTGTAACACACACACGTGCACATACACATATGCATACAAATATATGCACACAAATTTGCGTGCACACAAATATATGCATAGTTGTATGTATCTTTAAGTCAGAAATGGGTGACCAGTGAAGATCAAAGTATATTCCACATTTTTTAACTGTGTCTAAATACAACTGCTTTGCAGAATTTCGTCCCAGCAACTCTTTTCAGATCTGAATCCTCCCTTTACTCCAGATTCTCTTAACACTTGGTTACCTCTGTGCCTCAGCTGATGTCACAGGGCTGACATCCACAGCAGGAAGGGTAACCCATAAAACCTGAGCCAGGCCTCGAGGTGCAGGACCAGGCTCCAGGCTTACATGCTCGGGACTGGCATTGAAGAAAATCTTAGAACTGCTAAATAAATAAATAAAGTGGGAGTCCAGTATTAGTGCTTGGAATTAAGAGTGTACCAAATGAAACCTGACATGGTGTAAGTGCCCTACAGAATATCCCTGGCATACTGCCAGGCCAGTCCTCATCCAGGAGCTCCTAACACACACACACACACAATAAATAACTAAAGGCATGATAATAAATAGGTGATCTTCTCCTATTATGCTCCTCAGTATTTCTAACTGATACAGTCTTTCTTAGAGGGTGGTAGGGAAGGAATGGATAGGGAAATTTCATAATTTTTCAGACTCTAAAAAAAATTCAATAAAGGTAATGCCTTGGCCATGTGGAATTTGAGGGGAGAAATGATATTACCAAGAAAAGAGAAGACTAAAAACAGAGCTGTAAACAAAAGTCAGGCAAAGTCATGGAGTTCAAGGAAAAAAGAGATGAAACGGGAACAGGATCAAGACAAGAATAACTAAATTTTAAGGAAAGCTCATCTTAAATAGCAGAGTTACAAATAAAGAAACCTCTTAATCCACTTATTAGTATCATCAATGACTGAGGCCCTGTGGTGTAATGACAAGTATACAGGTCTTGCACTAAAATGGACAGGATGAATCTCATGTCTACCACTTTCTAACTCTGAAGCCTTAGGCATTTGTGGCAGATTTTCCATGATGCCCACAAGATCTCTTATCCACATGCCCTCCTTACAATGTGATATTGAAACTCCTTCTGTTGGGAGGTGGGGTCTGTGTTCTCCATCCCTTGACTTTGAGCGGGTGTATAACTACAGTTGAAGTAACAGTATATGACTTCTGAAATGAAGTCATAAGTAGCAATACAGCTTTTCTTGGTCCTCTTGGAATGCTCTCTCTTGGATCCCTGTCACCACAATGTGAGGAGGTGGAGAGGCCACCTATAAATCTTCTGGCCAGCAGTTCCAGCCAGAGGTCCCAGCTGACTGCCAGCCTCGTCCTCCGGAGTAAGCCTTTAGAGGATTCCAGCCCCAAGCCATCCAGGCATCCCCAGCCTCCAAGTCTTCCCATCTGAGGCCCTAGACATTGTGGCATAGAGACAAACCATACCTGTTGCACTGTTTCTGAAACCTGACCCACAGAATACATGAGCATTACAAAGCGGTGGTTTTATACCATGATGTTTGGGGTGTTTTGTTACGTAGCAATAGATCATTGGGGCAGTAAGTTACATAACTTCTCCAGGGTTTGGTTCCATCATCTGTTTTGTAAGGTTGGGTTGAGAATTAGAAATAATTTCTATAATCTACCTGGTATGAAATAAGTGCTCAATAAATGATAACAGTAAATGATAATGATTCATTTCCATTAACTATTGTCCCTTTGAGATCTGGCCTCTGCCACTCCTCTGGAGTTGCCCTTCATATATGAAGATGCATAAAAGTATGTATAAAAAACACTGCATGACTAACGCTCTTTCAAACTGGCCAGGCATAAGACAAGTCCTTTGGTTTAAGATGATAACACTTATTTGCCCAACAACCCAATAATATACAAGGTTACTTCTTAGATTTATATTCTTCTAAGCAATTTAACAACTATTTATTAAACAGTCAGTGGGCTATGCACAATGACACAGAAGATAAAATACCTGCCAAAATGAGTCCATAATCTAGTTAAGAAATCAAAGTCATCAAATATACCTAAGAAGATTTCTAACATATCCCTTCATTTTATAATTGAGGACATTGAAATCTGGAAAAGTTAATCCAGTTGCTCAGGATCACACATTATTAGCAGCAGAGCCAGGACAGAACCCACGACTCCTTACTTCCAATCATTCATTCATTCAGGAAACATTTATTGAGATGAATATGAAACACTCTTGCTGCTAACAAGCTCCCAGTCTGATGGGAGATATGGTCACAAAGCAGATAAGTACAGAGCTCCAGAGAGCATTGTAAGAAGGTATGGGAACAGAGAAGGGAGCTATCAACACTTCTTTGTTGGGGAAAGTTCACAAAGGAAGTAACACCTGGGCTGAGTTTTGAATACTGAGTGGGAGTTTGCCAGGCAGAGAAGGGCATTCCTGGTAAGGATAATCAACATATGCAAAGGCTTGGAGATATGGATACACATTGCCATTATAGACTAGAGTTTCTGAAACTCAGCTCCATGGGTGTATTCCTAAAGAAACTTGAAGATTTTTTTTTTTCTTTTGGAAGTTCCTTATTTTATTCAAGTTGATTAAACAGAATTCTTCATAACAAAGGAAAATACAGAGCATATTTACAATACAAAAATGTACATATTTTCTAGAGACAAATAGAATTTCTGAATTGGGACCTCAGAGATCATTTAACTCAACCCCCATGTACCCATGTATCATAGCTGAGGAGTGATATGGCATAATAAGCAGGAAGACTGTGAAACCAGAGACATATCTAAAGATCAGGAAGAATTAAAGGTTAAAATTAGGTTATTATTCCCCTTGATGCCCTTCCTCCAAGGAAGACCACAAAATATAAAAGCAAAAGGAAGGAAGAAAACAGCAAATGGAAAGACTATACCCTCTAGCCAGCCTAGCACAATTATATGTTATATGAAAGAAGAAAAGACATTTTAAAAGGGCACCATTATTAATGCCACCAAGAAGGAATTGGAAAGTTGCATTTTAAATCATTGGTTTTGTGCCAGTTCTCCTTTTTATATAAATATCAATTCACACTGTGAGTTTTTGCACCTTAATTTAGTTGAGTGTATTTTAAAACTGGCTTGCTAAAAGGTGTGATTCAGTGGAAAGAAAGTATTATCAAGCAGTCCATATTCCATAAATAGCTATTATTATTATTTAACATTCGTTAAACACCCACAGTGATAAGCACAGTACTAAACTTTGGAAAGTTTACTCTGACAGAGAAAGCTTAAATATTCAGAAGAAAGGAAAGCATAAGTCTACTTAGGATCAGGGAAATTTATTTTTCTACTCCAACTTTTCCTTGTTTCACTTGTCAAACCAACATAATTCAAGATATTAGACTAGTTCTAATAATAGTTATTCCTTACTTGCATTCAGTGTTTTATATTTTACAGAAGTGTTTTATATGCATGTGTCATTAGATAATTTATTATATAGTCTCTGGAAGATGTGAGTGTTAAAGAAAGGTAGTTTTATTTCAAAAGAAAATAGAATGAGTCAGAAAGGTCAGCAAGCCTGTCAGGCAGAACATCAAGGGAGAGTTGTACTTTGTGGGGCATTGGGGAAAGGCAGGGAGAAGTGGGGAGAGGTTATTTGGATAGGCAAGACCTGCACAAAGTAATTGTTCCTGCCCCCTCTGTCTTCCAGCTACCATTCTCCACCCAGCTCCTGAAGGCAGCCACTATAACCAATTTCTTGTGTATCCTTCCAGTGCTATTAAATGCACAGACTGGCACACAGTTTACACATTTAATGACATACTGTATGCACTGTTGTGTACCCCACTTCTTTCTCTTATGATATATTTTAGAGATTATTTCATGCTGCATCATTATTTTTAATGGTTATGTCATATTCCGGGTACAGGTGTACCATAATTTATTTTAATCCTTTTTTAAGGGTACTTAGGTATTAAAGGGTATTTAGTTTGTTTCTATAAACTTCTATTGCAAACAATGCTTCAATAAATATCCTTGTAGGAACATCACTGCAAGTATATATATAAGATAATTTCCCATAAGTGGAATTGCTGCATCAAGGTGTACATGAATTGGTAATTTTGACAGCTGTTGCCAAATTCCCCTCTAGAAAATCTATATTGATCAGCATTTCTAGCAGCAGCATTCCCACAGATGCGTGCCTGTTTCTCCACATTGTCATCAGCACAATGCATTAGCAAAACTTTTTGTTTGATAAAAACATATATACATATATACACATACATATGAAAAATCTGATCTCAATGTACTTTAATTTATATTCCTTTTGATTCTGAGTCAGCCTGAGCATTTTTCCATTGTTTTAGAAACATCAGTATTTCCTTTTCTGTGAACTCTGATTATATCCTTTGTCAGTTTTTCTTTGGAGATTGTTGTTCTTTTTCTTATTGACTTGCGAGAACCATTTTAATATTGATGAAATTAGTCCTTAGTACATAATATGAACTTGAAATATTTTTCCTTGGTTGTGATTTGTCTTTTGACCTTGTTTATGGTATTACTTACCTTAGAGAATTGTCTAGTTTTGATAAATTTGTGGATTAATACTTCTTTTCTTTTGTGGCACCTAGGTTTTGAGTCATAAATGTCTTTACCAATATAACATTACAAAAAAAGAGACTCCCTTGTTTTCATCTCATACTATGATGATTTATATATAAATCATTAATCCATTTGGTATTTATTTTGGTGTAAGGTTGAAGTAGGGCTCTGGCTACTTGTTTTGTTTTGTTTATGATGGCTACTAATTGGTCCCAACTCCATTCATGAATAATTCATCTTTCCTCATGGAATTATTTTCTACTTTTTTTCCTGTTTTTTAAATATTTTATTGTGATAATATATGCAACACAAAATTTCCCATTTTAACCACTTTCATGTTCATGTGTACAGTTCAGTGATATTAATTACATTTGCAATGTTGTACTTCCTTTACCATCGTCCATTACCAGAACTTATCATCACCCCAAAAAGAAACTCTGTACCCATTAAGCAATAACTACCCATATACACACACTGGCTTCTGATAATCTGTATTCTACTTTCTTTTTCTACAAACTAGCATATCCTAGTTATTTCATATATGTGAAACCCTATACTATTTATCTTTTTGTGTCTCGCTTATTTCACTCAACATGATACTTCAAGATCCTTCCATGTGGTAGCATGTACGAGAACTTCATTCCTTTTTACAGCTGAATAATATTCCACTTTATACACATATATACACATACATATGTAAACATACATACATACTACAGTTTGTTTATCCATCCCCATAGAGCTTTTAAATTCCTCTAGGTCAGTTAATCAGATTTGATGCTGGATATGATCTTCTGAATCCAAGTAGATGCATTTGGCAGTGGACACAGAAAAAGTAATATGCCAGAAACAGGCAGAGTGCTGAGCTGGGAAAACAGGAACAGATAAAAAGTTAAGATCAAATATGAGGGGAGAGCAGTTCCAGGGTTCCACTGACTGGGAAGGGATGTCTACACCACATAGCAAGTATGTACTTGGAGAAGCTGACAGACTGCGTTTAAGACCAGTGAGTGTTCAGCCTGGAAAAATGCCAGAGAATGGGTGATTAGGGTTAGCTGACTAGCACAGAGGAGAGCATCCTTCCACCCCCTGGCACCCTCCTTAGCACTTGGCTCAGGTGGTAATCCTTCAAAGACCCATGGCAAAGAGCCCCTGTGCCAGGGACTGGCAGTTGAAGCAGGCAGAGGAGCATGGAAGTGGGTGGGTTTCCATGCCTCATGCAGCAATCTTTGCAGTTGGCTGGGGAGATAACCCTTCACAGCCCCATGGCTGAGAGCTTCCTTGAGGGATTTCAGGATTCGGCAGGCTTGTCACAGCATCCACTGTTCCTCCACAGAAGCCCATGGTATGCACAGCCTAGAGGCAAGGACACTGCACAAAGTGCCAGGAGCCCTCCCCCAATCACAGGGACTCACAGATGCATGGCAGACAGGGACTGTGGGACATTTTTTTACCTTAAAGGTGAGACACGCAGCTCTGCAGCCCCAGAAAACTCCACATGCAACCCTGGGAATGGCCAGGACCACTCTGCCCTGGAGCATACTCCCTGCCAAACTGCACAGGGATGCCCCCACCCACAGGGCTGGCAGTCCCCAAGGCACACAGAAAATTTGTGCACTGATTGGACTTCCACATGGTTTGAACCCCCACTCAGTGCACAGACAAAGTTGGGGGAGAACTGGCTTGAGGGTAAGAGGAGGCTCAAGAATGCCATCTGCAGGTAGGTCAGGGAAAGTGCACTCCACCAAGCTGTAGCTCTGCCAAATTATTGATAAATGTTCAAATAAGCCTGCATAGCCTAAAAGAATCCTATCAAGATAAGCAAATGCCAAGAGGCCAAAAACAAGAGAAAATTATAAAGCATATGAAGAAACCGAAATTATGGATAACCCAAATGTTCCAAATTAAAAAGCCAGAGGAGACACAGAAGAGGGAGCAATTAATCAAAGCAGTACACACAAACATCATTGTCATGGCTCAGGATATAAAGGACATAAAGATCATAGAAGAGCATAAAGAAGAATTTGCGAGAGAAAATTGAAAAATAGCAGATCTTATGAAAATAAAAGATACTGTTGATCAAATTAAAAATATTTCTGAGGCACATGACAGCAGATTTGAAGAGGCACAGGAATAAATTAGTGAACTCCAGGACAGGGCAATGGAATGCAAAAGCACAAAGAATGAATGGTGAAAAAATTGAAAAATTTGAAAAGGATCTCAGGGAAACAATGTACAACATGAAGTGTACAATATAAGAATCATTGGTGTTCCAGCAGGTTAAAAGAAGAGTAAAGAGCTAGGAACAATATTCAAAGACATTGTTGGGGAAAACTTCCCAACTCTTCTAAACAACATAAATATGCAAATCAAAGATGCTCAATGAACCCCAAATAGAATAAATCCAAATAAACCCACTCTGAGACATATTCTGATCAAGACTGTCAAATGCTAAAGAGAAGGAGAAAGTTCTGAAAGCAGCAAGAGAAGTGATTCACCACATACAAGGGAAACAACATAAGACTAAGTATTGACTACTCAGCAGGCACCATGGAGGTGAGAAGGCAGTAGTATGACATATTTAAAATTTGGAAAGAGAAAAATTGCCAGTCAAGAATTCTTTGTCCAGAAAAGCTCTCCTTCAAAATTGAGGGAAAGCTTAAAATTTTCACAAACAAATGCTGAGGGAATTTTTTAACAAGAGACCTGCCCTACAGGAAATACTAAAGGGAGCGCTACTGGCTGAGAACAAAAGACAGGAGAGAGAGGCCTGGAGAAGGACACAGAACTGAAACATATTAGTAAGGGTAACTTGAAAGAAATAAAGAGAGAAGGGGGAAAAATAGATCTAACAACTAAAAACAAAAGGATAAGATGGCTGATTCAAGAACTGCCTTCACGGCAATAACATTGAATGTGAATGGATTAAACTCACCATTTAAAAGATAACAGATTGGCTCAGATGTGGCCTTTGTCACTCTAAGCCCAACCCGGCAAATAAATTCATGAACCCCCCCCCCCCCCCACCCAAGGGACATGATTCCCAGGGGAATGAATCTCCCTGGAAATGTGGGATATGACTCCCAGGAATGAGCCTGGCCCTGGCAGTGAGGGATTTAAAATGCCTACTTGACCAAAAGGGGAAAAAAGAAAGATAATAAGCTGAGGTCACAGTGACTGAGAGATCCCAAATAGAATCAAGAGGCTACCCCGGAGGGTTTCTCTTATGCAAGCTCCAGCTAGATATCCCAAATGACCACAGTATGCCATGCCCTCACCAACAGTAGTCCCCAAATACCTAGGTCCCTACCTGAGAGTCTATAAAACATTCACTCACTAAGTTTTATCTTTCAGAAACTTAAATCCAGTAGAGTGTTCCTACGCCAGACAAGTCCCAAAACCCATATGCAACAGCCTCTTTAAGAACAACAATCAGATGCACCCCCTCCCCCATATTGTCAACACCCCCTTTCAATATGAACAATTTAGGGTGCTCACTGTCTAGACTTCCCTGAAGATGGAGAAAGAGATTAAGTGAGAGGAAGAGGTAGTGACAAGCAAGATAAGATTTAACAAAGGTCTATGAATACTGAAACTTTATGTAAATATGTGGGGGGGGGGGTTTAGATGCTGGGGTGTTGGAATAGCTGGAAAGAGGTAAATGACATGGTGGAACTGTAACCTATAACATCCTTTGTAATCTGCTCTATAGCTACTCGTTGAATTGTGCTTTGACAGTCTTCACCTCATGTTGCATGATGAGGAAAGAACTGAAACTGGAATTGTAACCCATAGCAGTTTTTGAAATTACCTATATAATTGCTTGTTGAGCTGTACATCAAAAGTTAACACCTTTCTGTATGTAGGTTATATTTTACAATAATGAAAATAGATGAAGTTGTAGAACTGTGACCCATGACATTCTTCGAAATTTGCTAACTCCTTGTTAAATCATACTTTGAAAGTTATCACTATTAGGCATATGTTAAAGTTCACAATAAAAAAATGCATTAAAAAATATGAGGGGAAAAGGAGGCAAGATCCTAAAACAAATGCTTTAATGATACAGAAAGTGACAGGAAGAGACCTACTCAAATTGCCATCATAAAAATGTCCAAATTCCAACTCGTGATTTCCAGGCCCTTCATGATATGGAATCTGCCAGCTGCTCTAGCCCAGTCTAAGGCCACCTGCCCTTCAAGTTTCAACTTAAACATCATTTCCCTGGGTCTGCTTCCCTGACCTGGCCAAAACTGAGTCAGGTGCTCCTCTTAGGTGTCTCTGCAACATTCAGAACATTACGTGTGGTAATAATATAGTCTGTTATTGCTTTCATGTTTGATGTGGACATTTTATTTCACTCTTGTGCTTCTACTCATCTTTCTCCTGGCAACCACATCTCTCTCTGGGGGACTGAATGCCCTTCTCCTACACAAATCCCAGGTGCTTTGTTGGTGATGTCTCCACCTCAGCACAGAAGTCCCACACATGATCAAGGGCAAAACCACTTATGCAAGGCATTCCCCAAGTTCTACCCAAGTAGAGCTAATGGGACACAGTGAAACTTTGGCTGGAGAACCTGAACAAAGACTCCTACCAGATTTCAACAACAGGAGGCTGAAGAATGGACCATAAATTTAAAAAGTAGGACTAAGAAGTGGTGAGAAAAAGAGAACATCACTTGAATCCCAGACCAAACCTGAAACCGGTTCTATCCCTGGGCTGTTTAATGATGTAAGCTAATCGATGCCCTACTTTTCCCCAAGTCATTTTGAGTTGGGTTTTCTGTCACTCCCAACTGCAATTTCTTAACATCTACTAAAGGGTGAGCTTCTTAAAGGCAAAAATTATTTCTTAATACTGTAGTATGTCTAGCACCTAGCACCTAGGACAAAGCCTGGAACACAGCAGATCTGAATAAATATATAAGGAATAAATAATCTGATGAAGCTCTTATAAATCTGGAAATAACAATGACTTTCATTTTTTGATCTCCTACTTGCAATCATAGAGCTTCGTGATGGCAGAGCCTGGAAGGATTATAGGTTTCTTCATCTATTAAATGGCGACAATAATACCTACCTGAGGTTTGACATGAAAATGATAATAATAATAATAACTACTCATATCAAGTACTTTTTTGTTTGTTAGAACTAATTATTTCACCTGTTTTCTCCTGTAGGCTCATTGTGTTTCAGAATCTTTACGGATTATAAAAAAATACCCAGGCATGATAGGTATTAGATGCTATTCTGATTTCTACAAATCAAAATTATGTTTTTATTCAACTTTTAATTGTCTCTGCAAATGAGGGAATGCAACGTAGTGGATAATCAAAAGTCATTTAAATATTTGGGGAACTTATTCTATGATGGGTTGAGCAGTAAATTTTCCTTCCTTAAGACATTTTGCCTACAGTGGCACCAAAATGAGTTTGGGTTGTCTGAGCATATGTTGCCTGGGTGATAAAGAAGACAATCATTGTCTGGACAGGAAAAGCAACCATTTTTTTTTAAAGTTAATTACTTCATATAATCCACAAAGTAGATTATTCACAAAGCAGAAAATTTGAGTGGCAAACGTCAACAGAGTAAACACTTAATGAAATAAGAGATTTTTTGTTCCATTGCAACATTATTTTTAATATGGCATTATGATTATTTTTATTCTGTAATAATTAAAAGCAATCTTATCTACTATAGTTAGTGACAACTTCATTAACTGTAAAATTTTATGCCATTTGAATATTCTCATGTTTCAATTGTCATCTTCTTAAAATAGCACAAGCAATGACTGAAGCATTATTCATTCTATTCATAAGTTAATGCTGCTTAAATTCTGTTGGTGAAATGTATTAAGCATTCTTTATGCATTTTTCTGCTTCTATATACTTAGCTGTCCAGGGGTTAAAGACCAAGCAGAATATTTGAAGCTGCATGTTGAGCATGCTTAGGAAAAAACAAACAAAACACCTGAACTGATTAAAGCAACCAGCTTTTACAGGGCACTGGTACTCTTTGTATTACAGCTGGTGGTTGTGGACATTGATACACTATTTCTGGAGGGCAGCTTCCTGATTTGTATGAAAAGCCATTAAGACAGCATTTGACACAAATACACTTCAAGGGTTCATCTTGAGAAAATAATCAGACACACAAAAAAGATATATTTAATTGTAGCCCTATTTAGTTTAGTGGAAAAGACTAAATTTCTATCAATAATGGCATAGCTATCATTTTAAATATCATGTTTTCAAAGATTATTTTATAGCCAGGAAAAATACAATATTATTCAGGGTTTTTGTTGTTGTTGTTGCTTTTAAGGCAGAGAATTATTCCAGATACCTGTGTGTGTGTGTGTGTGTGTGTGTCTATCTATGAGGAGAGTATGGAAGAAAATGTACCAAGGATTGGTAGAGTTGTGAGATAACGGATAATTTTTACTTCTCATTCTCAACTTGCTGTCCCTTCACAAATTTCTGTAACAAACATGTCTAATTTTTATAAGAATGAGTTTTATTTCAGTAATTAGAGCCTGGCTCTCAGAACAGGCAGGCAAGGTAAACAACCTTAGAATGGTTTCTTAAAAAAGCCTTCAAGACCAGTGCTCCTTTTATAGCTGCTGTTTGTAATTAGCCTGTTATATATATATATATATATATATAAAATATATATAAATTCTGTAGAGAAGTTTATTAGTTTGTTACCTCTTTGCTATATCGTAGAAGATTTACTTTCCTGGGAGGTGGGGAGATGGAAATTCTTCTGCTTTCAAGTCTCTTCTATTCTCCCATCCACCTTCTCATCTTAAATCCTTGGACAAGAATTCACAGTGGTTTCCATGCTCCTTATCTGGAGATAAGAAGGCCATTTAGGAACCTTTTATAATAATCTGGGCAAGAAATGATAAGCGTGAACAGAAACAGTGTCAATATGTGTATGTGTGTAGCTGAGTGGGAGAGAATAAGATTGAAAAAGACCACATGGTCCATCTTTACCCTTTGCCTAGAATGACCTTCCCCTAAACAAAATCCTCCATCCTACAAGTCCCCATTCCAGTGCTTCCTTCACTGTAAAACCCTCCTTGTACCTACAGCTGGAAATCATTTTCCCTCCTTTATCATTTTTTTTTTTGCTGTTTTTTGTTTATCTTTTGATGCAATCACAAACTTACAAAAAAAGTTGTAAGTATAGTACAAAGAACTTTTTTCTTGAACCATTTGACAGTAAGTTGCCCACCTAATGTACCATCACCCCCAAACACTCTACTGTGTTTTTCCTACAAAAAGATATTCTCCTACCTAACCACAGTACAACCATCAAAATCATAAAATTGACATTGAAACATCATTGTCATCTATTCCTCAGTCCCATTAATGTCCTTTAAAGCAAGAGGATACTGTTCAGAATCAAGTGAATGAACATTTAATTATCATGTTTCTTTAATCTCATTCAATATGGAACAGTGCCTCAGTCTTGATTTTCATGACTTGACACTTCAGAAAATTACTGGTCAGTGGAATGTATCCATCCATTTGGGTTTGTCCGGGGTTTCAGCATGACTAGATCCAGGTGTCATGGTTCCCAGGACCACTCAGTAGATAATGCTTGGGAATCATAGGAATACATGTATCATGTGTGTGCACATACATATAAACCCACATACATTTACATCTATAGTTATTAAGACATCTAGCTATATATACTATAAAACATTTCACTCTTAAAACTTCCAGCTCCACTGAGTTTATTCCAGTTTTTTCCCTTCATGTTTTTGTAATTTCTTTTCCCAACAGTGAGAAACCTGACTTCCAAATAATAGTTACTTATTTAAATGCTTCCCCTGTTTGTAACATTCACCAGTCTTTGCAGACACCCCATTCCAGGCTGCCCCCAACATGGATGCCCTCCTTGCCCTCTCAGGCTCTGATAATCCTACACCAAACCATACCTGTGCACCCGCCTCATTCCAGCAGGCTGTTCTATGCATGGACATCATCTTTACTCTGCTTACAAACAATAAAATTTTAAGTTAAAGGAAGAGAGACCCTGGTAGAATTTTTAGTCTAGTTGCATTCTAATACCCTAAAGTCCTTGGCCAAATCCTGAATTTATTAGAATACTTAAAACATAGCCAAGAAAGAAGGATTCCTTATTTTCTACCCACCAGACCAGTTATCAATGTAATCATTTTTAAAAGAGAAAATGTATCAATTTTTTTATTAAATACCACACACACACACACACACACACACACACACACACACTCCTTCACTATGAGTTTTCTTCACACCACATATCCCTCTGTGGGTCAAAAATTGGTAAAGGAGAATCAAATTATTAATAATTTTAATATTTGAATCTCTAAATTTTCTCTTCCTACTCCTGTTAGGTTAAAACTTCTTTGAGAACTATTTGAGATCACTCAAAAGACCAGAAATGCATGAGCCAGGAGTTATGAAGCATGCTCATGGTGTCCAAAATAAAATAAAATATATAAGGCACCCACTACACATTGACTAGAAAAGTATATATTCCAGAAATAAACATTAGTTGAACCCGTGAAACTCATTAAACTCCACTAGCAGATGGTGCTAAGGAGCAAATTTCATATTGAGGCAAAAAAATTACTTGAATCAACAAAGAAAGCACACATGGGAAGAGAGACAAAGTAGAATGGTAATGGGTACATTGTAGGAATGGTAACTAAGGCTGAAGAAAAGGTCAAAGTGAATCATCAGCTTGTCAGAAACCCCTGGAAAATGAAGGAAGGGGTTTAACTCTTTTAGAAAGTGATTTCTTCAGAGTAGTGGTTTATAACCTATGATCTGTGAACCCCAGATGTCCATAGATAAACAACTTGGGATTCAAGGACACGGCACCAAAACAAAAAGGTTTTTCCCCCTTCTTGGTATTTTGAAAACCGTGTTTGGGGAAATGATCTCTTTTATTTTTTTACATTAAATTATGTTATTAGTATACATATTTTTACATTAAATTATGTTGTTATTGGACTCATCAATGTCTCCAAGAGGTTATGTGTATATGAGTGTTCAATTGATAGGCATTAAAAAATATACTACCAATATGATTAAAGACATCTTCTTTTGTGTAAGTTGGAGCTTACTTTGGGAAAAAATTTAAAAAGAGGGAGATAATGATGAAATTTACCTACTACTTACTTTTATTGCTAAGCATAACAGGACAGTAATATTGAGAGACTTGGCTCTTCATGCGGCAAGGCTCTTGCTGATGAAAGCATGAAGCTACTAAAGCTGAAGGAGTGCTTGTGTCTTTCCTTCCTGAAACCTCTTTGGAAAGTGTGGGCACTTTTGTGAGGCAAAAGTTTGATTTAGAAAAACTGGAAATTTATCAAAACGCAGGTTTGCCCCCAACATCTTAAAGCATCCAAAGAAGCCATAGATGACTGGAGAGATACTGAAGAATGTTTCAAACCTGAAAGTGATTAATCTGATTTGGGGCTCGGAGCAGAGGAAAAGAAGGAGCACCGCTGTCAAAATTTAAAAGTATCATCTACTCCAGAATGACTGACATGTCTAAGCAAGTAATGGGAAAACTGTTAGTTCATCCAATTCTTTTCAACATACAAGTGAATGAAACGATGACGTCCAGAAGGTTGGTGCAGCCAACTTCTGGATTTTGACTATATATTTGCATACTTACCCTTTTGAATAATTGCTATTTTTGAGAGCCACTTTTGGAAATTACACAGGCATCAACATCTGCAAAATGGTGAAAAGTTTCTTGGTTGATCAAAACTTTAATGAGAAGAAATGTTGATATGTGCATAAATGGAACACCTGCAGTGCTCAGCATCATATCTGATTTTGCTGCATTGATAAAGAAAAAAAACTATGTATCCTTGTGAATCATGATGTCAATGTGTCTGACTCAGAAATCAATCCCCTACCAACCATCCAGAAAGAAGTCTTGTCTAGTGCTGTGGTCTTGACAAAACCGGAGTCTTACAACATTGCCTTTATAAGAGTTTTGGCTCAGAAAAGTAGAACAGAAGATGAAGTTCTTCTCCACCACACCTAAGTTTGCTGAATTTACAAAAAGGACTTTTTTTAAAGAAAAAAGAATACTCATTCTCAGAACAACTTGATGGTGAGTTAATTCATAGTTTGGTTGAATTAGCAGATATTTTCAGCTGAAGTAAATCTTCCTATATGTTATGTGTTCTTATTGATACTACTGAAAATTTCAGTGGGAAACTCTGTTGGTTACCTTGGTGACATCTATTTTGCTTTCTTCCTTCCTAACAGAATGCTGATTGTATTTCGATATCCCCTAAAATGACTGAGAGCAAACAGACCTCATCCCCAAGGTTGTTCCTACTTAGTCAAAGCCAGTCAGGACATGGCATCAGTCTGGCTGTTGTTGTCAGTAGAGAAGTCACATGACCTACAATGGCCCAGTCAGAGTTGGGGAAAAATGTTCTCTCTCCTTTAGGATGTGAACAAAAATATATGTTTCATTAGTCACTGGTGGTAGGCATCTTACAACCATAAGGGGAGCCAGAATGAATTCAGAGCTGTCACACTGAGTTAATGGAGCAGAAATATGGGAAGAAGTTGGCCCCTTGATAACATCATTGAATCACTGAGTTACTAACCCTTTAGTTGACTCTACTTCTCAACTCTCTGTTATGTGAGACAATAAATTTCTTCATGATATAATTCTTTATTGAATCAGACTTTTGTACTTGCAGCCAGAAGCATGCTAATTGGTCAAACCATGCCAAGCTCCAGTCTGAAAGCTGAAATTAAAGGCAGACATCCATGCCAAACTTGCATTGCAGGGGCAAGTGCTTCTGCAGGTTAGAGTCAAGAGTTACAAGGCTTCTCGGTTCCTCTGCAGGGAGAAATCTGAAAATAACTGGAATCTCCGAAGAATTCCCTTGCAGATTCCCCAGCTGAGACAACTTTAAAACTTAATTAAGGACTCATAATCCTTCTTTTCAGGCATACAGAGAATCAATAATACCATCTTTGCAAAAGGTGACCTCACTGATTTAGAGACAAAGGAAATGATTCTACATAGATTTAACCCAAAAGAGTCTTGAAGAATCCTGATGTTCCTTGACAGCAAACTACCTTTCAGTCACAATTGTTAGCACTGGTTGCATCAGAATAAAAATGTCAAAATCAAATATATGTCCAAGATATCTTTCATTTGCCGTGTCAACCTCTTTTTCAAGTTTAACATCAGAATCCTTAATTTGGAGCAGTTACTTGTTTCCTTTTGGTTTGTTTGTGGATGTTTTGTGGAGTTTCTGTTAATTTGTTTTGCATAATAATTATTTCAGTTATATCCAGAAAGTCACCATTAAATTTTACATGATTTTTTCCATGAATAAAAAAAAAACTTTTAAAAATATTCTTTGGTCAAAATCAATTTCCAGTGCAATGAAATAAATTATATGCAAATTTGTTGGGTATATGTTTTGTGTATTTTCTGGGGAAAGAAACTACAGTGCATCTGATTCATAAAAGAGTTCATGACTCAAAAAAGTTAAAACCAATTTTGGGTGAACGTAATTAACAGCACTAAATTATATATTTGAATGTGGTAAAAGAGGGGATGTTAGATTGTGTATATGGTAACAGGACAAAAATTTTTTAAAAATCCATGGAACTACACTACACAAATAATGAGCCCTAAGTTAAACCATGGACTATAGTTAATAGTACAATTATAAAAATGTGCATTTATCAGTCGTAACAAATGATCTACACCAACGCAAGGTGTTATAGGCAATACAAGGTAGTATATGGGAATCCTGTACTTTATGCATGATTGTTCTGTAAACACACAACTTCTCTAAAGAGAAAAAAAATAAAAATAAAAAACATTGCTGGAGTAATAATTGGTCAGTTAAATTATCACAGAAGGGAAGGGAGATAGAAGTTATAAAATAAAATGTATTTAGAGAGTTTTGACATGGTTGGGAGGACAGATATAAGGCAACTAGTTCCTGGATATGACAAAGTGGTGGTTTATGTATTTGAATCTGCTACAGTGTAGTTGGGAAACACAACAAGCATATAAGAAGCCACTAAGACTTTAAGAGTCAATATATTATGGTGTAAGTACAAATTATGTACATGCATGCCTGTATCAGTCAAAATCCTGGCAAGAAATATAAGACACAATAAAGGGACTATTTACAAAAGAGTAGACAGGACTAAGGGATGCCACAGGGATGGTGAAGGAGCCTGGGATTGAGAACAGTGGATGCCACTCCTAAGCCTGCAAGAAGAGGGAGTGTTTTCAGAAGCTATCCTGGTGAGAGTCATAGCTATAGAAGGGCCATCTGCCAGGAACTATGACATTAAATAGAGGAAAATGAATACCCCAACTTCACTCTCTTTCTTCCCAAAGCTAGTGAGGGAGAACCCCACTGTCCTGTCTGAAGAGGTCAGTCCCCAAGACCTCGATTAGAGTGACGGACCAAGGGAGACCTGACAGGACAGACACCATCCACCACAGACACTGACCGAATTTCAGCATGGGAAGAACTCACATTTACAAATGGAGATATTTGATTCCCAAACAGCTTTGGTAGACATTTTTGGCTAAGATATATATTTTAGAATCCTTCCCATTTTGTTACTATTGCTTTTGAGTCATCATACTTCATGATGACAACTTTTTGAATATAAACAAATGCAGATTTAAGTCATTAACTTTCTGACAGCAAATTCGATCCTTGTTCACTCCAGCAAAAATACTCTTCCAGTTCCCCCTTAATAGTACTTTATTGCTGTCAAAGAGCAAAGTGTTCACATAAACTTGAGAAAATTTGCTTTGATCCCACCACCAAAATATACTAATTTGTGCTGGATTCACATTTCTCTTTTTATGAACATAAATTGTGTCTGAGAGTGTGGGTGCATGTGTGCACATATAATTTACCGAACTGATAATTCAAGAGTGTGTGTGTACAGATGATGATAGTTATCTCATCATTTCTGCATCTTTTCAGGAACTGATTGTAGAGACTGTGGTCCAGTGGAAAGAGGTCTGAACTTTTGATTTGGAGACATTAGTTGTGATCTGGCTTCAAACTAACAAGTTGTAGGACTGTGGAAAAATCCCTTCGTCCCTCCAACTTCTCTCAAGCAGTCACGTGGGTATTTGTACAACATTCCCATGTGGTGTAACTAAATAACCACCTAGGTATTTAATAACTAGTATATATTGTATTAAGTGTATTCTATATTATTCATTCTCACATCTATCCTTTGATATTATCAACAATTTATAGTTAAGAAAACCAGGCTCAGAGAAGTCAAGTAACATAACCAAAGACAATAGCCTTGTAAGGGATCAGTCAAAATTTGAACCTAAGACTCTAAAGCCAATCCACCACTCCCTCTGGAATAAGAACCAAGTGGGGTTGGCCTCAAATGTCAGTGTTCTCCAGCTCTGTAACGGGGAAATTGACTCACCAACATCAATGGTCTTTAGTCAATAAAAGCCCACATCTCTTTTCTCTCGTCTTAATTATAGACCTCAACCTCCTCTCCTTCCACCATAATTACCCAATTCTCCAAATAATCTTCTCCCTACTTCAGTTCTCTCTAGAGAGCACCTACCTTCTAAATGTGGTATAGAAAATGTTAACACCTTTATTGGTATATTGAGAAATGAAGAAAGATTGGAGGCATTGCTCTAGACCACTTCCCTTCTGTCTTAGATTGGGTTTCCTGGAAAGAGCCTCTGAGATGAAAAATTGCATGCAGAAGGGTGATTGGAGGGTGCTTTTGTGCTCTTGGGAGATAAACCTATAAGGAAGCAGGGAGGCAGGACTGGGAGAGGGAGTGTTGATATGCCAGCAGCTGGAAAGAGGGTCAGCCCTGAAGCGAGCCTCAGAATGCACTACACCCTCTCAGACTGGTGAACCTAACTTTAGTCTTCAGTTTAATTACCTCTTCCTCTTCCAGGCAAAGGATTTTCAAGGTTCTAAAGGCCAGTCTGGAATCTAACTAAGCAGAACATAAAAAGATCCTGAGCTTCCTTTCCAGGGGAACTAAATGGAACAAAGAAAGATTATAAAATATGAAAGCTCTAAAAATAGAGTAATATAATGAGACTGGTAATTTGGATGAAAGCCAGTCAAATCTATGTGGACTGTGGCGTCTTACTGATTCATTATCAGATCACATAATTTAATTACATTCCCCTTTACCATGCAGTTTTCACACCCTAATCCTTCCAGTGTAAAGTCTATCTTATCTGATTACAGAAAGCAGTGGAGAATTAGAGGCCTCTTGGCTTCCCTCTGACTTTTGCCACGGCTATGGTGAACGGGGCTGTGAAGGCTTAGACAGGCAAGGTCTGGCTCTCTTGCTTCCTGCCCGAAGGGCTATTATGATGCCCTGTGGGAGAAGAGTCGGGACTTGGGTACATACAAACCCAAAGTGCAGAGGCATTAACACCTAATGGGACAACCTTCAACTAGTGGAGGACAGAAGCCAGCAGACAAATATTTCTTCCTTTGGTCTGAGACGTACCCCAGAAGACTTCGCAGAAAACCTGAGCACCAGTCCTTACACGCTATCGCACCATTACATCGCCGTCTCCTCCTGCCCGGCTTCACTCCCCCCAGCCCCACGCTCCTGGTCTCTGGGATCATTTCCCAAATAAACTCTGTGGATGAAAAAAAAAAAAAAAAAACAGTGGAGTGAGAAAAGGGAGGTGGGGGTGGGAAGGACATGTGGCCATGCAAAAGAGGAGTTTAGTTAAGGATAGCAAATGCCTTGCAAATTCAGAAACATCTAAACATGTAAAAGAAATGCTACCAATTCATCTTTTGTTTTCTGTAAATAAACCAGGTTTGATTATCTTAAACTTTTAGTGGAATATGATTCTCATTTCATCTTTTCTGAATTTGAGCCATTTGCAGTTTGTAACACAGACAACCATGTGTCCCATCTAACAACAGGTAACTCTTTTTAGAGTTACCAAAAAAAATTCTTTCCTTAAAAATAATTAATTTCTACCAAGTGTGGATTTAAGAGCTCCTAAGTTAGGAGCATACTTGTCACTATTTCTAGGCTCTTCTGGTCAAAATTTAAAGGTATTCTTTCAAAATAAATATAAATATGTTATTTGGCCATGAGATTGAATTGATCCTGGAAAACCCAGGAAGGACATGAGAATTTGGCAAGAAATAGCACCCCCTCAAGTTCAGGATGTTTCCATGAAGACCCTAAATACTACATCATCATTATCATATAATATGCTTACAGTCTACAAAGCACATTGATACATATTCTCTAACTTCATCCTCAGGACGACACTGAAACAGGTAATCATACTGTCCCAGTCGGGACATACTGTCCCTTTTGCAATTGAAAATAGTAACAATAATCACGGGCATAATCATAACAAACATAGCTAATATTTATAGTACTTATTATATGCCAAGTACTATCTATGTCCTTGCACATCTGTTAACTTGTTCACTCCTCACAACAATCACAAGCCTTCTAATAGAAATCAAGATCTCTGCTTTATTAAAGTTGGTTGGCAAACTCAGCCTCTACCTGAGGCAAAAATTGCAATTTTTGCCCCTTTTTCTTGAATTAAGGATACTCAATGAAGGGCCCTCCTGACTTTTCCACCCAGTGTCAGGAGATAAAACTGGAACAGAGAGGACTGAGGCCTGGCTGGACCCTGGGTCCTGTTGTCCGTTGATCTGCTGTGAAGCTGAGGGGGAGGGGAGAGTGAATTCCAGGCTTTCCCCAATCTCACCAGTCTCTCACAATTTTTGTAATGGATGGAAAATTGTACTAAAAATTATTCTGCTCCCTCCTGTAAGTAAAGCAAGTAGCCTCAAGCCTCCATGGGAAACTGCAGGGAGGGAAATGAGCATTCTACTTCTTCCTAACTCCACCATCACCAACAGCAAAATGAGGAAAACTGAGAACCAGGCAGACTTTGTCTTCCTCAGACTCAAGGAACTGGCAGGACAAGACTTGAGCCCCAGAGCTCTGAATGCAGCTGCCACATCCTGTTCACTCTACACTGCACTGGAAACCTTCTCAAATGAGTTTAATGAAAGCTGATAGGCAAACATTCTCAAAGTCAAAACTCTTTAACAGTCTTCTAAGAATGCTGTCATGCCCTAACTAAAATCTCTTTTGCCATAATTTCTTGCCTTTTGTGCTGACAATGTATTATTCAAGACATTTCTTTCTGAGCCAAGCTAAGTGATGGGGTGAACAACATAAAAAAAAAAAAAAAAAAAAAAAAAAAGAGAAGAAAAAGAAAAAAAAAGATTGGAATTGTGCCTTGTCTTACATCAGAGATATTTAAATTCTGAGTCAGTGTGAGTTTAGTATATTTCATTACATTGAATAACAGGTTACTATGACTTCGACTCATAGAGTTATCAATTAGCTAAAAATATTACTACTTTGCTTCGGTGAATAGCAGACTCTGGAGCAGATGCTGCATTATGCTCTTATTTGTAGTTTTTCATCATTCTTCAATCAACAGATATCCCAATATGAAACTGCACATTAGTTTGCTTTCCACTAAATACACACTCCTAATTAATCTGTGCTGGTTTATGTAGTATTTACCTTACTGTATATTAGGCTCAAATTAAAAAGTGTAAATACATTTTTTTTGCACAGTGCCACCAAGGAAGGGTCTTTATCAGTCTAATGCGGTTAGAGGAAGTCTTTCCTCAAATTTATTTTACGGGTTTTTTAAATGACCAGCTTGAATGACTCACTGTATATTTGAAGTTCTTTTTAAGAACCCCTATGGGAATTCAGAATTTAGTAGCAAGCCTCTTATATGGCCTCTAATCTCTTGAACTATTCTCCCACCAATATACCTTCCAACTGCAATTATAGTGAGAGATTCTGTAACTCGTTACAGTAGAATCTGAAGTGAGGCGTGGAATGGAAATGAAAAAGATCCCAAGGACCTGGCCAATCATGGATGCCATTATCCTTTCTACAGAAGCACATTACATTTTTTTCCTGCTGTAATGCTTCTTCACCAAGTAAAAAATTTTAAATGTTAAGTAAATTCAAGACCTTGTTGAATCCTGAGAAAGATCATTTTAGTTTTGAATAAGCTAGTAATTACTTGAGATAATGGTATCCATCTCACCTGTCTTCCACTTCCTATGGGCAAATTTTCCTTGGTACTCCTTGAAATGTTTCTGTTTGTTTGTTCATTTGTTTGTTTTGTTATTGTTATTGTTCAAGGACCTAATTTAAATATGTAATTTTTGTTTTTAAAAGTCAATGAAAATTGTCCCCACTAACCTTCCTAGAGCTGGCACACCCTTTCATCACTCCTGCCTTAATTTTGTTTCCCAATGAGTTTAGTTGGTTTAAAGTTCTGTCTATTATTGTATTCATACAGTTTATGAATGATTTAATTGCCCATGAAAATGTAACTGGAGCATAGTAAAAGCTTAATAATCATAAAAGAAATGCATTTCAATAGCCTTAAAATGTTTTAAATCAAATTCTGTATTTCTCACTGATTGAATAAGCCTACCCATCTCATTCCACAATTAGCTTTCAAAAATATCAATATTTAAAACTCAAAAAAAATTCAAAAATCATATCTTAAATTGTGATCTTTGAATTGCAATAGTGTAGTTATTTTTTTAAAATGCACTTATAGAGGTATTTGACTTTCTCTTAATTAATACTTTTCCTGAGCAATCCCCCTAATTAAATTCAAGTTTATATTAGCCCATGCTCACATTTATTTTTGGAAAAAATGTTTCCAAATTGGGATTTTTAGCATAATTCATCATTTCTATTGCATAAGAAACTCCAATAATCTGTATCCTGGAGGTAACTAGATCTCTGTCACTGTGGCCTTCGCTTCAGAGGTTTTTGATTCTAAGTTGAAGCCTTATTTCCCTAATACATTCTGTGACTGCTTCACACATAGGTCCTCCAAGGCCACATCTTCTGACTTAAAGAACAAAGGGGGCAGTGGTATCAGAACACATGTACATAAAATATAATATCATCTTTCAGAGTGGAAGGTCATATAATTCTACCCTCACTAGGAAATGCAGGAATCTAAGATGTTTCTGTTAAAGTGGATAATTTGCATTAATCAATCCATATTCTTTCCATCAGCCTCCCTTAAAATCAAAGCACTGCCCTGTGAACATAGGTGTTTAAAGCAACCCTCTCAGACCTACAGAGTTGAACCAGGACTTGAGTTTCAATACTGTGCTCTAACCAATGGCAAGAGGGAGCCACCAGCAAGAGAAAACAGGGAAACTAACTTTAAATACTTAAATACAATTCTGAATGGGTTAGATTAATCCTAAATACTGTAACAAACCCTGAAATACCAGTGGTTTGATACAGCAGAAGTTTATTTCTTGCTCAGATGATGTTCCAACTTGGGACCTCTTGATTTGGGGAAGCTTTCCTCTATGTGGTAATTTTGGATACAGGCTCCTTCCATCCCATGGCCTCATAATTCAGGGCCTCATAATGTTCTGCATTCAGCCAGTAGAAGCAGAAAGAATGAAGAAGCACCCCTGATCCTTAAAAGCCATTGACCAGGGAGGCAGGGCAAGATGGCAGCATAGGGAGGTGTGGAATTTAGTTAGGCCTCTAAAACGACTAGTAAATAGCCAGGAATAACTAGAAAATAGTCTGGAACAACTGATGGGGGGCACCTGTGACCGAACACACATAGTGAATCAGTCTGGAATGGGTGGAACGGCTGAAATCGCAGCATAGAACTGTAAGTAAAGCTCCTCAAACAGTGGAGCTGGTGCCCCTCCTCCACCAACATGGCAGGCTGAGTTGGAAAACTTCACTGTGGGAAAAAGAAACAGTCCCTGCTGGGAGCAAAGGAATGTAGCTCAACCAAGCACCAATTTCAGTTTTAATTAACAAATTTGGGCTACTGAATACATGCTATGAGCACAGATAAACCCGGAGCAAGTAGGAAAAGAACCCGGAGCTTTCTCCTGACAAAGAAGAGGTAAGACAGATGGGAAAAAATACATACATAAATAAAAACGGAGGCTTTTGGAGTCTGCTGAGCTCAGAATACTGTATAAGTGCTGTGTCCCAAGAAAAGAGGTACACAGAACTGGGTACCAACTCCAGTTCTTGCCTGGTGAACTGGAGTGGTGGGGACTGACCCTGAAAAGGGAATTTCATTTTTCCTTTTTTTTCTCTCATTCTAAGTAGCTCATTAGAGAAAGCCTCAAGCATATTCAATTGTCAGCACTGACCCAGCAAGGGTAGAGTTAAGATAGTCAGAGAGTCAAAGGAAAAACTCAAGTGTGGAAGATAACTCCCTAAAGGGCCTACCATCCCTAAGAAAAGGGGGGGGGGGGGGCGGGTAGGGATGCCCAGTTCAAGTGGCAGCCCTCCCTCAGGGAACTCAAACCCCAGGGCCTGGGGATTAAAAAAAAAAAAACAAAAAACAGAAACACCTTAAGCTTGGCTTCCAACACCCTCAGTCCCTGGTCAGGACAGGGTCAACTGAGAATTAAATGCACCACAACTCTTTACACCATTGGGGAGCTGCAGACTGACAGATGCCACCTGCTGGGCAGGATAGGAAAACCACAGACTCTAGAGATCTCACAGAAAAGTCCGAAAGTCTTCTGGGTCTCAACCTCAGGGAAACCTGGTACTGAATACAGCCTCCTCCTGAGACCTAGGCCCATGTGGTCTGGGAAAATCTGATTGCAGTAATCAAGGAAACCAGATCATAGACAACAAAAAAATTATGAATCACACTAGGAAAAGTGAAGATATGGCCCAGTCAAAGGAACAAAGTTACACTTCAAATGAGATACAGGAGCTGTAACAACTAATTAAAGATCTTCAAACAAATATGCTAAATCAATTCAAAAATCAAATCAATGAGTTAAGGGAAGATATGGCAAAACAGATGAAGGATATAAATAAGACATTGGGCAAACATAAGGAAGAACTCGAAAGTTTGAAAAAACAATTGACAGAACTTAAGAGAATAAAAGGCACAAAAGAACAGATGTAAAATGCATACAACAACAGATTTGAAGAGGCAAAAGAAAGGATTACTGAACTAGCAGACAGGGCATCTGAAATCCTACACACAAAAGAACAGACAGGGAAATGAATGGAAAAATATGAGCAGAGTCTCAGGGAATTGAATGAAAACATGAAATGTACATGTCATTGGTGTCCCAGAAGGAGAAGAGAAGGAAAAATGGGCAGAAGGAATAATGGAGGAAATACTCACTGAAAATATCCAATTTCTTATGAAAGACATAAAATTACAGATCCAAGAAGTGCAACGTACCCCAAACAGAATATATCCAAGTAGAACAACTCAAAGACACTTAATAATCAGATTATCAAATGTCAAAGTCAGAGAATTTTGAAACCATCAAGAGAATAGTGATCCATCACATACAAAGGAAGCTCAATAAGACTATGTGCAGATTTGCCAGTAGAAACCATGGATGTGAGAAGACAGTGGTATGATATATTTAAGATACTGAAAGATAAAAACTGCCAACCAAGAATTCTACCTCTAGTAAAACTGTCTGTTCTAGTTTGCTAATGCTGCAGAATGCAAAACACCAGAGATGGACTGGCTTTTATAAAAAGGGGGTTTATTTGGCTATACAGTTACAGTCTTAAGGCCATAAAGTGTCCAGGGTAACACATTAGTAATCAGGTACCTTCACTGGAGGATGGCCAATGGCGTCCGGAAAACCTCTGTTAGCTGGGAAGGCACGTGTCTGGCATCTGCTCCAAAGTTCTGGTTTCAAAATGGCTTTCTCCCAGGACGTTCCTCTCTAGCAAGCTTGCTCTTCTTCAAAACATCACTTCCATCTCCTTAAGCCAGCATGTTCATATGGCTCCACTGATCAAGGCCCACCCTGAATGGGTGGGGCCACGCCTCCATGGAAATATCCCATCAGTTATCATCTACAGTTGGGTGGGGTGCATCTCGATGCAAACAACCTAATTCAAACGTTCCAACTTAATCCCCACTATTCTGTCTGCCCCACAAGATTGCATCAAAGAATATGGCTTTTTCTGGGGGACATAATACATTCAAACCGGCACACTGTCCTTCAAAAATAAGGGAGAGTTTAAAATATTTTCAGACAGACAGATACTGAGAGAGTTTGAGAACAAGATACCTACTGTACAAGAAACGCTAAAGGGAGCATTACTGGCAGATAGGAAAAGACAAGAGAGAGGTTTGGAGAAGAGTGTAGAAGTAAAAACTATCAGTAAGGATACTGTATGGTCTCACTAATATGGACTAACAATGATGAATGAAATTTGAGAGTTCAGAACACAGGTTATCAGAAGACTGAAAGAGGTTAGAGATTGGGTATTTGATAATGAAGGACTACAAAGGTTCAACTGGATTGATTGTATAGATCCAGAAATGGAATGGATAGCATAATACTGTGTGATGGTAACACAGTAATGTAAGTACTGTCAACAAGATAAGTACGAGTATGGTTAAAAGACGAAGGACATGTATGACACCAGAAGGAAAGACAGAAGATGAAGACTGGGATTGTATAACTTAGCGAGATCTAGAATGGTCAATGATGTTGATTAAATGTACACATATAAGAATGTTTTTAAATGAGGGAGAACAAATGAATGTCAACCAAGGTGCTGAAAATTGGATGGTTTAGGGGAAAAAATATAATCAATGCAAACTAGAGTACAGTTAACAGTAACAGTGTAAGATGCTCCACTATTTATAAGAAAGGCAATATACCAAACCTAAATATCTGTAAGAGGGGGAGATATAAGGAAGTGATATGGGATTCTTGGTGGTGATGTTGCTTTCTGATCTTCTCATTGTATTTCATTTTTATTTTTCTTCTGTCTTTTGTATTTTTATTCTGTTTTTTTTCTCCTTTTCCTCTTTCTTTGGGGAATGTCCTCATATAGATTGCAGTGGTGAATGCATAATTATGTGATTACACTGGGAATCATTGACTGTTTACTTAGGGTGGATTGTATGGTATCTGAATAAAACTGTTTTTAAAAAAATAGAGGTTACAAGTGCTGGAGAAAATGTGGAGAGAGGGATGTATCTATTCCCTGTTGGTCCAGAGGTTGAATGGCACAGGCCAGCTGGAGGGCAGTGTGGTGGTTCCACAGGAAGCTAACTATGGAGTTGCCACAGGGTCCTGCAACCCCATTATTGGGTATACACTCTGAAGAACTGAGAGCAGGGACAGGAGTGGACATTGTACACTGAGTTTATAGCAGCAGAATTCATGATTTGCAATGGATGGAGTTAGCCTAAGGGTACATCGACTGATGATTGGAATGGTAAACTGTGGTGTATACATAAAATGGAATACTGAGCAGCAACAAGAAGAAACAAAGTTGTGAAGTTTGCAACTAGGTGAGAGGACCTTGAGGACAATGTTGAGTGAAATAAACCAGAATCAAGAAGACAAACATTATAACGCCTCACTATTATGGACTAACTATAATGTGCAATCTCTGAGAATTGAATCTGAGAGCATAGGTTATCTGGGGAAGGCTTATGGTAAAGGTTCCTAGATTGTAAGCTCTTACAACAGTGACATCTATTCATGAGTTGTAATGGTGGTCTCCAAATTCTGAGATGCTGAGCTGTTTGTGTATAACCTGGTTAGGCCCTAGAACTTCAGGTATCTGTGTGACACCTGAGACTCAGAGCCATAGTTAAGCAGCTATAAATGTCAGCATTAACTCATATAGAAAATGTTTAAGAAGCTGAAAAATAGATCAGAATTCAATTAGAGATATGAACAAAATGGACTGGATTAGAACTAAGGTAAACCAAATAAAGGGAAAAGGATGATATTGACTGTGTTTCAAAACCATAGCTTCTGTGTGAGAACAAAGGAAGAGATGTTTATTTGGTGCAAAATCTGTATTTTCTGTAGCATGCTACATAATTAATTTGAATGGTCAATTTTTTCAAACACCATAGTTACATGGAATCTTGAATAGGAGGTGAGATATGGTTAGTTAGTAGAGGTTAGCGTGAAACTCTGATACATTCCAGAATAATTTGGGCAGAGAATAAAAAGTATTTGCAAAGCCCCCTTGAGGGCCTGGGGGAAAATGTAGAAATATTAAACTTCCCCACCTGGGGAATTCCTGATATTCTCACAAGCACCGGGGACTACCATTATAGTAGGCCAAGTCCTCAATCTTGGGGCTTGCCCTTATAAAGTTTATTACACAATGGAGAGGCTAAGCTTACTTATAATTGTTCCTAAGAGTCACCCCCAGAGAACCTCTTTTGCTGCTCAGATGCGCCCTCTCTCTCTCTAAGCTCCTATGTGGAACATGACTCCTGGGGATGAGCCTGGACCTGGCAGCATGGGATTGAGAAAGCCTTCCTGACCAAAAGGGGGAAGAGAAATGGAACAAAATAAAGTTTCAGTGGCTGAGAGATTTGAAATGGAGTCAAGAGGTCATTCTGGACGTTATTCTTATGCATTATATAGCTATCCCTTTGTAGTTTTTAGTGTATTGGAATAGCTGAAAGGAAATAACCTGAAACTGTTGAACTGTGATCCAATATCCTTTATTCCTGAAGACAATTATATAACTATATAGCTTATACAGTGTGACTATGTGTGGAAACCTTGTGGCTCACATTCCCTTTATCCAGTGTGTGGACAGATGAGTAAAAAGGGGGGGACAAAAAGCAAATGAATAATAAGGGGGAGAAAGGGGTATGAGATGTTTTGGGTGTTCTTTTTTACTTTTATTTTTATTTTTCAGAGTAATGAAAATGTTCAAAAAAATGTGATGAATTCACAACTATATGATGATACTGTGAACAATTGATTGTAAATTTTGGATGATTTTTGGTGTATGAAAACATCTCAATAAATTGCATTTTAAAAAAAAAGCCATGGCCCAGAAGTGACACATGTCACTTTTGCTCACATTTCATTGATGAGATAATCACAAAACCAAGCTTATATACAGGCCTTGATTGGACAGCAGCTTCCCAGTGGTAAACCTAAACTATAGATTGGGAGGCCCAAGTTTTGGGGTACAGTTGACCATCACTGCAACAAGCATTTATCAAACTCCTATTTTATTCTGGATACTGCATTAATAAAGGTAGCATGTGCCAGGTAACAATAAAGAGTTATAAGTTGTTCACTCAGTCAATCAACAAATGTTTTTTGAAGATCGACTGTATGCCATATTCTGGGCTTTGAACTAAGGAAACAAAGATGGTTTTCTCAGTCCAGTGTGGGAAACAGAACTGAACAGTGTTAGGTTACCCACAGGTGGTTCAAGTACATTTTTAGGGCTCCAAAGCAGAAGTAGCAAAAATAGAAAAACAAAGCTTTGGAGAGAATTTGATACTTGATATGACTTCAAAAAAGGTAATATCACCAAAAGAGAAGAATTGTTTAGAATATTTTAATTGCATGTAGAGGGAACATCAAAATATGTTTACAATGCTCGAGACCTCTAAAGTCTCAACCTTTTTCTGGATATTTAAAAAAGAAAAGAATTCAAAAATGGGGTGGGATTTGAGTGTCTTGGAAAAAGAGTAAGGCTCAGTTGAAGAAATGGGGGAAGGTGTTGCAGGCCAAAGGAACTTGAATAGCGCTGATCAGTACAGACAGCAACAGGACTACTATTACGGCTTAGAAGGGCCAACTGACCTGGGGAAGAGGGGTCCTCTTTCAGCCTGGCTTTCTCAGGCTATGAATAGAAGAGAAATTAGTATTGTCTTCCCTGTTGAACTGTGAGCACCTCAAGAGCAAGACTCATGGGTCTTCCTTTAACTCCAACATCTCACATAGTATCTATCCAATTGTAGTTGTCTAACCAGGTCTGGAGTAATGAATAAAATTGAATACGTGTCTCCACTTCCATCTTATAAACTCTACAGTGTGCATTACAAGAAGGGGAGACTTTTCAAACATAATTTGACTTTGAAAACCTTGTGTCATCAGTTTGGGCCAGGAGGCAAGTTATACTCTTATCTGTCAAATATTGGAATTCTTCTGACTTTTATTACAAATGTAATTTGCCAGAATCTTTTCTCCCACTAGGCATTTCTCCTACTTTGTGTGGTAAATATGAGAAATTTGTCTCCACATAATTTTCAACCCAGAGAACTATCATTTTCTATTCTATCAGTCATAAGTATTTGAAGAATTGGCAAAACTATTAGTTACAAATTAATGGTGGCATCCTTCACATTTTTAGTTCTAATTCTAGTAATGTTTATTTCTAATATCTGGAGGGCTGTTTTTTTCTTATTTATGCAATTTTGGAAGGGGAAAAGTTATATCACTACCGTGCTGTGCTTTTTATAAACCATAAAGTAGCATGAAAGGGCACATGTTTATGAGCTTTCTCATAAGAGCTTGAATCATAAGCATGGTGGTTGAAAGAAGTTTGTTTTTCTCTAGATGCAGCTGGATTAAATTAGATTGAATCAAGGTGATACTCCTCAGGACCTTTGCTGCCATGTGGAAGGACAATTTTTTTTAACTCTAGGAGAATGAAAATTAAATCCTTGATCTTAGCTTTCCAGAAACCCATCTAGGCTAGTTACTAGTGATGGATAACTAATTAGTCTAACTATCTTCTACTGAGTCTGACCCACCTCAGAATCCTTAGCCCAGCATTCCAGCAGCCAAGACGCATGAGATGGAGTTTGAGGGAAAATGTATGCCATTCCTATTTTAGCTGAAGTACCTCACCTGAAGCAGTTTAAGGAGAAAAAATAAGTATAATCCTATATTATTTACAAAGATATCAGTTCCTTTGCAAATTCTGATAAATGCTACTAATCCCTATAGACTCTTTAAACACTTTGCTGGAAAGTAGTGAAATCTAATTAACTATATTCTAGAAGGAACTGTGACTGCTAAATGTTTAGCTACCAAGGGGATTTACCAGGAATAAGGAGAAATATAACAAAGTCTCCTTGACCCCCTTAACAACTATAATATTAAGGAAAAAGAAAAGGAGACAAAAATAGACAAAATAAATATTGTAAATTTGGGAATCAGGCAATATACCCATGTATATACAAAGGGAAAGGCAAAATCTATTTACCTTTTTAGGCAAAACAGTCAAATACAAAGTAAACAAAAAATATAGGACAGAAAATGGCAAATATATGGGATGCATGCTGCCCAGCCCCTTTCCACACACACAGCAAATACCACACATCTTTCACAGCATTCTCATGCTGAGCCTAGATACAACCTTAGAAAGTTCAGCATAACAGTCTATGCAGCCATAGGGATAAGAGATGAGGCTTAGTTGACATTTCCAGTATTATCTCTGTTGCCAAACCCCTCCTAAGCTTTTATCTTTTATAAAAGCCAAGACTCTCCATAGCACACATGAGTCTTAAAACTTGCCACACAGCAATGAGGCAGGTGAGCTTGGTCTTATCCAACCCCCAATAATGGCAAAGGAAAAAGAAAACTATCTCATATTTCTACAACACTCTATAATATATAGTTTTGTCAGCATTGCACAACAGAACTTTCTGTTACAATAGAAATATTACATATCTCTGCTGTCCAATATGGTAGTCACTAGTCACATATAGCTATTGAGCTTTTAAGAAATTGTGATAGTGTAACTCAGGAAGTTATTTTTTAATTTAATTTAATTTGTATTTAAATAGTCATGGATGGCTGCCATATTAGATAACACAGTTATATATTATCTCATTTGACCTTTAAAATAACTTTGTGAAGTAGATCATCTCCATTAAAAAGAGAAGGAAATGAGGTACAAAGACATTAAGTGTATTGACAAATTACAAAGCTATAAAGTGACCAAATGTATATGTGAACCCAGGTCTTCTGGAATCCAAGTTCTTAGCTCTTTCTTTGATGCCTCATCAAGCTCAAGGCAAGAATAAAGTCCACTCCCAAAAACTAGTGGTTCTATATAGACTGCCCCAGTAGGAGCTGAAAGATGACAGCACAGTTCAAAGAACCAGCTTGGAAAATCTGGTATTTCACCCTAATTGCAAGCTAACAATTGCCTGCCACAGTTTCAAAGAAGAGAGAAGAAGACCAGAGACTGGGTCAAAGAGTAAAGGATTTATTAATCACAGCAAGAGCAGTATCCAGAGTATCAGTATTTTCTTGCACTGCTTTACCAAACTAAAATTCTCACAGAGTGATGCAAAGAGGGCCAGATGACACTTGCATATGTAGTGGGTTGCATTACAGGAGAGGACACCGAGCTTAGGGAAGCCAAATCTTTTATAATGGGCAGTAAGCATTATCTTTATCATACTAGACAGTAGGCATGCTTCCCTTTCCCCAGCTCTATCTTCTATAAGAACATCCTTGAAACGATAGTCTGGAACAAAGGCAGTCCCAAAAGCATAAAAGACACACACTGTCTACCAGTCTGGAATAGGAGGAAGGGCTGAGATCATAGCACGAAACTATACATAAAGTCTCCCAACCTGTGGAGGATGGCACCCCACCCCCAGTGGCACAGCAGGCTGGTTTGGAGTCATTTCCCTATGGGAAAAAGAAGCAGTCTCTACTAGGAGCAAGAAAAGGTAGCTCAACCAAGCTCCAACTGCAGATTTAATTAACAAATTTGTACTTCTGAATACAAGCTCCAAGCACAGATAAACCTGGAAAAAAGCATGAAAGGAACCCGGAGGTCTCTCCCCAGCAGAGAGGAGGTTGGGGTAACAGGAAAAAAAAAAAAAAAAAAAGCAAAGGCATTTGGAGTTTGCTGAGTGCAGAATACTGGAAAAGGGCTGTGCTCCAAGAAAAGGGGCACATAGAGCTAACTCTGGCTTTTGATTGGTGAACCCAGGGGTCTGTAGACTGGCTCAGAACAGGATTTTTTTTTTTTTAATTTTTAGCATAAAGAAAGCAGCAGGCTTCTCAGTTGTCAGCACTGCCCCAGGCAAGGGCAAAGTTAAGGAATGTCTGAGAGACAAAATAACTAGTCAGGTGAAAGGGATAATTCCCTGAAGGGCACATTTTCCCCCAAGAAAGGGGGAGGCAGGGCCCAACACAAGTGGGGGCTCTCATTCAGAGAATTCAGACCCTAGGTGCTGGAAAACAGAAACAGTTTAAGCCCACCCTCTGCCTCAGCCTCTGTCTCAACCACATCCCTCACAGGGACAGGATCTGCTAAGAATTAAAGACACCCTACCACTTTATGCCAGTGGAGCACTGCAGGCTGACAAGCACCAGTGCTGGGCAGGATAGAAAAAGCACAGAATCAAGAGGTTTCACAGGAAAGACTGGCACCCTGCTGGGTCTCACCCCCAGGGATCCCTGACACTGATTACACCCTCTTCCTGAGTCCTGGGCATGTCTTGTCTTGGAAAATCTATAGGGATCAATCCTATCTGGGGAGATCCTCCTCAAAACAACTTCCATATATGCAGGGCAAGAACCAGAAAAACAAGATTCTGATCAGTTAAACAGAAGCTATGCTAGAGGCCTAGAATAAATTGAGCTGAATGTCAAAGAACAGACCAAGAATGACAGCCAAGAAAACCCTAGGTGAAAGAGAGAAAATGGCATCCAGAATAAACAGATCAAGGAAATCAGATGCCTAGACACCAGCAAAAATTATGAGTCATACCATGAAGCATGAAGATATGGCTCAGTCAAAGGAAAAAACTAACACTCCTAGTGAAATACAGGAGTTGAAAAAACTAATTAAAAATGTTCAAAGATGTCTTCTAAAATCAATGAGTTGAGGAAAATGTGGCAAAACAAATGAAGGCTATAAAGATACAGGGCAGCCATACAGAAGAATTTATAAGCTTGAAAAAACAAATGGCAGAAATGAGAATGAAAGGCACAATAGGAGAGATGAAAAACACAATGGCAACAAACAACAGCAGATTTGAAGAAGCAGAAGAAAGGATTAGTGAACTAGAGGAAACAACATCTAGAATCCTACACAAAAAAAGAACAGATGGGAAAAGAATGGAAAAATATGAACAGGGTCTTAGGATGTTGAATGACAACATGAAATGCACAACTATACTTGTCATGGGTGTCTCAGAAGGAGAAGGGAAGGGAAAGGGGGCAGAAATAATAATAGAGGAAATAATCACTGAAAATTTCCCAACTCTTTTGAAAGACATAAAATTGTAAATACAAGAAGCACAGCATACCCCAAACAGAATGGATCCAAGAGCATAAATGTGAGAGACTGTACACCACCCATGACAAGGGAACAACCCAAGAGAAAACTAGCCAAGAAAAGAGAGATATTAAATACCAACTTGTGAGTGAAAGTGTAAGTACAAATGTTAAAAGTATGTATATTTGACAGGAAGACTGTGTTCAAAGTTAAAACTAGAAAATTAATGTGAAAGTATATTTGAAAAGTAATAGTGTTGGATAAATGAGAGTAATCATTACCATTTTTATTAGGCACCAATAGCACATATATAATGAGAATTTCCCACAAATTAGAGGCTACTGCCCCTTGGAAGTGAACCATAAATGTATACACTTATCCCTCTCCCAGCCCTCATTTAAGGCTTCCCTCTGTTCTGAAGGATGCTTCCCTCTGTTCTGAAGGATGCTTCCCTACTCCAATACCATGCTTCCCCTCAGATGTCATGCTCCCTAAAACCAGCCCCAGATCTTCTCTCCCAAGCAGCTGTCCTCTTTGCCTGTCATACAGAGTACCAGCCCTAATAACACCAAATTCTGCCTTTAATATATTGAACTAAAATGCATAGTTCCTTGTGCCCTGTAAAGAAATGGGTTTGGCAGCTGCTTCCTGCACAACTTGAGAAGCTCTCCATATTATGAAAAATATAATGATGAATTATTTATAATTGGCAGAAATAATTGGTTGCTGTATTTTAAAAAGGGGGTACCTCAGTGTGCTGGTTTGAATCTATTATATCCCCCACAAAAGCCATGTTCTTTAATACAATCTTGTAGGAGCAGACTTACTATGGGTGGCATCTTTTGATTAGGTTGTTTCCATGGTGGTGTGACTCCATCCTCTTGGGGGCAGGGGTCTTGATTACTTTACTGGAGTCCTTTAAGAGAACTCATGGAGAAAAGTAGCTCAGAGAAGCTGAGAGAGACATTTTGGAGAGAAGCTAAGATATGTAATACAGAGTTGCCCCCCCCCCCCACAGAGAATCTAAGACCAGACACAGACCCAGATGTTTGGAGATGCAGACAGAAAAACATTTGGAGATAGTAAGCTAAGAGATGAAGCCCAGAGTTTGCCCCAGAGAAGCTAAGGGAGGACCCCCGGATGCTTAGAGAGAAATGCCCTGGGAGAACAGACATGGAGGCACAGGAGGGAAAAGAGAGAAGTAGGAGAGACAGAAGCCCAGAGAAATTTTGTGGAAAGCCATTTTGAAACTGTAACCCTGGAGCAAAGGAAGAGGAGAAGCCAGCCATGTGCCTTCCCAGTTGACAGAGGTGTTCCAATGCCATTGGCCTTTCTTCAGTGAAAGTATCCTCTTGTTAATGCCTTAGTTTGGACACTTTTATGACCTTAGAACTGTAAATTTGTAACATAATAAATCCCCTTTCTGAAAGCCAATCCATTTCTGGTATTTTGCATAATTGCAGCTCTAGCAAACCAGAACAGATTTTTGTACCAGAAAAGTGGGGTTGCTGCTTACTTTGCAAATACCAAACATGTTGGAACAGCTTTTTAAATGGATAAGGGGAAGATTCTCAAAGAAATGTAAGGAGCTTGATAGAAAAGCCTAGATTTCTTTGAAGAGACTGTTGGTAGAAGTATGGACTCTAAAGATACTTTTGATGAGGACTTAAACAAAAATGATGAATGTGTCATAGCCAACTGGAAGAAAGGTGATCCTTGTTTTAAAGTAGCAGAGAATTTGGCAAAATTGAGTCCTGGTGTCAGATGGAAGGCAGAATTTGAAAGTGACAAGCTGGGGAATTTAGATGAAGAGATCTCAAAACTAAATGTGGAAAATGCAGTGTGGCTTCTCCTTGCAGCTTATAGTGAAATGTGAGAGGAAAGAGAGAAGCTGAGAACTGAACTCTTGGTTACAAAGAAAGCAGAAATTGATGGTCTGAAAAATTCTGAGCTTCCAGAAAGCGAGACCCCCAGAGGATAGTGCCACACGTGAGGATTCAACGAAACCCGGAACCAGCCAGCCACTTCAGTGCAAGCCAGGATTGGAAATGGAGTTATCCAGGAAGGATTTGTGGAAAG
Source organism: Choloepus didactylus (assembly GCF_015220235.1). NCBI lineage: Eukaryota > Metazoa > Chordata > Mammalia > Pilosa > Megalonychidae > Choloepus > Choloepus didactylus. The sequence continues at coordinate 65,555,454 of NC_051313.1, read as the reverse complement.
TCCTATTGTCTTATGGTTTTGACTCCTATATGCTGCATGCCAAGCCAACAATTTCTATTTTTTTTTTTTTTTTTTTTTTTTTGAGATCTGTTTAAACAGAACGATTGCCAGTCTGGACTGGAGGGGATGGTGAAGGGACAAATTGAGAGAAGGATGACTTCAAGGGCAGAACCATGGAAGCTAAGGTCTGGAGTCAAGAAACCTTGGCCCAGGAGAGTGGACCCATCTAAGCATGTGGATAGAGTGAGTTTAAGAGTGCCCTGGAGTTTGAGTACTGCCGCCTAATGGTTCTCACATGCCTGGGGAATTGAGAGGAGCTTGGCTGTTCCATTGTTCAGAAAGGGTGTTGGTGCCCCAGACCTCAGAGAGGGTGGAGCACATTCCCCAGGGATTTGGGAGAGCCTGGCCATTACCCCACTGTTTGGAGAAAGGAATGCCTTTGCCCCAGTGATGCAGACTGTGGATGGCCCCCAAATGTTAGGAGGGTGGGGCTGAGAACAAGGTGGTCTCCCCAATGCGTGAATATGTTGGAGCAATCACTCCAGGTTGGAGAGAGCAAGTTCATTGTATAAGCCCTTGAGAAGGGTGGGACTGCCACTCTCTCAAGCCCCGAGGATAAAACAACATTCTATTAATGACTGTCAGACTCTGAAGTCTAATGAAGTATGCCCCATGGTTTTTCAGAACTGTTTTGGTCCAGTGACCCCTATCTTCCTCCCAATTGCTCCCTATTGCAACTGGAATGTTTATCCTATGATGGTCCCTACTTTGTATTTTGGAAGCAGATAACTTGTTCTACATTTCACAGCTAGAGTGGAATTTTGTGATAGGACAGACCACACCTGTAACAGATTTTGATAAGACTTTGTACTTATCTATTGTTGCTGAAATGATTTAAGCTTTTGTGATATTGTGATGGAATGAATGTATTTTACATATGGTTTGAACCTATTGTGTTCCCCACAAAACCATGTTCTTTAATGCAATCTTGTGGGGACAAACTTTTCAGTGTCCTGGTTTTTCTAAAGCTGCCAAAAAGCAATATACCAGAAATTAATTGGCTTTAATAAAAAGGATTTACTAGGTTACTAATTTATAGCTCTAAGGCCATAAAAGTGTCCAAACTAAGGCATCAACAAGAGGATACCTTCACTGAAGAAAGGCTGATGGCATCCGAAACACCTCTGTCAGCTGGGAAGGCACATGATCAGTGTCTGCTGGTCCTTTGCCCCTGGGTTGCATTGCTTTCAGCTTCTGATTCCAGTGGCTTTTTCTTTAAGTGTCTGTGGGTTCCCTGGGACAAACTCTGGGCTTCATCTCTTAACTTTGCATCTCCAAATGTCTGTCTGCGTCTCCAAGTGTCTGTGTCCGTGTCAACTCTGAGCTCTCTCTGTCTTGCTAAGCTCTCTTAAGAACTCCAGTAAACTAATTTAAGATCCACCTTGAATGGGTGGGGTCACATCTCCTTGGAAATCAAAAGGTCCCACCCACAACTGGGTGTGTCACATCTCCATGGAAACAACCTAATCAAAAGATCCCACCCACAATAGCTCTGCCCCCAAAAGAGTGGATTAAAAGAATATAGTCTTATGGCATACATAACAGATTCAAACCAGCACTCTAAGGAATTGAATAACTGAGAATGGAGGATTCCTGCTATTTTGTTAGATCTACTCAAATACCTAGGGGAAGAGAATACAAAATATTGTCACTTGAAGATAAATTATTGGTCCTTATCAAAGAACCAGTGGCTTTTTACCAATTCCTTCCTATCTTATTAGCCACAATTTTATGGAGGTTATAAACCATAGGAACAAATCCCTTATAGCCCTGATGGTAGCATGAAAAATGTAGGATGGTTGACCTAAAAGACAGCTCAGAAATAATGAAGTCCTAGTTTTATAGATAGAGAAACAGACCGAAAGTCATGTTTTATCTTTTCTAGGGGCACAAAAGTAACCATCAATAGCTCCTGAGGCATTCTCTGCCCTTGACCCCACCCTTTTCATTACGACATACTATCTATTGCTTCTCAACCTGAAATAGGTTGAGCAAAAAACAAAATGGTAAATCAGCAATCTGTTTTGTAGAACATGCCCTTGGAGGCAGATGAAGTGGATCCCAAGTGTGGAGTGAGTTGCTACAGTGGTATGCCATGGGAATACAGGTTCAGGCACACAGAAACATTCAGCAAATGATCCCTTTATTACTTGCCCAATATAAAGAATCCAGAAAGGACAAATAATTTCCTTGTCACTTACACAACACAGAGTCCAAAAGAGCGGGAAAGAAGTTCCATCACAGCCAGTCTCCCAGAGTAGTTCAAATTGCTCCGGGTCAGGGAACAGTGAATGGCAGCTCTGCTTGCACCACCTCATGTTGCAGAAGAGAGACAAACCTATCCTGTTTGACTGTGGTTTTTATCTACCTCGGGGAGGAGGCCCTGCCACTGAGAATTCTTGTTCTGATAAGCATCTGGGGCTGCTTGTTCCTGGTTTCTGGGTTTAAGTTCTCATGTCTAACCAGAACTTTTCATTAGATTTAACATCTCCCCGAGATTGTGGAATGGCACACAATAGAAAAGGAGATGGGGGTAGCAGAAGGCCAGAGGATGGCCCTTACTCTGTGTTGGTGATTTCCCCAAAGAAGGATGTAGGGATAGGTGAGGTCTATGCAAGGGCCGCTGTGATCTCTCTAACAAGTGGTCTCAGCTGGCAATGCTTCCCCAGGTGGAAGCCCAGTAGGAAACCTTGGCCCTGCAGGCAGCTTGCATGCTCTTTTCCTTGGGTCTGCCACAAAAGCAAAATTGCACCATAGGGACAAAAGATATTTTTTAGTGTGTGCATAGCATGGAGGTCATATCTTCTCTGAGGAATTTAGTATTTCGGTGGTGTCATTAAGCTTGGTCAAAAAAAAAAAATTTCATTTTTTAAAAATTTGCTAATCCAGCTTCAAGCACCGGCTAGTTTAAATGATAGGCTCTTCACAAAGTTCATTTTTGTTATTCTCAGCTGAAAAGTAAATAATACTCCTACAGGTGTCCTTCATATTAAAAGGCCTTCTTTGGCTGCAATAGGAACTCTCTATTGACTGAAACCTTATATAGCCTGCACAAGACAGACCATTTTTCTCCATTGCCTTTCAAAGAGATGTAGCCAGTCTGTACAGGACAAAGGAAAATAGACTGAGCCAACTGAAAGAGCTCTTAATGGTCAAAGATGGAACAATTTGAGCAATAAAATAAAAAACATAATATTGGATTTTAGCCCAAACAATAAGTTATATATCCATGAGTTCACATTGATATAAGTCAGTCACATAAATAGACATTAACAGCCCATTTTTAAAGGCAGTTTCTCCAAAACTAGGGGCTACTGCCTACTTGGACTGAATCATATGTACACATATAAAAGTAAATATAAATATATGATAGAATAAATAAGTGGGGGTAACAGACAAATCTTTCTTACAGAAAAATTCCAAATAATATATGCAGATACTCCTACCTCCAGAAGGTGGATCTTAATTCTCCATCCTTGAGGAAGGACTAGACTTAGTGACTTGCTTCCAAAAAATTGAGTAGAGGAAGGGAAAAGTAGTAACTTTAGAGTGGAGAAATCTGGCAAGCATTACCTTAAGCAAGTGGTGAAGGTTAACATTGCCAGTGATGTCATGTGGATATCATGTACTCTGATATGATGTGATGAGAAGGGCACTTCACCTCTGTTATATACTTTCCAAAAACTCATAACCACAGTCTGGTATTGAGAAAAACATCATACAAACCTAGACAGGGTAACATTCTACAGGATATCTTACCAGTACTCCTCAAGCATAAGGGTCATGAAAAACAAGACTGAGAAATTGTCACACACAAGAGGAGACTGGGGAGTCAAGATAACTAAATTGAATATGGTATCCTGGATTGGAACCTGAAAAAGGGAGGACATTAATGGAAAAACTAGTTAAATCCAAGTCTGGAGTTTAGTTAATAATAATGAACCAGGTGTTAACAATAGGAAAAAATGGGAAATCTCTGCATTATCTCTGCGTCTTTTCTATAAATATAAAATTATTCCAAAATAAAAAGTTTATGTTTAAAAATAGATGGTGCACATTTATCTCATTGTGTGCTCCTGTCTGGAGCATGGAGAATTTTATAGGTAATGGATTTCCAAATCCAAGGAGTGTGGGTAAAGAATGCTTGGGGAACCTAAATGAGTTCAACATCCAGGGGTGGAATGGTTACAATAGGCTCTAGAATGAAAGGAAAAGCAATGTTTGTTTGTTCCTCACTGAAAAAACTATTTTGTAGTGTAGAATGTGTTTTGAACAACAAAAAAATTGAGGCCATCTTTTACAGGTCAGCAAAAGTGATAAGGTAAAAGCCCGAACCAACAAGCTAACCAGAATTCACAGAAACACAAATGTGTGCTGGCTGTCCAATAATGAAATATGTTTAATCATAGAAAAGATTCAAATTACAAACATAAGTTTTAGACAAATCCCTTTTGGTGGGAAGTTTCTCTAAATCCTCTTTATCTAGGATATTAAAATAATTTCTACTTTTATGTCACCGTCTCCAAAGTGTTGAAACCTTTTTGCCAATAGATTGGATCACCTTCCTGCCAGCTTGCCCCCTAATTACTTCCTTTTCTTACCTAAAATATTTCAGTCCCTACTATAAAGGGGTAGCATGAATTATGTCTTTATGTTGATGGAATAGTTCTGTATCTAAATGTGATGATTATATGAATCTACACACATGATAATACCTCAGAACTCTACATGCACAGTGTGGCAATGTCAATTCCCTGTTTGTGATACTGTACTAGTTATATAAGATAAAACCATTGGGGGAAACTGGGTGAAGAACCTTTCTGTACTCTCTTGTAACTTCCTGTAAATCTATAATTATTTCAAAATATAAAGTTAAAAAATCCACTGACTGTGTAAAGCAAAATTAACAATGCACTGTGTAATGTATTAAAAATGTAGAAATGAAGAACAAAACAACATAAAGAATGGAAAGAATATTATACACCAAGTGGTAGAATATTAGCTCATCATATACTGTGATAAATTAAATATGCAAACGATAATCCCCAGAGCAACAGCTAAGAGGAGGAATAGGGAATTAAAAATCCAACAGAGAGGTGATGTCATCAACATGGTTACATGAACAGTGACTGAAAACTTGTCTCCGGAGATTCAATGAAAAAAGAGAACAATTCTGTATTGTTTGAAACTCTGGAGGAGGTTATGGACTGGAGAAGGACCCTGAAAATGATGAATTGAAGAAACAGAAGAAATATCAGGTAGGAATCTTCCTTCCCAGACCAGTTGGTCCCCTCCCCTCCCCCTCACTCGTTCTTAGCGTGGGAAAGGCACAGAATCGGCAGACAGAACCCCTCCCACCAGGGACACAGACTATCTCCCGCAGCAGTTAGAAATATCCCCAACATTTGAAGACCCAAGGGGCAGCAGAGGTCATTTCAAGGCCCAGGTCAGTGAGGGACAGAGACTGAGAAAACATGGGCACTGTGTTTCCAGCCCTGGTTCTGAAAGCCCTTCCCCCACCCTTAAGGGAAGCAGCAACTGGGAACTGTTTCCTTGCCTGGGGATGGCTGGAATACTGGGTCAGCTGAGCAAGAACTTTGCCACAGGTGGAGCCCCACATAGAGCCAGATTTTGGCAAGTGAAGGCATAGGACTCCCACAGTTTCAGCTCACCTGTGTAGAGGCAGCCTGTGCTCAGAGGCAAAGCAGCTTCTGAGGTCAATTAAGTTACCAAACAGCACCATCTGCTCAACTGTCTGGAAGGTGCAAGGGAATTAAAACACTTTTTAAAAGATGCTCCAGGTCCTTTCTTAGGACCATGGGAGCTGGTCTACACATCCTGCATGGAAACCTGGCTGTTTTGGCTTAGACATACAGACAGCCCAACCGTCAAAGCAGGGCTCTAAGACAAACCCAGGTCTTGTTGGCTGGTGAAAAACAGCACCACTGGAAGCCAGCAGATTTGTTTTACCACATACAGTCATCTTGCTGGGGTTCCCAGTGCCTACCTCCCACCCCTGTGGCAGGCCACTGTGGGAGCCTGATTTGGGGGAAAAGACTGGGGGACAGAGTCAATCTGACAACTGGCCAGTGAGAGAAACAAAGAACAGATAGAGATCAAAGACAACCAACAAGAAAACCCTAGACAAAAGAGAGAAAAATGACCTCTACAATTATCAAGAAAATCAGACGCCTAGACAGCAAAAAATCATTAGTTACACCAGGAAACATGAAAATATGGCCCAGTCAAAGGAATAAACTAACACTTCAACTGACGTTCAAGAGTTGCTCTCACTGAAGATTAAATTGGGAGACAGAATCCACCCTTCCTTTCCCCTGGACAGGCAAAGAGGAGTCTTTCTGAAGGCTGAGGAAGTGAATTTAATAAACACTTAGAAAATTCAGTAACAGAAGGACAAGTTGTCACTCCAGGAAAAACAAAGGAAGGAGAAATTGGTACATTTTGGAGTTTTTTTTAAAGATTTGAAACAATTTGGGCAAAATGAGAAAAATCAAAGAAGAGATAAAAGAATATCTATGGTAAGATATTATAGTACTGAAAACAAATAGAAGATTAGATGAGACGGTGAATTTTAAAATGATGTAAGAGTGCTATATACATCAGTGTCTGAGAAAAGCCATTATCTATGGGAGAAAGTGGTCTTGAATTTTCCCAAAGACAGGAAATCCTTTATAATGAAGTTCACAGGTGCTGAGCCTAAGAGGTAAAATGCAACATGCTAGTTATTTCATGAAATAGAATTAGAGGATGGAGTGTTATTATTCAAATTCAGGAATATCTTTTTAAAACCTTTTTAATAAAATAAAGATATAATTTAATAAAATATTATAAGACTATCAACCTTGCAAATCACTATCCTGGTCAAGAAATAGAACTGGGCCAGACACCCAGAAGCCATGTCCCAGTCATGACCATCTGCCTCCCCTCTGAAAGAACTGCTTTCCTGACTTTTAGGCTTTCTTTAAAGTTACATCACCCAAATGTACATCCAAAATCAAGACAATTCAGTTTTACTCATTTTTATTTTCATATATCTTTTAGGCCACTTATAATTGATAAACTGCCCCCACAAGCCCCCCATTTTTCTCAGCAGTTTAGTTTTTGAAAAAATGGGTCAATTGACCTCTAGATTTTCCTAAAATTGAGGTTTTGCTGATCACATAAACATAGTGTAGTTTGACATGTTCACTGGTCTTCTGTTGTTCCTTTAAATTAATAATTGGTCTAGAGGCTTAATAAGTTTAAGTTTAATTTTTTTTATGCAAGACAAGTTGTGTTGTGTTCTTCCATAAGAATGCAAGTAATTCTGGTTGTCTCTGTTTGTTTCAGTTCATTGTAGATCCATCAGTTCACTAGGAACTGCAAAATGGTGTTATTCTAAATCTATCATTCCTTTGTTTATCAGATGGAATGCTTCTTTAAACATAAACTTCCCGACATCTACTATACAGTGGTATGGTTCACATAGGAAAGGCAGGAAAAATACTTGATTCTTTCTTTTTATTTATCAGTTTTCAAAAGAGTGAGCTGTTTGAAGGATGAAGGGGATAGGTAAACAATACACTATTTGATAACTGGCAAAAAATAGAACAATTTGAGTATCAATAAGAATAATAACTGCAAGGGATTAAAACACATAAAATATGTCTGATTTTTAAATCCCTAATCTGTGTTTTACTTAATCTGTTGCAGTTTCAAAACCACAGTCTGGGCACTAGGGATGTTCATTGCTATTGGGTTTGTCATTGTTTCAAGGCCTTTCTACAGAACCAAGTACAGAATTTGGATAAGGACACTACCTTATAAGTTCATACTGAAACTTCCAATTCAAATTCAGGGCTTGTCTTCTTTCATCACACTGAGAACTCTGGTTCTTGAAAACAGCAGTAGATGACACAATTACTCATGCTTTATCCCACATTACACACACAACAGTTTTGGCATTAACGATACTTATATTATGACCACCAATACGATTTCAGAAAACAGTATTAAATTTTTTTTTGCATCTTCTCTCCCTATACTCCCCCAACCTCAATTTTTAATAGTCTATCCATCAGGGCAGACAGTCATTAGTCCCTCCTTCTTGGCCCTCATTTTAGACATGATATGACTACAGATTACTCACATACAGAGCTTAGTTATTATATATATAATATTTTATTTTTTATATGTATAATGCTCACTACCTGTCCTTATATTGATGTCTCTCTAATCAGTTCCATTATTTGAAGCTTGCTCTGAGTAGATTCCTCAGTAAGGGCCCATGGGAAAAACATTTTCACATGCTGATTTAGTTTGCTTCTTTTATATTTGAAAGTCAGCTTGGCTAGATATACGATTCTTGGCTCACTTGTTTTTTCCTTGCTTATTTTAAATATGTTACTTATATATGTTACTGTTTTATGGCATAAAATTTTTGTTGGAAAGCCTGATGATAATCTGATTTTCTTTCCCTTAAAGTGACTTTGTGTTTCTGTCTGGATGTCTGAAGGATTTTATCTTTTTCTTTAAAGACAAGTAATTGTAGTAGAATGTCTCAGAATTGCCAATGCTGTGTTTTCTGCTAATATGTTGTCTCAGTTTTTTTTTTAATTTCAAGAAATTTTTGAGATTATGCCATTTGTTCTGTTCCCTTGCTTTGATTATTTTCTGTGGAGACTGATAAAACTCACACACACATACATGTGAATGGATGCTATATATATAGATATATAGATAGATAAATAGATAAAGATATAGATATAGATTTAGATATTCCTTTATCTTCCTTCATTTCTATTTATAAAATTATTTCCTCCTTTGCATCTTCTATTTCTCCTAAGGCATTAACTGTTGTGTTGATTGCTTCTTTGTTCCTTCTTATGCATTAATCTTCACTTCTGAAATATTTCTTCTTTTATTCCTAATTCCTTTCTAAGGTCTACCACCTCATGTATAAGTTTTTCTAATTCTGATTTATGATGTTCTTCATATATTATATCACTTCTGTAATATCTTTTAACTCATTTTGAAGTAGTTACAGTTTTCATTTGTTTGGGGGGCATATCTCTCTGGTGTACTCTCATTGACTATAGGCGAGTTATTCTGTTCCTTATTCTCTTCTTTCTTATAATAATATAATAACTTTTGAGATTTGACCACAATACTTTTCTGTAGCTAATTTTTGTCCCGTAGCTCACTTTTCAGTTACATTACCTTTTAGAAGGAGGTGTGTATTGAAATAGCTTTTCTTCACACTCTAGAGTTCCCTCCTCTCTCTCTCTATCTCTATCTCTAGCTCATTAAAAATATATGGCAGTCTTCTAGGGAAGATGGCAGACTAGGGAGCTCTAGGACTCAGTTCTTCCACCAAAACAACAATTAAACAACAGGAAATGTCTCAAACAGCTATTTTGAAACCCTAGAGACCAGAACAACACTGTACAGGGAAGATAAATTACATAAAGAACTGTAAATTGCTTTCTCCATTGGATGGATACTGGCACTCATTCCCTACCCTCAAGATGAGTTGCTGCAGGATCCAGTCCCTGGCTATCTCAATGGTGAAAGAAAGGGATGTAAAAATCCTCTTCCCTTGTTCAAAAATTGATTGTGGTGATGAACGCACAACTATGTGATGATACTGTGAGTCATTGTATATTTTGGATGGATTATGTGGTGTGTGAATATATCTCAATAAAATTGCATTAAAGGAAGGAAAAATGTTGTCAGATCATATTATTTGTGGTGGGCAGAACAATACATTCTCCTTCCCCAAAAATATTCCCTTCCCCACTGATCATGGCTTTTAGTATACTCTGATGACTGGGGCCCAGCTCTGAGGGGAACTCTGTTTCAACATGCCCTGAACAAAAGCAGCAGCAGCCATTATTTCAACCCTCCCCAGACAGAGGCAGAGGTGGTAGGAATTTAAAGACACAACACTTCCTCAGGGCTGTGGGGGAAAGTTAGCTAAAGAGCTGTATTTGCTGGACAGGCCAAGAAAGCTCAGCTTTGGGGAACCATCAGAGATTTTGTCACCCTTCCTATTCCCTCCCCAGGGCACTTCAGAGCCAGTCTGTACCCCCTTCATGGATCCCTGCTCTGTGTTGGAAAGACCAACTTGGGAAAGTCCTCCCCAGGGTGACCTTCCTCTCAGAACTTCCCCTCCAGGAAAAAGTAGCATGAAACAACAAAAGGAATGTAAAAATTTATAGAGGTGGAGAGTCTGGCAACAAGGCCTGCCAGCTTCAAATACTGGGGTGAGGAAGGTCCATCTCCTGGGAAGCAGAGGGGACAACCAAACTCCTATAAACAGGGTAAATCCAAAACAACTAACAATTGAGGATTAATGCAGGCAAAGCTGAAATTACGATCTCTTTTGGACATGAAGCTCATGAAGACATCTACCCTTTTGATGGAAAAGTAGAATTTTAGCCCATGCTTTTGGACTTGGAGCTGGTATTGGAGGAGACACACATTTTGATGAGCATGAAATCTGGACTAAAAACTCCAGAGGCATAAGCTTGTTTCTTGTTGCAGTTCATGAGATTGACCATTCCTGGGGTCTTGACCATTCCAATGACCCAGGGGCCATAATGTTTCCACCTACAGTTATGTTGACCCACACACATTTAGCCTCTCTACTGATAACATACACAGCATTCATTTCCCCTATGGAGGCCCAGAACAGCAGCAACCCAGGCCAGATCCTGATGGTACAGAATTGTCTGTTGTAACCCCAATTTGAGGTTCCATGTTGTCACTACAATCAGGAATAAAATCTTTTCCTTTAAAGACAGGTTCTTCTGGTGGAAGCATGCTGAGACACCTAAGATCAGTGCAAGTTTAATTTCTAACTTATGGCCAACTTTGCCATCTGGTATTCAAGCTGCCTATGAAACTGGAGCCAGAAATGAAGTTTTTCTTTTTAAAGATGACAAGTATTGGTTAATCAGCAATTTAAGAACACATCCAAACTATCCCAAGAGTATACATTCTTTGGATTTCCCCAACTCTGTTTAAAAAAAAATGGTGCAGCCATTTTTAACCCACTTCTCTATAAGACCTACTACTTTGTAGATAACTGGTATGGAGGTATTATGAGAGGATACAACACATGGGCCCTGATTATCCCAAATTGATTACCAAAAACTTCCCAGGAATTGGACCAAGGATTCGTGCAGTCTTCTACTCCAAAGGACATGACTATTTCTTCCAAGGATCTCACCAACTTGAATGTAACATCCTATCCAATCATGTCACCAGAAGGTTGAAAAACAAAAGCAGATTATGTTGTTAGGACTGTAATTAATAGTGTCTGTCAATTCACTTCAGTTTAGTATTTATTGCATAAGTTTTCCAATTTTGAAAACCCTTAGGATATGGTGACTTGTCAAATTTTACTTGACTCTACTATTCAGTTTGCAAATAGAAACATTCAAAGGCCAAGAGAATACCTTTTGAAGAATGCTCGTAAGTTGGACTGAGAAATTATAATTACCTTTTGGCTTACCCAAAATTTTTTAAATTAAAAATTTTAATGTTAATGAAAGTAAAAAAGGATGTACCCAGAACTTTAAAAATGACAATTATGTAAGTAAGGTAAAGAATTGTGATCTACTTTTATTCTGTTGACTTTAAATATTTTAACTTAATGAAAACTTTGAAAGGGAAAAAAAACCTATGCTACCTATTCTGCCATTTCTCCGGAGTTCTACCAGGAATTTCTTTTAAGTAGACTTACTATTTATTTGAAAGTAAGAGTAGACTCTCAGTCCTAACTCTCACACAAAGTGTCTAGGGATTTGGGCAGTTCATTTAACCTCTTAGGGTCTTGATACCATTATCATAAAATGGGTAAGTTGAACTAGATGACTAACAGCTTTATAAAAATATACAATGCTGTGAAGTTTTATACCCCTAGTACAAGGCCAAGTCCCTGCTTTCAGGGTTGCATGTATTACAGGTATCTGTAATTTCATTGGTATGGCAGGATAATATATAAAAATATCAAAATAGCACCCTCTGAGAGCACTGCAGAAAAAAGGTAGTAGGGAAGCAAGAAATATATGCTTATAAAGAAACTCTTAAAATCCATTTTACAAAGTTATTTGTTTTGATCATCGACAGAGTGAACAATATTTTCACCTCTATTGTTTGTGTCATGGCTACTGCTCTCCAAAAATTTCTCCCTAAATTTTCTATATCAGATTCATTCTTGAACTCATTAGTAATTAAGACCGGGCACTTAACAAGCTACAAGTTTAGTCAACCTACGCTTACTTAACAGATACAACTTAAGTTTGATTAGTGAACACAGAAGTAGTAATTCAATAAAGTCAGTTGTGTAAAGGCATCACAGGAGACTGGAATCTGGCTGCTTATTTTACTTACATAATCCATATTACCTAATGATAAATTTTTTTGAAATGTTACAGAAAACCCTAAACAAGAAAACTCAACCACAATAGGCTATTGAGGGTCACAGAGGAAAATAAGTGTACAATTTAGAAAGGGATAAAACTTCCATGGAAGGAGAGGAAGAAGGACCAATTGATTAAAAAGCTGGAGAGATTTTGGAGAGGAAGGAGAAAAAATGGAAACAAGTGCCAGGAAAAGAATTTAAATTCTCTTTACTCTAGCAAATTGATGAAACATTTTCTTGGCAATCTGTGTTAATTAGACAGATGAAACATGATTCATTCAAAAGCAAATATTATGGGGAACCTACATGTGTCAGAGTCACTGTTAGACAGTAGAGATTCAGCAGTAGAAAATGCCTTATTGTTGGTGAACAGAAATGCACAGACCTCTTTGAAATGTTCTTTTATTGTATGTTTTTTAATTTTTTTAATTTTTTTTTTATTTTTCATACAGTTGACTTAAAAAAAAAAGTTAAAAAAAAAAAAAAAACAGGAAAAAAATATGCAGAGCCTCCTTGAGGAGCTGGTGGAGAATGCAGGGGTATTGGCCTGCCCCACCTCGATGGTTGGTAACATGACCACAGACATAGGGGACTGGTGGTTTGATGGGTTGAGCCCTCTACCACAGGACTTGCCCTTGGGAAGACTGTTGCTGCAAAGGAGAGGCTAGGCCTCCCTATAATTGTGCCTAAGAGCCTCCTCCCGAATGCCTCTTTGTTGCTCAGATGTGGCCCTCTCTCTCTAGCTAAGCCAACTAGGCAGGTGAAATCACTGCCCTCCCCCCTACGTGGGATCAGACACCCAGGGGAGTGAATCTCCCTGGCAACGTGGAATATGACTCCCGGGGAGGAATGTAGACCAGGCATCGTGGGATGGAGAACATCTTCTTGACCAAAAGGAGGATGTGAATGGAAATGAAATAAACTTCAGTGGCAGAGAGATTCCAAAAGGAGCCGAGAGGTCACTCTGGTGGGCACTCTTACACACAATATAGACAACCCTTTTTAGGTTCTAATGAATTGGGGTAGCTGGTGGTAGATACCTGAAACTATCAAACTACAACCCAGAACCCATGAATCTCAAAGACAATTGTATAAAAATGTAGCTTATGAGGGATGACAATGGGATTGGGAAAGCCATAAGGACCACACTCCCCTTTGCCTAGTTTATGGATGGATGAGTAGAAAAATAGGGGAAGGAAACAAACAAACAAACAAACAGACAAAGGCATCCAGTGTTCTTTTTCATTTTAATTATTATTCTTGTTGTTTTTGCGTGTGTGGTAATGAAGGTGTCAGGGATTGATTTTGGTGATGAATGTACAACTATGTAATAGTACTGTGAACAATCGAATGTACGATTTGTTTTGTATGACTGCGTGGGTATGTGAATATATCTCAATAAAATGAATATTTTAAAAAAAAATGCACAGACCTACTGTCTGCCCAGATCAGGAAACAGCATCTCAGGAGGGATCCCCACAAATGAGGCTCATGTGGCAGCCCAACTTCCACCCTAACCTGTCTCAGACTATCCCAGACCTAGCTATGACCTCCATGTACCACAGCAAGTCCTTTTCCTCCTCTGTAGCTTATGTCTTATTGAATGTTCCTCAAATGCAGGAAGACTTTGGACACTAAAGAACAAGGTTGGAGAAGAAAATGTTCTTTGCCAAAGGAAGTAGACAGGTCTCTTGCCGGCTTCTCATTTTTCACCAAAATAAATCATGCTAAAATCTTAGTAATTAATGACCACCTCCAAAGCACCACTTTGAATGCATTGATATTAGACAGTGTCAACTCTATTTGCAATAACTGTCATATGACAAGTGGGTATCCAGAAAGTAAGAGATGACACAATCACAGTTCAAGATATGATGTAGAGCCAGGAACAGCAGCAGCTCAGAGACATGGCAGCTAAACTGGTGGAATTGAGAGAATTTTTCAGGCTGGATTTAGAAGCTATGTGCCAAACAGAAACCTTGGACCAGGAGGGAACAACTTACCAAAGGTAGTGGCATCTCCAACTGGATCCAAGATATAAAACTAAATGATAACATTAAATGTTTTGGAAATCCCTCCTGGATGAAGACGACATTCTTGCCCTCTCCATCACTGAAGTCTGATCTCTCTGGTGCTCTGAACCTCACTGATATGCCATAAATCAGCCTCTGGAGAACCCCAGAAAATGGGAAGGAGCATGCACTGACAAGTTTGATTTAGAGTGATTCTCTTCCATTTGTAATTTCAAGGGAAAATAATTTGAACTAATTTTTATGAACTACAAAACAAATGAATAATAATTCCCAATCAAACCAGGGAGAGGCAGACACTGTAAGAAATAAAGTGGCCTTGGATTGTGTTGGTATTTTCCATGTCATAACTGAAGCACAAACTGAAAGTTACAAACTCACAAGAAGTTCCTGCATCATCCCCTGGTAAGATGCACCAATTTTTAGCTATGACTATTCCAGTTAATTCTCCATGCTGATGAACCAGATGTTCTAAGCATAAGACCTCCTCCCCTGCCATGTGAAAATCTAGCGACTTGAGAGATTTCCAGGTGCTATTTAACCATCACTGTTCTAATTAGAAATCATACTACCTCCAATGGAGTTGGCAGTGGCTATAAAACCATGTATGGAGTTTTTAAGAAAGTAAAAGGAACCCAAAACAATTGAGGTGGAATCATTTCCTGAGTGTAACAATATCTTTGGTCTCCTCACTGCCCCCAACAAAATCCCTTCACTTGCTTAAGGAACTCTGCTTACCTGATGCCCCCCAGACCCTATTGACTGACTCCAGCCTCCTTCATTGCTTCTTTCCTTCTTCCTTGTTTGCATTTCACTCACTCCTAAAATGCTCTCTGTCCCTGTATAAAGGCTATTACTGTAGTAGCAAAACAAACTATAAACAGCCCAAGTAAACAACCCAGTATAAAAAGATATCTTTCATCTTAAAAAAAAAAAAAAACTTATCCCCACCCAATGCCTCCTGCTCCATAGTTGCTCTCTTATTTCTCTGCTCCCCTTTACAGCAAAACTCTTGAAATAATTGTTTGAATACTGTCTCCATTTCCTCTCCTACCATTCTTTCTTTTTTTATTAAAGAAGTTGTGGGTTTACAGAAAAATCATGCATAAAGTACATGGTTCCCATATATACCACCCTATTATTAACAACAAGAATTATGAAAGCACATTTTAATCATTGTACTATTAACTAAAGTCCTGTACTATTAAAGTCCACAGTTTACCTAAGGGTTTGCTATTTGTGTTGTGCAGTTTCATGGATGATTTTTTTTAATTCTTATTCTAGTACCATATATATGAACTAAAATTTCCCCCTTTAGCCCCATTCAAATATCTATAATTCAGTGCTGTTAATTACTTTCACAATGTTGTGTTACCATCACTACCATCCATTACCAAAACTTTTCCATAGTCCCAAATAGAAACTCTGTACATTTTAAAATTTAACTCCCTGTTTCCTATCCCCACCCCATGCTCTGGTGATCTATATTCTAGATTCTGACTCTATGAGTTTGCTTGTTCTAATTATGTCAGTGAGATAATACAATATTTGTCCTTTTGTGTCTTGCTTATTACCCTCAGCATGTCTTCAAGGTTCATCCATGTTACACATGTATCACAACTTCATTCCTTTTTATGACTGAATAATATTCCCTTGTGTGTATAAATCCACATTTGTTTATCCATTCAAAAGTTAATGGACCTGTGGGTTGCTTCCACCTTTTGGCAATTGTGAATTACGGCCCTATGAACAATGGTGTGCAAATATCTGTTTTAGTCCCTGATTTCAGTTCAGTATATACCTAGAAGTAAGTTTACCAGCCATAGAGTAATACTAAGTTTAACTTTCTAAGAAAATGCCAAACTGTCTTCCATAGGAGCTGTGCCATTTTACATTCCCACCAGCAATAAATGAGTATTCCTATTTCTCTACACCCTCTCCAACAATTTTAATTTCCTGATTGTTATTGTTTTTTTAAAAATAGTAGCCATTGTAGTGGGTGTGAAATTGTATCTCATTGTGATTTTGATTTGCATCTCTCTAATGGCTAACGATGTTGAGCATCTTTTCATATGTTTTTTGGCCATTTGTATGTCTTCTTTGGGAGATGTCTATTCAAGCCTTTTGCCCACTTTTAAATTGCATTGTTTGTCTTTTTTGTTGTTGATGAAGGATTTCTTTATATATTCTTGATATTAAACCTTATTGGATATTTGATTACCAAGTATTTTCCCCCACTGTGTGTGATAAAGTCCTTTGATGCACAAAAGTTTTCTATTTTTCTTGTGTTGCTTGTGCTTTATGTGTAAAGTCTAAGAAACCAATGCCTAACACAAAGTCCTGAAGATGCTTCCCTATATTTTCTTCTAGGGGTTTTATAATTCTGGCTCTTATACTTAGGTCTTTGATGCATTCTGAGTTGATTTTTGTATATGATGTGAGGTAGGGATCCACCTTCATTCTTTTGCATATGGTCATCCAGTTTTCCCAGCACCAGTTGTTGAAGAGACTATTCTTTCCCAATTGAGTGGTCTTTGCCCTCTTCTCAAAAGTCAGTTGGCCATAAATGTGAGGGTTGATTTCTGAAATCTCAGTTTGATTCCATTTGTCAATATGTGTCTTTCCGTCAATACCAAGCTGTCCTGATTACTGTGGTTTTGTAATATATTTTAAGATATAGAAATGTGAATCCTCCAACATCATTCTTTTTTCAAGATGACTTTGACT
Organism: Choloepus didactylus; assembly: GCF_015220235.1. NCBI lineage: Eukaryota > Metazoa > Chordata > Mammalia > Pilosa > Megalonychidae > Choloepus > Choloepus didactylus. The sequence goes on along the minus strand of NC_051313.1, from coordinate 65,538,207 downwards.
CGTCAGGGCACTTTACCCTTCCATATAAATTTGATGATCGGCTTTTCCATTTCTGCAAGGAAGGTTGTTAGAAGTTTGACTAGAATTGTGTTGATTCTATAAATCACTGTGGGTAGAATTGACATATTAACAATATTTAGTCTCCCAATCCATAAGCACAGATGGATTTATGTAGGTCTTCTTAGATTTCTTTTAGCAATGTTTTGCAATTTTCTGTGTACCAGTCCTTTACATCCTGTGTTAAATTTATTCCTAGATATTTGATTCTTTTAGTTGCAATGTAAATGAATTTTTTTTCTTGATTTCTTCTTCCAATTGTTCATTACTAGTGTGTAGAAACATACTGATTTGGGGGTATTGATCATTTACCCCACTAGTTTTCTGATTTTATTAGATCTAGGAGCTTTAATGTGGATTTTCCTGTATATAGTGTCATCTCTTCTACAAATAGGGAAAGTTTTACCTCTTCCTTTGCAATTTGGATGCCTTCTGTTTCTTTTTCTTTTGTTTTTCTAGCTGTAGCTAGATCTTCCAGTACAATGGTGGATAACAGTGGGGACAATGGGCATCCTTGCCTTGTTCCCAATCTTAAAGGGAAAACTTTCAGTTTTTCACCATTAGGTCTGATGTTAGCTGTGCATTCTTCAAAATGACCTTTATCATGTTGAGGAAGTTTCCTCCTGGAATTCCTCTTGAAGTGTTTGGTAAAACTCCCCTGTGAAGGCAACTGATCCTGAGCTTTTCTTTGTTGGGAGGGTTATGATGACTGATTCAACCTCTTTACTAGTTATTGCTTTGCTGAGATTTTCAATTTCTTCTTGAGTCAGTGTAGGTAGTTTCTGTGTTTTTTAGGAATTTTCCATGTTATCTAGTTATCTAATTGGTTGGCATACAAGTTGTTCACAGGATCCTCTTATGGTCCTTTTTATTTCAGTGGGGTAAGTAGTAATGTCCTCATTTTCATTTCTGATTTTAGTTATCTGTGTCCTCTATTTTTTCATTTTTGGTGTAGCTAAGGGTTTGTCAATTTTGTTGATATTTTCTAAGAACCAACTTTCAGGTGTGTTAATTCTATTGTTTTTTTTTTTTAATTCTCTATTTCATTTATCTCTGCTCTAATCTTTGTTCACCTTTCCTTCTCGTACTCTGAGTTTAGTTTGTTCTTTTCTAGTTCTTCCCATTTTGAGGTTAGGTGTCAGATTTGAAATCTTTCTTCCTTTTTAATGTAAGCATTTAAAAATTATAAATTTACCTCTCAGCACTGCCTTTGCTGCATCCTGTAAGTTTTGGTATGTTGCATTTTCATTTTCCTCAAGACATTTTCTAATTTCACTCCTGATTTCCCCTTTAATCCACTGGTTATTTAAGAGTACATTGTTTAATTTCCACATAGTTGTAAATTTTCCATTTCTCCCTCTAATATTGATTTCTGGCTTCATTCCATCATAGCTGGAGAATATACATTGCATGACTTCGATATTTCTGAATTTATTGAGACTTTTTTGTAAACTATGATATTGTCTATCCTCGAAAATGATCCATGTGCACTCTGCTGTGGATGAATGAAGCCTTCCCTATATGTTTGCTAGGTCTCGTTGGTTTAGAGTATCATTCAAGTCTTCTATTTCCTTATTGATCTTCTCTCTAGATGTACTTCCCATTACCAAAAATGGTGTATTAAAATCTCCTAATGTTCTACATTAACATTTCTCCCTTCATATCTGTCAGTATTTCTTCATATATTTGGGGGTTCTGCTGTTAGATGCATATTTATTTGTAATGTCTTTTGGTTGAATTGTCCTCCTTTACCAGTATCTAATGACTGTCTTTGTCCCTCTTAACAGTTTTTTACTTAAAGTATATTTTGGCTGATATGATATGGCTACCCCAGCTCTCTTTTGCTTACTACTTGCCAGGTTATTTTTTCCATCCTTTCACTTTCAGGCTACTTATGTCTTTGAATTTGAGGTGAGGCTCATGTAAACAGCATCTATTTGGGTCCTGCTTTTTTATCCATTCTGCCTATTTCTGCCTTTTGACTGAGGAGTTTAATTCATCTACATTTAAAGTAACTACTGATAATGCAGGACTTTCTTCTGCTATTTTCTACTTAGTCTTTATATATCTTATACCTTTTTTGTCCCTCAATTCTGCTATTAATGCCTACTTTCATATTTATTTGATTTTTTTGTATTGTACCATTTTGAGTCCCTTCTCATTTCTATCTGGAGATATTTTTCATGTATTTCCCTTGTCACCATGGGATTAAAATTTAACATCCTAAATATATAACAATCATATTTCATTTGATACCAACTTGACTTCAATAGCATACACATACACTGTTCCTATACCCCTCCACCCCCACTTCTTCTGGTAATTGTTATAAATTATATTTTTGTACATTGTATGTACAAAACCATAGGTTTATGATTACTTTTTATGCATTTGCATTTTAGCAGCTAAGAAATCGAGTTACATACCAAAGAAATAAAATAAATACTACTGGCATTTATAATTACCCATATGGCTACCTTTACCAGAGGTCTTTATTTCTGTGTTCCTCTTTGAACCCTATGTAGTGTCCTTTCTGTCTGCAGAACTCCCTTTAGCTTTGCTTATAGGGCTGGCCTGGTGGTAATGAATTCCCTCAGCTTTTATTTATCTGAGAAGGTCTTAATCTCACCCTCATTTTTGAAAGAAAGTCTTACTGGATATAAAATTCTTGGCTGGCGGTTTTCTTTCAGCACTTTAAATATTTCAATGCACTGTCTTTTTGCCTCCATGAATTTTGATGAGAAATCAGAACTCAATTTAATTGGGACTCCCCTCTACATAACATTGCTTTTTCTTGCTTTCAGCACTCTTTCCTTGTCCTTTGTATACTTGATAGTGTGATCAGTATATGATGGGGTGTGATTTTTCTTCATGTTTATCCTGTTTGGTATCCTCTGTGCTTCTTGGATGTGCATATTCACATCTGTTGCTGTTTGAGAAATTCTCTGTCATTATTTCTTTGACTATTCCTTCTGACACTTTATCTCTTTCTTCTCCTTCTGGGACCCCTGTAATGCATATAATGGTGTCCCAGAGATGTCTTATGCTATTTTCACTTTTTAGAGTTCTTTTTTTTTCTTTCTGCTCCTCAGTCTGACTCATTTCAATTGTCTTATCTTTGAATTCGCTGTTTCTTGCTTCTGCCTGCTCTAATCTGCTCTTGAAACCCGCTCTTGAAACCCTCCTGGAAATTTTTGATTTCAGTTACAGTGGTCTTCAACCCCAGTAGTTCTGTTTGGTTCCTTTTTAAAATTTCTGTCTCTTTATTAAGATTCTCAAATTGTTCATTCATTGTTTCCTGATATCTTTTAGTTCTTTCTCTGTGTTTTCATTTATCTCCTTGAGTATATTTTTTAAGTCTTTGTCCAGTATTCCACAATCTTATCTTCTTCAGTAATGTTTTCTGGATTTTTCTCCTTTTCGTTTGGATGAGCCATCATTTCCTGTTTCTTTGTTTGTCTTATAATGTTTTGTTGCACACTGTAAATTTTAATATTTCAAAATGTTAATGCTGTGATTTATTCCCTGAAACGCCTGTTTCTTGAATTAGTATCCAGCTTGTGTTATGACTGAGATTTCATTGAGTGTCAGGAAATAACCAAGAAAACTCAAGCAAAAACAACTTGCACTGTCTTTGCAAATTTGCTTTGCATTGCCTAGTGCTCTCTTTCATAGTTCAGCCCTTCTATCAGGAAAGTCCACCCAAGATGAATGCAAAGTGCAGGCAGGGTCTTCCCTGTCTCTTCTGGGCCTGTGTCTTGTCCTGGACTTGTGCTTACTGTTGGCCTTATGAGTTCCCCAGTTTATAGGAGTTTGAGTACCCCCTCTACTTCTCCCTCTCCCAGGGGCTCCACTCCAGGGCTTAATGCAAGAAAGCCTTTGCCCCAGGCCACAAGGCCACCTGCCTCAGTTGTTTTTTGTACTGCTTTCATTGTCTCAAGCTGCTTTTGCCTGAAAGGCCAATTGTGGGAGGGGCACAGTGGAGAGGACTTTCCCAAATTGGTCTTTCCCAGCTGGAATAAGACCAGGGATCCCATCAGCTCCAAACTGCCCTGGGGAGAGTATGAGAAAAGAGCCATGAAGGGCACCAGGAGCTTCTTCCATGGCTCCCCAAAGCTGTACTTCCTTGACTCAGCACCTGCCCTGCAAATGCAGCCCTTCAACTGTCCTTCACGGCTCTGAGGTAGCATACCAGAAGTAAGTGTAAGTCTCCTCCACCACTTTGTCTGAGGCAGGTTGGAACAGTGACCACCCTCAAAGCTGGGCTTCCAGTGATCCAAAGTGGCTAATCAAAAGCAGTGATTCCACAAGTCAAGCTCCATCCTTTCTTGAAACCACTACATTCAGCCTTTCATCATTACAGCTTCCCCAGACTGCTCTTGTCAAGGTCATCAATGTCATCCATATTGCCCAGCCCAATGGTCAAGCCCCCATTGCCCTTGGCCTGTTAGCAGTATTTACACAGTTGATATGCTTCCTTCACGTGCCCTTGGGATGGAACGCTCCCTCATGGTTTCCTCTACCTCCGCTGCTCTTCTCAGTCAGCCATGCTGGTTGCTGCTTACTTACTCAATCTCTAAACTGGGCAGTGCTCAAGGATCCAGTTCTCAGACTTGCTCAATCTAAATTTGCTTCCCAGGTAATCTCATTCAGCCATTCAAAAGAAAGTTTAAGTGTGTTGTTGTGGAATAAACTTAGACATATGGTTAAATGAAGAAAATATGGAAAGTGTTAGGCAGAAATGTGTGCAGGAGTTTGGGGTGACTGACAATGCAGGGATACAAAACTTAACTCATACTTCAAAAGGCTCGAACAGAAAATAAACCAATGAGGAAGTCCTAATAAAAGAGTTCAGAATGTGGCTTCTCAACTTGTAATGTTTTGCTAATTAAACAAGGAGTAGTTATAAAGATCAATCAGGCATAAATCACACCCTCCAGAAATTTATAGCCTGCTGGGAGAAATAAAAAATAGTTGCAAAATAAGGTAGAAAATGGTATCATCAGAGAAATGACAAGCCTGAGTTAAGGATGCTCAGGTAAGTAGAGCAGCTTTTAAAAGTTCTATAAAGCTAAATTACTTCTGATGGTATTTTACTGCATAGTTTCAAAATTACTACATTTCCTAACTACCTTTACTATCAAATTGAAATTTCTAGTTTTCTGTCCCTTATCCACACTACTCTCCATACTCCCATCTTACAATGACATTACATGGAGTGAGACCTTTTTATTGAGAACCACTCAACCCAACAAACTACAAGAACCCAAGGAAAATATAACCAAGGATTAATGTATACACAAAAACAACTTTATTTAATTTTATTAAAGAGAAAAGGGTCAAAATGGAGAAAGAAACCCATGGAACCCAAGGAGAAATGTAGAGAGGTTGACACAAGAAGCTAGCAGATGACCCAGCTGGAATCTGAGCCCAGGTCTGTCTGATTCATACACTTTCAGTTTTATGACCTGTATCAAGTACAAATGCAATGTTTAACTGTTTGTAAAATGAGAGAAAGATACCCATGGAAAAGAAAACCTTCCATTTACAAGAGAGAAGATTGTTGATGGAGCAACTTAATTGTTAAATTCCTTACATCTATGCCTTCAATGTCAACTGATTATCTCATTGACTGACCAGCTTACTCACAGCTGTCCACAAAATAGATAGTAAATAGATTAGATAGAAAGATGATTAGATAGGTAGATAGATAGATAGATAGATAGATAGATAGATAGATAGATAGATGATAGATAGAGACAAATAGACAAATGTTGACCAAACTAAATGCATTTTTAAATGTAGAGATATTTGCACTTAGTGATGATGCTATTTCAGTCAATTTATTGTATTACTCTGAGAACAATTTGCCATAAACATCAAAATAATGTTATATGCTTTTTTCTCTCCTCTCTCCAAAGCAATGCACAGTGGGATATGTAAAATGTCAGAAATAATTAGGCAAAATTGCACAACCCCATTGTGACACTAACGTACTTTTGGAGTTGAATATTTGCTGTGAAAGAATAAAACCTGGCTTGAAGGCTGCTTATTATAAACAATGCAATTTTTCCCTTAATATAATGGTCCAAGAATTTCAAAGAATTGTATAATATGAATATAAAAGTGTGTTTTCAAATGTATACAGCCCTTTTAAAATAAATATATATTTATATAACAATAAATATAAACAAGCACTAATTCACATGGCAAGATAGGCTTAAATTTTGCTAGTGTTTTCATCATAAAGTGTCTAGGAACTTAACTTAAAAAAATATCCCTTGCAGAATAATGTATAGAAATAAAAATGAAATAAAATTGCAGGGAGAAAAAGAAAATAATATCCAAAATGTGCAAAGAATTTGTAAATACCAAAATATTATCAGGTTTTCTGGGGGGAAAAAATGTAGCTTTTTCACCATTAACCAGTAGCATACTATTTTCCAGGAACTCTTCATTGAGAAGACATGCTGTGGCCCTTCCCTTTACACACAGAAAATGGAACACAAGAGACTACTTAGTTGAAGAAATTCTAGCCTCCTTACAAATGAGAGACATTCAAGTCTAAGTAGATTCCAGCTAAAGGAAAATACCAAACAGCTTCTTCACAGTGCAGATTGGAACAGGGAAAAAAAAAAAAATGAATGTCACTAACTGTACCACAGAAGCCAGTATGGCTGTGAGACCTAAGACCATCACAGAGAAGATGCTCATTGCCATGACCCTGGTGATCATCACCATCCTGACAATGTTGCTGAACTCGGCCGTGATTATGGCCATCTGTACCACCAAGAAGCTCCACCAGCCTGCAAACTACCTGATCTGTTCTCTGGCTGTGACAGACCTCCTGGTGGCAGTGCTTGTCATGCCCCTGAGCATCATGTACATCGTCATGGACAGCTGGAAGCTTGGGTACTTCATCTGTGAGGTGTGGCTGAGTGTTGACATGACTTGCTGCACCTGCTCCATCCTCCATCTCTGCGTGATTGCCCTGGACAGATACTGGGCTATCACCAATGCTATTGAATATGCCCGGAAAAGGACCCCCAAGAGGGCTGGCCTGATGGTCCTCATTGTATGGACCATCTCCATCTTCATCTCCATGCCTCCTCTGTTCTGGCGGAGCCACCGCCAACTCAGTCCACCCCCCAGTCAGTGCACCATCCAACATGACCGTGTCATCTACACCATTTACTCCACGTTCGGGGCATTTTACATCCCCTTGACTTTGATACTGATTCTTTATTACCGGATTTACCACGCAGCCAAGAGCCTTTACCAGAAAAGGGGATCCAGCCGGCACTTAAGCAACAGAAGCACGGATAGCCAAAATTCTCTAGCAAGTTGTAAACTTACGCAGACTTTCTGTGTGTCTGACTTCTCCACCTCGGACCCTACCACAGAGTTTGAAAAAATCCACACCTCCATCAGGATCCCTCCCTTTGACAATGATCTATATCACCCGGGAGAACGCCAGCAAATCTCTAGTACCCGGGAGCGCAAGGCAGCGCGCATCCTGGGACTGATTTTGGGCGCATTCATTTTGTCTTGGCTGCCATTTTTCATCAAAGAGTTGATCGTAGGTCTCAGCATCTGCACCGTGTCCTCTGAAGTGGCTGACTTTTTAACATGGCTTGGTTATGTTAATTCTCTGATCAACCCTCTGCTCTACACAAGTTTTAATGAAGACTTTAAGCTGGCTTTTAAAAAGCTCATTAGGTGCCGAGAACATATTTAGATGATAAAAAAGCCAACGGCATGACTTTTACCAGCCTCATGGATGGACGGGGGTAAGGGGTGCAAGTTATTCTTCTTGAACATAGTTTGTTCAAGAGAGTTTGTAACTATGTGTGGTCTTGTTTTTTGTTTTGGTTTTGTTTTGCTTGAGGCTTGTTATTGGGTGTGCTGTTTTCTACCTCTGGTCTTATTTGTGGTGTATAATTTCAAATAAACTTTATCATACAAAAACTGACATTTCATAGAAGTAATAATAAGGTGATACAGTAATACTTTTTATGGGTTTTCTTGGCCATTTGAATTAATCCTGTAATCAATGATTGCCAAAACAATCTTAATTTATTTGAGAAATGCTTAGTACTTATAAGTCAAATATCAGATAACTTACCCTTATGTGGCATTAATCTGAGGTTACGATTCCAAATGCATAGAAATTCTAGTGGCGATTGCATGACTACATAAAGAATAAAGAGAAAGTGATGTCCTACTAATTGGAGACCTGAGCTAAAGTCATTTAGTGTAGAACTCTGACTATATGACTCACTCCTTTCAGACACTAATAGTAGAGCTAGCATGTCTTTTTTAGTCCATGATTAAACTTCCTCATTCTCTGAATAGAACTTAGAATGAATGCACTGGCACTTTCCTAGGCCTTTTAATATGAATATGAAACATGAGCAAGTAAGAAATCTTCTAAATTTATTTTGGTCAATGTGTTGCTATTTAACCTGATGGACATGTTGGATCTCCTCCCATTCTACAGAAATATCCCATCCAAGCCTTGCACACACTCTCGGTCTAGCAGAATTAAGAGGGGAGTACATGTTAAATTAGGGGAATATTTTCAGAAGTTTAACAAGGTGCAGTGATCACGTGAAGGAATATATTATCTGAGGAATTCATTGGAGAATATTGCTCTTTAAATTACCAGTTGTGCACTTGGAAAGGAATAAAAAGTTGAAAATCTATGTTTACAGGAAAGGCCACCTATAAGGAAATGAGTATGAAATTGTGTCTCCTGGAATTGCTGTGGCATCCATTCCAGACTGCACCTGGAGCCAGGAGGCTGCAGGTAGGACCTGAAGCCACAGAGCATGTGGTCTGATCAGTCACACCTGACCTGGGATGAACACTCTAGTCATGTGCGTGGAGGAGCATGCCACTACAGAGTTGAGAGTGCTGGCAGAAAGGACTGAAAGTTTGTAAATTCCTACATACTTCTAACTAAGTGGCTGTTCTGAACCTCTGCTCCTTTTCTCATCCACAGCCTCTCCCCATCTTTTCCCTCTCCACAGATCACCTTCTTCCTTTGTTTACTGAGGAGACATTGATTTGCCTCCTCTCCCTCTCAATGTTTTTATTTCCTATTCTATTATTCCTCTCTCAGAATAAACTTCTTAGCTCTTAAATCCCCTCCCAACTTTTCTGCAATCTTGCTCCCTTCTTCCTCCTCTTCCCCCCTCTCTCTCCCTCTCTTTTTCCCTCTCTGTCTCCTTCTCCCACTCTCTTTCTCTCTCCCTCACCCCCCAGCCCTCTCTTCTTTAAGCTTGCCTATTAATTTGCTCAAGTCTCTTGGACACTGAAATAAACTTTTTCTGGTTCTCCTTCCCCATCAAGATCTCATTTCATCTCTTTCCTAACTCTCCTGGCCGAGTTTCTCCAATTATTCACTCATTCATTAATCCACCTCCTCCTCTGCTCACTTTCCACTGACTTTTCTGTCCTTTGCCATCTGAGAATGCTCATCCTAATTCTCCCACAACTGATCTCCCAAAGGTCGTCAGTCACTTCCCAGTACATAAACCTAGTGGCCAAATCTCTTGCCCTTATCTTCTCATCCTCTCATCTCTCAATACAATCCCTTTCTTGTTTAAACTCATGCCTTCCAGAATACTGTAGTGTTCTACTACCACCTCCTTAACTACTCATTCATGAGCTCCTTTTCTTCCTCCTGTGGCTTTGTCCTCAGCTCTCACCTCCTGTATCTCCACACTCCATCCAACCTCTATCATTCCAGCCATTAGTCCCATGCCTCTGGCTCTTATATTTGTGTCTTTAATTCTGATCTCTCTTTCTCAAACTCCATTGCTTGAGACATATCTAGTGAACATTTCCCTATGAAAATTCTGTCAGGGCCTCAAACACAGCCTTTCCAAATGGATACATGAGCATTTTCCCACTCTTAGACCTTCTCCTTCCACCTTCTCAGTCTCAGAAAACAGGATTACCATCATTTGCTTCAATCACATTACATAAATGTGATTTATCTTTTTTCCCACATCCACGTAGTCTTAAAGTCTTGTCCATTTATCTCAACAGGAACTTCTGTATCTACCCCCTTCTTCTCCAATAATTTGGTCCTTCACCTGGACCAAATCCTCTTACCTGATCCATCTGCCTCTGGACTCATCCACCTGAAACTCTGTCCCCACACCTTCCTGGAACAATGGTTCTCAAGTGGTGGCTCCATATCAGCAGCAGCAGCAGCAGCAGCATCTGGAAGCTTGTTAAAAATGCAAAATCTAGGGCTCCACACCAGAACTAGTGAATCCCAAAATCTAAGAGTGGAGCCCATCAATCTATGTCAACAAGCCAAGATGCTGATTCAACTAAAGTTTGAGAATCACTATCCTACAACATACCACTGATTTTTTAATTGCAGTATTCAAAAACTTCCACTATTTCCCCATCAATGCAAAATAAGCAAAGATTCCTTAGCATGGCATTCAAGGCTCCTTCACTATGTGGCCTCAAACCACCTTCCCAAGAATTAAGTCTCACTTCTTCTCACCCACCTCATACTCCAAAAAAGTCTGAATGTGACCTGTGCTTTCTAAGTTCCTCCTCACACATATCCTAACTGCTTCAGAAACCTGTCCCCATGTCTGCCTATTCTTTCTCTATCAATCCTTCACCATGTAGCTCAAATAAATCTCTTCTATAAAGACTTCCTGAGATCCTCCTTCCCTTCTCTGCCTCTCCAGAAGTCCTTTCTCTCAGTTCTATGCTCCCTAGAACATCTGTGGTAAATCTGTTACTATATGCATTGTATCTTGTACTGCATTTGTTTGTGTATTTGTTCTGTCTGCCCTAGTAGACTGTGAGCTCCTTGAGGGCAGGGATTGTGTCTGTCAGTTTCATCTCTGTATCTCTAGGGACTCCCACATGGTTTTACACACAGTAGACACTCAATAAACGTCTGTTAATGTGAATGGAGTTAAGTCCCTGGAAGAGAAAATGTAGATGTGTCATCTTCTCTCAGTGAGAAAACTAAAAATCCCATAGAGCAATGCTGACCTCATTTTTTCCTGAAACTTACCCTACAGTTTCTAGCTGTATTTTTTAAAAAAATGGAAAATGCTTCTGCATGGGGAAAAAAAGGTCTTCTCATTGAATGTAAAATGAGTTATCTTATATTAGGATTCTGGCGAAGCTGCTCTAAAAAAGAGAGAGAGCTCTCAAATATAGCAGATAAAACAAGATTAACAAGATAGAAGTTTCCTTCTTTCTCACATGACACACGAGGGATAGGAGGGCAGGCCAGAACAAGTAGGTGGCTCTGCCCCACAAAGTCATCCAGGGACTCAGGTTCTTTCCATCTTGTGACTCTGCCTTCCCTGGGGGCTTGTCCTCATCTTCAAGGTCAGATCTGACTCATATCACACCCACATTCCAGTCCATAGGAAGGGAGAGAGAGAAGTAGAGGACAAACTATTTCCCTTGTGGAAATTGTAAACATCACTTCTACTTGTATTCCACTGGCAATAACTTGGTCACATGGCCACACCAAATGGTAGTAAAGATGGGGAGATTAAGTTTATAGCTGTACAGCCATATGCCTTGCTAAATATGAGGGAGGGGACCTTATAATAAAAGTAAGAAGGAGAGAATGATGACAAGGGGACAATGAGTAGTCTTTGCCATAGGGGATATTGATTTCTGTATATGCGGCTTAAATATTCCCAAGCAAAGGCCCTCAATGGCAGTAATTTATGAATGTGTGGGTCCAGTTTGCTGTAGAAGCACATTAAGTTAATCTTCCTTAAAATTTTGTTTGAACAAAAATTCCAAAACTTTGGGAAGATGCTACCTAATATCATCCTTTCCCTCTTACCCTCTTCTTCCCAAAAATGCCTTCCCCATAGCTTCATAGATTTGCCATTTACAATTGTCACCCCCCACCTCCATTTCCAGGCCACAGTCTCAACTTCCATGGCTTCAGGAAAGAAGATATCTGTCAAATTGTGTAGAACTAGGAACTCTATCAGGAGGGTTGGATGTCCCCACACCTACAATTACAGCAAGTCTCCCTTATAGCATGGAATAGTAAATGAATTTGGACATAGAACAGCTCAATCAATTCAACTAAAGTATAACAGTTATTGAATAAAGCCTGATATGACCCAGCTAGTAAAGAGCATTAATTGGATTCCAGAATTCTAGGGTATGAAAGAGTGCTTATTGTATAAGGACTCCCCTATCCCTTACCTTCTGTATTAGTCAAGGTTCTCTATGGAAACAGAACCAACAGACGTTATCTATAAATATGAGATTTTATAAAAGTGTCTCAGGAAACTGTGGGGATGCACAAGTCCAAATTCCGTAGGGGTGGATGCATGAGTCCAAATTAGGTAGAGCAGGCTGCGAGCTGCCAACTCCAATGAAGGTGTTTGATGAACTCCTCAGGAGAGGCTGCCTGGCTGAAGAAGAAATGAAAGTTCTCTCTTCTCCCTTGAAAGTCTTCAAGTGATTGGATTAAATCCAACTGATTGGATTCTCTCTTTGCAGAAGACACTCCCTTAGTTGATCATAAATATAATCAGCCACAGATGCAATCAACTGACTAAAGATTTAATAAACCAGCCTTTTGGTTTATTAGCCAGCCATGAAATGTCCTTGCAGTAACAGTTAGGCCAGTGCTTGCTTGACCAGACACCTGGGCATCATCACCTGGCCAAGCTGACACATGAACCTAACAACCACACTTTCATTAATGAATCATAGAAGAAATCTTAAATTTAGTCATTGAGACACAAGATTACTTTTTCTCTCAATGAATTCCCTTATTGTTTTGTAGTCAACATGACTTGTCCTTTGGACCCCATGTAAGCTCTGGAAGGGATGAAGCCCCTTTACACACATCTTTCTCTCCCCTCTGTATGAGTGCCTGGAACAAGAAGGTATTCAGGAAATGTTTGTTGAATGACTACATGATATCCTATCCACCACAGATAATTTTCATCATTGCCGCTCTTCCTAGGCTACCAACATATGCTCCAACTAAACCTTGTTTGGCACTCTTGGGCTCTAGAACTTCAACTTGAGGATCAGTGCAGGGGAAAAAAAAGTTTTCCAGGAAGAGAGAAGCAATAATTCGGGGCTGGGTCATTGAGTTCCATGAATGTAGACAGAAGTGCTGCACAAAGGGACAGTTTCCTGAAGTGTTTCTCCTCTAAAATAATGAAATCACAAAGTCACAGGGCAGGGCAGGGGGAAGCACATATCCAAAATCACTATCTATGTTGTGATGCAAAGAGCACTAGATGGATGGTTTACCCCAAAATATGTCTTCCATCTGCTTCCACGTTCCCTACAATCCTCAACAGTAGATTTACCCCATTAAAAAATAGGAGTATATTATCTATCTCATTGTATTAAATACATTATGTATTTAATATTAAAATTATTATATATAATATAATAATAGTAGCTAACATTTAAATAGCACTTGTCACAAGCCAGACACTATTCTAAGCACTTTCTCTATATTGATTCATTAATAGTTGCAAAAATCCTAGAAGGTTAAGTAATATTATTATCCCCATTTTATAAATAAGGAAGCTTGGGCACCAGGAACTTAGGTAATTTTCCCATGGTGTTCTAGTTCGCTAATGCTGCCGGAATGCAAAACACCAGAGATGGATTAGCTTTTTAAAAAGGGGGGTTATTTGGTTACACAGTTACAGTCTTAAGGCCATAAAGTGTCCAAGGTAACACATCAGCAATCGGGTACCTTCACTGGAGGATGGCCAATGGTGTCCGGAAAACCTCTGTTAGTTGGGAAGGCACGTGGCTGGCATCTGCTCCAAAGTTCTAGTTTCAAAATGGCTTTCTCCCAGGACGTTCCTCTCTAGGCTACAGTTCCTCAAAAATGTCACTCTTAGTTGCACTTGGGGTATTTGTCCTCTCTTAGCTTCTCTGGAACAAGAGTCTGCTTTCAACGGCCATCTTCAAACTGTCTCTCATCTGCAGCTCCTGTGCTTTCTTCAAAGTGTGCCTCTTGGCTGTAGCTCCTCTTCAAAAGGTCACTCTCAGCTGCATTGAGTTCCTTCTGTTTGTCAGCCCATTTATATGGCTCCACTGATCAAGGCCCACCCTGAATGGGTGGGGCCATGCCTCCATGGAAATATCTCATCAGAGTTATCGCCTACAGTTGGGTGGGGTGCATTTCCATGCAAACAACCTAATCCAAATGTTCCAACTTAATCCTCACTAATATGTCTGCCCCACAAGATTGCATCAAAGAATATGGCTTTTTCTGGGGGACATAATACATTCAAACCAGCACACATGGTCACATGGCAATGGAGTGATGGAGCCAGGATTTGAAAGCAGAAAGAATGGCTTCCAACCCTAGACATGTAATCACCATGTTATGCTGCCTCCATTGGAACTCCAAAAATCCAACAGGAATAGCTCACATTCACTGCGGCCATAACACATTAGCCTAGGTAAGCTTCACATAAAATAGTTAAGTTCTAATGGAATGAATCAAGTGGTGAATAGAACACAAGGTACCTCCTGAGGACAGATTTCTCCCCCTTCTAAGCCTTGTCTACCCCAGCCCCCTTAGCCTGCCTATCCACATTCTCAGTAACATTAAATGGCTTCTATGGTACTTAATCAGGAGGCAGTAAAATCCGCAGCTGGGAAATTAGGATAATAGTTTTGCTACAGGTGGCCATTTATATACAGAGATGTTGAAATTTAAATTATAGGCGATTTAATAGATATTGTGCATTTACTGAAAACCCAGTATTTATCATGGCTACTATAATATCTAGAAATTGTATGAGCAACTGACATTGCTTTCCCATCATCTTCCACATATCATCATCATTGAAAATTCTTGCCAGTTTTAAGAGGTTTAAGATTTTGAGTCTAAGTAAATAAGAATCAGATGCATAATTAATCTTTACTTACTCATTTTCACTAACTCATTTCCAATTTACTAGATAAATCCTACTTAAATGCATATCTCTCACAACTACCTCTGCCCTTAGCAAAGAAGAATCTGCCTGTATTTCCCAGTATAAACCAAACCTGCTGAAGAAATCTGTGTTTTGGTTCACTCATTTAGCTAAGAATGCTAGCTGATATTGACCACTCTTCCCCCTTTAACTTGACTGAATCAACCTTCAGCTATGGTCAGTTTTCCTGGAACATGTATTAGCAGGTTAAAAGTAAGCCCCAGGAGTTACATTTCAGTTGACCCATTAACTAAGAAGTTAGGACTTCCCAGAAGTAAGGGCCATTTGTGTTCTTAGTAAATGAATTTTGGACATATCAATCTCTGGATAGATCTGATCCTTTAGATAGAACTGGCAGCAATGAGGACCCCTATTACATTGTTACCACTGTCTGCTTTGAATAACAATATAGAGGCTCCAAAACTTATGAACTTCAGTTTGCAGACTGATAATTGTATACAAGGTACAGAAACTCTGATGACTACCAGTTCAAGGCATTTTAGTTTCAATCATCACATTGGTCTTAGTCTACTAATGTGTTTGCTGCTTTGTTTAGTTTTCAAGGTCTTCTGCACGCAACAACTATTTTTAACTCCATTATATATGGTAAATACAAAAGTAGTAGAAGCCTCAGAAAAGGTAGTGAAAAGAAGATTAAGACTATCATAGAAATTAAAGTGTGAGTAATTTTTTAACTTTTTATTGTAGTAACATACATACAACTCAAATTTAACCATTTTAACCACTTTCAAGTGTACAATTCAGTGATATTAATTACATTCACAATATTTAGCTATCATCACCAACATCCATTACCCAAATTTTTCCATCACCTCAAACATCAGGTAATTGTTTAATTATAAGTGTTGTAAAAACATTGCATATGAGAATGGGGTCAAATGTGTGGTTTTGAAGGGTCACCACATGCAACATGTGAAAAGCACTATGCCTAAATTATTGACAATAATCAGCAGGAAAGAAGCAGAAGTGACTAATGAAATGGAAAAATGTCTCTGAGTATCACACAGTCGTTCTAAATGGGAAGGTGTGGGCATGTTTAGTTGTCTCAAAAATTAAACAGTAATGTCATTTTGTGGTAGTAGCCTGGGAGGCTAAATTCAGCAATATTTAAGCCAGACCCACTCAATAAAGAATTGCCCGACCCAAAATGCCAATATCACTGCCTGTTGTGAAACTCTGTAAAATCAGCTGCAACACGGGATGCTCAAAGCCTAATGTTAATTGAGGAGTTGGCTGGGGGTTGTTTGAGATCTTAAATGGTAAGCATGGTGAAAGTGCTGCTTATGAAGTTGTGTTGAAACCCATGGTTCAATACAAAGGTTCAATGCCAATTTTAATCTACACAACATCAAAATGAGAGTCAGGCCAGCACATACAGACATCAAATCTGTTAAATAATTTTCTGTGACATTGGCAGAGATGATGAACAAGAGGTACCCAATAAAAAAAAATCTATCCATAAGAAAGAATAGTAGGCATGGCATTAATGCTTCAAAGGACTGACATCTTTTTTTGGTAGAAATGCTGGCAAGGACTGTAAGTGTAGTTTACCTAAGTCATCTCAGACTTAGAACCAAAGGGAGTTATGGAAACCTTTCAGACTGTAACTGATTTGTAAATTGGAGAGTCTCTCAAATTGAAGACGTTCAATAATGTTATCTATCAGGTAATGAGTTTTGAGTTGGAATCTTAGGCACATGTCAGTAGTAGGAGGAGAAGATTCAAACAATGGAAGGAAGACACTGAATTATCCAGGGACTCTCCTCTCTCATCACGAATTCCACCCTGTTGAAAGAGAACACCCAGGTTTCAGTCTTGCCACAAAAAAAAGTTTGAAATGGATTCCCTTCAGAATAGAAGGGAATCTCTCTGAAGGGAGAATTGCCTCAGGAAAACACTTTATTGGCTCCCTGAAAGTAAGAAAACAGCAAAGGAAGGAGCAGCTGCTGGGAGATAATATTGGGAGTGGTTTGGATCCACAGATTTTGACTAGGCGTCTGCCATGGGTTTGGCACAATACCAGGCACTGGAAAACTGTAAGTAAAAAAGGAAGAAGAGGGAAGGTGGAACATTACCAGATCAAGGTCTAAGAGAAAACTTGTAAGAGCTGATTATATTTATTTCCTATTTGGGAAAAATTAAAGCATTTTAGAGAGAATTATAAAAGTTGCCTTTGCTTAAGGAGGTGGGAAAGAAAGGAATTACAGGAAAGCATTTGGCATATCTGAATCTTAAAGAAAATTAAGATGATACCAGAAACTGGGGAATGTAGGAGAAGAGGTGATGCTTCAAAGAAAATGTATAAATAATGTGGATGCAAGATATAAGGTCATATGGCCTAATATGTTTTTCCAGTCTCTATAGTATCTAACAATCATGCATCAAAGGATAATTTAAGAAAAGCTAATTTATGAAGACATGCAAAAAACAAATCTTGGAAACAGATCTCTAAGGGAAATTTAGGCTTGTAAGCAGTCTAATAATAAGCAGACCTCAAGTGTTCCAGGTTCATTGTTAGGCACTCAATAAGGGATTGGCAAATGAATAAATCAATTACTCAATCGATCACTCAATCACACAATCAAGCCTGAGTTAGAATTTAGATAGCAAAGAACAATTTGGCAATATAACAGAAGCATTTATGTGACTCTGTAATAAAGGTGCTAATGAAACATGCATCTAGCAGTAGGAGGCAGTTACATAAAAAAAACCATAAGGCTGCAAGTTAAACGATTGTCATCCTTTCTTCCTGTAGTTGGAGGAGGGGCGTGTTTAGGAAATGATTAAAAAAAAAAAAGAAATAACATAGTGGTATTGACTAAGACTATAAACCTTTGAGGGAGCATGCAGCCTTTTACCCGACAACTTTACGTGATTAGTTCTTATTTATCAGTTTCTCACTAACAAAAAATTAAGGCCTAACTTCCCTTTCTAATCCTCACATACACGCATAGAAGCAAAAACAGTATCCCCAACCTCAGAAACAAAGATAAGTCTGAGGCAGCAAGTATTGAATGGTTGAATAGTTAGGAGAGTCCAATTAGGACTGTAATATCAGCAGAATAATGCCAGATGTTCAAGTATGTACATATAATCTGTGTATGATTGTTGGATACTACACTAATTGAAATATGAGCATATGAGGGTATCAGCCTCACTGGTAATGTTGAAGAGAAATCATGATTAGAGTTTCCAAAATGACTGTATTAAAGAGATCTTGTCTTAAAATATCTGCCCTGCCCACAGACTCCTTCTAAATGGATCACAAGTTATAGCCCCTGCTCAGAAAAGTGGCTCTACGTGCTTTCTTGAGCATAAACCATTGTGTGGCACCAAGTTACCCCACCTCCCTCAGCCCCCTGCCTGCAGCCGATTGGCCCAAGAACAGTCACATCTACAGGCTGGCCATGTACAATGCAGGTGGTGGGGGCCTGGGGGAAGTTCCCCTCAAAAAGAAGATGCAATGACCATATTCTTACTTTCTCAGGAATTTGAACTAAAATTACATGAAAAGACATTCCATTTTCAGTGGAAGCAGAAGAAGGATAAACAAAGAGGCAGAAACAAAAGAGAAACTGAGTCATGTCTATGGCAAAGCCCAAAAAATGAAGCTCAGTTAATTCCTGCTGCCAAGAAATTAGAATTTCACATGTCCATTCTACTGCCTCTTCCATTCCTGACCAACCTTCCAGTTCACAAACTATGCTAGAAGTTTGGCTGTTAGAATATTCCAGAGAATCCTTTCTCTCTCATTGCAACAGTTACTATTACAATAAACTAGCACCCCTTGAGGTAACCTACACTGCTCTGTTTCTTCCAACCAAAGGATCCTTACACAACTGAGCTCCAAGGTCTTTGAACCCTGAGCTTCAGGAATGGACACCCTAGCTCCATTTGGACAGTAACTGCAGTTACAGCAGGTTCAAGTATTTGCATTTCCATTGACCTTTCTGACGTATAAGTATACATAGTTTCCATGACTCCCTGATACCCTTCAGTGCCCTTCACCAAACTAAACATCTCTATTTAGATTTCACTCCACATGTTTCAATTCTATTCACCGGGTTTGCTGCCATTTGTTGGTATTTTGTTTTAGTTCTTAGGATAAAGTGACCTATCCTTTGTCCAAGGATCAACTGATTTTGATTGGCTTAGCCTTAGGGGTGGGAAGGGGGAATGAAGGGCAGAGAAGGAGCAGTGCGTGGAGAGAGAAAGTACTAATAGGCTTTTGTGAACCAGGCTTTGCCAGCCCCACTTGCAACCTCTCTGGGTTTTTCAAGGGCTTGGGGAAGAGAGTCAGAACATTAGTAATCACCATGTGCTCAGCAAGCTCAGCTCAGTTACCACATCCTAGGGTATAAAATCATCTCTATGAATCTTATAAAAAATACTGTAGATCTGAATACACTTCAGCAAATAAAATGGGCATTGTTTCTAATGTGGTGAGCCCTTCCTTAATAAAAAGAATGAAGGGAAATTACTGAAATCCTGCAAGGAAAAAAAAGTCTACACCCCTGAAGAATAACTTGAAGATAAAATTCATTCAATCAACAAAGATCTATTGACATCTGTTTGTCAAGATTTGCAGTACACCTTTTTGTGAATAAGACACAGCCCCAGCCCTTAAGAAAAATATGGTATATTGGAAGAGAAAGCCAAGTAAACAAGTAAATGATTGCAATATGGTGTGATATGTTCCATAATAGAGCTATGTACATATGCTATGTGAACACAGAATTAAAGATAAACAGTTCAGCGGGGCATAGGGAAGAGAAGGGAAAATTCAAAAAAAACCTTCACTGAAATAGTCACACTTTGAATTGGAACATGATATAAGAGGTCACTAGGCTGGCAATGAAATAAGCATATTCAGATCAAACAGCATTAATAAAGGTATGGAGATATGGAGGTTCGGGTGGTGTTTGGGGACTTGAAGTGGCCCGTGGTGAGCAGAGTGTGGGGTAGGAAGGAAAATGGCAGGAGAGGAGAGGAGGCTGGCCTGCATGTGCATAAATGGCCTCAAATGACACCTAAGAACATTGGATCTTCTGCAGGCAGCAGAAAATCACCCAAAGTTTTTAACCAAAAGAGAACATGATCAGACCTACAGTTTTGAAAGCATCCTCTGGTTTTGATATGAAGAACAGAATAGAAGATAGAGAATGGAAGAATGAAGACCAGGTAGACAGATGCTGCAAAAAGCTAGAGACAGGTAAAGGGGAGTCTGTACTAAAGAAGAGAAGGAAAGTGGGTGATGTAGAAGGAAGAAGAGATGAGGGATTTCAGAGATGAAATTGGAGGACAGAAAAATCAGTAGATTTAACTAGAAGATGAACTTCATAAATTGAAAGAAAGTTTCAGATTGCAAAGGAAACCATGTAGTAATTTCAGCAACAGATCATAAATTCACAATTTGAGGATACTGGAGAATGGAGCAGCAGTCACCTTTGCCTAATAGACCAACCACTTTCCCACGTTGGAGATGGTCTACTCTGGCTTAATCCCAGTCAGCTGGGCAGACAATCTCTTCCAAGAAACAACAAGAGGAGCAGAGGTATTAATTACACACCTCATTTCTCTCCGCTATTAGCGTTACTCCTTCACACAGACCTTCTAAGCACATTGGTTACTTAACAACCTGGCTAGGCAAACAATACTCACTCCTGCAGATATTCATTCATTTATCAATCAACAAACATTTACTGAGCACCTATTATGTAGCAAAGATACCCAGTGATGAATAAGACAATACAAATTCCTTCCCAACTATGATTTCATTCTAATGGAGGAGAGAGATCATTAAAGTAGTGTTTCCAATACAGTGCAAGTGCAGTAAAGGGCAATGTTCCCTATAATTCTAATCCACTAGGTCTTGGGAAGGGACTGAGATTGAGTATTTCTAACAAACTCCCAGGTGATGCTGATACTGCTAGTCCAGGGACCATGTTCTGAATGGCAAGGGTATGGGGTACTGTGCAAACACAGAATCACATAACCCAACCTAGGGCATTCTAATTTTATGTCACTGTAAGAGAAGTTGACAGGAGAATGAAATCCCTTGCATTTCCAGAATTTCACCTGAACAGTGGCAATTAAGAACAGAAAAAAAAAGAAACCACTATGACACAAGGATACCTCCCTGTAGAACTCTGATGGGACAGAAATAGAAAGTCTGGGCTCACCTTTGAGCAAGTTGGGACAGAAAAAACAGTGGAGAGGAAAGAGTGACCACATTTGAGACCTCAGGCAGACACATGGAACCAGAGCCATGAAAATAGAGAACAGGGGCCAGGACAGAGCACAACCCTAGTCACTCAGGCTGGGGACCTTGCTTGTAGCCTAGTGAAGAGGGATTGATATTTAATACCTGTGTTCATTTACACTTCTGTTGACTGTTCTATAAATAAATGTAGTTTATTCCATGGATTCAATTCTTTTCAACTAATCCTTTTGCCCTTCCAATTAAATCCCTAGTTTTTAAAGATTCTCTTCAGGCAGCATTAAAGAGAGTAAATGAGCTAAGAAAATTTAACTGACATTGTTCCTGAGTCCATGCAAACACATGGGCACTTTGTCTTTTTAAAGGAAATGAAAAGGCCAAGAGAAAGGGAAAGGAAATGGGAATAAAAAGGAAGGAAGGAAGTTGCTCCAGATTATTTAGCCTTGTTCACATCTGACTATTGAATATGCAAACTCAGGGGCTAACAGATGCAATAGCAAGACACAGAAAGAAAGCAGTCAATTTGGAAACAACAATAAGGGCATGCTGTTTACTTGACATTTAATCTAATATAAAAGATTCTAAAATGTATGCTTAAGGTCCAAAAATTGATCCCTATACCATTAATAGAAGATTTTTAAGCATGCACTCAGGATCCTGACAGATGGACCACCTGGCATCCAAAGTTCCACCAAACCATATTTGCTGAGTTTTACAGCTCATTACCCTCCAGGAAGCTCTAATTCTCAGCCAGATGTGTCCTGGTAAAAGCCTCAATGCTACCGGTAAGTCCCAGATGAGGAAGTTTATCATGTCTCCCCCTCAAGAAGACTGGCCCTACACAATCAAGAAAAGCCAGGAAACATGTTTTATTCCTTGGTTTTTGTGTTTGTATTGGTAAACACAAATTTTCTTACAGGATATTTCTGAAGATCAAGCCTTAACATAGCAATACTCTTTGGGCCTTTCTAATACTTGATCTTGGTTACATTCAGTCAGAGCTAGTCCCCAGTAAAGGAGTTAAATACGTGACATTTGTTTTCTGTGCCCCTCACTCCTTTGAATATCATCAGATATGTTCCCTGTAGCACTCACTCTGGTGTTTTCTGTGCCCCTCACGCCTTTGAATATCATCACTTTCCCTGTCACACTCACTCTGGACCAGCTGCCCCCATTCAGAAACCATTTTCTTTTTCTGTTCCTCTCGAAAAAGGAAAATTCCTCCATAGCTTGGAGAATTTTCCCTGCCCCCATTTCATGGGGCTCCAGGGAGGCGTTCAACCACAGGACTCTACCCCTAACAAGGAGTGGACACGAGACCAAGGCCTGGCCAATTGGAGTTCTTTCCTGAGAGTTTATGCACAGTCTCTGAGAGTTATAAAAATGGGAACCCAGAACTGCTAGAGGCCATATGCTCTGCTATTTGCAGGATTCTACGCTAAGGAGACCAACACATAGACAGGTAAGAGGTGGGGATAATGGAAGATGTCAAAAGTGTTTTGCTACTGGAGATTTAAAAGAGGTGATACCTTCCACCTCCAAAATCTTATGACTCTTAAAAATATATTCATGAGTAACTGTACTTTAATGAGTTACTTTTCCCAAGTAACATATCTGGAATTAAATTAGCACTTACTCTGGAAGAATGAAAAGAATTTTGGACATGGAGTCAGATAACCTAGATTTAAATCTCCAGTCTACTATTTAATTATCTGAGTTACTTTGAGCAAGTTCTTTAATCTCTCAGCGTCTCAGTTTCTTCATCTTTAAAAATAAGAATACAAATGGTTACTGTCTCCAGATTGTTGTGAAAGTTAAATAACATAATACTCAAAAAGCTACTTGGTGAGCTACCATGGTCTTAAATGTGCATGCGTGTGTGTGTGAGAGAGAGACAGAGAGACAGAGAGGGGGAGAGAGAGAGAGAGAGAAGGAGACAGAGACAGAGAGGGAGTTTGAAGGGGATGGAAGTGAAATCAGAAAATCTCTAAAACTTCCTAAGACAATGCAGTAACTTGCTGAAAATTAACTATATACAAGTCAGTCTATTCTCAGGACCGCAGATGAATTCTATGACAGACATTTGATTAAATGGAAGGAAGGAAGGAAAGAGAAGGCAGGAAGGCAAAAAGGCAAGAAGGAAGGAGGGAAGGAGAGAGGGAGGGAGGGAGAGAGAGAAGGAGGGAGGGAAAGAAGAAAGGAAGGAAACAGTTGATAAGTCTGCTATTCAAAGGGTTCTACTTTTATAAATAATTCTAAGAAATCAGACTCATATTGTCTGAAAACTGTACAGCTCTTTTAATCCAAGTTCTGATTTGATCATGGGAGCCCTCCAGTGGTTGATAGGATACACTAAATTCGTCCTTTCTCAGTGGTACTCCCAAAAGAATAAAGCAAGCCTTGTTGTCATATTATGTCATAACTAGAAAAGACCTTGGAGAGAATTTAGTCAGTCTCCCATGTTTAAGAGATGAGGAAATGCTCAACAAAAAAAAGACAAATAATTCAATTTAAAAATGGACAAAGGACTTGAATAGACATTTTTCCATTGAAGATACACAAATGGCCAGTGAGCATAGGAAAAGGTGTTCAACATCATTAGCCATCAGGGAAATGTAAATCAAAACCACCATGAGATACCACTGCACACCCACTAGAATGGCCAGTATTAAAATAATGGAAAATAACAAGTGCTGATGAGGATACAGAGAAATAGGAACCCTCATCCATTATTGATGGGGATGTAAAATGGTGCAGCTGTTGAGGAAAACAGTTTGGCAATTCCTCAAAAAGTGAAGCTTAAAATTACCATATGACATGGCAATCCCACTTCTCCCAAAGAACTGAAAACAGGGACTCAAACAGATATTTGCACATTGATGTTCATGGCAGCATTATTCACAATTGCCAAACAATGGAAATGACCCAAGTGTCCATCAACCCAATGAAGAGATAAACAAAATGTGGAATACATTGGAATATTATTCAGCAATAAAAATGAATGAAGTTCTGATCCATGTGAAAATATAAATGAACATTGAAAACATCATTTTGAGTGAAATAAGCTAGACACAAAAGGACAGATATTATATGATGTCACTGATGTGAAATAATTACAATAAGCAAATCCACAGAGACAGAAAGTAGATCACAGATTACCAAGGGCAGAGAGGAGTCAATGCTGAATGGGTGCAGAGATTCTGGTTGGGATGATGGATGTTTGGTAGTGGATGATGGATGTTTGGTAGTGGATGGTAGCACAACACTGTGAGTGTAATTAATGCCACTGAATTGTCCACTTGAAAGTTGTTTTAGTTTGCCTAAATTGCTAAAATGCAGTATACCAGAAATGGGCTGGCTTTTAACAATGGGGATTTATTGGTTTACAAGTTAATAGTTCTGAGGCTGTGTAAATGTCCAAATCAAGGCATCAAAAAGTGATCTGGTGATCCTGGACTCCTCTGTCATCTTGGCAAAGCACATGGTGGCATCTGCTGGTCCTTTAGTCCAAAGTTTCATTGCTTTCAGCATCTGGCTGCTCCATCTGTGGCTTTCTTTCTAAGCTTCTGTTTGTGCCCTTCTCTCTCAGCTTCTGTAATTTCTCTCTATTTCATGCTTTTAGAAAGGGCTCCAGTAAGAGGATTAAGACCCACCTAGGGCATGCCTCAACTGAAATAACCTAATCAAAAGGTCCCAACCACAATAGGTCTAAACCCACAGGAATGGATTAGCTCTAAGAACATGATTTTTTTCTGGGGTCCATAAAACCTCCAAACCATCAAAAATGTGATTAAAATTGCAAATGTTATATCATATGCATGTTACCACAATAAAAAGAGAGAAAAAGATGAAGCAATGGAGGCACCAAAAGGTTGTGTATACAAATTTCAAAAGTTGGAAATCATACTATTTATTTTTAAATATAATCCTTTATTTTTCCTAAGAGTGTCAAAGTTCAACAATTTCCATTTCAACATAAGTAAGATTTATTCATATCTCTAAATGTTTAATTATGGAATGTCTATATTGATTGAGATTCAAAATTATCATTCAGGAATGTAAACATGATTCTTTAAACACATTTACAACATGTAATTATTTTAGTACAGATTCTTTGCTAAAATTTTCCTGCAACCTAAACACTGCTCTTTCTGTCGTCAAATCCTGTACTTGCGATAATTCCTTGTTGCCCTCTACTGGCCATGACGTTATCAGGCAATGTATACTACGAATTATTTCTGCATAGCCTACTAAACTATGTCATAATATGCCTGAACACTAATTAGAAAGGTTGACTTTGGGGATAAAATAAGTAAATAATGTAATATACAAAACACAAGAATGCATCAAAAACAATTAGGCAATGAAATAGACCCAAAACAAACCATTACTGGAGTAAATTTTCTGAACATTAAACAACTGTGAAATGAACTAGTTTCACCTAATATTTCATTTTCAAAACATAATAAGTATGCGGTGAATTTTGTTCTTAATTTAACATTTTCCAACTGCATCAGATTCTAGAAGGATGGTGTATTAAGTGATATATTACTGAATTGGACACAAAAACAGAATTATTAAAATTAAATTATCAACTCTTGGGAACTGCCATGTTTAGAAATGTAGGCAACAGAAAATGTGATTAAATGCACTAACCAATCAGATAACCTTAAGACAAAAATGAACTTAACCAAAGTATGTTCTTGGTCCCATAGAGGTTTATATGAACACACACGTACACATGTACTCATGCACACACACATATACACCCTACACAACATATAATCATACTTTTGGCCTAAATAAAAATCACAGCCCTTAAAATACACCAAATTACAGTTAGCCTAATGTCGTAACCAATAAAATTACTGGTGTTCCCCATGACCCACTCCCGCCAACACCACCACATTTCTGGGGCCTCTACCTTCCCCAGTTCCTCATGGCTAAGTTTATTGATATAGCTCCTACATGAAGGTCCAGCTAGCTCTACTTCCCAGACAAACAGATTGAGAACCACCATCTAGCCAGGTTCAATATCTTAGAGGGAGCTTGCCTGGCTCCCTGGGTCATCTTTGCTGACAGTCAGACCTGAACCCTTGTCCTCCCTGTATCACAGCTCTCCTTGTCTCTGTAGACCCTAGTTCTTAGTGCTGGACTCCCATTTTGGTTTCTACCCGTCTCTTATTCTATCTGTTCCCTACAACCCAACCCAATGGACACATTATAGACAGGAGTCCTGGAGCATGATCCCTCATGCCCATACAATGTTTGAGGATCCGCTGCCCCCGTGCTCAGCACATAAGTTAGGTCCCTCCTCTGCCCAAGGAAGCTGCAGTTCTGACTGTTGAGTGACTCTACCCAAGATTTCTTCTTTCCTGAACATGGTATCTTGTCAGCCTTGGATTACATCAGTTCCTCTGGTCTACAGTGTGGGTCTCGGTTGAATCACAGTTTCATCTATCTCTTCACTAGCCCCATGTTACCAGATTATCACTACTATCACTGATAATAATAATAGTTTAACTATTATTGTCCACTTTGAAGTTGGCAGTCCTCTGGCCAACTTTCGAATTCTAACCATGTTCTAGGCACCATGATAAGCACTTCTCACACATAATCCTCACCATAATCCTATAAAATTGGTATATAACAGATGCTCAAGAATTATATGAATAAATTAATGAATGAATACTATTACTTTCTTCATTTTACAGACAAGAAAATAAAAATTACCAACTCATAAAACTTAAGTAGCTTGCTCAAGGTCACATAGACAGTAAGTGGCAGAGCTGGGACACAGATTTCTAACACTGAAGCCCACAGTCTTAACCACTGCCTCCCGCACTGTGAAGCCTTGTGCACCCCACCTGAGTTATAATGGCCAAGCCATCAACTGCCTCCATCTCTCTTATGACCCATTCTTGAATTAGTCCATGCATCAAAGAAACAGGACATGTAAAAATTGTTCCATGACATTCAAAATCAAAATTCAAATGCTGGACAGACACACTTAATCAGACAAGGGTGAGAAATCTAGGGGGACTTGTGACTGCTTAGAACAATTATATTCTGAGACTAGGTCAGAAAAAGCTGTCAACTTTTCTATGTGGTCCTCTTCAGATGCTTGCTCTGAAGGAAGCCATCACATGAAGGAAGTCCAACTACCCTGAGACCACCATGCTGGAGAGGTCATGTGCAGGTACTCCAATTGACTGTCCCAGATGAGCTTCCAGGTGACAGCCAGCACCAACCACCAGCCCTGTGAATGGGCCATCTTGGACATCCAGTTGAATTAAGCCTTCAGATAACTTCAACCCTAGCTGACATCTGATAGCAACTACATGAGAGACCCCAAGTAAAAATTGCCCACTCAAGCCCTTCGTGAAGTGTTTACCCACAAAATTGTGAACAAATAAAATGGTTGTTTTGAGCCAGTATATTTGGGCTAATTTCTTATGCAGCAATAGTAAACACCATATTACTCTATCAAATTTTAATTTCTCTTCTTACTACAGGCTCCTAGCCTTGTCCTGGTCTCCTAAACATTGGAAAGCTTTAGAAATCACATCCAACAGTGGTTTAAATGTTTGTTAGATAAATTTCCAACAAAAAAGGCACATACAAACTAGGAAACTCATGAAATTGAAATATAAGTACAGAGACAAATTTCCTAATACATAGGCTGATTGTTTTTCTTTTTGTTTTAAAGAAATAAATATTGCTGTTTGGAATGAACATACAGAAAAGCAAAAGTGGACTCAGGACTTATGCTCTCCAGAAAAAATAGGAGAAAGCCTCATTCTTAGGTCATTCTCTGTACCAAGACTAAATGGACCACTTGAAGGTATCTTGTTCTGCTTTCACTGTATTTCCTGTGGAGACTTCTCCTGAGGTACCCAAGACCCCCACATCTAGTAGGTTACCCACCCAGGAAACCCATCCAAGTTCCTGTCACCTCTTTGGTGTTACATATAGACACAGGACTCCAACACTCATGGAAACAACCACCCCATACCCTCCCAGTCTCAGGGAATCCAACCCTTCAAGGTTGGAACATACCCCACTTCTCCTTAAAGCAAAAGTCTCCACTCCCAATCCAGAAAAATCTATCCTAATTGTCTCAAAGGTCTTCAACCTTTAGAATACAAAACCTCTCTCCAAGTGCCAGTGTTGCTGGAAATGAAGGATGCAAGGTGAACAATGAGGAGAGGAGACCCCAATCATGATGACTAAGCAGCAACCCTGGTACAACAATGGGAGAGCATGTAACCTATGTCTCATGCAGCTGGAGAATACAGGTACTGGGGCCTGACTCTTACCTGGTCAATCCTAAGGTGAGAAGCTGGCTGGAGTGGCTTTTGACTGAGGAGCAAAGAGAGAAGGCTGCAAGGGGAAAAAGTTACATTTGCACCAATAGTGGACAAGAGGGTGTGTTTCCAATGGGCTAGAGAGGGTGCAGCAGATGGTATCCAGGTTTGAGTGACCATTTATAGCACTGTGCCCCAGAGAACTTCCTAGAGAGATGAGGTGAGCCCAGCAGGAAGAGACCACGTGGCCTGGACAAGAGGGGCACTGAACGTGGTCAGGCTGGGAATGTTTCACTCACTCCAGAGAAATATAGAATGCTCTCAGTCTGGAATGGATGTGATTATCTCTGAAAACTGCATAAAATGCTCTATGAGAGAAAGAACTACCATTTGTACATGTGTCACAGAGAGCAACTATTCCAGATTACAACTGTACTAGTCGAGGCAGAATTGTTTCTGTTTAAAATGACCAGGACTATTGATCTTGAAACTAGTCTGTCCTAAAAAAAAAACTAAAAAAAAGACATCTTAATAAATTCCACATGAATTATTAATTTTTTCTATAACAAAGAGATTAAAAACTGGTGGCATTTTGGAAGAAAAGGAAGGGAGGGTAGGAGGGAAGGAGAGACGAGGAAAGCAAGTAATATTATCATTATGCATCCTGTGGCACAAAAATAGTTTCCGGCAGACCAGCTTTAACCTTTGAATCACATAAATTGATTTTTAAAGGAACAGAAAACTTAAAAGAGGTCTAGGAAACATAGGTGGAATCACCTTTCAAAATCATGTTGTTCCTGCCTGGAAACCAACTATCATACAAATACAAATGGTAAGATAGGCTTGTTCCAGGGCGAGAGCTTGTTGGTATAGCATCAAACAATGCCTGTTAACCAAATGACAGTCTACTCACGACACAAAAAAATATGTCAGTGCCTGCTATTATCGAGAGATCAATCACTCACAAATTTCAGTTAAAGCCTGTGAATCAATACGCTTCATTAAGAAACAAATACTCTCATCAGTATAAAAGTGCAGATTTCCTTAGGGTGGTTTTCTCATTAATTTCTCATCCGTGACCAAATTCACAGCAGCCTTTGCAAATGTATTGTCAAGAAAAAATTTTTTAAAGAAATTCTAATAGAAACCAGGAACTCTAGATATGCCCATGCCTAGAACTTGGTGATGAACAGAAAGGCAAATTTATCAACTGTAAACTACGGCCCACATGTCCTAATGCCCTTCATTTTGCACCTTTTCTGCAATAACAGCAACCTGATTCATTGAAGCCTGTCTTAGGAGGAAATGCAGGACTTAATGCTGTTCTCTAGTTCTTCAGTGTTCTAAGATAACTTCATTCAACATAATTATTGCCTCATTGATTCAGATGCCACTAATCTGAAATCAGTGTATTCAAACTGGAGGATCTGACGCTTCCATTTGTACCACATATGCAAAAGGAAATACCGAGACAATTATAAGTATAAACAAGATTGCAGCAGACTTGGAGAACCAATGGAGAATAAATTTCAACTGCTGCCATTGGTACTTCACTAAAAAGCTGGTTTCTAATTACCCCTATCTGTTCATAAAAGTGGCTGGTCAGGCTCTCCCTTCAAACATCATAGTCCATCTTCAGTCAATTAATTATATGTTCAGTCTTCTAATCTTAAAAAAAATTTCTTTTCAAATATTCCAGCATTGCTAATGTATACAAATCAAATCTAAGATTGTCATTTGGGTTATCAAGGCCCTCCCTAACTCAGCTTTATTTTTGTACCCTTCACTGACTCCCATCATTCCTGTTGGGTACTGAATCATGTCCCCCTCAAAAGGCATGGTCACATCACAACCCCTGAACCTATGGGTGTAGACTCATTGTAAATAGGATCTCTTAAAGATGTTACTTCAGTTAAGATGTGGTTTAACTGAATCAGGTTGAGCTTCAATCTGGATTACTGGAGTCCTTTATAAACAGAGTGAAATTCAGACAGAACAGAACAGAAGGAAGCCCCAGGGAGCAGCCAGAAGCTGGAAGTCAACAGAACCCCAGAAAAGGAGAAAGGAGAAGACATTGCCATGTGCATTGCCATGGGATAGAAAAGCCAAGGAACCCCAAGGCGTCAGCCAGCAGGCCCACCCATGTGTGGAAATGGTGAGTCTGCCTCTGAGCAGACTCAGAGACAGTGAGCCTGGTGCCCTGTTGTTCAGGGAGAGTGCCACCACCCCAATGCTTGGAGATTATGGGGCGTGTGCTCTAGCATTTGCAGAGAGCCTGGCCACCATCCCGGTGCTCTGAAAGGATGGAGCCTTCACCCCAGGGTTCAGGGAGAGAATGGCTGCTGCGTAAACACTTGGAAGACATGGGACTGCCACTCCACCAGGCCCAGAGGACAAAACATGGATCCATAAATGACTCTCAGACCTTGAAATCTAATGGAGTTTACCCTGCCAGTTTTCGGACTTGTTTGTAACCCATGACCCCTGTTTTCCTTCCAAAGTCTCCCTTCTGGAATGGGAATATTTATCCTCTGCCTGTTCCTCCATTTTAGAAGCAGATAAGTTGTTTTCCAGGCTTCTCAAGTCCATCAGACAGAGGAATTTTACCCTAGGACAGAACATACCTATAACTGATTTTGATGAGACTTTGTACTTAGCATTGTTACTAAAATGATACAAGGCTTTTAGGATGTTGTGATGGAATGAATATCTTTTGCATGGTGTCCAGAGGGTGGATTGTAGTAGATTAAATTGTGTATGCCAGTTTGGACATGTTCTTTGTCTTGGTCTGCATTCTAGTGGGTGTGGACCCATTATAAATAAGATCTCTTCAAGAGGTTACATCAGTTAAGGTGTGGCCCAACTTAATCAGGTTGGGCTTTAATCTGGATTACTGGAGTCCTTTATAAGCAAGGTGAAAGTCAGATGGAGAGAGAAGCCATGGAAGCAGCCAGAAGCCAGAAGTCAACAGAACCCAGAGGAAAATAGAAAAGACATTTCCATGTGCATTGCCATGTGATGGAAAAGCCAAGGAACCCCAAAGATTGCTGGCCCACCAGAAGAAAGCAAGCCTTCCAGCCTCTAAAACTGTGAGCCAATAAATTCCTTTTGTTAAGCCAATCCATTATATGGTATTTGTTTTAGCAGCTAGGAAACTAAAATAGGTGCTAATTATTTAGATATAAGAAAAAATTTAATTTCTTTTTTTAAACTCAAAATATTATATCTTCTTGACTTTTTTGGAGTACTAAGGCAAATCTTTGGGTAGGGTGGGCTAGGGTGGGATGAGGGGTTAATTGTATTTTCTTTGCAGTTGAATCCCATCACTTGAGAGAATTTTCTACCCCTTTCTAACATAAGCCACAGGGGTAGAATTCTGGCTGCACCCTAATAGTAGAAAGTGATGAAAAATTGCCCCTTTCATCTCTGTGAATCAATAGTTTTCAACCCTTTGGAACCACAACACTTTATTCTAACTCACTTGCTTTTACAACCACCACTCCACTAGAAGTCATCTACGTATACATGAACATGCACTTAAAACATATAAACTAAAAATGCATAATTTTACTAAAACTCTAGAATCAAAAGTATTGGATGGATTACACTGAATTGCCTAAGATAACCATGAAAGAACAAAGATTTTCAGCACTTTCTAAAGTACAGTACAGTACTTCCAAACAGAGAGGGCCTGAAGCTCCCTCTGACTGAATTCCATGGAGTCTAATAACCCCAAAAGCATTCCCCAAAATTTTTAGACAAGGAATTAATGTTAGTTGCCCATGCCTGTTGTCTGCCATTACATCTGTCTTTGAATCATCTCTGTTCTGGTTTGCTAATGCTGCCATTTTGCAACATACCAAAAATGGATTGGCTTTTATAAAGGGGGTTTATTCGGTTACAAATTTACAGCCTAAGACCATAAAAATGTCCAAATTAAGGCATCAACACAAGTATACCTTCACTGAAGGAAGGCCAAAGGTGTCTGGAAAACCCCTGTTAGCTGAGAAGGCATGTGGCTGGCATCTGCTGATCCTGGGTTGTACTCCAGCTCCTCTCTCAGCTCCTGTGCGTTCTTCAAAATGTTGCTCTTATGGCATTTTGTCCTCTCTTAACTTCTCTGGAGCAAAGTGTCAGCAAAAGTCTGCTTTCATTGGCTATCTCCAAAATGTCCCTCTTGACTGCAGCATTGAGCTCCTTCTCTCTGAGCTCTTATAAACCTCTAATGATTTAACTAAGACCCATGCTGAATGGATGAAGCCACGCCTCCATGGAAACAATATAGTTAAAGGTATTACCCACAGTTGAGTGGGTCACATCTCCATGGAAATAACCTAATCCAAAGATTCCAACCTAATCAACACTGATACATCTACCCCCACAATTGGGGGACATAATACATCCAAACCAGCACAATCTCTAAAACTTAAAAAACAATGACAACTCTGGGGTTCTTCCAAAAGTATATAACCAGAATCCTTCACCTAATTCAATGATTGATATTAATTAATAATCCATATGGGGTAGAATGGCAAAATGGCCACAAATGCTTCCTCTCCCTGTATCCATACTCCCCACCCATCTTGTAAGTTTGAATTCCCTCAAACTTGACTCTGAGCTTGACCACCTGGCATGTTTTAACCAATGGGAAGCCAGCACACATGATGCAAGCAAAGGCTTTAAAAGTACTGTGCGCTGGCGCCTGCCCTCTTCCTCTTCTTTCGATCCTTGCCACCACCATGTGAAGAAACATATGGTGGTTTCATTAATTCATTAATATAAGGAGAGGCATGTGGTCCTGCCATGCCTGCTATCCAAGCCAAGAGTCACTCAAACCCCAGAAGCAGAGCTGACCAGAAGATGACTGCAGATACATGAGAACCATCCAAAACCAGAAAAGCCACCCAGCTTATTCCAGTCCAAATTGCTGATGCAAAGAATTGTGAGCTTAAGAGATGGCTTTTGTATTAAGTCACCAAGTTTTGGGGTGACTGGTTGTTCAATAAAAGCTAGGTGATACACCAGAAGATTTCAGTTATAGCCTATCATCTCCCTCCCTTACTTCTACTACTATTATCCCCTTATTTAAATTCATCATTGCTAGATCTTTTCTTTTTCCTAAACACAATTGGATTATGAGATTGCACTCTGGAAACCAATTCAGAGATTTAAGAGATTGCCTCATAAACGGAAGTGTGGGAGTGTAATAGTTTCACCAGCTGGGTTTTACTAATATTCAGCTGTCCTTGCTCTATAATTTATCCCAAATTGCCGGAATACGTTGATAGCTGAAATACAAGCATCAAAGTCCTGCATCTTTTTCTTACAAAGTTCATTTGAAATCTATTGAAATAATGAAAGCTTTTCAAGCAGAACAAGAGTCTTGGGGTTTCTTTTTTAAATACACCAAGCAGATGGCATGATATAGCCACAAAAAGAATATTCAAACCTCAATCCATCTCAACTGAAATGAGCTGCACAGTTATTTGGATTAATCTTGGATCAAAGTCCCCAAATATCTCAATCAATGAAAGTCCCAAACTGAACCAAGGGGGAAACTAAGTTGTAGCACATCCAAAATAAACTATTCATATATGTCACTGCTGAAAATCATTTAGTTTTAATGTTATTTTACTTACAATTATTATGGCATCCATTTTTCTTCTGTTTCCTGTCACATATATGATATTTTTACATTTTGTATACTTGATAACTGTTCCTGCTTAACTTTAAAAAATACTTGGAAAAATTTCCCTATAAATTTCTCCAAGTGTAAACCCACCTTCAAAACAAAATGTAGGAGGCGGGGCAAGATGGCAGACTGGTGAGCTGTATGTTTTAGTTACTCCTCCAGGAAAGTAGGTAGAAAGCCAGGAACTGCGTGGACTGGACACCACAGAGCAATCTGACTTTGGGCATACTTCATGAACACGTCGAACTGCTGAGATCAGCGAAATCTGTAAGTTTTTGCGGCCAGGGGACCCGCGCCCCTCCCTGCCAGGCTCAGTCCCGTGGGAGAAGAGGCTGTCAGCTCCGGGAAGGAGAAGGGAGAACTGCAGTGGCAGCCCTTATCGGAAACTCATTCTACTGATCCAAACTCCAACCATAGATAGACTGAGACCCGACACCAGAGAATGTGAGAGCAGCCAGCCCAGCAGAGAGGAGACAGACATAGAAAAAAAACAGCACGAAAAACTCCAAAATAAAAGCGGAGGATTTTTGGAGTTCTGGTGAACATAGAGAGGGGAAAGGCAGAGCTCAGGCCCTCAGGCTCATATGCAAATCCTGAAGAAAAGCTGATCACTCTGCCCTGTGGAACTTTCCTTAATGGCCCTAATTGCTTTGTCTCTTAGCATTTCAATAACCCATTAGATCTGTGAGGAGGGCCCTTTTTTTTTTTTTTAAATCCTTTTTTCTTTTTCTAAAACAATTACTCTAAGAAGCCCAATACAGAAAGCTTCAAAGACTTGCAATTTGGGCAGGTCAAGACAAGAGCAGAACTAAGAGAGCTCTGAGACAAAAGGCAATAATCCAGTGGCTGAGAAATTTCACTAAACACCACAACTTCCCAAGAAAAGGGGGTGTCCACTCACAGCCATCATCCTGGTGGACAGGAAACACTCCTGCCCATCGCCAGCCCCATAGCCCAGAGCTGCCCCACACAACCCAGTGTGATGGAAGTGCTTCAAATAACAGGCACACTCCACAAAATTGGGCGTGGACATTAGCCTTCCCTACAACCTCAGCTGATTGTCCCAGAGTTGGGAAGGTGGAGCAGTGTGAATTAACAAAGCCGCATTCAGCCATCATTTCAGCAGACTGGGAGCCTCCCTACACAGCCCAGCAGCCCAGAACTGCCCTGGGGGATGGCACTCACCTGTGACATAGCACAGTCATCCCTCAACAGAGGACCAGGGGGTGCACGCCCTGGAAGAGGGGCCCACTTGCAAGTCTCAGGAGCCATACGCCAATACCAAGGACTTGTGGGTCAGTGGCAGAGACAAACTGTGGCACGACTGAACTGAAGGATTAGATTATTGCAGCAACTTTAAAACTCTAGGATCACCAGGGAGATTTGATTGTTAGAGCCACCCCCCCTCCCTGACTGCCCAGAAACACGCCCCATATACAGGGCGGGCAACACCAACTACACACGCAAGCTTTGTACACCAATTGGACCCCACAAGACTCACTCCCCCACTCACCACAAAGGCAAAGCAGGGGAGAACTGGCTTGTGGAGAACAGGTGGCTCGTGGACGCCACCTGCTGGTTCGTTAGAGAAAGTGTACTCCATGAAGCTGTAGATCTGATAAATTAGAGATAAGGACTTCAATTGGTCTACAAACCCTAAAAGAACCCTATCAAGTTCAGCAAATGCCAAGAGGCCAAAAGCAACAGAAAATTATAAAGCATATGAAAAAACCAGACGATATGGATAACCCAAGCCCAAGCACCCAAATCAAAAGATCAGAAGAGACACAGCACCTAGAGCAGCTACTCAAAGAACTAAAGATGAACAATGAGACCATAGTACAGAATACAAAGGATATCAACAAGACCCTAGAAGAGCATAAAGAAGACATTGCAAGACTAAATAAAAAAATGGATGATCTTATGGAAATTAAAGAAACTGTTGACCAAATTAAAAAGATTCTGGACACTCATAGTACAAGACTAGAGGAAGTTGAACAATGAATCACTGACCTGGAAGATGACAGAATGGAAAATGAAAGCATAAAAGAAAGAATGGGGAAAAAAATTGAAAAAAGACCTCAGGGATATGATAGATAATATAAAACGTCCTAATATAAGACTCATTGGTGTTCCAGAAGGGGAAGAAAAGGGTAAAGGTCTAGGAAGAGTATTCAAAGAAATGGTTGGGGAAAATTTCCCAAATCTTCTAAACAACATAAACACACAAATCATAAACGCTCAGCGAACTCCAAATAGAATAAATCCAAATAAACCCACTCCGAGACATATTCTGATCACACTGTCAAACACAGAAGAGAAGGAGCAAGTTCTGAAAGCAGCAAGAGAAAAGCAATTCACCACATACAAAGGAAACAGCATAAGACTAAGTAGTGACTACTCAGCAGCCACCATGGAGGCGAGAAGGCAGTGGCAAGATATATTTAAAATTCTGAGTGAGAAAAATTTCCAACCAAGAATACTTTATCCAGCAAAGCTCTCCTTCAAATTTGAGGGAGAGCTTAAATTTTTCACAGACAAACACATGCTGAGAGAATTTGCTAACAAGAGACCTGCCCTACTGGAGATACTAAAGGGAACCCTACAGACAGAGAAACAAAGAAAGGACAGAGAGACTTGGAGAAAGGTTCAGTACTAAAGAGATTTGGTATGGATACAATAAAGGATATTAATAGAGATAGGGGAAAAATATATATGACAAACATAAACCAAAGGATAAGATGGCCGATTCAAGAAACGCTTTCACGGTTATAACGTTGAATGTAAATGGATTAAACTCCCCAATTAAAAGATATAGATTCGCAGAATGGATCAAAAAAAATGAACCATCAATATGTTGCATACAAGAGACTCATCTTAGACACAAGGACACAAAGAAATTGAAAGTGAAAGGATGGAAAAAAATATTTCATGCAAGCTACAGCCAAAAGAAAGCAGGTGTAGCAATATTAATCTCAGATAAAATACACTTTAAATGCAAGGATGTTTTGAGAGACAAAGAAGGCCACTACATACTAATAAAAGGAGCAATTCAGCAAGAAGAAATAACAATCATAAATGTCTATGCACCCAATCAAGGTGCCACAAAATACATGAGAGAAACACTGGCAAAACTAAAGGAAGCAATTGATGTTTCCACAATAATTGTGGGAGACTTCAACACATCACTCTCTCCTATAGATAGATCAACCAGACAGAGGACCAATAAGGAAATTGAAAACCTAAACAATCTGATAAATGAATTAGATTTAACAGACATATACAGAACATTACATCCCAAATCACCAGGATACACATACTTTTCTAGTGCTCATGGAACTTTCTCCAGAATAGATCATATGCTGGGACATAAAACAAGCTTCAGTAAATTTAAAAAGATTGAAATTATTCAAAGCAC
This sequence comes from Choloepus didactylus, assembly GCF_015220235.1. Lineage (NCBI taxonomy): Eukaryota > Metazoa > Chordata > Mammalia > Pilosa > Megalonychidae > Choloepus > Choloepus didactylus. Next base: position 65,500,505 of record NC_051313.1, on the reverse strand, counting down.
ATTCTCTGACCACAATGGAATACAATTAGAAGTCAATAACCATCAGAGACTTAGAAAATTCACAAATACTTGGAGGTTAAACAACACACTCCTAAACAATCAGTGGGTTAAAGAAGAAATAGCAAGAGAAATTGCTAAATATATAGAGACGAATGAAAATGACAACACAACATACCAAAACCTATGGGATGCAGCAAAAGCAGTGCTAAGGGGGAAATTTATAGCACTAAACGCATACATTAAAAAGGAAGAAAGAGTCAAAATCAAAGAACTAATGGATCACCTGAGGAAGCTAGAAAATGAACAGCAAACCAATCCTAAACCAAGTAGAAGAAAAGAAATAACAAGGATTAAAGCAGAAATAAATGACATAGAGAACAAAAAAACAATAGAGAGGATAAATATCACCAAAAGTTGGTTTTTTGAGAAGATCAACAAGATTGACAAGCCCCTAGCTAGACTGACAAAATAAAAAAGAGAGAAGACACATATAAACAAAATAATGACTGAAAAAGGTGACATAACTGCAGATCCTGAAGAAATTAAAAAATTATAAGAGGATACTATGAACAACTGTATGGCAACAAACTGGATAATATAGAGGAAATGGACAATTTCCTGGAAACATATGAACACCCTAGACTGACCAGAGAATAAATAGACGACCTCAATCAACCCATCACAAGCAAAGAGATCCAATCAGTCATCAAAAATCTTCCTACAAATAAATGCCCAGGGCCAGATGGCTTCACAGGGGAATTCTACCAAACTTTCCAGAAAGAACTGACACCAATCTTACTCAAACTCTTTCAAAACATTGAAGAAAATGGAACACTACCTAACTCATTTTATGAAGCTAACATCAATCTAATACCAAAACCAGGCAAAGATGCTACAAAAAAGGAAAACTACCGGCCAATCTCCCTAATGAATATAGATGCAAAAATCCTCAACAAATACTTGCAAATCAAATCCAAAGACACATTAAAAAAATCATACACCATGACCAAGTGGGGTTCATTCCAGGCATGCAAGGATGGTTCAACATAAAAAACAATCAATGTATTACAACACATTAAAAATCAAAGGGAAAAATCAAATGATCATCTCAATAGATGCTGAAAAAGCATTTGACAAAATCCAACATCCGTTTTTGATAAAAACACTTCAAAAGGTAGGAATTGAAGGAAACTTCCTCAACATGATAAAGAGCATATATCAAAAACCCACAGCCAGCATAGTACTCAATGGTGAGAGACTGAAAGCCTTCCCTCTGATCAGGAACAAGACAAGGATGCCCGCTGTCACCACTGTTATTCAACATTGTGCTGGAAGTGCTAGCCAGGGCAATCTGGCAAGACAAAGAAATAAAAGGCATCCAAATTGGAAAAGAAGAAGTAAAACTGTCATTGTTTGCAGATGATATGATCTTATATCTGAAAACCCTGAGAAATAGATGATACAGCTACCAGAGCTAATAAACAAATTTAGCAAAGTAGCGGGATACAAGGTTAACGCACATAAGTCAGTAATGTTTCTATATGCTAGAAATGAACAAACCGAAGAGACACTCAAGAAAAAGATACCATTTTCAATAGCAACTAAAAAATCAAGTACCTAGGAATAAACTTAACCAAAGATGTAAAGACCTATACAAAGAAACTACATAACTCTACTAAAAGAAATAGAAGGGGACCTTAAAAGATGGAAAAATATTCTTATAATTTTAATTTCTTCAGGATCTGCAGTTATGTCAATAGATGTCAATTCTACCCAAACTCATCTACAGATTCAATGCAATCCCAATCAAAATTACAACAACCTACTTTGCAGACTTGGAAAAGCTAGTTATCAAATTTATTTGGAAAGGGAAGATGCCTCGAATTGCTAAAGACACTCTAAAAAAGAAAAACGAAGTGGGAGGACTTACACTCCCTGACTTTGAAGCTTATTATAAAGCCACAGTTGGTCAAAACAGCATGGTACTGGCACAAAGATAGACATATAGATCAATGGAATCAATTGAGAATTCAGAGATAGACCCTCAGATCTATGGCCGACTGATCTTTGATAAGGCCCCCAAAGTCACTGAACTGAGTCATAATGGTCTATTCAACAAATGGGGCTGGGAGTTGGATATCCATATCCAAAAGAATGAAAGAGGACCCCTACCTCACCCCCTACACAAAAATTAACTCAAAATGGACCAAAGATCTCAATATAAAAGAAAGTACCATAAAACTCCTAGAAGATAATGTAGGAAAACATCTTCAAGACCTTGTATTAGGCGGCCACTTCCTAGACTTTACACCCAAAGCACAAGCAACAAAAGAAAAATAGATAAATGGGAACTCCTCAAGCTTAGAAGTTTCTGCACCTCAAAGGAATTTCTCAAAAGGTAAAGAGGCAGCCAACTCAATGGGGAAAAATTTTTGGAAACCATGTATCTGACAAAAGATATCTTGCATATAAAAGAAATCTACAACTCAGTGACAATAGTACAGACAGCCCAATTATAAAATGGGCAAAAGATATGAAAAGACAGTTCTCTGAAGAGGAAATACAAATGGCCAAGAAACACATGAAAAAATGTTCAGCTTCACTAGCTATTAGAGAGATGCAAATTAAGACCACAATGAGATACCATCTAACACCAATTAGAATGGCTGCCATTAAACAAACAGGAAACTACAAATGCTGGAGGGGATGTGGAGAAATTGGAACTCTTATTCATTGTTGGTGGGACTGTATAATGGTTCAGCCACTCTGGAAGTCAGTCTGGCAGTTCTTAGAAAACTAGAAATGAGTACCATTCGATCCAGCGATGCACTTCTCGTATATACCCGAAGATCGGAAAGCAGTGACACGAACAGATATCTGCACACCCATGTTCATAGCAGCATTATTCACAATTGCCAAGAGATGGAAACAACCCAAATGTCCTTCAACAGATGAGTGGATAAATAAAATGTGGTATATACACACGATGGAATACTACACCGGCAATAAGAAGGAACGACTCATGAAACATATGACAACATGGATGAACCTTGAAGACATAATGCTGAGTGAAATAAGCCAGGCACAAAAGAGAAATATTGTATGCTACCACTAATGTGAACTTTCAAAAATGTAAAACAAATGGTTTATAATGTAGAATGTAGGGGAAGTAGCAATAGAGAGCAATTAAGGAAGGGGGAACAGTAATCCAAGAAGAACAGATACGCTATTTAATGTTCTGGGGATGCCCAGAAATGACTATGGTCTGTTAATTTCTGATGGATATAGTAGGAGCAAGTTCACAGAAATGTTGCTATATTATGTAACTTTCTTGGGGTAAAGTAGGAACAGGTGGGAAGTAAAGCAGTTATCTTAGGTTAGTTGTCTTTTTCTTACTCCCTTGTTATGGTCTCTTTGAAATGTTCTTTTATTTTATGTTTTTCTTTTTTTTTTTTTTTTTGTTTTTTTTAATTTTTGTTTTTCCATACAGTTGATTTAAAAAGGAAAAAAAGGTTAAAAAAAAAAAAAAAAAAAACAAGGAAAAAAATATGTAGTGCCCCCTTGAGGAGCCTGTGGAGAATGCAGGGGTATTCGCCTACCCCACCTCCATGGTTGCTAACATGACCACAGACATAGGGAACTGGTGGTTTGATGGGTTGAGCCCTCTACCGTAGGTTTTACCCTTGGGAAGACGGTTGCTGCAAAGGAGAGGCTAGGCCTCCCTATAATTGTGCCTAAGAGCCTCCTCCCGAATGCCTCTTTGTTGCTCAGATGTGGCCCTCTCTCTCTAGCTAAGCCAACTCGAAAGGTGAAATCACTGCCCTCCCCCCTACGTGGGATCAGACACCCAGGGGAGTGAATCTCCCTGCAACGTGGAATATGACTCCGGGGAGGAATGTAGACCTGGCAATCGTGGGACGGAGAACATCTTCTTGACCAAAAGGGGGATGTGAAAGGAAATGAAATAAGCTTCAGTAGCAGAGAGATTCCAAAAGGAGCCGAGAGGTCACTCTGGTGGGCACTCTTACGCACAATATAGACAACCCTTTTTAGGTTCTAAAGAATTGGGGTAGCTGGTGGTGGACACCTGAAAGTATCAAACTACAACCCAGAACCTATGAATCTCGAAGACAATTGCATAAAAATGTAGCTTATGAGGGGTGACAATGGGATTGGGAAAACCATAAGGACCACACTCCACTTTGTCTAGTTTATGGATGGATGAGTAGAAAAATAGGGCAAGGAAACAAACAAACAAACAGACAAAGGTACCCAGTGTTCTTTTTTACTTCATTGCTCTTTTTCACTTTAATTATTATTCTTATTATTTTTGTGTGTGTGCTAATGAAGGTGTCAGGGATTGATTTAGGTGATGAATGTACAACTATGTAATGGTACTGTGAACAATCGAATGTACAATTTGTTTTGTATGACTGCGTGGTAAGTGAACATATCTCAATAAAATGAAGATAAAAAAAATGTATAGTGAATCATTTTTCTCATCAGCAAATAAAAAGACAGAAACTCCACCTAAGTAGTGTCCTCATCAAAAACAAATATACTGGGGAAGATCCTTGTAGTAATTTCAGATTTAAATATTTAGACAGTTTTATTGTTTCTTGAGTTTTCTTTTCTGCCACTTTTTAGTCCATTTGAGGGAATGAAAAAACAAAAGAGTTTTAGTATTTTCAATGGGATCTTCAGTAGGCTACTGGACCTCTCTATCTTTGAAGAATATATTTCCACCAGGATTTCAGAAGCTCTTGTTGAATAATGCTAAAACAGGCTAAACTAACAAACACTCCCTTTAAAATGCAGATGGCTGGGCATGACAACAGATAGGCAGGTCAGTTAGATGTGGGAGGTGTCTGACTACCAGGCAATTTGGTCTTTTCAAAATCTAGAAGCATGATGGAATAAAAACAGAGTTCATATGCTCAAGTTGTACAGAGTCAAACCTTTGTATTAAAACAGTAATAATTTTATTTGTGTGCTAAATAAGGAAAGGGCTCTGAGGGAAAAATAGGAGGGAATAGTTAAGGGCATAAAGTTAATAAAAATGAAAAATATATTCCTCTCTCCCCATCACCTATGATTAGATATTATTAATAAGATTATTATATCCTGGGAGAAAACAGACCAGGATTAATTTCATGATTATTAGAACTGATACTCACACTTGCAAGAGAAAGTTGTTGAAAATTATATCCTAACTCTCCTACAATTAAAACGCCATAACTTCCTGTCACTTAGATAGTAAACTTGACACTATATAACCACAGGCTTGAGTTCACATTATAAAAATAAATTACCCAAGGAGCCTCCTTTTATGAGAGGAAATCTTTCAGAGTTAGTGGAAAAAGAGGTCTGGGATTTCTATTATTTCACATGACATGTGTGCAACTACAATCCCTTAGCATACTTAACAAATAATAAATAATTGTAGCCTCTTTATTCAGAATCCAGTAATTAGGCTGACAGAAAGACAGCTCTGTGTGACTTTCTTTTTGGTGGGTGTGAATTTATTACAGCAAACACGAGAACTTCCAAACTCTTACAGTGGTTAGACACTGTACATGCCTTAACTCATTTAATCCTCACAAACACCTTTGTGTGGTAGATGAGAAAGTTGAGGTTAAGAATCTAAGAGAAATTGCCCAGGGTCATACAGCTTATAAAAACTGAACCAGGATTTGAACCAAAAAAGGATTTTGCCAATGACTATGTCCTTAGCCTTTCTCTTAAAGAAAGAAGTAGCAATCAAGAGATAGAGGATCTCCGGTTATAAAACTGCTGTTTTTCACATTTAACTAGTTTGTGCGTCCATAAGAGAGATGGAGAACAGTTTGATTCGCACCACAAATAAATACATGCAACAAGTAGACAGACCTGACTGCTGGGATATTTTCTTAAATGCCCTCAGTCACTATGCTCCCACACCCTCAATCAATGGAACCATATGTCAACTGGGTTTACTGCATATGAACAGTCCAGGAACAAACAGAACTAATATGTCGTTTCCAGGGGCAAGTGAGAGATCATTGATCATGATGCATGAGATTTCCCTCAGCTGCTTTGCAGCAAGTGAGTGGGTGAGAGAAAAGAAAAACAGGTTGGTGAAATAGAGATCATATAGAGAGGTGGATTTACTCTGTGCTTTTGGTAAACTCAATTTATGAGTATAAATTCTTGCCACAGAGCTTCCCACCTAGCAACCACATAATACCATCTGCACCTACTTAGTAACTGTTCAGAATAACGTAACTCCCCAATTTTCAAAGCTAGTAATCTGAAGTACACAAGGTAAAAATAGGGAATTAAAAGAAATTGCTAGGAGATGGAATCTTGGCCATTGCTGGATTTAGCACACCAACAAAGTTTACTCTAATTAGACAAAATCCTATCTATAGGATATTTTCCAGGATAATTTTAAATACACTATTATTTTAATAATATTTTATAACTTCATTAAGTAAACAAACTTAAATTTGATCTACTTGTGAAAATTGTCTTACATCTTCATGGCAATATCCTGGCACATCCATTCCTTCTCGGCTTCCTTCACTGGCTTCCTTTCTTCTGCCCACATCTTACAATTGAGACCTCTTGAAGAACCTGTTCTTCAGCCACTTTTTTCCTCTCTCCCTATTCCTCTGGCTTCAACCATCACCTCTGTGAAGTTTGTTCTGAATCTCAAATTTCTCTCTTGAACTCCAGACAGGTATTTCCATCAGTGTGTCTGACATCTTCATTTACTGATATGTTTACGTGATTATTTTCAAAGTCATTGGATTGGGCCAGGCACATTCCCACCTCCAGGCCTTTGTATCTGCTGGATTTCCTTGGCCTAGAACACTGTTTCCCTATTTATGGCTTGCTTCCTTGCATCGTCAAGTCTTTACCAAAATGTCAAGGAGGACTTCCTGAACACCCTCTTTAAAATTTCAACACAAATCACCACTGAATTAGTTAGGGTTCTCTAGCGAAACAGAATCAACAAGGGATAGTTATAAACGTAAGATTTATAAAAGTGTCTCACACAACTGTGGGTATGCACGAGTCCAAATTCTGTAGGGCAGGCAGCAAACTGGCAACTCCAATGTAGATGTTCGATGAGCTCCTCAGGCAACAAACTGGCAACTTCAAAGAATTCCTCAGGAAACACTTTGCTGGTCAGCTGAAGAAGTGAAGGTCCTCTCTCTGTCTTGCTTAAAAGTCTTCAACTGATTGGATTAAATCCAGCTGATTGCATTCTCTCATTGTGGAAGACACGCCCTTCGTTGATGTCATCAGTCACAGCTGCAGCCAATTGACTGAAGATTTAATAAACCAGCCTGTTGGTTTATTAACCAGCCACAAATGTCCTCACAGCAACAGTTAGGCCAGTGCTTGCTTGACCAGACACCTGGGTACCATCACCTGGCCAAGTTGACACATGAACCTAACCATCATAACCACCAACCCCTGCACACCCTCTTCCCCTTTCTCTTCTCCATAGCATCTACCACTTAAAAGCATATATATTGTACTTATGTATTTTATTTGTTGTCTGTCTCTCCATGCAACCTTCATGAAAGTAGGGATTTTTGTCTGTTTTGTTCAATGTCTCTAGTGCCTAAAATAGTGACCATTACAAAGTGGCACGCAATTCGTACCAGTTGAATGGAATGAATGAATGAATGAATGCTCTACTGGCACCTCACACAAAGCTCCTTCTCTTCTACAAACCTGCTCCTCCTCCATTCCATATTTGTTAGTACATCTGCCTCCTTCCAGTCATTCAGGCCAGAAATCTCAACCACTTTGGACAATCTCTCTCTAAATTCTTTGTTCAATAATGTGTGAAATTATTTTAAGTCATTTTGAAAACCTCCCATATCCACCCTTTCCTATCCATTCCACGTCCACTTCCCAAATCCTGCTCCAGGGCTTCATCGCTTCCCACACCTATCAGAGACCGCTACATAACTTCAAGTCTTACTTACCTCCTTCTCCAGGCTCTACACTTCAATTCATCCCACATTGACCTAGATTTAAGTTCACAAAATACAGTTTAGAGCATGTTATGCCCCTGTTCTAAATCCTTAGTATGGGATTCAAAGCTGTCCATAATCCGACCCCGAACAATCCTGCCATCCTCACCTGTCCACAGGCTATGCACTCTTGCCTACTGGACATCTCCTCATGTCCCAGGACCATGGTGTACTGTTGTGGTAAATTGAATTTTGGACCCCAACATAGAACTGTTTTTAATCATAACCTGCAATCCTGTGGGTATGAACCATTGTAAATGGGACATCTTGAAGATGTTATTCTTAGTTAAGGTGTGGCCCAACTGAATGAGGGTGGATCTTAATCTGGATTACTGGAAGCCTTATAAAGAGAAGAAACTGGAGTCCAGAAGTTGAAGAAAGCCCACCCAGAAAGAAACAAGAAGTCAGTGGAAACCAAAAGAGCAGATGGAAGGTGAGGATATTACCATGTGACAGGTGGCAGAGAGACAAGCTAAGGAACCCCAAGGAGTGGTGGCAGCCAGCATCACACACCACAGACTCTGGGAGAAAGCGAGCTTCACTGATTTCTTGCTTTGGGTCTCCTTCTAGCTTTAAAACCATGAGCCAATAAATTCCTGTTGTCAAGGCAAAACCAGTTTGTGGTACTATGATAGCAGCTCTGGCAAACCAGTATGCCTATTTATGCCTCAAAGCTTTGGCTTGTGTCATTCCCTCAGCCATCCAGGCCAATTCAGCTCTCATTTTTTCTAGAAAGTCTCTTGGTCTTTCTCTCCTCCACCTCCCACCCATTTTGTTAATACTGCTGTCTTAGCACTCTCTCACTGAATCTTCTTTTTACTTGCTATGTATTATTTTATTTGTGATATCATGAACTGTAAAATATACTCACTCAAATGATTAACAGAGATTCTGAAATCATATTCCTGCAACTGGAATCTGAATTATATCATTTACTAGCTATGATCTTGGACAAATAGGCTATTTCTTAAAGCTTTTTATCTATTATCATTTAATTAATTCTTTGTTACTCACTACAAGACAAAATATCTGTGAGAATTGACAGTGAGCAACATTCACCTTTATATAAACCATAGTGCCTGGCCCAGTGACTGGCATACAGGAGATGCTGAGGAAATGTGTGCTGACTTGCTGAATGAAATATGAGGACACATCAGACTTACACAGAAGTCAGAAAAGAGGCACTGGTTTAGTTATGGTACAATATAAGCTAATTTCTTCCCATCAGTCAGACCAAATTATAAGACAACTAAGAAAGGTCCCTTTCATGTCTCAAGGCTAGATTACTGCCTCCTGTACTTTTCTTCCTAGCACTTGCTACAATTATATTTGACAGATGTGCTGCCCCAGCCCCACTCCCAGCATCACACATATCCACTTGGGACTGGGCACCAAGCCATGAAACAAAAGGGTAACTTCCATGAGCAAATCAAATTGAAGTAAAAAAGCAGAAAACCGTGAGTGGGGGAGGGAATCCCAGACAGTCCTTTTTATTGTGTTTCATCCTATTTCATTTCATTTTATTTCATCTTTACAAATAAATATAGTTGTGCAAAATAAATGCACATCTGTGGCTGTTATCAACATACCTTTATTTTTTAATATTAATGTTTTTCCTATTTTTCTTCTTTGCTTGACTCCCACCTCTCCCATCTGCCAGTATATGTTAAAAACCTAGTAGGTAGTCTACCGTAATTTTCTTCTTTCTCATGAAATCATGTGAGAAATCTATACATAGTGGTTTGCAATTGTTTGTTTTATAAAATCCAGTTTATTTCATGCACTCTTCAGCAACTGCTTTTCTTACATTACTTCATAGTAATCCCTCCAACCCACTGGAATAGGTAGATCCAATTCATTCATTGGAATGGCTACATAAAATTCCATGATCTGGTTGTTGCATGAAGGAGGGTATTCTCTTTGGCTGTGGATTTTCTCCACTATAAATCATGCTACAGTAAACATGATTGATATATTTTAACTGCTGGTGCTTCTTTTTATAAGTGATAGATTCTCAAGAATAAAAATTCTGAATCAAAGTGTGTATGTATTTGGAGGAGGTAGAGCAAGATGGTGGCATCGGATGGTGGGGAATTTAATTAGTCCTCTAGAGCAGCTAGTAAACAGCCAGGATCAACTGGTAAATAGTCTGGAACAACAGTTTGGGGGATATCTGTGACCAGAGACACATCATACCCCAGTCTGGAATGGATGAAAAGGCCGAGACCATAGCATAGAACTCTAAGTAAAGCTCCCAAACTGCAGAGCTGGTGCTCCTCTCCCCCATCACAGTAGGCTTAATTCGAGCACTTTCCTCTGGGAAAAAGAAACAGTCTCTACTAGGAGCAAGGGAAGGTAGCTCAATTAAACTCCAATTGTGGTTTTAATTAACAAATTTCAACTACTGAATACCAGCCACGAGCACAGATAAACCGGAGCAAGCAGAAAAGGAATCCTGAGGTCTCTCTCAGCAGAGAGGAGATGGGGCCTTGGAAAAAAATAATAATAATAATAATAAAATTTAAAATAGAGGCTTTTTGAGTTGGCCAAGCTCAGAATACTTGAAAAGGGCTGTGCCCCAAGGAAAGGAGAGCATAGAGTGAGCCATGTGCCAACTCCAGCTCTTGACTGGTGAAACTTGAGGACTGGGGACTGGCTCTGAAAAGGAGATTTCTTTTTTTCTCTCTCTCTCTTCTCTTTTAAACTATTCTAAGTAGCTTATTAGAGAAAGCCTCAGGAATTTTCAGTTGTCAGTGCTGAGCCAAGCAAGGATGGAGTTAAGATAGGTCTGAGAAAAAGTAAGGAGTCAAATGTAGGAGATAATTCCCTAAAGGGTGTATCTTCCCCAAGAAAACAGGGGGTGGAGCACAGGTCAATTGGGAGCCCTCCTTCAGAGAATTCAGATCCCAGGAACAGGAAAAAAAAAAAAATAGAAAGAGCTTAAGCTTGGCTTCTGACCGATCCTCGGTCTAAACCATGTCACTGGAAGACACAGGGCTGCTGAGAATTAAAGGCACAATATCTCTTTATGCCAGTGGGGAGCTGTAGGCTGACAAGCACCACCTGCTGGGCAAGATAGGAAAAGCACAGAGTCCAGAGGCCTTGCAGGAAAGTCTGACAACATGCTAGGGCTCATTCTCAGGAAAACTTGATACTGATTACACCCTCCTTCTGAGACCTGAGCCTGTCTGGTCTGGGAAAATCTGTTTGGGAGTGATCATAACTGGATAGATTAAAAAAAGGGGGGGAGGCCCATATAGGCAGGGCAAGAACCATAATAAAAAAAGCTGAATAATTTTGATCAAACAGAACCTGTGCTAGAGGTCTAGCATAAGATGAACTGAACACCAAAGAACAGATCAAGAACAAAGCCAACCAACAAGAAAACCCTAGGTAAAAGAGTGAAAAATGACCTCTAGAATAAACTAATCAAGGAAATCAGATGCCTGATTTATCCACTAGGATAAAACAAAGATATGGCCCAGTCAAAGGAAAAAATTAACACTTCAAATGAGATAAAGGAGTTGAAACAACTAATTAAATATGTTCAAACAAACATACTAAATCAATTCAAAAGTCAAATCAATGAGTTGAGGTAAGATATGGCAAAAGTGATGAAAGATATAAAGAACACATTAGACAAACATAAGGAAGAACTTGGAAGTTTGAAAAAAAAACAATTGGCAGATCTTGTGGGAATTAAAGTCACAATAGAAGAGATTAAAAAAAAACACAATGGAGACTTACAACAGCATTTTTGAAGAGACAGGAGAAAGGATTAGTGAAGTAGAAGACAGAACTTCAGAAATCCTACACATAAAAGAAAAGATAGTGAAAAGAATAGAAAAATATGAATAGTATCTCAGAGAACCGAATGATAACAATGAAGCACAAGAATATATATGTCATGAGTGTCCGAGAAGGAGAAGAGAAGGAAAATGAGGCAGAAAAAATAATGGAGGAAATAATCACTGAAAATTTCCCATCTCTTATTGAAGACATAAAATTATAGATCCAAGAAGCACAGTATACCCCAAATAGAATAGCTCCAGATAGACCTACTCCAAGACACTTACAAATCAGATTGTCAAATGTCAAAGACAAACAGAATTCTGAAAGCAGCAAGAGAAAAATGATCCATTACATACAAGGGAAGCTCAATAAAACTATGTGCAGATTTCTCAGCAGAAATCGTGGAGGTTAGATGGCAGTGGAATGATATATTTAAGATAATGAAAGAGAAAAACTGCCAACCAAGAATTCTATATCTGGCAAAATAGTCCTTCAAAAATGAGAGAGAAATTAAAATATTTTCAAAGAAACAGACAATGAGAGAATTTATGAGCAAGGTACCTGTTCTACAAGAAATACTAACAGGAGCACAACAGGTAGATAATAAAAGACAGGAGAGAGAGGTTTGGAGAAGAGTGTAGAAATGAAGACTATCAGTAAAGGTAAAAGTAGAGAGAGAAAAAAATTAAAATCAGATAGGACAAATAAAATCCAAAAGACCAAATGGTAGATGGTAGCACAATATTGTAAGTACACTGAACAAAGCTGAGTGTGAATAGGGTTGGAGGAGGAAGGCTAGGGGCATGTATGACACTAAAAGGAAAGATAGAAGATAAGGACTGGGACTATATAACTTAGTGAAAAGTAGAGTGGACAATGAGGGTGATTAAATGTACAAATATCAGAAGGTTTTTACATGAAGGAGAACAAATGAATGTCAATATTGCAAGGTATGAAAAATGGGATGGTATCTGGAAAAATACAGTCAATGCAAATTGGAGCCTACAGTTAACAGTAACATTGTAATATACTTCCTTGAAATGTAACAAAGGCAATATACCAAAGCTAAATATCTATAAGAAGGGGATATAAGTGAGGGGTACGGGATTCTTGGTGTTATTGTCATTTCTTTTCATTTTATTTTTTTTTATTTTTTATTTTTTATTTTTTATTCTTCATTTTTTTCCCTCTTCTTTCTTTCATACAGAGTGTGGTGGTGAATGCATAGTGTGATTATGCCAGGAACCATTGATTGTTTACTTGGGATGGAATGTATGGTGTTTGAATAAAACTCTTTAAAAATAAATAGAAAGATACATGTAGTGAGAGACATGTACCTGTCTCTGTTGGTAGGAAAGTAGAATCATGCAGCCCATCTGGAGGGCACTGTGGTGGTTCCACAGGAGGCCAAGCATAGGTTGCCATATGATCGGGCTACCTGTTATTAGGTATATACTTGGAAGAACTGAAAGCAGGAACACAAATGGACATTTGTACATGGTATTATGATGGCAGTATTCACAATTCACAATGGATGGAGGTGGCTTAAGGGTACACTGACTGATGAATGGAAGGGTGAGCTGTGGTGTATGCATACAATGGAATATTGAATGGCTGCAAGAAAGAATGAAGTTATGAGGCATGCAACTAGATGAGTGAAATTAGCCAGAAACAAAAAGACTAATATTATAACACCTCACTAATATGAACTAATGTGCAATCTCTGAGAATTTAATTCAAAAACATAGGTTATCAGGGGAAAGCTTATTATAAAGGTTCTAGATTGTAAACTCTTAAAGCAGTCACAACTATCCTGAGTTGTTTTGGTTATTTCTAAATTCTGAGATGCTGGGTTCTTTGTTTGTAACCTGGTCATTCCCTGGAACTTCAGGTATCTGTGTGATACCTGAGACTCAGAGCTAGAGATCAGTAGCTATGAAAGTCAGTATTACCCCATACAGCAACTGTATGTTCCCTTAGCTGACCCAGTACTCCAGCTGTTTCCAAGGCAAGGAAACGGTCACTGGCTGCTGCTTCCCTCAAGGTTGGGGGAAGGGTTTGCAGACCCAGGGCTGGAAACTCAATCTCTGTACACATTTTCTCAGTCTCTTTGTCCCTCAACTACCTGGACCTTGAAATTTCCTCCCCTGTCCCCTGGGTCTTCAAACGGTGGGAGTATGTCTCACTGCTCTGAGAGATTTTTAATTCTGTGTCCCTGGTGGAGTGTTCCCATTTGCTGATTCTGTGTCTTTCCTGGACTGAGCTCGAATGCAGGGGAAGAGAGAGGACCAGCTGCTCTGGGACAGAAGATTCCTGCCTGATATTTCTTCTCTTTCTTCAGTTCGGCATCTGCAGGGTCCTTCTCCAGTCTATATCCTCCTCCAGACTTTCAAACAACTCAGAGTAGTCCTTTTTTTAATTGAATCTCTGGAGAAGAGTTTTCAGTAGCTGTTTACATCACCATGTTGATGATGTCCAGCCTTGATTCTTGAAGATGCCTGTATAACTATGTAACTTTTAAGATGTGACTGTGTAATTGCAAAAAACTTGTAGCTGATGTTCCCTTTATCCAGTGTATGGACAGATGAGTAGGAAAATAAAGACAAAAATAAATAAATAAATAATGGAGTGGGGGAATAAGGGGTATGGGATGCTTTGGGTGTTCTTTTTATTAATTTTATCTTTATTCTTATTTTTATTTTGCAGGGAGTGATGAAAATGTTTAAAAAGTGATTGTGGTGGAGAAACTAAGATGGCGGCTAGGTGAGACAGGGCAAAAAAACACCTCCATGAAAAACACTAGATAAAAACCATAAAGTGACCCAGAATACCGGTTACAGTGATGCGCCAGCTGGACGAGGTCTGCTAGTATCACAGGGGCTGTATACTTGGTGAAACCGGGAGTCTGCATTCTGAAACAAGTGAATAAGCTGGTTGGAAGACCCGCAACCACATGGTATTGTGGGGAAGCCAGGACTTGGCGTTTGGAGACCGACTGGCTCTTTAATAAAAGGGGGGGGTGGACCAGGAGCAGCTGCAGTTGTGGGAGTGGGACCCATGCAGTAAAACACAGCAAGAGGGGGCTGGGCTGGCCTCTCAGCGTCTGGCCTGGAAGATAGCCTGCTGCAGATACCCTCGGGGCTGGGGGAATGGAGGGGAGAGCCGGAAGCAGAAAGAAACCCCGCGGCCATCAGCTGGTTCCCCGGAGGGCTGGATAAACTCCTGTCCAGGGCCGTGCCCACAGCCCAAAGCCCTGCCAGTTGTCCCGGAGCTGGGAAGGAAGAACTGTGTGAGGAGGGGGGGATTGAGACGCCCCATTCAGTCATCTTTGCATCAGGCTGAGAGTGCCCCTGCATGGCCCGGCGGCCCAGGGCTTCCCTTGAGGGACAGCACGCCCTTGTGATGTAGCACGGCATTCCCTCGGCAGAGCTCCTGGAGGATTGCGATTGGGAGGGGTGACCCGCTCGAAGAACCTAGGGACACTACGCCAAGTCCAGTGGTTTGTGGGACTGCGAGAGAAAGGGTCTGAGGCTGAAATGAAATGAAGACTTAGACTCCTGTGGTGGCCTTGAATCTCCAGGAACCTGGGGGATTTGAATATTAAAGCTACCCTTCCTCCCTGGCCACCTGTACACATGCCCCACATTCAGGGCAGATGGCTCCAGCAACACACCCAAACTGAGTTCTCCAACTGAACCCCACAAGAATCATTTCCCCACACACTGCAGGAACAAGATTGAGAACTGACTTGAGGGGTATAGGTGATTCACAGACGCCATCTGCTGGTTAGTTAGAGAAAGTGTATGTCACCAAACTGTGTTTCTGAAAAATTAGATTGATATCTTTTTTTTTTACAACTTGAAAGAACCCTATCAAGCAAACAAATGCCAAAAGACCAAAAACAACAGAAAATCTTAATGCATATGATAAAGCCAGACGATATGGAGACTCCAATTCCAAACACACAAATCAAGATATCAGAAGAGACTCAGTACTTGGCAGAATTAATCAAAGAACTACAATCGAGGAATGAAAACATGGCAAAGGATTTAAAGGACATCAAGAAGACCATGGCCCAGGATATAAGTGACATAAAGAAGACCCTAGAAGAGCATAAAGAAGACATTGCAAGAGTAAATAAAAAAATAGAAGATCTTATGGAAATAAAAGAAACTGTTGGCCAAATTAAAAAGATTCTGGATATTCACAATACAAGACTAGAAGAAGCAGAACAACATCTCGGTGTTCTAGAAGTCCAGAGAACAGAAAATGAAAGAACAAAAGAAAGAATGGAGAAAAAAATCAAAAAAATTGAAATGGATCTCAGGGATACGATAGACAAAATGAAACATGCAAACTTAAGACTCATTGTTGTCCCAAAAGGGGAAGAGAAGGGTAAAGGTCTAGAAAGAGTATTCAAAGAAATTGTTGGGAAAAATTCCCCAACCTTATACACAATATAAATACACAAAGCATAAATGCCCAGCGAACTCCAAATAGAATAAATCCAAATAAACCCACTCCGAGACATATTCTAATCAGACTCTCAAATACTGAAGAGAAGGAGCAAGTTCTGAAAGCAGCAAGAGAAAAGCAATTCACCACATACAAAGGAAACAACATAAGACTAAGTTGTGACTACTCAGCAGCCACCATGGAGGCGAGAAGGCAGTGGCATGACATATTTAAAATTCTGAGAGAGAAAAATTTCCAACCAAGAATACTTTATCCAGCAAAACTCTCCTTCAGATTTGAGGGAGAGCTTAAATTTTTCACAGACAAACAAACGCTGAGAGACTTTGCCAATAAAAGACCTGCCCTACTTCAGATACTAAAGGGAGCCCTACTGACAGAGAAACAAAGAAAGGAGAAAGAGATATAGAGAATTTTAACAGACAGATATAGTACCTTACATCCCAAATCACCAGGACATTCATTTTTCTCTAGTGATCACAGATCTTTCTCCAGAAGGGACCATAAGCTGGGGCATAAAACAAGCTTCAATAAATTAAAAAACAAAAAATTTGAATATACTCAAAGCACATTCTCCAACCACAATGGAATACAAATAGAAGTCAATAATTTTTGAACTGTAATTCCACTATTTACTTCCTACATGATATAAAATACACAAACTCTAATGACAAATCAGTGGTTTTGAACCCAATGTAAAATATTTAATTTTAGACAACTATATAAAGGTGGGGGAATGGAGGAGTATAGGAACATAGTTTATGTGTCCTATTGAAATGAAGGTGGTATCAAAGAAAAACAAGATTGTTATGGATTTAAGAGGTTAATTTTAAGCCCCACAGTAAACACAAAGAAATTATTAGTTATCATTTTCATAGAGATGAAAAGTAGAGTATGGGTTAAGAGAAATGGGGGAAGGGTCAGTGGGGAGTTAAGAAATGAGTGTAGGGTTGTGTTTGAGGTGAAGGGAAATTTCTAGGAATGGATGGTAGGAAAGAGCATTACAACATCCTAAATGTGATTAATCCCACTAATGGAAGGCTAGGGAGGGGGTGGAATGGGAAGATTTAGGCTGTATATATGTTTCCACAATTGAGAAAAAAAAAGAGTCTAAATAGATGACAATTGAATGCCAAGGATGAACCTGGATGAGATTGGAGGATGGAGGACAGGAGGCTCAAAGGGTCACAGTTGAGACATAAGGAAAAGGAAATATAGAATGTAAGCTTTGCATCATTGTTGAATCTCTTGTACTTCTTAGCTGTGCCTAATGGGATTGCATAAAAGAATGTTCTTATTCATGGGAAGTGTATATGTGAATTATAGTGTTTGTTCAAGGGTGTGTGCAGCTAGCTCTCATATGTTCAGAAGACAGAGCAATAGATGATGGATGATAGATAGGGAAGGAGGGAACAAAATAGTGATGTCGCAGCATGTTAATGTTGGTGGATTGGGCTATCAGGGGAGGGGGGTCAAGGTATGTGGAATTCTGTGTATGGGGTTAGTATTGTTTTTGCAACTGTTCCTATAACTTTGAATTTATTTCAAAATAAAAATTAAAAATTAAAAAATTAAAAAAAAGTGATTGTGGTGATGAATCACAACTATACGATGATACTGGGAACCACTGATTGTACACTTTGGATGATCATCTGATACATGAATATACCTCAATAAAATTGCTTTTTAAAAAGTGGATACATATTTATAATTTTAATACCATTGCAGAATGTTATATCCCCAAAGGCTGTAACAATACGTGTTTCACCTGCAGTGAATGAGAGTACCCTTTGCCCTGCATCCCCACCAGCAATAGGTGTTATTGGGCTTTTTTAATTTCCATTTGTCTGAGAGTTATAAAATGACATCTCAGTGTTACCTTAATTTGCATCTCCTGATCACTAATGAGTTTGAGGATCTTTTCATATGTTTGCTATTCATCTGGATTTTCTCTTCTATGAATTAATTGCTATGCCTTTTGTTTACATTTCTGTTGGAGTCTTTTGGCAACTTGTTTCAATTTTTAAGAGCTCTTTGAATATTTTGAATATTATAAATATTTACCCTGTCTCTGTCCTCTGTATTGCAAATACATTTTCCAAGATTTTCATTTGCATTTTGACTTATTTTACGGTATCTTTTGCCATATTTATATAATCAAATATTCCATGTTTTCTTTACCAGCTTCCAGGTTTTCAATCTTGGTTAAGATGTTCCCAACTCCTAGATTTTTCACATAGTTACCTAGATTTTCTCACAAGATACTAATATTTTTATATTAAGTCTTTAACCCATTTGACATTTTTTGTTTATTGGGTAATAGAGGGTAAAAATAGGGATACAGTATTTTTCTTTATTAATAGAAAGTTACATTGGCACTATTTAGTAAATAATTCAATCTTTCTTACTGAATGGACATACCTAACATTTTTACATTTATTTAATTTTCATATATAATGGGATGTGTTTTTAGAGTCACAATTCTGTCTCATAAGTATATCTGTGTATTCCTAGTTCAATAGTATTAGATATCCATTAGGGAAAGTCCTCCCTCACAATTTTTTTTCCAATTTTTGGGAACATTTATTCTTCCATAAAAAATTTTTAATTTTTTCATCCAATTTTTCCCCCACCCAAAATTCATTTGGGATTCTATTTAGGATTGCGTTAAATTCATTTTGAGTTCTCACTTTAAGAGAACTGGCATTTTGTTATTGTTTTTCAATCTAAGAAGAAGGTATGCATTTCCTTCTTTTCCAATCTGAATTAACTCCTTGACCCTTGATGTCTGCCAATAAGGTGAGACCTTAAAATACTTTTCTTTCCTCTCTTCTCCCATCCCTCTCCCCACTCCATCTCTGATTTCAGATGACACCTTGGGAAATTTTTAAATTTTTCTATCTCTCTGTTTTTCTGAAAAAATTAGTACATTTATTTCTAGACTATTACTAGTACTTACCTTGCCATATTCATTTATTGGTTCATTTACTAAACATTTATTGAGAATCCACCAGATGTCATGTACTGTTTGAGACATTGGAAGATATATCAGAAGGGGAAAATGACAAACATTTCCAGTGTCATCGAGTTTACATTCTAGTGTGGGTAGACAGACACTAGACAAAATAAATAAATTGCATGCTATGCTGAAGGTGAAAAGCAAAACAGTGAGGTGGGATATGGAATGCCACAGCATCGAGGGGAGGGTGCATTAAAACCTTAAATCGTGTGGTCAGGGAAGGCCAGAAGGAGAAAGTGGCCTTCCAGGAAAGACTTAAAAGAGGTTAGGGAAAGAGCCATGAAGATGTCTGGAGGAAGAGCAATCCAGGCAGGGAATCAGCAAGCACTCTGCACCAAGGAAGGGCCAAGCCTGACCTATTCAGGATGATAAAAGAGACTGGTGTGTCTAAAGTGGAGGGACAGGGAAGGGGGGGAGTCAGGAAAGTAGAAGAGGAGGTCATAGAATTATGGGGTCCCATCCCCTATGTCATAAGGACTTGACTATCACTCTGAGGGAAATGGGGAAGCAATTGGAGAGTTTTTTAGAAGATCTCCATGCTCTGACATAATACTTGAACAGGATGATCCATCCAATTGATGTGCTAAGAATCAAGTATAGGGGGACAAAATGCTAGAAGGCTTCCACAATAATTTAGGCAAGAGATGATAGTGGCTGAGACCAGAGGACAAGTAGTGACAGGCAGTCAAAAAAGGATAGAGCCAATGGGATTTACTAAGGGATTAGATGTGGGATGTGTGAGAAAAGAAAGGGATCAGGAAAGGGATCCAGGTGGCCTGAGCAACTGGAAGGGTGGAATTCCATTAACTAAGGCTCAAAAACACTAGAGGAACAAGTTGGGGTAGGAGGTGGGGGATGAATTGTAAATCAGGAGTTTGATTTTGGACACGTCTATCAGACTTCTCAGTAGCAATGCTGAGATGATAGTTGGATACACAGACCGGAGTTGAGGAGAGAGATACAACCAGAGATATAAATTTGAGAGCCATTAGCCTATAGTTGTATTTAAAAGTACATGACTGGATCAAATTGTCAGTGGAGTGAAGGGAGATAATGAAGAGAAGAAGCTCCAGGATTTTCCCCTGGGAACTCAAATGTTAACAGCTTGGAAAGATGAGGAGGAGCCAGCAAAAGAAAACGGGAAAAACGGCTAGTGTGGTAGGAGGAAAGCCAGGTGAATACGGTATCATGAAAGCCAAATGAAGAAGTTTTTCCAGGATGAGGGAATAGTCAATTCTGCCAAATATTGCTGATAGAACAAGATTTAGAATTGACCAGTGGATTTAGCAAAGTGGAAGTCACTGATGACCTCAACAAGAGAAGTTTTGGTCATGTGGACAGCACAAGAGAAGGATTAAAAACATAAACAGCACAGACTTATGGACAGCATCTGTAAAAGAAAATAGTATATTTACTAATTAGATTTATATTTACACTTGCTTTGTTTATTACATAATTTATTTCTTTCTAGCAGTTGTTTTCATTGTCAATTAGCAAGAGATAAAGGGCATTTTCATCCCATATTGAACTAATAATAACACTTACTAGTTCTCAATAGATGTTTGTTGGATAAGTCGGTATGGAATTGCACATTTGAACATTTCCTAGCTAGGGCTAGCTATCCACATTGAAAGACAGGAGTCAAGAATGTCCATGGTCTTCCTTAAACTAACAAATTATTATTTTTTTACAATGATACCCACAGGGTGTCAGTTTATAATAACTGTACTGAATGTGAAGTAAACTAACATTAATTCTAGTCCAGAGCCCTAACTGCAACTTAAGTAATGTTTACAATCCCTGAGTTAGACAGTTATAGGGGGAAATGTCGTGTATGAAGGATGGGTCTACTTTACAACATTTTGTCAAAAAACTGACTGCCCTTTAAAACTCAGTGTTCAAAATTGGTCTATTAAAAGAGCAGTTGCAAAACAAATTGTATCCCAGGGAAATAATTCAATCCCAGGGAAATATAGCAGGTTTTGGTATAATGTGTGTTCATGTCAGAATTACATACTAGATAGTCTATTCATAGTTGCACTTCAGTGGATTTTGTGAATAAAGAAACAATTATAAATACTCTTGAAGCATCTCATGCTTCCAGTCATGTGAAGAGTGTACAATATTCCTCTTCAAAAAAGTAAAGCTAAACTAAATTGATTTCTCAAATCTTCATCAATCTTGCTTCATTTATAGTTCTTTGATTACAGATTTTAACACCTCTAAAATTCAGAGTAAAAAAAGCATACCAAAATGAAACTTTACATGCAATATATTAGCTTGAAATTCAAGTAGTAAGGTGTGTGTGTGTGTGTGTATGTGTGAAGAGAGAAAACTTTAATGACTAAGGTGTAGAATACACTGAAGGTGCTAACCAGCTCTATAACAAAATGAAGAAATGTGATAAATAAATGAGGGTGAAAAATGGTATCACACAGAGCTGTGAATCATTTGCTCTGGTTTACTATAAACCAAATAATTAAAAATATAAACTACTGTTATGCAGGCATTAGATGTCCTTGAATCTTTGGAGAAAGATTGGGACATTAAAAATAACAAAAGAAGCTATTGATACGCTATTCTACTCAATTTTTCAGCATTCCAGACAGATTTTTTTTAAAATACGTCTCAAAACAACTAATAATAAGTTTAACACACACACATGCATATACCCACTTTGCAAGTATGTTTGAAAACTATGTGTAAAATGTCAATAAATGATTTTTTATTTTTCCTTCCTCCTTATCTGTATTTCTAATTTCTCAGAAATGAAGAGACACTATTTGTGTAAGTTTTAAGGGTTAAGTTTGTTGAAATGTTTGTACATAGAAGAGGAATGGTTGCTAGTCAAACTTAGAGTGTTTGAACTGGAAAATTAATTAGAGATTACTTGGTCAATCCTCCCATGTTACAGATGAAAAGACTAAGGTAGATAAAGGTTATGTCAGTTTTACAAATAGGGAGCTCTATGTAACCCAAAGGTTCTCAACCCTGACTGATATAAAGAATAAAATAGCAACCCTGACTAGGCCCTACCCAGTCAGAATTAGAATCAGGTTTACTGTTGACCAGAATTTCTGTGTTTCTCACACTGTCTCCAAAGAAGTTAAGAAAAATAAAGGGAAGGATATCATTACATCAAAAATGAAATTGGTAGAAATTTTAACTGACATCCCTTTAAAATTTCCCTTTCCTGAATATCTTGTCCTTAATTGTGCAATCCAGCTCCTTCCAAAACAGAGCTGGGCAGTAGGGAAACTGTATGTGTCCCTTACACCTAACATTGTAATTGATTTTTCTTTTCACCCTTTAGATAAATTTAGATTTCAAACTCTGCTAAGTAGGAGTAAACTAATATTTATTGAGTGTTTACTATGTGCCTGACACTGTTCTACATGTTTTACTCATTTAATCATCACAGTCAATGAGGTGGGTACTAATTATTCCCATTTGACACAGGGACACTGAAACTCAGAGAAGTTAAAAAAAACTTTGTGCAGGGTTATCAAGCTAATTTATACAGACAAGCCTGGAGTTTAACTCAACCTGGCTCCATAGACTGTGCTCTTTAAGCTGCATATTCTATTGTGTAAATACGGTTGTTTATACACAAGAAAGTCAAGAAGCTAACTTGGATTCTGAGTTCTGTATGGCCAATCAATAGCTGGATTTCAAAATAAGAGGGAAAAAGAGGACACAAGGGAGACAAGATGGGGAGGGAGGGAGGGAAGAGTTGAACTTCTGAAGTCCCACCCACCAGGCCTCAGCTCAACAACCACCACCAAAAGCAAGAGATCAACTGGGCAAAGTTTCCCAAGGACTAGGGGGTGTGGCATACCCTGTTTTTCCAAAACGGAAGAACAAAGATGCTGTAATAGCTTCCACAATCTCCATCCCCACCTTAGTATCTTATAGTTTATCTCAAACCCCAGCTCATCATGAATCATTGCCTATAAAGCAATGGTTGTCAACCAGGGGTGATGGTGTCCCACCATCTCCAGGGACATATGGCAATTCCTGGAGACATTTTTGGTTGTCACGATGGGAAGGGATTGTGTTGTGGCTCAAAGTGAGTCCTCACCTGATGTGCACAAAATCTCAAATGGGAATTTGAGAAGAGAAAAGGGTTATTTAGCAAAGGCTAGCCTTACAAAGACAGGCAGATAGTATTTTCCTCAGATCTGTCTTCCCCAGCTGGAAAGGTGAGGGATATTTCTTGGATTAAATAAAGGGAGGTGGGATAGGAATGTTAGAGCTATTGGCACATTGGGATTTCCTAGTAATTATACAAGTTGGGGACTGCAAGTTGGTTATTATCATTGGCTGATGGGTTCTGTTATCTTGAGGTGTGAGTTTGTGATGTTGCTAGTATTTATGATGATCAGACTTCTTGTTTTCTTTCAGGTCCAGTGTTCCTCTTTCTTGTTGTTTTTCCCACTTTGATTTCACTTGCATGGTATTTTATGTCCTCGGTCATTTTAAATTCAGGCTTCTTTTTTCCACGCATGCTTTCAGCAATAAAGAAACAAGGCATCTGGGTTACAGTTCAGTGAGTTACAACAGTTACCGATATTTGTTTCTGGCTACATTTCAGTATATTAGAAAGTCAGAAAGCATTTAGATAATGATTCAGTACCTATAATTATATTTGTTGGTTCTCCGTTACAGTTGCTACTGGCATCTAACAGGTAGAGGCCAGCGATGCTGCTAAACAACCTATGATGTGCAGGACAGCCTCCCACAGCAATTATCCAACCAAAAATATCAATAGTGCTGAGGTTGAAAAACCCTGCTAAAAATTTTTATTTCATTGCTTTATGCTATTACTACTCAAACTGGTATTATTCAGAAAGTTTTCAATGAATCATTTAATTCTCATTTAAACCCATCAAATGGAAGTTTGATCTTTCTTATTGACTCAGGGACATCATTATAAAAAATGGAACAGGGACACTCCTTGCTCATCTTTTAATAACAGCCGTTAAACGCTATTGTCAATGTTCAGCTGTTCTTGCTTCCCTCCTACTTCATCATCACCACCATTAGTTTACAAAGGTTAATGTTCTAAAGGCTGTTGGCATTACAAAGCCTATCAATTCAGGACTCCAGGTGATCCAGAAGTTCCCTTCCCATCCCAGCATTCTACATTTTGTCAGGATATAGGAAATCAGGTATTCCTTCATGTTAGAATTGTGCAAATAGTACCTGAAGGAGAACCTGAGAGCTTTAAATGGTTCCCCCTGAGAAAATTAGCCAAGTGTTAATACATGGACTTCAAGTCATAGCTTTTAACTGCTAAGATGGCTTCTTACTTACTTTGTGGCTATTTTCTGAAAAGCTGAGGTTGCCAGAGGAGTGAGCTCTGTACAGGTGAAGCATGGCAGCATCATTAATGTTTACCGCTTAACTAAGCTTATATACACTTAAAATAAGACAGTAGGAAGGGGATGTGTTCCAGGGTTCCAATGTCTATGAGTAAGATAAATAAACAAATAAACAAATAAATAAATGAACCTCTTAGATAAAGAATAATAACCAAACCAAGGTTAATATTTCTCTTCATCTACGGAAATGGAAATTTTCCCAGCAGTAAAGCAAATAGGCTGGACTAAGTCATTGTTTCTCAAACTGGAATCCACAGATGTATTCTCAAGAGCATGCAAGTTCTGTAAGAAAGTGAGTGTTGTCTTTTTATTTCAGTCATAATATTAAAAATGTAAGTATAATCTGAATCATCCAGATAACTACCATATTACTAAGACTGCCCCATAATTCAGTACTCATGTTTGGGTTTGCATTTACTAGCCTGTAGTGCCCAAGGATCACCTATAATCACGGTATTTATCTTAGCATATGTTGGTAAACAAGTCTGGCTGTTTCTGTTGGCATATCCTAAAATCAAAATGAACACAGTTGGCCCAAATCTGCCACATTTAATTTGTTTATCAGTTGTAGATAAAATTTTCCTCCTTTGTAATTTAAAGACATTTTTATAAAATAAAACTTTGTTTCCTTAATTTACTTACTACATAGAGATTGATTTAATATTGTAACAACAATATAGCAAATTAGAATGTACTCTTTGTCACAAATTAATGAGAAAAGAAGATATAGATAGAATATACAAATGAGGCAATTTATACCAAGATAAGTTTCAATTTACCTCAGTGGCACTATGAAATGAAGGTTTCAGAGTGTTTTGGAAAGAGAATAGAGGTATTAAAATTCAGGTATCCCAATATGAATATGCTGAACTC
Source organism: Choloepus didactylus (assembly GCF_015220235.1). Classification (NCBI taxonomy): domain Eukaryota; kingdom Metazoa; phylum Chordata; class Mammalia; order Pilosa; family Megalonychidae; genus Choloepus; species Choloepus didactylus. The sequence goes on along the minus strand of NC_051313.1, from coordinate 65,474,931 downwards.
AAAAACAAACAACACTGTGGAGTCAGAATCAATTTACTTTGTGTGCTGCTGGTTTGGATGTGTTATGTCCCCCAAAACACCATTATCTTTGATGCAGTCTTGTATGGGCAGGAAACTATTGGTATTGATTGAGTTGGAGACTTTTAATTGGATGTTTTGGTGGAGATGTGATCACTCAACTGTGGGTGAGATCTTTCACTGGATAATTTCCATGAAGGTGTGGCCCCACCCATTCAGTGTGGGCCTTGGTTAGTTTACTGGAGCACTATATAAGCTCAGACAGAAGGAGCAAGCTTGCTACAGCCAAGAGGGACACTTGGAATAATGCACAAGAGCTGAGAGAGGAGCTGCAGCTTACAGAAACATTTTGGAGACAGCCTTTGAAAGCAGACTTTTGCTCCAGAGAAGCTAAGAGAGGACAAACGCCCCAAGAGTAACTAAGAGTGGCATTTTTGAGGAGCTGCAGCCTAGAGAGGAACATCCTGGGAGAAAGTCATTTTGAAACCAGAATTCTGGAGCAGACGCCAGCCACATGCTTTCCTAGCTAACAGAGGTTTTCCAGACACCATTGGCCATCCTCCAGTGAAGGTACCTGATTGCTGATGTGTTACCATGGACACTCTATGGCCTTAAGACTGTAACTTTGTAACCAAATAAACCCCCTTTATAAAAGCCAATCCATTTCTGGTGTTTTGTGAAAAGGCAGCATTAGCAAACCAGAACAATTTGCAAGCAAACATATTGCTTATATATATCAACTGAAACTGTTCATTAGAATAAATGTAGCTGCCAATACCCACAGAAGAATTTTGGGTTAAAAGATACTTTTAAAATCTTCAATATTGGAGTACACCATTAAATTTATAGGTTCATTCAATCAATTGGTGGTTTAGCACAAATTCGTTTTTTAAAAGGCAAAAATAATCAATGATAATAAGCACTCAAATAATAGTCCACTTGCTCAAGATCAAAAGAATTAGATCCCAAAAATGACATATAAAGCCCCAATATATATATTTTTATATTAAATTTAATGTTGCAAATTTTGGGGGTGCAAAATATTGTGTCACACAAAATTAAAAAAAAGTTTTTGCCTTGGATTTTATGTATATATTTAAATATCATCATAATATAGATAAGTTGTTATCAATCCTGAGGACCCATAGAATTTTGCCTTCAAAGGAGATCAATATTTTACTCTTTCAAGAAACAATGGCTAGATATCTAAAATGTTTTCCAATTATACTATTCTATGTCTCTAAGCCTTCTGTCACTGTGTACCGCATTGCCAGCTGGGCATTTTCCACATGCTGATGGTGGCCATCAGCTAAAAAGACAGCATGGCTCAATCAAGGTAAATCTGTCATTGCAACTCACAACTGAGATAATAATGCAAAGCAAATGATGCTGAGACCTTGGGTCATTCTCTGGTAGAAAAGACAGCATGGATACATTGGATACATATTGTATGGAATCCAATTAATCTACTTCATTAGAAATGTACTAGCCTAAAAGAATTATTTTATAAATTAAAATGAACAAAGAGAAGTTTCCTGAAATGGGACTGAATGGAAAATTAATGAATACAGTTGGCCCATTGTTCCAGGGTGTTTATCAAAGATCCACCATTGGATCTTTTAGATCTACTATCTAAAATTTTCAGGGAACACAAAGAATGGGCAGCATTCTGGCCTTGCTATCCATGGTTGCTCATGCTGGCTCCACTTTCTTTCTATCACAGCCAGCAATTAGTCCAAATTAATTCACATTTCCAGTGCTTCTAGGCTTGATCCTTTCTGAAGGTTTCTGAAACGACTTGACATTTGTACTCTGAGACTTTAAGAGTATTGCTTATACATCTCAAAACATGACTATATTTTGGGATTTAGTCCTATTAATGTCAATAAATTTTTCAAGTTTTTAGTGTTTAGGAAGTGCATGCATCAACTTTCCTGTCCCATTTAAGTTAAACAGAAACAACATGCAAAGAAGAAAGAAGAGAAATTCACCACCAAAATGATTGAATTCAGGGTGAATCATCTTGTTTGAAGCTTCTAAAATTTTTAAACAAAAACAAAAGCCTTGTGAACTTCTGAATTGGGAATTCTCAGTTTGAGTGTGTGCTGAGGGTAGAAAACACTGAACAGAGAAACAAAATGAAAAGAAAAGAGCAAGAATTAAGCCTCAAACAGATCTGGATTCTACAACTATATTAGTATTAGTTCCCTCTTCAGCAACATGGAGTTTTCTATTTCTTCCACAGGGATTTTGAGAGAATTATGATCTACGGTCTGTATAAAACACCTGACGGAGATGAAGCAGTCAGTATGTTATCTTTATTTTCCAATGTAGTTATTACTATAATAATAATTATAGCTATTAACAAAGTACCTGGCACTGAGCCATTTCTTTGAGTTCAAGTTCAAGCTCATCCTTTTGACAGTTAGCACTCATTGGAGTCAAATTGAGCCAGGGCATTTGTAACCCTCCACCCATTGCCTTTTCTTACCCTGGGTCCACTCAGTACAAGTTAAACTCATATTGCCCAGAAATGTCAGCTCCCCTTAAAGTCCTTGAAGACCTTGGCTCCCCCACCCTGCTCCCCACATGAAGATTAGTGCAATTAACACTTGCATAACATTTTACAGCTTTAAAATTTCATTCACCTACATCTTTGCATTTGGTTCTTATTTCTCTGTTATTGCTATCCTCATATCACAGATAAGAAAATTAAGGCTCAAAAAGATGGATGGCTTAATAATAATAATTTCAATAGCAGATAATATTTATTTTACATTTACTTTGCGTCAGGTGCTTTGCTGAACGCTTTGCATACATTACTCATTTAATCCTCAAAAGAAGTCTGGTAGGGTGGTAGGCAGATTTCTGAGATGGCCCCAAGATTCTCCTCCCCTGTCCCCACCTCTGCCCCTGTGCCCATCCTGTGTAACCCCTGGTACTGTGAATAAGCTGGATTTCACTCCAGTGATTAGGTTCTATTATATAGCATGGTCGACTTCAAGAAAGGGAAATTATCTGGCTGGGCCTGTTGTAATCATATGAGTCCTTTCAAAACAAGAGAATTTTCTCTGCCTTGTAACTGGTGGCAGAAAAGGAAGTCAGAGAATGCACTCCAGCAAATATCCATGTTGTGAGCCACCTATGGGGCTGTGTGGCAAAGAACCACGGGTAGCTTCCAGGAGCTGAAGCCATCTCCATTGAGAGCTAGAAAGACAACAGGGACTTGAGTCCGACAACATGAGGAAATGGATTCTGCTAACAACAGTGCACTTGAAAGAGGACCCCATGCCCCTGATGAGAGCAGCAGCCCCCGCTGACACCTCAATTGCAGCCCAGTGAGACCCTGAGCAGAGAATCCAGCCACGATGTTCCTGGACTTTGGACCCATAAAAACTGTGAAATCATAAATTTGTGTTACTTTAACAAGCTTGTTTTAATTTGTTAGCAGCAAGAGAAAACTTACATAGGTACGTGTAATTATTGTCCCCATTTTACAGATAGAATGTGAAAAAGGGATGATTGTATTTGGGGGTTAGATGTCCTGCCACTAGGTTGTGGAAACATATGCAACCTGAAGAACATTCTAAATGACTTATGGGTCAAATTCTTTTACTTATCAGGCACATTCTGCCTCAGGGCCTAGTTCCTTCTGCCTGGAATTCTTTCCCCCACACAGACTGCCTTCAGGTCTCTGCTCAAAGAACATATTACTAGTTCCTTATGTAAAATACAAGTCTGCCCCATACCTTCCTTGACAGTCCTTGTTCTCTCTCCCCTGTTGTTTCTCTCCACAGTTTTTATCTCCACCTGACACAGTATATATTTACTTATTTGTTTATAGTATCGCCCACACTCACATGAAAATTAAGCCGTAGGAAAGCAAAGAACTTGTATGTTTTATTCACTGCTGAAATGCCAGCCTCTGGAATAGTATTTGGTACATAGTAGGGGCCAGTAAATATTTGCTAAATATTTTCTATTGAACAAGGAACTAGAACTAGAACTAGAGAAACTAGCTTTGTTTATGGCAGCTCTAGAGTTCAAACCTAAAAATGCAGAACAAGAGACTGAATGTGTGTATAGAACAAGAGGGAGAGATGAGAGCCACCCTAGATACTAAAGTGAATTCATGTTGGAGAATTTGGTCTGAGGTGATGGCATGCTCCAAAACAGGGAAAGGAGTCAGTGAAGGAAACAATTTCCTTCGTGAAATTCTCCTGAAGGATGTGGCTTGACAAGAAAATGTGACGCTCTGTGAGCAAGGACAGGAAAGAAATGAAAAGGTCCAAGAAATGGAAAGTAGAAGAGAGAAAACATAGGAAACCAAAGATCTTTTTCTATCAGTCTGGGTTATTCCATTGATGACTGATTAAGCAGGAAAGGAGTTTTTAGATAAAAGGACCTAGGGTAGTTCCTAGAATCACTGAAAGGGCTGGAGAAACAGCCTCCAAACTAAGCTTTCAGAAATAACACCCTAAAGTTCTCTGCAGAAGAATCCTGATTTGAAAAATGCCAGGGCTGGTCTTTCCAAAGGCTGCTGTGAAAATGTATTTTTAACCCAGAGGATCACGACTCAGATAATCTTCACTGACGGTGATGGTTTTTTGAGTAACTAATTATTCCTGAGACAGGGGGTCTGGTTTAGGGGCTGAGAGACTGGACAGGAAATGTCTCTCCCATTGGTGAAGAAAGCAAGGAGGGTTGGAAAGGGAAGGCATGGTGGTGGAGAGTGCAGACCTGGGAGAGGAAGAGAGCCCACCACAATCTTGCTTGAGGCCTATTTTGCCTTAAATTAGATGTAAGACCCACAAGAAACTTTGCTGCTGAAAAGACAGTGGGGAAGGAAAGGAACTGGGAACAGGAAGGTAAGTGGGCTATATTTTCCTTGGGATTAGTCCCCAAAGGCCCCAACCAGACTGTCGTAGGGCAGGCCAGGATGCCTCCTTCCTACAGCAGAGGAAGCCTCCCTACCCTAGATGGGAAAAAGCCAGGGCAGAAAGCCTTGTCATCCCGTTAGCCTGGATGGCCCTACACTGCAGCATTGCCAACCTTTAGCCCAGTATGGTAAAGGTCACAAACTGATAGTATCTGCACAGCTCACTGGGGCAAAGGGAGGTGACCATCTCACACCCAGAATTCCCTCCTAGCACCCCAGCACACCAGGCACATCAGCTGGGAAGCTATGTTGTACCAGTCTATTGTTCTCTCCACCCAATAGTCCGTATAGAAAGAATTAGGTAACTGTGCCCTCCCTAATGTCATCACACTCGCTAAACACAAGTGGAAACCCAATGAGGCTTTAACCTTTTTTTTTTTTTCCAGAAAATCTAGGGGTAAGCACCCCAAAGCTGTACAAGATAGGAGCATGGTGAGTTGTGACTATCTAACTAGCCAGGGCTTCACCTAGCATGTGTGATGCTTTTGTGCAGACTGCAGAAAGCTGCTCCTCCCTTCAAACTGGGTCTGAGACCATTAGATGATTTTCCATAGGGACCCCACTTCACTCTCAAACAGTTGATTTCCTCAATCATTTCTTCTCCTCCACTCACACTTTCATCAACACCTCCCTCTTCCCCCTGCCCCCTTCACACACTTGAGAAAGGATTTCTAATCCCATATCCATTCGCATGACTTGCAAACTCTGACACCTCATGCTTTAGCCAGAAGGTTTTCCTATTTCTGTCCTTCCGCTGGCTTCAAAGAAGAAAGTGGAAGGGCTTGGTCATGTTTGAGGGCCATCTGAGATCAGGTTCTCTACTGCAACGGCTATAGCTGGTTTTCACCAGAAACATACAGGCCAACACACTAACCACAACAATATTAGTTTTCTTTTGAGGATAACACAATCAAGTGTTAAAAATGTTATCTTTTTCCTGCCAATATATCTTTGACTCTATTATTAGCAAAATTATAATTCTGGCATCATTGGACCAGAGGTGCATTTTTCTCATTCCTGTGCCAGTTTCCATTGCAAAGAACTGCCCACATTCAAAGCTGGACCAAATGATATGCAGGTATCCCCAAATAGATTATTTATAAGTTCAAAATTTCTCCCCTGATGGAAAACATGGGAGGACCATAAATGCAAATTTGAACTAGATAAATACAAATTTTAACTTGACTCAGGTCAGGGCCAATATCCAAGAGGAACTAATACAGCAGGTGGAGAACTAAAACAGGCAGAAGATCAAAGATCTGGAGTGATCAGACATTGAGAATAGTAGCCCAGCCAGTGGGTAGGGGTACAAGGGAAAAATGTCTCCACCACTCCTTTGAGTTAAAAGAAGGTGATCCTAGAAAGGTCAGGACAAGTTTTCAGAGTCCTAGCCAAGTAGAATAGGCTCAGGTCAGGACTCCAGTCCCAGCGGGAGATGGTCTGGAATCAAAGCAGGAGACCATCGTACAAATGAGCTGGAGCCTTTGGGCATGTTGGATGCCAGGACCACAGTTGACATCCATGAGGACAGAGAACATGTCTATCGTGTTCACCCACTTAGCCCCAACACCTAGCACAGTCCTAAATTAATACTTGATGAATTAATTAGTCAATCTCAGGTTCCACCTGGTTGTGAAGAGGCCCAGTCATTGCCTACCCTGGTTAGTCTTGGCTCAGACACCAGGTAAACCTGCATCTGCTTCTTAAGAGCCACATCCACAGGTAAGAGCACCCAGAGATGACAGGATCTTACAGGTTCAGTCCACAATGATGTATTCCCAGGAAGGGCTAAGAGTGGAGAATGGAACTGAAAAAAAGCAATTCAGGATAGAGTAACTATTCACATACTCCAAACATAGCTAAGAACCCGGAAATAAACCAAAATATGAGTGAGCAGCCAAAATAAATATGTCAAAGTTCATCTGCTACAGTTTATGTAATTGCTCAGAGAAGAGACACAGGCTTTTTTCTGTGTCCACTTACTCTTATTTTATGGAAAACTCTACTAAGTATGAGATCTACATTCCAAGACCTCAATAGGCTAGAGACAGGAGTAAGGACTGCACCCTAACTTCCATAAGGAATAGCAGTTAACAGGACTTATCTGGGAGAAAAGAGAGAAGCAAAAATCAAAAGTTCCATTAGTCTAAACACATTTAATGCAAAAGCAAAAAATCCTTACACATTTAATAGACTCCACTGACATCATTAAACTAGAGCATATTTTAATGAAAGAATTTCTCAATTTATCCATTCTTTTGTATATTCAAGAATATTTAGTTAGCACCTAACGTGTCAGGAAGTGTGCTAGTTGCTTGAGATACAACTGCAAATGAGACAAAGTTTATATTCTCAAGGAAGATTTAATCTAATTGAAGATACAGATAATTTTAATACAATACAATTGTTTATAATAGAATAATAAAGAAAGGCAAAAAATGCTAGTGCTCCACAGAAAGCGGGCATAGAATCTACTAGAGAAAGCTCAAGAGAGGCTTCCCAGAGGAACTGGGGTCCTTATCAGAGCCTGTAAGTAGGAGTCAGCAGGCAAAGTGCAGGTGGGAGGCAGGTTGCTTGAAGCACTGAGAACAGTATGTGCTAAGGTCCTGAGGCAAATGACAGCACAGGGCCTGCTTCATGGCATGAGATCTGTGCACACAGTCCTACACTCAGAAGGACCCTGCACTTGGTGTAATACTCTGCTCTCGTTGTCTTTAAATTCTTAATAATTTTATCTTTGAACTTGTGTTGTATAATTGCAGTCTGATAGGGCAATGGAGCATGATCCCGGGCAGAGGAAACAAGGGCAATATGTGGGTCTGTCATTCCCTTGCCAATCCATCTAGTTGGTGTGTTCTCCCTGTGGGCACAGAATTCTGGTGGATCCATGATATGGGGGTGTCCAGCGAGACTCAAAGCAAGTTCAAGATAAACATGTTATGCCTTTGACTGACTAAGTGGTGGCACTGACAACCCTGAGAGTCCACACCTTCTGTTCCAACCAGAACTTGTTTCCAACGCAGAGAGAAAGCAATGCCATTCCAAGAAACATCAATGATAGAGGACCCTACGTATCTTTTCTTACTGTTACTGCCCTAAATTAGCCTTCCACTTATGCTGAAAATGATGACATAGAAGAAAGGGCAAGATAGGATAACTCATGATTTCTTTGCCTTCCATTCTTCCTTATTCATCAGTTATCGCAAGGTAGACAGTGTTGGTAAATGTGAATGTATCAAAAAGTGAGAGAAAATCAGTTGAGTTCATTTTGTGCAGTATTTCCACTGTTCTGGAAACAGCAAAATACACACATATACAAACTATAAAATATAAATTGTGTAAATTTGGTGATTCCACATGTAAGTCTTAATTTTAAAACTGGCATTGCACAATATAAAGATAATCAGTAAATTCCATGACAATAATTTTAAATTTTAGTTTTTCTTGACTTTAAATGGCATTAAGTATCACATTTTTGTACACATTTAGCTTTATTATAACAAAGCAACTTGTATACTTTTAACATTTAAAACTGAGCATCATCTTTCCTTTCCAGTGAAACAAAAAGAAAATTTAAAAATAAACAGGAACAAAATTACAATAGAGAAATGTCAATTCCAAATAAGATCCTACAGGTTCTGCTGATTCTCCCATTGAGTGGCAGGGCAAGTCATCATTAGGAGAGAATTTTATTTTAAAAGTGTCATCTTAAACTACAAGGATGTCCATTGAACATCACAATTAAACATGCTAAAGGAGAAGCCATGTTGTCAAAATGCCCACTTACCCCACCCAAACATCTCAAACCCACCCTTTGCTGACCTTCTATAACCCCATTTTTTTTAAGTTTTTTTTTCTTTTTTTAAACAAGAGAAAGTAAACAGATACATGTTGGTAAATACTAACTGCCCATACTCACATAGAGACACAGTGTAATCTCTGAGCCCAATAAACAGAGAAAGGAGGAAAAAAGCTAGAATTCTATGCACTGCTTCACAGGGGCGTAGCACCCTCCAGCTTCCAGCAGAGTGAAGGAGGCAGAAGGTTTTTCTTTTTCCCCACAGAGCACGGTGGTGTGTTGATTCCATAAAGTTTTTTGTTGTTGTTGAGACAGGAAGGGATAAAAATGAATTTGGAACAGAATGGGTAGAGATTCTTTTTCCATGGTATTGTACACAAGGTATTTCCCCCAAAATAAGTTGAGAACTATGGTGTAAAGGAGAGAAAAGAGATCTCAAAAACAGGGTGACTGAGCACAAGAGGAAAAAAAAAAAAAAAAAGACTGCAACTTGCTCCCAGGGACTGGAGAAAATTAGAAAGGGAAAGTTAGAATCCATCAGTGTTCTATTGGTCATCTTATCCTTCATCCTCCTCTCCTTCCTCTCTCTCTCATCATCTTCATCTTCTTCCCCTTCATCCTCATCCCCTTCATCATCAATATCTTCCAATCCTTCTTGTTCATCATCATCATCTTCTTCTTCTCCTTCCCCTTCTTCATCATCCATGTCAGAAACCAAATAGTTCTGCAATGAATTTGGCCAAATATCATCTTTGATGACCTCTCCTAATTCATCTGCACCTGCATCAGAAAGGTCAGTAAACCAGGTAAAGAAGCTCTCTGGTTCTTCAGGCTGCCTCTTCCTGCTGGATTTGTTCTGTGTTTGACTTGAACATTTCATCAAGTCTGTTCCAGATTTCCATTTGATTTCAGTCGACTTTGAGGATGGATCACCACTCTCATTCAGATGAAATTCTTTGGGGAGAACTTTATTTTTGAAGTAAGGATTTTCATCAAAATAAAAATCTATTCTGTAACCTGATTTAATATCTTCAAATTCTGTCACTTCAACTCTGGTCTAATAATGCAGTGCCTATTCACCCTCCTCCCCAAGAAGCGCAGACACTTGGGGATGGTTGCAAATGTTGTTACCCAAAAATCTGGGATTTTGGCAATCAATTCTGACCTCTTCTGAAAGAATGGTTGGCGGAGTTTATTATATTTCTGTTCTACTTTCAAAATCTCCTCACTGGCTTACTCATTAAGTCTGTCTATTTCATTTTGTACTTCATCAATATGTTCAACTGTCTCCTGCTGTTCTTTTTCTCCTTTTGCAAAGTCCAGAGTGGCTGATGTTTCCTCTGGCTTGGGGCAGGAAGCCACTTTACTTTCTTCATTTGAGGCAAGAGTGAAGACTGGCATTTGGGGGCCATGCTGTCAGGAAAGTCCAGTAACCAGAAGCCAAGAGAGATGATCACCAGGAAGAAGCTCAGAGAACTCTAAGTATCACATTTTTAAAACATTGTAACAACTGGGGAGAAAAACAGCAAAAGAAAGGAAAAAGCTGTTTATTTGAGTACCTGCCATGGCACTATCTTCCTGCACTTTGAACAAGGGACCCACATTTCCATTTTGCACTGGAACCTGCAAATTATGTAGCTGGCCATGTGACAGCATAAGATGTTTGTGCGACATAAGTTCAGAAGTAGAGAAACACACAATGCATTATGTCTGTGGAGGGTGGAGTGGAGGGGATTGAGACGTGAGCAGGAAAGACCACCTGGCAATCTGGTTGTAAGGACAGTATTGGGGCTTTATACCTCATTGAGAAAATGTAAATTATCAGGACAAAGAATTAAGAAAGATTGATAGAGGTACTAGTAGGACTAAAGTCTCCCCAAAAGTCACTCTTGATGTTGGAACTTCAGGGTAAGAAATTTAGACCTCACCCAAGAAGGTCCATGGGAAGTCATTGCAGAGAAACAACCTAATCAAATTTGCACTACACACAGACCGCTCAGCATGGGAATAGAGATCAGATTAAAGCATAGTAGCCAGCCAGTGAAGTGTTGGTAAACTGGCTGTCCAAAAAACAAAACAAAAAAAAAAAACAACAACTCTAACTTGTGGCGTTACTGATTTCTGGTGTAAATACTAACAACTGGCTCACAAAATTCCTTAATATTTAACAGTCAGTCTCCAAAGCCTAAAGGAGCAGATTCCAGCACACCCCTGCAAGAAATGATTACATGGTTGCCCACATCCTTATACAAAAACAAGGAAACACATTTTACAACTTACAAATATTGCCATAAAAATAAAAATAATTCTTAGAGAAGCCAATTTTCTCAAATCTAAACAGTGTGGTTATCTAGGCTGACCCAGTTAGGTTGGGTGGAAGAAGGCAGTTTCACAATTTTCCCCTTGGCCTTTCCCACTGTGACAGCCAGTTATAACACCGTCTCCGCTGGTGGCAGCTCAAGGGAAGTGTGGCCTAGCACAAACCCACCGTACATCCAAAGGTGCAGCACCGGAGACTGTCAATCAGCCATGCTCCAGGCAGTAGGTTCTCTTGAAGGAGATCTGAAAGGGGCATCTCCATGATCACATAGAAAAGAAACTTTGGCATATGTGTCCTAAGACATATATACAAAAATCTGTGTAGCGCGGTATTTACACTAATCCAAACCTGAAAACAACTCAGATTATCCATGTACAGGAAGATAAATGAATACATGGTGGCAAGGCCATTCAGCAGAATGCTGTTCAGCAATGAAAATATGTGGACAACAGCTACAGGTATTGACATGGATAAATCTCATAAACCATGCTGGACCAAAAAAAGCAAGTCACAGAAGAATAAATACTGTGTGATTCCATTCATCATGTTCGAATATAGGCATAATTAAATTATATATTCTTAACGCTATGTAATGGGTGGTAAAACCATAAAGAAAAGCAAGTAACCAACACAAATATAAGGATAACGGTTACCTCTGGGGAGAAAGGAGGAGAATCAGACTGGAGAGGGCCATGAAGTGGGCTTCTAAAGGACTGATGCTCTAGTTCTAGTTCTTAACCTGACAAGTGGGTTCACATGATGGTGCTCATTTTGAACTGTGTGTGTGAATATGTGTTTTGTAAACTTTTTCCATATTTTGATACAGTTCACAATAAAGACTTCAGTCTGATTATTTCATTAGATATGCAGAAAGCATTTTGATTTTTAAAATCCTTTGTGCAAGCTAGAAATAGAAATAGAAAGAAACTTCTTCATTCTCATAAAGGAAATCAAATAGAAACCTACAGCAAGCATCATTCTTAAGAGCAGAATATTAAAACCATCCCCATTTGGGTCAGGAATGGTGCAAGGATGCACTGTCATTGTACTCATAGCATACATTTTTGGGTGAATTTGAGAACATTCATCTCACCAATAAGTAGCTGGCATTTACTCCATCTATCATATTGATAAAATTCAGACTGATGTTTTCATCACAGCGTGACTGTTACATTCCCAGGAACAGTTATGAGTGTGAAGTCCCAATATGTTTTAATAATGAATTGATTTTATCAACAGTATCAAATTGTGTCAAACTAAAGTTTTGTAAACTTGTAATTCCATTTCTCTGCTCCTTTTGATCACCAATCATCTTTTAGAGATTTGTGCCTCCAGAAAATTGAAATACTGAGGCAGTCTGGTGCAGTGAAAAGAGTATAGACCTTGAAGTCAGACAACTATATGTTCAAATCCAGCTCAGCCACTTACAATTGGATGTGACCTTGGGTATACCACTTGATCTCTCCATTCTTAGTTATCTGAAAAATAAGAGTAAGAATGCCTACTTGCAGAACTGTCATAATCATTGGACATAATACATGTCAAGGGCTTGGCTCAAGGTCTGGATATAAAAGATCAAAAATGGTTGTAGTTGTGATTATTGTTTTCTTAACTTCACAGTTGGCAACTAAAAGCCTGAACCCAACCCCAAAAATGTTGATTAATAGTCCTGGACAGAGAATTCTGCTACGCTGCGGCAGCACTTGTAGACTCTGTCCTACTCAACATTTTAATCAACAGCTTAGAGACATGGACAAAATGATTATTAAATTTCTAGATGACACACATGTAGGCCAGATGAATAAAACACTTCAGTGGTCTCCAACAACACTGGGACCAAAACCAACAAGGTGATATTTGATGCGGATGAAAGGAAGGCCATGTGCTTGATCCTCCTTGTCATCATTTGTGCTTGACAGGATGGAAAAGAGCTGGATTAGCAGCATATCTCATTCAAAAGACCTATATGGCTTTGAGTTTGATATGAGCTAAGAGTGTGTGAGTGCCCAATAACAAATGCAAATTCATGTTGCTTGACAAGCAAGCAACATAAAGGAATGACACGCAAGCCATGGCTGCAGCAGGCAGAGAAGGTGGCTCTCTCCTCATTAGAGTCCCATTACCCTTCTCAGAGACCATCAGGAAGTGGTGGTGGGGACATGAGGACTTGGATCACATTGGAATCAATCCAAATTTAAACTACTAAAATGTCTATTTCTATAAAAACCTGAGGGAATAGGTACTGCAATCACCAGAATGTGTGGGGTTTTATTTTCTTTTTTAAAAACATATGGTAGCAATGATAGTAATAAAAGTGCCCTAGATAACCAAAGGAATAAAAGCAAGAAGGAAGGAGAGGCCCTGATTGCAGTAGTGGTGACTGCAATGACCTGATTGCATTCCTGCTGTGGAAGCAACATGCTCTCTAGTTCATTTAAATGAAAAATAATCAATTGATTCTGATATTTTCTTTAATCTCTAAATTGCCCAGTTCTGGTGTTTTGGGTTTTTTGTTTGTTTGGCTACACATTGCCACTAGGTGGTGCTCAAAGGCCACAAAATATCTTGGAAATGCACAAAGCAAGTAATTAAAAAGCATTCTGCCACTGGTTTTCAGACACACATACACACCATTTAAAATATTTTCTCTCTTGTATTTACACATAAGGAAGCATAAACACTGAAAGAAAGGGAGTGGCTATCTTTAGAAAAAAATAAAAGCATCTCTGCAACAACAACAAAAAAAAACAGCCCCTAGGAAAGAGATTGCTGAAGCAGTTTTCAGAGATCAATAATTTCAATCTCCTTTAGCTGAGGGTGTGATTGAGCTTACGACAACAGAATTGAGATCTTTGTACAAGAATTTTTTAAAACAGCTTTCTTGAGTTGCACAAAGCAGCTATATTTTGCATGTATGTACTGCATGGATGTATGTATCCTACTGGTTTATGGAAAACACGTTCTGGTCCATAGGGCCAGAGACTGACCTTGGGGCCCAGATACTGTCTGGCTCCTGCAACTCTCCTCTTGGGAAAATCAGATGCAAAATGCCACTCAGACAACCAATTATTGCACTGTTTTAGATAAGGCAACTTGCTCTTTCCCCTTTTGCCAAACTCCTGAAAAGAAGGGCTGCAAACCAAAGAAGAAAAGAATAATGAGCTTTTCATTATCTACAGGGCATGTGCTGAAAGTTTCCTTGACAAAGAGAAGATGGAAATCAGGTATGTTTTGACTAGCTCCAGCTATATTAGCATTATCTTTTGTAGCTATACTAGCATTTTTCCAATTTGCAGTTTCCTTTCTTTGAGTCTTATCTAATACATGTTTAACAAAATCTAGTACCATGATGCTGGGTAGCAACAAGATAGGTAACACTTAATGAGCACTAATTATCTGCCAGGTGCTGAGCATTTTACCTGCTCACCCCCTTTAATACAACCCTATGAGGAAGGATGTACCATCGTCTCCATTTTGCAGGTAAAGAGATTAAGCCTCAGCGAGGTTAAGTAACTTGTGCAAGGGTACACAGCTAGGAAAGGGAAGTACGTGACTCAAACACATCTGTGTAACCAAAACACACAAATTTCATCCCTGTAAGCACATATCACTGGGTTTGGGGGATGTCCTAGTTGGAGAACTCACCCCAGAAATGCCCTGGTTATAAGCTACCTTGAGGTCCCCTCCAAGTCAGCCCTTATTACATCCCAGAGAGAAGCAGTTTTCTAAGGATGAAGGAAGACCACTTTCTAGCTCTCTAAGGGGAGATTTCACCCAAAATGAGTTCTGCATCCCCTCTGCTGCCCCATGGAGAGGCTCACAACCAGTCATAATTCTACCACCCTCTAGTTCCATGGCTTGGCAGTCACTGGAAAGCACCCCAAACCTTACTGGCCGTGAGACCTTGGGCAGGTTACATGACTTCACTTGACCTCAATGATTTTAAATCTGTAAAACACAAATAATAACAGTACCTACCTCATAGGTTGTAGTGTATTTAAGTGAGTTAATATATACAATGCTTCTAACACAGTGCAAGCTAATCATTGTCAACTCATCATTGTCATTGATCCAGGATATCAAGATTTGCACTGTCTTTTCTATTCGTGACCTCCTTACCTGCCTCCTGCCTCCAGACATGACCACTGGTCTACCAGGGAAGCAGCCTCACCTTCAGGTCCCCACCCTTCCCCTCTCCTTAGTCCAATATTCAAGGCTTCCCACAGTCTGCTCCTGTCCTATCTTTCCAGGCTAACCTCTCACTTCTCCCTGGTTCTTGCTTTACTCCAGTCATGCCTCATGACCACACCAGGCCTTCGCACACACCATTCTACTTGCCCATATGCCCACCCGCACCTGTCAGCAGTTGATTTATACTTAAGATACAGGTTAACTTGGATTAAGATTAGGAACTGAGCTAACTTTTTTCTACCAGGAATTCCCACAGCTGTCTTTTTTGACAACTCATTGATTTATTTTTCTGCACTGAAGCACTTGTTTCATTGTTATTCTACTCTTGTTTTAACAAGTTTTCGCTCCAGTAGATTGTAAGGAGCTCAAGAACAGAGTAGTTTGAAACTGTATATACTAATGTCTGTAGCTAAAAGTCCTAAGCTGGTATTTGGGAACCTCTGAAGGAATTTTCACCAGAACAAAGCTGGAGAGAACTCCTCCCCCAGCCTAACAGGACTCGGTAATTGGGGCCCTGAGTGCCTGAATGCTTACAAAGAAGCTTCTCAGAATGGGGCTATGAGGTCTGAGTCCTTCTGGATTTCCTGAGGTACTGAAGTTATCAATGGAATTGCCAAAGAGAGAAAATGGCAGCCTCAAAGGCACCAGCCCCCTGGCAGATCCATTTCTCCTGCAGGCTCTGACTAACAAAACTCTACAGCAACCTCAAAGGATATAATGGAGACTGCTATTACCAGGAAATATTAAGAATGATTAAGAAAGGACATGCAGTGTATTTTTAAAACTGAATAAAGCATCAGAGACCTATGGCAAAAAGGTTGTGAAATAAAATGTGTGCTTGTTTTAATTTATGCCTCCCTCACAAGTTTGATTTTGGTCCTCAAACACGGATCACCTTGAGGAAAACATACCAAAAGCATCCATGTATGGAGGTGTTCTTTGGATACCTCATAGGCCTGCATTGGTGATGTTCAGATAGGATACACAGCAAATCCAGAACTCAGCCATCCCAGAAGTAGCGAGTCACCTTCACTCGCGCTCACTGGCCAGAAGTAGTCACATGGCTCTACCTATCTGTGAGGGCAGCAATATACGTGGATCGTTTGGTGAGCTTTTGGAGTTTATTCAAAATGCTTTAGACCCACTGCCCTGCATTTCTCCTCTAATGGATACAGACGTCTGTTGCTTCCTTAAAAAAAAAAGCATGCAATAATGAACTTGCATAAGTCCGCACACAAGGTGAATAAATAGTCCAAGCAGATGACTTCAGATATTTGATTTCTGGATTTTGAAATTAAATTCCTTCTGAGCCGCATCAACGTCTGTCGCATTGAGTAATAATAATCATCTAGGCCTTCTTTGGAATTTTTAATTAATGGAATGGTGGACACCTTGTCTTTGCCTTCTGAGTACAGAATGGGCAGATAATGACAACTTGAATTTGTTTTTCCAAGAGCACATTTATATACTTAATATTTTGATTTGTGCCACAGCTTCATGGAGTTATTTGTGGAGGTAGAGTTTTTATTTCCTGGGTCCTTAGGGAAAGATCTTGTATTAAAAAGAATCCCAAATGAGTTTTCTTCACATCAAAATGTGAAGTGACATGACAAATGACTCTATCAGGAAATTTCTCTAATTTGAGTGAAGCTGAAACTCCAGGGGCCAAAGGCAGTAATCACTGTTGCTTCCTCTTACTGATGCTTAGCTTAAGATGTTTATTGAATGAGAGCTAAGGGAGAAGGAATGTAGAATATAGGATTTTCAAGCAGTGCTTCAAAATTAAGACCTAATATCCTTAGAGAAAGCAATCTCAAAGGCAAAAATAAATGCCTTCAGTCCCCGCTTTTATTTGAGCTCTTACATCAAGCTAAATAGGATTTTGATAATCATCTGGAACCTTAGTTCTCAATCAAGCATACACCTTAGAAACACCTTTAGAGTTTTAATTATATATATTTAGGCTCCAGCACCAAGGATTCTCATTCATTAGGTCTGGGTTTGGGCTCAAGAATCTGTAATTTTTTAAGTCCCTGATGAGAATATGAATTTTTAAAAAATTAGGAAGCACAGGTCTAAAAGTAAGAACTCTATTTCCTCAAGGAACATGGCATTCTGCTTTTTGTTCTCCAGTGGAATTTACAATTTACTAATCATTTATTCAAACTGGAAAGTGAGTCAGGCCCCTAAGGGCCCACCACCACAGAAGAAGTCATTATCAGAGCTGGAATTACATTCTGGAATTTCTTATCCAATAATTGTCCTCCAATATTTACAGCCATATAAGTGATAATTAAATCCCTCTTCTCAAAGTTACGCTGTGAAATGTGTACCTGGCTGTGAGCACACTGTCAATGTGTGACAGTAAAACAATGACATTTATTAATTCTTCTCTTTGTACGTGGGCTAAAAAGCCAAACTTCCTATGGCCTGCCAGGTCCTATGTGATCTGCTCCCTATGTACCTTCACTTGCTTCCATCACACCAGTCAGCTTCTTCTTTGTCAACATGTCAAGGTACTTGTAGATGTGTCAGGACTGCAGGGGCAGGAACGTGGGCTGGATGGCCCCTGGTATGGAGCAGGCCTGGGGCAGAGGTCCAGCCGAGGGAGGGCCCAGTGTGGCAGGAAGAACACGTCCTCTACCCAGGGGTGATCCAGTCAGCATCAGGAAGGTTCACCACAGACCCGGGAACGGATGGGAGAACATGGTCAGTGAGATTTCAGACTGAAATCTGGTGATGAAAACCAGCAGGTACACATTCAGAGCCTGGAAAGGCATTGGATTAGGCCCTAAGTCTAGTTATGAATTTCCACAAAGCCAAGGCAAATGGGGCAACAAAGTGATTTGGGTAAGACTCATTTCCTGGTGCAATAAACATAGAAAATTTTCTTAAAATGATAAATTGGAAGTCAAGGAAGAATTTGTCATAAGAGTGATTAAATAGCATTTAAGTAGCTTAACTGACTTTAAGGGTTTGTAAAAAATGAAAACATGGATAATTCTTGTATTGGCCTCCTACAAAGGTTGAAAGCAGAACTTTCCTTAGAGTAGCACACCAGCCCTTTTGTCATCTGGGCCTCACCTATATATTTAGCCAAAGTTTCTGGAGTTCCCTTCTCACAGCACCGAATCACTGTCTTAGAGTAGTGAGCTACTTCCTGAAGCCAAATCATGCTTCAGAGCTCAGGGATAAGCTGTGGCCCCTGACTGAAATGGTCTTGTTCCTCCTTTTCTGCCTTATGAGACTATGTTTATGGTCAAAGCCCAGCTCAGAAGATACTAGCTCTGTAAAGTTGTCCCTGCCCCAACCTCTGATCCCAGGGACAGCCTGTTATCCCACTTCACCTTATTCCAGTTCACCTCAGGGCCTTCTTGTGGGCAGCCAAAGTTGAGAATATTGTCCTTCAGATCTAGTATCTATTACTGGGAAGACACATTTATTGAAATTCAACAATTCTCTCTTCACTTAGGTTGAATCCAAGTAAAACTAAATGTAATGCTTTATATTAAAACAGCATGTACAGTATGATTGCTTTGGTCTGTTTATCCTTCTCTACATACTTAGGCATTAAAATAATTGATAATTGTTTCTGACTGATGGGATTATGAGTGATTTCTTGCATTGATTTTTAAAACTTTTCTATATTGCCAAAATTTTTTTATGAGTAGGTTTTTATAAAATTCATGGTCATTTTCAAACAGGCCTTCTCTGACTGTCTTATCTAAAATATCCAAGCACTCCCACCCCATTATTCTCTGAATGCTATTGGTTTTTCTATCTAGCCCTTACTGCAATTTGTAATATATCTTTGTTTATTTATGCATTTGCTTGTTTATTTTCTGTCTCTTCCACTTGAAGAAGGGTTCTTTTTTTCACCAGTGCAAATCCAACACCTAGCTCAAGGTATGAAATAATACACAAGTCTGTGAACAAAAGTTTATGTAGCCACAGAGGAGCGGGAGTTGTGGGGAGACAAGGCTGGCCAGACGGGTTGGAGCCCACTGAGAAGAGCCTTGTAATCACACTGAGTAGTTGGGATTTTCATCTAGAAGGCAACATGGAGCATTTAGACAGAAGAAAAGGAGAGCAAAGGGGAAAACTCTGGCAATTAGCCTTCTTGAAAGAAGTAAAAGGAAAATGGGTTCAAATACAGCAATTGGAGAAGAGGAAAGTGTAATGTGAGTAAGGAAATATAACATTTCACAGAGGAAGAGTCCAAGAGTGTCAGGTGCTGCAAAGAGACAAAAGTAACAGAATTTGACAAACAAACGGATTAGCAATGGCCATGCGGAGACTCAATAACATAGAGTAGGGGTTGCAGAATTCAGATTATAAGGAGGATTTTTGTTACCTTTTAATTTTGAAATAATTTTGGACTTGTAGAGAAGTAGCAAAAATAGAACAGAGTTCCCATTTACCTTTCACCCAGTTCCCCCTAAGGTTAACATTCTGCATAACCATATTACAATTCTCAAACATTGATACAGCACTGTTAACTAAAGAATAGATTTTATTTGGATTCTATAGTTTTTCCATTGTTGTTCTTTTTCCAGGATCCAATCCCAGAAGACTACATTGCATTTTGTTGTTGTGTCTTATTTCCTCCAGGTTGAAACTTCCTCATCTTTCCTTGTCTTTCATGAAAGACATTTTTAAAGAGTACTGGCTGGTTATTTTGTAGATTGTCCCACAGTTTGGGTTTATCTGATGTTTCCTCATAATTAAATTCAGGTTATGCATTTTGGGACCTTCTCAGTGGATCCTTTTGCCTTATTGATACACCTCATTACTGGTGATATTAACCTTGAACACTTGGCTAGAGTAGTGTCTCCCAGCTTTTGCCACTGTGAAGTTACCATTTTCCCCTTTTTTAATGAATAAATATCTTGGGAAGACACCTTTTGACATTCAAATATCCTGTTTCTCTTCAAACTTTTAATTTTCAGATCCAGCAGTGGACACTGCCAACAACAATTATTAATATGGTAGTGATTTTCTATTTCCCTCATTAATTTTACATTTATTCATTGGAATCCTTCTGTAAGGGGAAGGTATCCCTTCTCCCCATTAATGAATTGAATTATTTATATCAGTATAGAGTCATGGATATTTATTTTATCATATGTGTTATAATCTATTACTATTGTTGTTTATTTTGCTTCTCAAAACTGGTCCAACCTTAGCCATTGGGAGTTCTTTCAAGTTGATTCCTCTGTCTTTTAAACATGCTTCTATCAGGAGGATTTTCTAATATGGAGATTTATCTTGGCTTTCAAGACTAAATCAGCCTTCTGGAAACATTGCACTGCAATGGTCTTTTCTGATAAAACTCCCTGTCCAATTACTCCTCAAACCTTGGAATAGACTGTCAATGGATGCTATACAATGGACAGTTTGATTTTAAATTGTCTCCTGCTGTATTGTAGTGGATATGAGGGCAGGGATGCAAAGAGTCCTGCCTTCCTAGAGAGATTATCAGAGTCACCTGTGGGGCCCCAACCATACCATCTCCATTATAGCTGCAATGAGCACCTGTTAACTAATGTGTATGGACAGAATCCTTCAAGTCAATTGTTGTGGTGAAAAAGTAGAGAAACACTAATGTAGGACATCCTGGAAATGAGAAAATGAGAACACAGCTGTTTGATAATCCCCACCACCACCACCACCAGGCTGCCTGTTGCCACAGATTTATTGCCCTTTTGAAACAGAAATTTAATCTGCAACTCTTCTGAATTGCCAGGATTTTCAACCTTCCCAAAGAGCAATTCTGAAGTCAAGGGGGCACCAGGGGCTAAAGTGGGTTTATCTAGAGGGAGCTAGGAGGGTTTCGGTGGTAGCTGATAGAGGAGAAAGATGTTAATATTCCTGGTGTAGGGTAAGCATCAGTCTCCAGAAAGTTCTCCTCCAATGCCAAATTTCACCACAAATTGCTGTTTCCTATTTTCATATTTTTATTGTAACTAGGTCAAGCCAAAAGGTAAAATTATATTATTTATATTCAAAAATATAATTGAAGATTTACTGAGGGGCTGACCTCTGGGATAAAAGAGCCTACAAACTTCAAAGGTTGATGGAACTGGCAAGCACCCTCAGGAAAATTATGGAGTTGATAACTGAATTTCTTCAAAGAAATGGGGTAGAACTCTTTGAGACGGAAGTCTGTGAGGTGCCAGTCAGAGAGCCCAGACACCTGCCTAACTTCTCCCTATTCCCCCCTCTCTGCCTCCTTTGCTTCCTCTTCTCTGCATGTTCCTGATGGAGTAGGAAGGGTCGATTAGGGCAGAACAGAGGTCCAGCTGCAAACCCCCTCATGTCAATCACCAGCTAGTAGTGAAGGTGGGAGAGAACTAGTTTCTTCAAACATCAGGACTCACTCACCTTTTCCCAATTTTCCTTCATAGTAAATAGAGCCTAAAACTCTCTGAAACAATAGCATCCTGTTCAAATTCTGCTCTCAAATTCAAGAGACATGTTTAAACAGTCCATAGATATATAAAAAAAATCATATATTTAGTGGTCCTTCTCCCAACTACAAGAGAAAAAATAGACTTGGCAGAATGAGCTCTGGGTAAGCTGATCAGGCCCGTATAAATATTTTCACGTTCACTAATGTGAAGCAGTAAAGACAGCAAACCAAATGAAGACAATGTTAATGGGATTTCACACATCCTAAATTAGTAATAACAGGTTACTATATAATTAATTCCGTTTTCCATCTACTGATTGCTAAACATTTCTCAGGATCTCATTTTCCTGAATGATCAGGGAGATGTGTGTATGTGTGCTTTGGTTGCAGATGTCACCTAACACAGAGTCTTCTTTTTTTCCTAAATATTTAGTCCTCCATCCCACTGCTGCACAATCTTTTCATGTCATGGAATGCAGACAAAAAAAAAATGATGAGGTGAACTGGAGGCTTGGGTAGAAAAAATAATTATTTTAGTGATAAGAAAAGTTTAAAATATCATATTTGTATAAAACTTTCAAATAAAATATTTCCAGATTTTTAGTGAGAAATTTGACATTTTTTATAACATTTTGTCGGGTTTTATGATAGAAATGGCTACATGAAAGTCACCATCAATACTTTCTTTTAATTCAGTTTTATTGAGATATATTCACATACCATATAATCATCCATGATATACAATCAGCTAAATCAGCTGTTAACAGCACCATTGTATAGTTGTGCTTTCATCACCCCAATCAATTTTTGATCATTTTCCTTACACCAGACATCCTCAATACTTTTTAATGACAATTTCTTCAAATCCTGGATTTGAAACATTTTGTGCTTATAGGTCAATAAATTTTAAAACCATTATTTTACAGCCATTAAAACTTTACAATATTTTAAACTATGTGTAAAGAACCTAATGGTTTCTCCTTTTCTTTCTTGTACAAATGTAATGTTGAAAGCCTGGTAATAATATATATGGATTTTGAAATTATACTTTATCTCATTAAACATTTCTAAATAATATTTAAGGTATAATTTGCCGAGTGCCCATGCATTAGAGCTGTCACCTTGTGGCTACTTAGATGCCACTAAAAGAGCTCATTAGAGGCAAATGGACAGAAAGAGCCCATAAATATGAAGGTAAATGTGCGCAGTCAGCTAAGCTCATCCTGTCAGGCATCCCTAGGAAAGCACACACTCTCCCCAGTCCCACCCACAAACAAAAGCTTCCTGGACGGCTTGTCCACAGGGGCAGTTGTGAGCTCGGCAGCTGACAAAATCTGTGAGCTGGAGGCAGGGGAGAGACTCTCTTTGTCAAACTCAGCTTCCCAATGGTGTGGTAAACACTTGTATCTTCATCTTCAGGAACCACAGAACACATGCTCGAGCCCTCTCTGCTTCCCCCCCAAATTGTGAATGCATCTCTGATGGTACGACCCCCTCCCAGGTCACACTGTGGTCTCAGAGATTCACAGTCACTCAGATAATGGAAGTCATAATGATAATTTAATATAGATAATTAATATATTCTCTCTTTGATACCCTTAACAGCCTTACTTTATCCCACCATAACTTCAATCCAAGCACCTGCCAGCAGTCCCTTATACACACAGCCCATCCCACTTCCTCCATCTTCATAAAGACACAGCACATATCTAAGTAAAGCCCAGGTTCCCTTTCTGCCTCTTCTTTAACCCTCTGAAGGCAACTTACACAAACCATTACTTCTTTTCTGCCTCCCAATTTACCTCCCTTTCCTAAGCCCAGTCTAATGCTGACTTTGCCTTACTGTCCCCAACATGGGTGGCAATCGAGAAAAAAGTGCATAGAAGTAAATTTGCACTCACTGAAATTTTATTTACTGTCATCTTAGTTAAGAATCAATTATTTTTCACAGATAATTTACAACTACCTAAGTGACTATAGTTCAAACACACTTTAGGGTTCAAGAGTAGTTGGGGAATATTAATATAGTTTTTGTGCTTTTTGCACTATTCTCCTACTTACTGCAAATCCTCCATTAATGGAAATGATTTTAAAACAACAGAATGTCTTCATTGGAAACATTCTTAAATTTTTCAATTGTGTCAAACTTTTGGCTTCAAAAGTTTCAGAGACTCCTCCTGTGACCCCCATTTCCATTAGGCTCTTCTCAAAGCCTCAGCTTTCAAGTTCTTGAGACAAGTGAGCCCTGGAAATCAGGTTCAATAAGAAAGTGCTTTTCAGAGCATGCAGTTTTCTGGGGTTCAAAAGGGGAATTCATTAAAAAACATCCAACAGTTATTTCCTTTTAATGTGTCCCATTTTGAAGTTTGATACAATAATTATCTTCTCTCTTTGCTTCAAGGAAACTTAGACCCGGCTTCAGCTCTTTGTGAAAACAGTGTTTAATATTTACAATTCCATATACTTCACAGTTTTGAATAGCCTTTCAGAACAGAGAAATCTCTAAGTTTCTTCTTCAGAGGACTGGAGGGGCTGCAAGACACCAATTAAGTTCAAAAAGAAAGCGTCTGAAGGGGGCGTTTTGTGAATCAAGAGAAGCTGCGAGTGTGAATTAACAAAGCCCCATTCAGCCATCATTTGAGCAGACTGGGAGCCTCCCTACACAGCCCAGCAGCCCAGAACTGCCCTGGGGGGACGGCACTCACCTGTGACATAGCACAGTCATCCCTCAACAGAGGACCCGGGGTGCACAGCCTGGAAGAGGGGCCCACTTGCAAGTCTCAGGAGCCATACGCCAATACCAAAGACTTGTGGGTCAGTGGCAGAGACAAACTGTGGCAGGACTGAACTGAAGGATTAGACTATTGCAGCAGCTTTAAAACTCTAGGATCATCAGGGAGATTTGATTGTTAGGGCCACCCCCCCTCCCCGACTGCACAGAAACACGCCCCACATACAGGGCAGGCAACACCAACTAAACACGCAAGCTTGCTACACCAATTGGGCCCCACAAGACTCACTCCCCCACTCACCAAAAAGGCTAAGCAGGGGAGAACTGGCTTGTGGAGAACAGGTGGCTCGTGGACGCCACCTGCTGGTTAGTTAGAGAAAGTGTACTCCACGAAGCTGTAGATCTGATAAATTAGAGATAAGGACTTCAATAGGTCTACAAACCCTAAAAGAACCCTATCAAGTTCAGCAAATGCCACGAGGCCAAAAACAACAGAAAATTATAAAGCATATGAAAAAACCAGACGATATGGATAACCCAAGCCCAAGCACCCAAATCAAAAGACCAGAAGAGACACAGCACCTAGAGCAGCTACTCAAAGAACTAAAGATGAACAATGAGACCATAGTACGGGATATGAAGGAAATCAAGAAGACCCTAGAAGAGCATAAAGAAGACATTGCAAGACTAAATAAAAAAATGGATGATATTATGGAAATTAAAGAAACTGTTGACCAAATTAAAAAGATTCTGGACACTCATAGTACAAGACTAGAGGAAGTTGAACAACGAATCAGTGACCTAGAAGATGACAGAATGGAAAATGAAAGCATAAAAGAAAGAATGGGGAAAAAAATTGAAAAACTCGAAATGGACCTCAGGGATATGATAGATAATATGAAACGTCCGAATATAAGACTCATTGGTGTCCCAGGAGGGGAAGAAAAGGGTAAAGGTCTAGGAAGAGTATTCAAAGAAATTGTTGGGGAAAACTTCCCAAATCTTCTAAACAACATAAATACACAAATCATAAATGCTCAGCGAACTCCAAATAGAATAAATCCAAATAAACCCACTCCGAGACATATACTGATCACACTGTCAAACACAGAAGAGAAGGAGCAAGTTCTGAAAGCAGCAAGAGAAAAGCAATTCACCACATACAAAGGAAACAGCATAAGACTAAGTAGTGACTACTCAGCAGCCACCATGGAGGCAAGAAGGCAGTGACACGATATATTTAAAATTCTGAGAGAGAGGAATTTCCAGCCAAGAATACTTTATCCAGCAAAGCTCTCCTTCAAATTTGAGGGAGAGCTTAAATTTTTCACAGACAAAGAAATGCTGAGAGAATTTGCTAACAAGAGACCTGCCCTACTGGAGATACTAAAGGGAGCCCTACAGACAGAGAAACAAAGACAGGACAGAGAGACTTGGAGAAAGGTTCAGTAATAAAGAGATTCGGTATGGGTACAATAAAGGATATTAATAGAGAGAGGGAAAAATATGGCAAACATAAACCAAAGGATAAGATGGCCGATTCAAGAAATGCCTTCACGGTTTTAACGTTGAATGTAAATGGATTAAACTCCCCAATTAAAAGATATAGATTCGCAGAATGGATCAAAAAAAATGAACCATCAATATGTTGCATACAAGAGACTCATCTTAGACACAAGGACACAAAGAAACTGAAAGTGAAAGGATGGAAAAAAATATTTCATGCAACCTACAGCCAAAAGAAAGCAGGTGTAGCAATATTAATCTCAGATAAAATAGACTTCAAATGCAGGGATGTTTTGAGAGACAAAGAAGGCCACTACATACTAATAAAAGGGGCAATTCAGCAAGAAGAAATAACAATCGTAAATGTCTATGCACCCAATCAAGGTGCCACAAAATACATGAGAGAAACACTGGCAAAACTAAAGGAAGCAATTGATGTTTCCACAATAATTGTGGGAGACTTCAACACATCACTCTCTCCTATAGATAGATCAACCAGACAGAAGACCAATAAGGAAATTGAAAACCTAAACATTCTGATAAATGAATTAGATTTAACAGACATCTACAGGACATTACATCCCAAATCACCAGGATACACATACTTTTCTAGTGCTCACGGAACTTTCTCCAGAATAGATCATATGCTGGGACATAAAACAAGCCTCAATAAATTTAAAAAGATTGAAATTATTCAAAGCACATTCTCTGACCACAATGGAATACAATTAGAAGTCAATAACCATCAGAGACTTAGAAAATTCACAAATACCTGGAGGTTAAACAACACACTCCTAAACAATCAGTGGGTTAAAGAAGAAATAGCAAGAGAAATTGCTAAATATATAGAGACGAATGAAAATGAGAACACAACATACCAAAACCTATGGGATGCAGCAAAAGCAGTGCTGAGGGGGAAATTTATAGCACTAAACGCATATATTAAAAAGGAAGAAAGAGCCAAAATCAAAGAACTAATGGATCAACTGAAGAAGCTAGAAAATGAACAGCAAACCAATCCTAAACCAAGTAGAAGAAAAGAAATAACAAGGATTAAAGCAGAAATAAATGACATAGAGAACAAAAAAACAATAGAGAGGATAAATATCACCAAAAGTTGGTTCTTTGAGAAGATCAACAAGATTGACAAGCCCCTAGCTAGACTGACAAAATCAAAAAGAGAGAAGACCCATATAAACAAAATAATGAATGAAAAAGGTGACATAACTGCAGATCCTGAAGAAATTAAAAAATTATAAGAGGATATTATGAACAACTGTATGGCAACAAACTGGATAATGTAGAAGAAATGGACAATTTCCTGGAAACATATGAACAACCTAGACTGACCAGAGAAGAAATAGAAGACCTCAACCAACCCATCACAAGCAAAGAGATCCAATCAGTCATCAAAAATCTTCCCACAAATAAATGCCCAGGGCCAGATGGCTTCACAGGGGAATTCTACCAAACTTTCCAGAAAGAACTGACACCAATCTTACTCAAACTCTTTCAAAACATTGAAAAAAATGGAACACTACCTAACTCATTTTATGAAGCTAACATCAATCTAATACCAAAACCAGGCAAAGATGCTACAAAAAAGGAAAACTACTGGCCAATCTCCCTAATGAATATAGATGCAAAAATCCTCAACAAAATACTTGCAAATCGAATCCAAAGACACATTAAAAAAATCATACACCATGACCAAGTGGGGTTCATTCCAGGCATGCAAGGATGATTCAACATAAGAAAAACAATCAATGTATTACAACACATTAAAAACTCGAAAGGGAAAAATCAATTGATCATCTCAATAGATGCTGAAAAAGCATTTGACAAAATCCAACATCCCTTTTTGATAAAAACACTTCAAAAGGTAGGAATTGAAGGAAACTTCCTCAACATGATAAAGAGCATATATGAAAAACCCACAGCCAGCATAGTACTCAATGGTGAGAGACTGAAAGCCTTCCCTCTAAGATCAGGAACAAGACAAGGATGCCCGCTGTCACCACTGTTATTCAACATTGTGCTGGAAGTGCTAGCCAGGGCAATCCGGCAAGACAAAGAAATAAAAGGCATCCAAATTGGAAAAGAAGAAGTAAAACTGTCATTGTTTGCAGATGATATGATCTTATATCTAGAAAACCCTGAGAAATCAACGATACACCTACTAGAGCTAATAAACAAATTTAGCAAAGTAGCGGGATACAAGATTAATGCACATAAGTCAGTAATGTTTCTATATGCTAGAAATGAACAAACTGAAGAGACACTCAAGAAAAAGATACCATTTTCAATAGCAACTAAAAAAATCAAGTACCTAGGAATAAACTTAACCAAAGATGTAAAAGACCTATACAAAGAAAACTACATAACTCTACTAAAAGAAATAGAAGGGGACCTTAAAAGATGGAAAAATATTCCATGTTCATGGATAGGAAGGCTAAATGTCATTAAGATGTCAATTCTACCCTAACTCATCTACAGATTCAATGCAATCCCAATCAAAATT
Organism: Choloepus didactylus; assembly: GCF_015220235.1. Taxonomy (NCBI): domain Eukaryota; kingdom Metazoa; phylum Chordata; class Mammalia; order Pilosa; family Megalonychidae; genus Choloepus; species Choloepus didactylus. The sequence goes on along the minus strand of NC_051313.1, from coordinate 65,446,494 downwards.
CCAACAACCTACTTTGCAGACTTGGAAAAGCTAGTTATTAAATTTATTTGGAAAGGGAAGATGCCTCGAATTGCTAAAGACACTCTAAAAAAGAAAAACGAAGTGGGAGGACTTACACTCCCTGACTTTGAAGCTTATTATAAAGCCACAGTTGCCAAAACAGCATGGTACTGGCACAAAGATAGACATATAGATCAATGGAATCGAATTGAGAATTCAGAGATAGACCCTCAGATCTATGGCCGACTGATCTTTGATAAGGCCCCCAAAGTCACCGAACTGAGCCATAACGGTCTTTTCAACAAATGGGGCTGGGAGAGTTGGATATCCATATCCAAAAGAATGAAAGAGGACCCCTACCTCACCCCCCTACACAAAAATTAACTCAAAATGGACCAAAGATCTCAATATAAAAGAAAGTACCATAAAACTCCTAGAAGATAATGTAGGAAAACATCTTCAAGACCTTGTATTAGGCGGCCACTTCCTAGACTTTACACCCAAAGCACAAGCAACAAAAGAGAAAATAGATAAATGGGAACTCCTCAAGCTTAGAAGTTTCTGCACCTCAAAGGAATTTCTCAAAAAGGTAAAGAGGCAGCCAACTCAATGGGAAAAAATTTTTGGAAACCATGTATCTGACAAAAGACTGATATCTTGCATATATAAAGAAATCCTACAACTCAATGACAATAGTACAGATGGCCCAATTATAAAATGGGCAAAAGATATGAAAAGACAGTTCTCTGAAGAGGAAATACAAATGGCCAAGAAACACATGAAAAAATGTTCAGCTTCACTAGCTATTAGAGAGATGCAAATTAAGACCACAATGAGATACCATCTAACCCCGCTTAGAATGGCTGCCATTAAACAAACAGGAAACTACAAATGCTGGAGGGGATGTGGAGAAATTGGGACTCTTATTCACTGTTGGTGGGACTGTATAATGGTTCAGCCACTCTGGAAGTCAGTCTGGCAGTTCCTTAGAAAACTAGATATAGAGCTACCATTCGATCCAGCGATTGCACTTCTCGGTATATACCCGGAAGATCGGAAAGCAGTGACACGAACAGATATCTGCACGCCAATGTTCATAGCAGCATTATTCACAATTGCCAAGAGATGGAAACAACCCAAATGTCCTTCAACAGATGAGTGGATAAATAAAATGTGGTATATACACACGATGGAATACTACGCGGCAGTAAGAAGGAACGATCTGGTGAAACATATGACAACATGGATGAACCTTGAAGACATAATGCTGAGCGAAATAAGCCAGGCACAAAAAGAGAAATATTATATGCTACCACTAATGTGAACTTTGAAAAATGTAAAACAAATGGTTTATAATGTAGAATGTAGGGGAACTAGCAGTAGAGAGCAATTAAGGAAGGGGGAACAATAATCCAAGAAGAACAGATAAGCTATTTAACGTTCTGGGGATGCCCAGAAATGACTATGGTCTGTTAATTTCTGATGGATGTAGTAGGAACAAGTCCACTGAAATGTTGCTATATTATGTAACTTTCTTGGGGTAAAGTAGGAACAGGTTGGAAGTTAAGCAGTTATCTTAGGTTAGTTGTCTTTTTCTTACTCCCTTGTTATGGTCTCTTTGAAATGTTCTTTTATTGTATGTTTGTTTTCTTTTTAACTTTTTTTTCATACAGTTGATTTAAAAAAGAAGGGAAAGTTAAAAAAAAAAAAGAAAAAAGAAAAAAGACAAACAGGGAAAAAAAAAAAGGATGTAGTGCCCCCTTGAGGAGCCTGTGGAGAATGCAGGGGTATTCGCCTACCCCACCTCCATGGTTGCTAACATGACCACAGACATAGGGGACTGGTGGTTTGATGGGTTGAGCCCTCTACCATAAGTTTTACCCTTGGGAAGACGGTTGCTGCAAAGGAGAGGCTAGGCCTCCCTGTATTTGTGCCTAAGAGTCTCCTCCTGAATGCCTCTTTGTTGCTCAGATGTGGCCCTCTCTCTCTGGCTAAGCCAACTTGAAAGGTGAAATCACTGCCCTCCCCCCTACGTGGGATCAGACACCCAGGGAAGTGAATCTCCCTGGCAACGTGGAATATGACTCCCGGGGAGGAATGTAGACCCGGCATCGTGGGATGGAGAACATCTTCTTGACCAAAAGGGGGATGTGAAAGGAAATGAAATAAGCTTCAGTGGCAGAGAGATTCCAAAACGAGCCGAGAGGTCACTCTGGTGGGCACTCTTATGCACACTTTAGACAACCCTTTTTAGGTTCTAAAGAATTGGGGTAGCTGGTGGTGGATACCTGAAACTATCAAACTACAACCCAGAACCCATGAATCTCGAAGACAGTTGTATAAAAATGTAGCTTATGAGGGGTGACAATGGGATTGGGAAAGCCATAAGGACCACACTCCACTTTGTCTAGTTTATGGATGGATGTGTAGAAAAGTAGGGGAAGGAAACAAACAGACAAAGGTACCCAGTGTTCTTTTTTACTTCAATTGCTCTTTTTGACTCTAATTATTATTCTTGTTATTTTTGTGTGTGTGCTAATGAAGGTGTCAGGGATTGATTTAGGTGATGAATGTACAACTATGTAATGGTACTGTAAACAATCGAAAGTACAATTTGTTTTGTATGACTGCGTGGTATGTGAATATATCTCAATAAAATGATGATTAAAAAAAAAAAAAAAAAAAAAAGAGAAGCTGCGAGGGTTCAGTCAAAATCCAAGCTTCCAGGCAGAAAATTCTGGGGACAATTCACAGTTCATAGCTATTTATTTCTAATATGATGGCTTCTTGTCCTGGGCAAATGACCAAGAGAGTTCCCTATTCAGTGTCCAGGAGCAAATAGGTTCATTGAAGCTAAAACTTCATACCTCTGAGAAGAAATTGGAATATGAAAGAAACAATACACAATTGGAGATCAGGAGACCCAGGTTTCTCCTTGTTCTCAGTCCCTGAATGACCAAAGCTTCCTGTGCCTCTGTTTATCCAATTGTCAAAGGGAGATGGTGAGCCACACACTGACTCACATTCCTCAAGGGGCTAAGCGAGATTCATTGACATGTTAGGCTTGGAAAACACTGAGAAAATAAAGGTACTATACTAATGACAGGTGCTTTTATGTCATTTGTTTAACTTTTTGTCGAGTAAGTGTATTCAGGCCCCCCTCTGGCCTTCTTGAGATTTGTGATCCTAACTGATATCTTCATTTCAGCTTCATGGTGATTTACAGAGGTGCCCTTTGGTTTTCCCTTCCTGTTAGGACAGATTCTTGTTAGCTTTATAGTTTCACCATAGATGGTAAAAGCAAAACAAATCTGTATTTGGGGCAATATTTTCTCAAGGAGCCACTAGCAGTATAAGGATAATTAAGACAGCATTTGGCCTGATCAAAATGTCAGAGTGAGAATCTTCAGGGCTCCACCCACTCCCCCACCCCACCCCCCACCCCACACATACACAGAAGCTTTGAACAACCAGCTAGAACTAACAGAAACATCTTTCTCAACTCTCCAGAAAACAGTTAAAGGACTGCAGTAACAGGGCATACACCAGATCAAGAAAAAGGCCACTAAAAGGCCATAGAATGGAGTTAGATGGGAGGTGCCCATGCAGGCTCAGTTGTCAGGGCTGCCAACCGTGAGTGAGCTATGGTGAGGAGCGGGTCACTCCAACTGTAGCTGTATCCTCTTTTGTTATGATGCCATCTGTACTGGAATCCCCAATACTAAAATGAAATATTCAAGGCACTCCAGCAGAGATGATGGCCACATTGACCTTCAGTTCAAGAAAAGCCCTCCTAAGATTTCTTATAAGGCCACTGCCCCTGACACCATGCTGGTTTTGATTGGTGCCATTCTCATGATCACAGGCTCCCTCTTCCTGGTGGGCTACATCAGCAAGGGGGAGATGGGGGCAGAACAAATGATAACCATCTTGATCATTGGCATCCTGGTGTTTCTGCCAGGTTTTACCATCTGTGCATCACCTCCAAAAGCTACCGGGGTTTCTCCTATGATGACATTCCAAACTTTGATGACTAGCACCCACCTCAGCCCAGAAAAGAGGAGTCACAGATGGGACTTAGCCCAGCTTTAAGACATTGGGCATAAACTGTGGCTAAGGGCTAAGGAATTATACATTTTCCACATCTTTGACAAAACCATGACCTGATTTTATGGACCTATCCCAAAAATGTTAACTGAGCTTATGATTAACTAACTAAGACATACTCTCTTTTTTCATCTCATGGCCCTGGCAAAAGCTCCTGGTGAGTTTTTCTTCTTGAAAATGTATCATGGAAGAATAGCCATATTAATTGTATGCGGAAGTGGAAAGTTATTCTGCAACAGAAAATGTCACTACCACCCTTTCTAGAGTTGAGTGTTTCTTTTAAATAAGCCTCATGTCAAATTGTTCTTGTAGCAAATGAAAACCTGCAGTTGTGTCTAATTTCTTATTACTAAGTAATTTATTTTGAAAATATTTAAGTATCTTATTCCCTACATTATCTCTAAATTTGTGTTTTAGGAAAGACTTTGGTAAAATCAGCTATAGATGTGGCTGCATCTGTAAAATATTTACTTGATTTCTTATTGACAGCAACCAGAAAATTTCAAAAGCTTAGAGCAAGTTTTCAAAATGTAAACACTTTCTTCATTCACCAGTCCTGGGACAGCTCTGGTATGGTTCACTGATAGGGGGGGCAAGCATATAATTTAAGTCATTCTGTCCTTTTGTTGATCAAGATGTTCTTTAAATCATGCCTTTAAGGATTGGGTTTTTGGTTGTTTCCTAGTGAAAAAGGGTAGATAAGTGGTTACTTCAAGTTTACAAGCCCATTGTTAGCACCTTGTATTATGTCACTTGCTGAAGATCAAAAGACCTGGATCACTAGGGGACTAGACTGGCTTAGCTTGATTCTGTATTCTAGCTTGCAAAAAGTGACTTGTATTCAAAAGGAATTAGAACGTCAAAATAAAGAAAAAATTTTTAAGCAGTAGAATCTCCTGGAGCCCTGGCTGCACCCCCTCCCATTCCCTCATCAGCTCAGGAGTGAGCCAGCCCACATTCCCAGTGTAGGACCCTGTTGCTGATTCCAGAGGGAGGAGACTAATCCTCATGCACATACTGGGAGTGTGTTTACCTGGTCCAGTCTGTCTGGTGGTTACATGAGAGACTCTTGGTCCCAGAATGTGCCCTGCAAGTAGAAAGTGGCTTACTGAGCTCTCCTATAGGACACTGTGGGAGAGTGGACAAGTGGCTGCCTGGGGCAAGGGATTGCTGGCTGTAGGGCATACAGTGCAGTGCCCGGGACTCTGAGGAAGCTGTTCCCTAGGGAAGAGGGGACATTTTTATCTGTGTAAACTGGGGAATTCCTAGGACCACACACACATGCCCAAGATAAGAGGCAAGTGCAAAAAGGACCAAGGCAGCCCACACACTTTGGCCTGGAGCTATTCTATAAACTCATTGTATGGATAAGCCCTGAAGAAGAGCACTTGCACAGGTCAATCTGCAAGCAAGACTGGGAAAGGTTTTCTTTTTTCCTTTGTTTCTTTCTTTGTTTCGTGTGTGTGTGTGTGTGTGTGTGTGTGTGTGTGTGTGTGTGTGTGTGTGGTTTTGTTGTTGCTGTTTTTTTTTTGTTTTTTGTTTTTTTGGTTAGCTCCTGGCATTCAAGGAAAGCTCTGTCATAACACAAGTTGGATACAAGCTTAAGAAATAGATGTCCTAGAATCTAAATTCCAGTGATACCTTAAAATTTAAAACAGCCAGTTGTCAACAAAAAATCGCATACAAAGAAACAGGAAAAAATGACCCAGGCAAAGGAGAAGATTAAAGCATTAGAAGTCATCAATAAGGAGGATAAAACCTGGGACATTCCAGAAAAAAACTTTTTTAAAAAAATTAGCCCTAAATTTGGTCAAAGAGCTGAAGGAAAATGTGGACAAAAATCTGAAGGAAATCAGGAAAATGATAGATGAACACCAATGGAATATCAATATAGAGATAGAAATTATGAAAAGAACAATACAGAGCTGAAGGCCACAGTAATAGAAATTAAAAATTCCCTAGAAGGTTTCAACAGTATATTGGAGTTGACAGAAGAAAGAATCAGTGAACTTAATGATAAGAAAATAGAAATCATAGTCTGAGTAGCAGAAAAAGAATGAAGAAAAGTGAACAGAGCCTGAGATACCTGTGCGACACCATCAAGCATATCAAAATACACATTATGGGAGGCCCAGAGGGGAGAAGGGGCAGAGAGGATATTCAAAGAAATAATGGCTAAAAATGTCCCAAATTTAACAAAAGACATGAATCCATCTAGACATCCAAGATGCTCAACAAACTCCAACCAAGATAAATCCAAATAGACCCACACCATGCCATGTTATAAACAAACTTTCAGGTGCCCAAAATAAAGAGAATTCTGAAAGCCACAAGGGAGAAGCAGAGTGTCACACACAGGAGAGCCTTGATAAGTAGGATTAAGTGCCAACTTCTCACTGGAAACCATGGAGGTATTGGAATGACATATTTAAAGTGCTCAAAGATAAAATTTCCAACCAAAAATTCTATATGTAGTAAAACTGTCTTTCAAAAATGAGGGAGGGATTAACACATTCCCAAGCAAACAAAAGCCAAGAAACTTTGTCACCACTAGACTAGCCCTACAAGAAACTCTAAGTGGAATTCTGCAGGTTGAATGGAAAGGACACTAAAAAAATTGAAGCCACATGAAAAAAGTCTCCAGTAAAGATAATGACATGGGTAAATACAAATACCAATACTATTGCATATTTTTATTTGTCCTACACTTTTTATTTCCTACAGGATGTAAAAGGAAAATTCATAAAATGTTAAATGTCATGATAAATCAATGATTTCAGACTCATAATATATAAATATGTAATTTGTGACAAGAACTACATAAAAGGTGGTGAGATAGAGGGGTATAGGAACATAGCTTACATATGACATTGAACTTAAGTTGGTATCAAAGAAAACAAGATTGTTGTATGTTTAGGAGTTAAGCCCCATGGTAACCACAGAGAAAATATCAGAGTTTGCAGATTCATAGTGACAGAAAATAGAATACAAGTTACTGGGGCAGGGTGCAGGTATAAGGGCAAAAGAGAGTTAATGCAAATGAGTGTAGGGTTTTCTGTTTTGGGTGAAGAGGAAGTTCTAATGATGCATGGTGGTAAGGGTACTGCAACATTTGAATGTGATTAATCCCTCTGAATGGTATGCTTGGGAGGCATTGGGATGGGAAGATTTATGTCATATTTATGTTTCCACAATTGAAAAAAAAGAAAAAAAAGAGATAATGGCAATTAAATGCAATATATGACACTGGTTGGGATCTAAGAATGGAGGAGAAAAGGCTCAAAAAGACATTATTAGGATATAGGAAAAAATGGAATATAGAAATGAATTTTATATCAAATGTCAAATATCTTGAACTTGATAATTGCACTTAAGGTGATTACATAAGTGAATATCCTTGTTCATAGAAAATATTATTGTTCAAGGAGTATGATGTGTGCAACCTGCTCTCAAATGTTCAAAAAATAGATAGATAGATAGATAGATAGATAGACAGACAGACAGACAGACAGATAGATAGATAGATAGACAGATAGATAGGAACAAGGAAGGATAATGCAAAGGTGGAAAAACAGTAAAATTGGCTAGTGGATCTGGGTATCTGGGCAGGGGTGTTATGCTGGATTTTTCTGTATAGGGTTTGTATTATTTTTGCAACTATCCTATAAATTTGAAAATATTTCAAAATTAAAAGTTTAAAAAAAAGATAACATTTGGATCTTAGATGTCAACTAAGATTCTCACCAATTTAAAACATTATCTCCCCATCATGCAACCATGGTCATATTAGGATGGTGAGATTGTGAGCAGATCTGCTATGTAAAGTTGTATGGTTTGTGTACAGCACAAAAGTGCCCAGCCAAGGAGTGAGGGCAAACTGATACCTGGTCCCCTTTCCCCCATCCTCTGACTCTGCCTGGAGAAAAGGGCCTTTTTCTGTGCGATTCAATCGTGAAGCCATTTTTCTAAGGTGCTGTGCCTGCCAAAAGAGAGAGCATCTTTTCCCAGTCTGCACAAAGTTCCACATGAGCTACTGGTCCCAGTTATGGGTGGTTATTTAAACTCTCACAGTGCGGGACAGGGAGGAGAGAGAGCAGGTTCCCTGCCTCTTTCTTCCTGCTTCAATCCAGTTCTGCCACCTCTGAAGCTACAGACTCCTCCAAAAGCCCTTCTTGCCCCTCTCCCTTCTCTCTCACACTTTTTTCTTCCCCTATTTTTTATACTCTTCTTATTCCTCTTTCTCTTCCCATCCCTCTATCTCTTTCCCTTCTCAACTTTTCCTGTCCTTTCCCCTCACTCCCAGGAGAATGAACAAGAGACGCCCCCATTTATTGGCCCCACCCTTGAGTCCTAGTCATTGCTGACACCCCTGGAAGCAGACTGGAGTTTTTGCCCAGGGTCAGACCTTGACACAACCACAAAGTGGTAGAAGACTTTCTTCGTTGTTTTATCCTATTACGACCTCTCTCACCCCAGTAACCAGGGTACGGGACCACTAGTGCAGACAGACCTGATGATGTTAAACCAATTTATCTTGTGGTGTTAATGATCACCAGTATCGCCTTAATCAGATGTTTTGTCATTTAAAAGGAAGGTAACTGGGTTACTGTTTTAGCCATAAGAAGGAATCTCAAAGGGGAGAATTTTAGGTCATTCTCTGACTGAAGTGAATGATGTAGAATTTTCTTATAGTAGCATCACTCAAATATGTACTTACTCTGCCTCTAGTACACAACCTTCTTTTAGATATTTTTCACAAACGGACTTGAAACAAAGTTACCAGCCTGCACACCTGCCTCTCTTCCTCCTCACTGTTGATGTATCTGAGATCACAATCTTTTCTCTAGAGGGCTCATATCAGCACTTTCAAGTTGACTGTCCCCAAAACCATAACGACCATTTTCGCCCAGAATCTACCCTCAACATCTCTCCTGAGCAATCTTAGCCACCTCTGTGGTTTTGTTACTACCGACTGCTGATGACCCTCAAACCAGCACTGCCTGCCAGATATGCTATCCTAGTACTTGTCAATGCACCAGTTCCCAAACTGAATTTATCATCTCCCCTCTCTGCTGCCCGCAAACCTTTTGCATGTCCCAGTTATTGGCACAATTTTCCACTAGCCAATCAAAGCCACAAGAGTCCCACAAATCATCTCTTCATTTCCTCCTAATTCCTCCCCATTCCTTTCCTCTTGCTTTCACTCTCATTGCTAGTGGACCATCGCCATCACTTGCCAAGACAATTGCAAAAGCCCCTAATTAGTGATCCTGCGTACAGTCTCTCACCTTTTCAAATCACCCTTTACTTGCTGCCAGAATGATTTCCCTTAACTATAAAGTTGGACATGTTATCCCTTTAATAGAATTCTCAAAGCCTTCCACTTCAGCACTCCTAACAGAAGCAGAGTGAATGAGCTCCCTGGCAGTTTGGCAGGGGGTGGGAGGGCAGGATCAGCATTAAATTTCTTTTTAAGTTAAAATTTTTTGTCCTATCATTGCTAATTTTGCATTCTACTCTTCAATGCATGAACTTTGGTTTTTGAAAAAAATATAGATTTCCCTAAATCTGAAGTTAAATTGGTCCTGCAAAAGGGTGCATTATGTTTATCATGTGGCTTCAAGAACCTTCAGGCCCTCCAATTTGAGAAATTAGGAAATCCACATTTCCTCGTATGTTATACAAAGCCCTCTTCACGGTGCCTGTTTGTCAGCTCCGGCCCTCCAACCAGCTCCCTGCAGTCCAGTCACACTGAACTTCTAGCCACTCTGTGACAATCATGTTTCCTGTCTCAGGACATTTGCTTATGCTGTGCCCTTAAACTAGAATGCATAACTCCCTGCATCTATCTACTTATCCTCCAGACCCAGCTCAAGTAGCAGCTCCCCTTTGAAGCCCTCCATGACAAATTCCAATGGGGTTGAGTTGACCATTCCTCTCTTAGTGCCACTACAGTTCATGCCTCTGCTATATCATGTAGCGTATATCTCTCTATGTTGCAGTTCTTTACTTATGCCTCTCTTTCTCCACTGGGCTCTGAATTGCTTGAGGACAGGGTGTGCATCATAGTCATCTTGGCCTTCCCAGGACCAGAAACATGCCTGAAACAGGCACCTGGTAGGATGGGAGGTCAGTATGGTTAAGACAATGCACCCTGGTGCTCACCAGGGTTGATTTGGCTGTCTTGGATGACCATGGGGCTGGACCCTTCCTTTCTCATTACTCCTTGAAAGTCCCTTCCACCTGCTCTGTCAAATAAGATGATCCCAGATGGACAAGGACATGCCAGTCAAGGGTGTGTCATTAGCTTTTCTTTTCTGCTGAACCCTTCCATCAAGCTCTCAAGACCTGACACATAGGAAGTCCCCATCAAATATTTGTTGGATATGTGAATGAAACCAATAATCAGCACCATTGGTCTCTTGAATTAAGCTGTGCTTTTTTTTCCTGTCTTATCTTCTGGAAAATCCTGATATCTCTGAGTCCCCGTGATCTAACAAAGATCCAGCACTTACTGAACATTAATATATGTATAATAAATAAATGAATGGACAAATGAAGGAACGTCTTCATGTGTATTTCAGTGTTTCTTAAAAAGCATATACATCAATTTTAACTTTTTACCCTGACACTGAAACAAACAGGATTTCTTATATGGGCAAAGCTCAAAGCTTACAGAACCTCTCTCTAGGAAGCAGACTTGGATTTGGTCTGAGGTTGGCTGAGAATAGCAATAGCAGTAGTATCATTATTAAAATCACAGAATCATACTTGTCAGAGTTTGAACCTCAAATCCTATTTAGCTCATAACTTTCTTGACACATGAGGACACTGAGGCAGGCCTGGTGAATAGGATTGACTGGTTCAAGGTCACAGAGCTAGCAAGTAGCAGAACCCTGATTAGATCCCACAGTATAGACCTCCAGTACAATGTTTTTTTTTTTTCCTGTGAGCAGTCTAGGGTTTATGGTCACAGACACTTCACCTACATGCTCAAAGAACTATGTCAATTTGGGGCCAAAACAAAGACTTGGCTCACTAGTTTTTTCTACAAGCAATCTTAACTTCTGTAGTATATTTAGCATGCATGCTTTTCACTGGAAGCCATCCTCAGCAGAAATTTGGTTTGGTAGGCTGAATGCTGGCCTCCCAAATATGTCCCTGTCCTAATCCTGAGAATTTGTGAATATGCTATCTCATGTGGTAAAGGGATTTGGTAGATGAAATTATGTTAAGGATCTTGAGATGGGAAATTATACTGGATTATACAGGTGGGTCCAATGTAATCACAATGGTGCTTATAGGAAGGAGACAGGAGGATTAGAATCAGTAGTAGGAGAGTGATGATGGAAGCTGGAGGTTGGAGTGATGCTAGGAAGGGGCACAAGTCAAGGAATGCAGGTGGCCTCAAGAAACTAGAAAAGGCAAGGCAAGGGATTCTCCCTGCAGAGACTCCAGAAGGAACCAACCCTGTGGACACCTTGATTTTAGCCCTGTGAGACTCCTTCTGGGCTTCTGATCTCCAGAACAAAGATAATAAATTTGTTTTGTTGCAAGCCACTACATTTGTGGTAATTTGTTACAGCAGCAAGAGGAAACTAATACAGCTGGATAGGAGTACTCAGGGGCTCATAGGCTTGGAATAACCCACTTAAGTGTTGAAGACATTGCTTGCTCCTTCTTAGAACAGAAGACAGAGTGAACAGTGAGCTCTGAAATCTCTTACCTTTTGCTCTGGAAGCTACAGGAAACAAGCCTCACTTCCCCCAGCACTTACTCTGCACCTGATTCCTCCAGCTTGGCCAGTCCTCCCCCAGGCTCCCCAGCCCTACCAGATCCTGGATCTCTTAGCCTCACCCTATGGGACACAGACAATGGCCCCCAAGTAAATTATGGACAGACTTGCTTGTTGAGGAGGAGGTCATAAAACAGACTTTGAAGGGGAAAGGTGCTTGGTTATTAGGGTGAACAGAATGCGTGTGGAAGGAATGAGTCACTGGGTAAGTCGGAGCCACATCCACTCAAGTGGAGGAGGCCACAGATGAAGGGCAGGAGCGGTGAGCTCAGCTTCACCTTTTCCTTTTCAGCCTCTGTACAGCCTCCCAATATTACTCACCCTGTGTTCTTTTCCATATCTGTGTATGATCAGAAAATCCCCTTCAAATGAACTGGGTGACACTTTGGCTACTATTTCATGAACAAACCCCTACTAGGGAGTAACTGAGGAGCTGGTGTATTTACCAATCTGATAAGTAATTCATTTGTCACTCAGAAATAGAATTTCAGCAAATGGGTGATGACTGAAAAAGATCTTTGTAAACCTTCTCTGTGACTGGCATGATTTATTTTTTTTTTAATTTCAGTTTCCTTCGGGAGTAAAACTTTATGGTGACTCTGATCACCATAGCTAATATGATTTAGTACCAGACTTCCAAGGTAAGGAACACCTCTGTTTCTAAGGATAAATGCTCAATCAATATGACTTTGAAGCATGGCATTGCTCTTAAGCATTTGCATGGAACCAGTGAAAGTGCTTTGCCTTCCACGGTGCACACAGTGAGTGATCAACCATTTATTCATTCCTATCCAGGCCTGAGCATGGAATATATGATCTGATGCCTCTGAAACTTCAGAATGATGCCCCAATTTTAGCTGAAGACAAGATGTCCTTTCCTGAGCCGCCGTTTGGTTATATCCTGGCTGCCAGGGACTATTAAGATGCACTTCTTTTTGGCCAGGCATAAACAAAGTGGATAGAAACTCCAGGCTGGGAAGGATTTTCTTTTTCCCAAAATCTAAAGCAGTATTCTCCAAAAAAAATTTTTTTGGTTTTAAACTTCAACCAGAAAAAGTTTCTGATCAAACATCCCCGATATATGCATAATTAATTGTTAATCAATTTTACATATTAGTAAACCTGGACTTTTATAAAACCCATCAAAAAGAAAATTTAAAGGAGTGATGGAATGGTTAATTTCATGTGTCAACTTGGCTAGGTTATGTGTCCAGTTATTTGGTCAATCAAGCACTGGCCTGATTGTTACTATGAGGGTATTTCATAGATGGATTGCCATCTACAGTCAATTGATTGCACCTACAGCTTATAGCATCTATATTCAACAAAGAAGATTGCCCTCAGCAACAGGAGGAGTTTTCTCATACAATTAGTTATAGGTCTTAATGCAGACAAAAAGAATTTCTGCCTTTTCTTCAGCCAGCCAGCTTCTTCTGGGGAATACAGCATCACCTTTATCAGAGTTTCCAGCTTGCAGCCTGCCCTACAGAGTCTGGACTTGCCTATCCCCACAGTCATGTGAGCTAATTCCTATAATAAATCTCTGGATAGGTAGACAGGTAGATGTCTAGAGATAGAGATGGAGATGATAGAGATAGAAATGGAGATAGAGATAGATAGATAGATGATAGATAGATAGATAGATAGATAGATAGATAGATAGATAGATAGATAGATCGATCGATCGATCGATCGATCTGGTCAATGCTGTTTCTCTGGAGAACCCCAACTAACACAAGTGATATAAAAATGAATAGAAACAGAAGTTCTCATATTTTCTTCCCTCACTCCAATGGATTGCCCTATGTCTAGCCCACTAACTGAAAGGATTCACAACTTGCTTCTAAAAGGCTTGATGAGGACAAGGTTCTCCAGCATCAGGTCACTAAGCATATGTGGTCCCATTTTATCCAATGGCTCACTCCCTTCGATTAATCCTATCAAAAGCAACTGGCTTTACTTGTCACTGCAAAGGAGAGGCTAAACCTGCTTATAATTGTGCCTAAGAGTCTCTCCCTGAGTACCTCTTTTTTGCTCAGATGTGACCCTCTCTCTCTAGCTAAGACAACAAGGCAGGTGAACTCACTGCCCTCCCCTCTATGTGGGATCTGACACCCAGGGGTATAAATCTCCCTGGCAACGCGGGATATGACTCCCAGGGATGAATCTGGACCTGACATTGTGGGATTGAGAACATCTTCTTGACCAAAAGGGAGATGCAAAATGAAAAGAAATAAAGTTTCAGTGGCTGAGAGATTCCACAGGAGTCAAGAGGTCACTCTAGTGGGCATTTTTATGCACTATACAGATAACCCTTTTTAGGTTTTAATGCACTGGTATAGCTAGAAGTAAATACCTGAAACTATCAAACTGCAACCCAGTAGCCTTGAGTCTTGAAGACGATTGTATAACAATGTAGCTTACAAGAGGTGACAGCGTGATTGTGAAAACCTTGTGGATCACACTCACTTTATCCAGTGTATGGATGGATGAGTAGAATAATGGGGACAAAAAACTAAATGAAAAATAGGGTGAGGGGGTGTTTTGGGTGTTCTTCTTTACTTTTATTTTTTATTCTTCTTTTCACTTTTTCTGGTACAAGGAAAATGTTCAAAAAATAGATTGGGGTGATGAATGCACAACTATATGATGGTACTGGGAACAATTGATTGTATACTTTGGATGATTGTATGGTATGTGAATATATCTCAATAAAATGGAATTTTAAAAAAAGCAACTGGCTTTAAACATTTAAGAAAAGAAATAATTACTCAGTGATTGAACAATGATTTAAAAGACTTTATTTCCAGGAGAGCAGCTTTTTATGGTCATGCTAAATGCTGTATTTCATTCCAAATGAAAAGAGCTAAACTGCTGATTATGCTGTAGGATAAGGAAAAAGGCAATAGAGCTGCAATACATCCTTGAAGCATGTCAAAAGTGGCATAGTAAGGAAAAGGAGGGTTTTATCTCACAAGACCATAAACACTGAACAACTTAATTTTCTATTCCAGGAAATCAGCAATCATCAACACAGCACTTTATAAAATATTTAAGATTTATGATAATAACAAGTACTGCAGTGGCATTCTGTGTGGTTCTCCACTTTGGCATTTCCCATTACAGTGGCCTGAAGGGGAAGAAAAAAAAAAAAAAAAAAAAATATATATATATATATATATATATATATATATATATATATATATATATATATATTTATATATAGGCAAAATTTTTTAATGTTAAATAAAATTGCTTGTAGTCAGCAGAACTAAATAGATTCTTAGTGCATTTGGATATTCTCCTTTCCAGCTGATATTTTTCCCTCTAAAATGTTAGGTTTGCAACATTCCCCACCTTCCCCCTCTTGTCCTCCACCCCAATTCTCTTCATTCTGAATAAATCCAGACTGTACTCACAAAACTGCTGACTCTCTTGATTAAAAGGAACAAATTCTGCCCCTTCCTGAACAAATGTCCAACAAAGGACGGGTCATTAGTCATATTTATAACATTCAAGCCCATGGATGTACTCTGCAGACATTTCTCTGGTTAGATTTAAGGCTTCTGGGGCCCTTTAAGTTCTCACCTTGGTAAATGCTTTGGCCACACAGCATGTAGCCTCTGAGGTGATGTTCTTTGGAACCAACATTGTCTTCTTGGACCTCGCTGGAGTGGGATATGCTCTGGAGAAGCAGCAGCCCATACACTGATAAATCGGGGCACCCAGCTTGGAGAAGTATCTGTTTTCCTTTAGCTTGCATTCTGGACAACCTATTATAAAAAAGACAAAGAGCAAAATAATCCAGAAAGGATTCAAAAGGAAACTATGGATTTCTTCTTATGTATAAGATGGTAAATATTCCATTTTCCATTGAAGATGAAAAGAAAATAAATAAATATTTTTTTAAAAATAAGCTAATCTTCCTACATAATATCTATTTGTAGTAATCACAGTTATTCAGTTATTTATATGGGAAAACAATTTTTGCAGATATGCATGGGGAATCTCAGTTTTGGTACTTTCTCTCTCTTCAAGCATAGGTTCTCTAGCCCAACGCTAATAGTATGCCTATAGGGAACACAAAACTTGACAGATGAAAACACCATACTCATCCAAAAGGAGAATTTTGCCCAGAGGCAAAATATTTTGCCCTTTGGAATCTGCTGTTGTTTTTCCTCCTAGATACTCCAAATATTGACAGAAAAAAATGTCAGAATTAAGAAAGCTTGGTGAGCATGGACAGCCTGATATTAGATCTGGCATCTACACTTGGGAACTGGGATTAAAATATTACTGCTTATCCAGAGAAAAGTCCTAATCAGTAGTAGTTCACAATTTCACAGAGATGGAATTATACCAGCTACCATAGGAAATTTTTCAAATAATACAGCAAAACAAATTTACATCATAAAATGTTTTTTTTCTTTTCTCACTTGTTAACTGATGTGAAAATTCATCTACAAAGGCAACATTAAAATCTTCTCAAATCTTTAGGGAGAACTGTGCAAAAAAAAAAAAAAAAAAAAGAGCCTACTGAATAAAAAGCATTTTCTGCTTGTAAAAATTCAGATAAAGAATAACGAGGAATCTATTTCAGATGAAAATGTACAGGACAGGCTGCTATTTAAATGGACATGTAAGATATCATTTTCACTGTACATTTTCTGAACCTAATTTAATTTTATGTCCACAATCTGCAAGTTCCTAGATATGTATCCAGCAGCAAAGATTTATTATCACATTTGAAAGGGAGGTAGAAATGTAATTAATGGAGTTATTGATACACATCTAAAACTGTATCTAGTTCTTATTACTGCAAACCCAAGTTTGGTCACGCACCCTGCATTGTAAACTCTCCATCAGGAAAGGAATGGAGAATATGCAGAAACACAGACAATGTGGCCAGAATGACAGCTGCATATTTCCTGTAGTAACCCATGGCTCTCCTGCAAAGCAAACATAGAAAAAAAAAAGTGAATCTAAAATTGGCTTACTGGTCATACAATCAGTATGTTTTAATAATCAGTAGTTTTAACATTACTACTAATAATAGTCATCAGTGTCTTCACTCCTCCCCCTTCAGCTTCCCAACACTCTACAGCCATGTAAGTAACTTTTTAAAAATTTCACTCTCTCTAGGAAAGAGATAGGGAATTGAGTTTTTCCATTCCTCACATAAACCACTTGAATTGAGCTTAATGATAACAATAATTATCTTTTTGTAAAAATACCATCTTGTTAAGAAACCTCAACATCCTTGTTTGTAGAACAGGAAACTTAAACTAGATAATATCAGGCTAGGATATATACGATATATAAGATATACACACATTGAGGGCCATCCTTTCCATTCCCAGGTTGGACAATGGAAGAGACAATATCTCTCCTGCTTTTTATACACTGGTAGAACTCTAAGTCATACCATCAATATGCAACAGTGAATGCTGATCCAATTGTGAGGCAGGGGATAGAGTAGAGAATGCTGATCAAAGTTTTCTTAAAGGCACTTCTTGACTGACTCACACCCGTAGATACAGTTTTATCTAAACATTTTGAATGCATGAGGCCAGACTAGTCCAGGTCAGCTGAGTGATTGACCATATTCATGCATTGACCCCACTGCATCTGAGAAAGGGGAGGTAGGGATTGGACTGTATCCTCACATGTCTTAGAAAAGTCTGTGTTAGATAAGAGGGGCAAATGTTATCCCATTCTGTAACTGAAAATGTAATGGCTTGCTTATGCTAAAACAATGAGAGGTAAGTAGGACACAGCATCAATTACCAATAAAAAAGACAATTCCAAACACTTAAAGAAAAATAAACACCAATTTTACATAATCTCTTAGAAAACAGAAGAGGAGGGAATATTTCCCAAATCATTTTATGAGGTTAGGGTTACCCTGACACCAAAACCAGACATAGAGAGTACCAAAAGAAAGAAAGAGAGAAAGAGAGAGAGAGAGAGAGAACTACAGTTCAAAATCTCACATGTAAAAATTCTCAGCAAAATATTAGCAAATGGGATCCAGCAATGTATAAGAAGAATTATACACCACAACCAACTGGAGCTAATGCAAAGTAGCCAAAGCTAGTTCAAATTCAAAACTCAATTGATGTGGTCCACCATATCAACAGGATAAGGAAGAAAAATTATATGATTATAACAACTGACACAGAAAAAGAATTTGACAACTTCCGACACCCATTCATGATAAAACTCTCAGCAAAGTAGAAACCAAGAGAACTTTCTCAACTTGATAGAGAGTATCTACAAAAACTCTACAGCTAACGTCATACTCAATGGTGAAAGGCTGACTGTTTTCCCCATAAGACTGGGAACATGACAAGGATATCGACTTTCACCACTATTATTTAACGTAGTACTGAAAGATCTAGTCAGTGCAATATGGCAAGAAAAAGAAATAATAAGTATTCCATTCAGAAAGGAAGAAATAAAACTATCCCTTTTTGTAGAAGGCAAGATCGTCTATTTAAAAACCCCAGGAAGTCTACAAAAAAAAGAAAAAAAGACTCCTAGAACTAAGAAGTGAGTTCAGCAAAATCACATGACACAAGATCAACATGCAAAATTCAGTTATATTCCTATACAGTAAAAAGAAATATGTGAAAACAAATAAAAAACATAATACTATTTACAATTGCTCCAAAGAGTGTAAAATACTTAGGTATAAATCTAACAAAATATGTACAGGATTTATATGCTGAAAATTACAAAATGCTGATGAAAGAAATCAAAGACCTGAATACATGGAGAGACATATCCTGTTCATGGATAGAAAAACTTAACATAGTAAAGATGTCAGTTCTCTTCAAATGGATCTATAGATTTAATGAAATAGTGATCAAAATCCCAGCAAGGTTTATGTAGATATAGACAAGCTTATTCTAAAATTTATATTGAAAGGCAAAAGATCTAAAATAGCTAAAACAATTTCAGAAATGAAGTGGAAGGAAACACACTATCCTGTGAAAAGATTTATAATATAGCTATAGTAGTCTAGACACTGTGTTATTGGCAGAGGGATAAATACATGGACCGGTGGAACAGAAGAGGGAACCCAGAAATACAGCCACACAAATATGCCCAACTGATTTTTGACAAAGTTACCGAAGCAATTTTAATGGAGGACTTTTCAACAAACAGTCCTAGAGCAACTGGATATCCATAGGCTAAAAATGAACTCAACCTAAACTTCATACCTTATACAAAAAATTATCTCAAAACGTATCATAAACTTAAATGTAAAATGTGAAACTATAAAATTTTTAGAAAAATACATAGGAAAAACATATTCAGAACTGAAGAATTTTTAGACTTGACAACAAAAGCATGATCCATATAAGGAAAACTCAATAAATTGGGCCTCATCAAAATTAAAAACATTTGCCCTGCAAAAGACACCGTTAAGACAATGAAAAACATATTACAGACTGGGAGAAAATATTTGCAAGCCAATATCTAGTCCAATATCTAAGACTAGTATCTAGAATATACAAAAAATATGTATGTTTGTGTACAATATATAGAATAACTTTTTTTAATTTTTTTCTATTTGATTATTGCTGAAAAATGTGTAGCAGAGAATATAACAATTTAAAGTATACATTTAGAACACATTTTAATAATTCTAAATGATTTATTTTGACAAACCTAAGGAACAAAAACCTGAGAGTTACAGTTTAATGTTGGCTACCCCAGCTATCCTGACTTAAAATCCAATAATGTTTAATACCAACAAAGGCAAAACAAAAATTAGAATATTATGGCCTTAACCTGATAGCCACATGGCTTGAGGCAGTCCTTTAATTTGCTATGAGATCTAAGCAAAAATTATAGTCCTTCAGATTCACCATCAGACTGCAGTTTTCTCTGATCAACAAATATTCCACTTTAAAGACCCAGTCTTGTGGTGGAGATTAGAAAAGATACCTACAGCTTTTGGTTTCCTAATTCAGAACACCACCCTGTAGCCCCTCAGAGAATAGACCTAGAAAGTAGGGGCATAAAAGAAGTTGCATTTCTAATGCAGAAATACAGTCGCTACTTATTATTATCACTTGTACCCACCCACCATCTCCAAACAAGTCATGCTGTTTAAATCCTCTAATCAACCTCTAGCAATATTTATGTATTTCAGCCTATGCTTTACTGGTAAATGAAGAGACTATTCTCTCAGCACCAACTTATGATTTCATGACTGAAATTCTTCATTGGAATAAGAAGTTATAAACTGCTTCTATGACAGTAAAATCAAACTTTAATTGGGGAGTCAGACAATATTGCCTTTTTTTCCAAAATTTTAATTTGTATTTGTACATAGAAAACACAACACATTTCTCATTCATTTAGCCAATTAATCCAAAGAAAGAAGTGAAATATTATGATTACAAGTATGTTAATAAAAGAAACTCTTTTAGTAATATATAGAATACACTTTTAAAACATATAACTCTCAAAACACAACAGTAAAAAAAATACATAAACCAATTTGAAAATGGACATTGTACTGAAGAGAATATTTTGATAGCAAATAAGCACATGCATAGGTATTCAACATCAATCAGCCATTAAGGACATAAAACTTAGAATGAGATATCACTACCTAACCTATCAGGGTGACTAAAATAAAATTAAAAAAACCAATAACACCAAATGCTGGCTTGGATGCAGAGATACGGGATAATTCATATATCGCTGATGGGAATATAAAATGGTACAGCCACTCTATAAAATAGTTCAAGAGTTTTTTATAAATATGCACTTACATATGACCCAACAGTGGTATTCTTGGACATTTATCCCAGAGAAATGAAAACTTCACTAAAATTTGTATACAAATGTTCATTAGCAACTTTATTCATAATAGCAAAAACTAGAAACAACCCAAATGTCCTCCAACAGGTGAATGTTTAATAAACAGTGGTATACACATGCCATGGAATACTAAATAGCAATAAAAAGCAACAGCTGATACACACAGCAACTTGCATGGATCTCAAAGGAATTATGCCCAGTGAAGAAAGCCAACTCAAAAGGTTACATACTATATGAATTCATTTATATAACATTCTTGAAATAACAAAATTATAGAGATGGAGAATGGATTATTAGTTGCCAGGGGTTAGCGTTGGGGGTCAGGGGCCTGACAGGGGTTAACAAGGCTGCAAAAGGATTACATGAGTGAGCTACGTGGTGACAGACAGTTTTGTAGCCTGAATGTGATAGTGTTCACACTAATCTATACATGGGATAAAATTCCATATAACTATACACACACAAATGTGTGAATGCATTTAATGCTAGTGAAATCTGAATAAGTTTGTGGATTGAACCAATGCCAATTTCCAGTTTTCATATTGTACTGTCATTATGCAAAAATGATATCATTGGAGGAACGTAGGAGAAAGGTACATTGTTTTGCAACTTCCTCTGAATCTATAATTCAATCTATAATTATTTTGAAATAAAAAGTTTGAAAAAAAAGACAATCAAGACTGAAGTTTAAAACCACACAAGTCGAAACTTGTGATTATATTTCATGCAGATTGACATAAGACCATGTTTTTACTAGATGCTTATACCAACCCACAAACCTTTTTAAGAATAATTTGTCAGACAGCAGAACTAACAGTTTGAAATATAGACAAAGAGGCTGCATGAATGTAGCTGAGACTGAAATATAAGTATGCCATTATTGCTGTCTAATTTATAAATTTATACTTAAGTAAATATGGGTTTTATTTACCTTCCTGCATATATAATTAACACTGAATAAATATTGTTTGAAGTCAGTGGTTCTCAAAGTGTGATCTGGGAACCCCAAGCTCTTTTGAGGATCTGTGAGGTCAAAATTATCTTTGTAATAATACTAAGACATGGTCTGCCTTTTTTGCTCTCATTCTCTCATGAGTGTTCTATGAAGCTATCTAGAGGTTACATGACAGGTGATATTAAAAAGATTGAATAAAGAAGCAAATGCTAACCTAACTACCTTCTATTAGGCCAGATATTAAAGAGATTTGCAAAATGGTAAAACAATGCACCTCTTCTCACTGATTATATTTTTGTTTGGGAAAATGTGTTTTATTTTTATGATTGTGTTACTTACATTAATATATAACGGATTTACTGTAGTTTGTAAATGAATAAATTTAATGAATAAATATTTTAAACATTTTCTATTATAATTTCTAAATCATCAAATTTTGATAGATACAACCCCTATAAACAAAAGCTCTTTGGTCTCTTCAAAAGAAGAGTGTAAATGGATCCTGAGACCAAAAAAGTTTGGTCTCACTTGCTACCCTAAGCGAAATATATGAAGCCAGAAGAAACTTTCGTAGTTAAAACTGGTTTGCTTTTTAAACTAGTATCATTTTTGTGCTTTGATATTACAGCTCATATATTATGAAAATTCAGCCCTTATGCAGGGAGTAATTATATCAGAATTAATTCAGAGAGAAACATTTATAACAAGATTGCAGAATGTGAGAGCATGAAGTTGATGCACATAATAGAATTTGCTTTATTATAACATGAAAAAGCAGAACTAATGTCACCATTCCTCTAGCGTTCAATAGCAGAAACAAGTATCTTTCTCCTCATTTTAATAGATGAGAGTAACCAAACAGAAAGGGATTAACTCTCAAATTCTAGGTGTTTTTGAAAACATTTTAATAAATCTTTTTATCATTCTAACCACCTTTAGGTTTTTCTATTTTGGAATTTGGAAAGAAAAATTCTAGAATTGGGGCAGGGAAAAAATATGTTCAGCTGGGGATTTATGTTATTTTATGAAATATCCTCAATTTAAAGTCAGATGTATTAATACTGGGCTCTTTTGGTATTCCAAGCCATCATCCTACCCCAGCCCATATCCACTCAACACACCCTTATCACCTGCCACTCACATTGGCAGAATAATATGAATCCAAGAAACAAGTGTTTTCTCAACTGGACCTTCTCAGCCTACCCCTCTCAGAGTCTTTTAAGGGGCTGCCCAACTGCCAGCTCCACTGTGAAGTCTCCACCTATTCCCAAAGCCAGAATAAATAACTCTCTCTGCTGCATTCACCTATCACTTTAATTGTAATTCTTAGATCAAGTCCCACAGTCTAACCTGAACTCTACCCAGTTAAGGATATGCTTGTCTCTCAATCTGTGAGAAAGCTCTTTAAGAGCAAAGCCCATGTCCCTCCTATCTGCCACCACCCAAGCACAAACCCTGGCACATGGTAGATGCTCATTGCGATTGTTGTTAGAACAGTAACAATAAGACCTATCAAAAGTTGCTAATGTAGGTTGTCATTCACACCAAGGAACAAGATAACCTTTGAATGCAACTTAGAATAAGTGTTCAACAAGATAAAATATTTTCAGATCATAAATTCATTACAGGTAGTATGTTCTCTCTTAGCCACATAATTTGTAGCTGATTAATGCATGATTCTGTAAGTGTTAAATGTGCCACAAGAAGGAGCCATTTTATGCTAGGATATAAAAGTCATAAATAAGAATTCAAAAGAAAACATTAATAAAAAGCATATATAAGAGATCCAAGTTTAAATTTGGTGTCCGTTAGTTTATATTAAGCTATATGTGCACACAAAGTTAGATTCTTGATAAAATATGACTCACTGAGGAAAAGAGCATTCTTCAAAGTATAAATGAATATTAATATAATTACTACTTTTATTTAATATTTGTTTCCATATTATTTATTGAGATATATATAAACAATGGTTTAAATTTTTTAAATAAGTAAACACTCTACCAGTGTACCACACAAGCCATGTATATATATATTTATATTTGTGAATGTATACAAATGTAGATACCTGTGTGCATGTACATATACATAGACATGAACTATTGTTCCAAAAAAATTACAAGTGCTTAAAACATGTGATACGCTGCCCTTCACTTGCAAAGATGTTGCTTTTGATGCCCACTGCCACAGAGTGAGTTTCTTGTTTTTCTTTGGTGGTGATAGCTGGGATGACTCATCCATACCCTCACAGGGGAAGGGGAAGTCCAGCTGACTCATACCATACATTTTTGAGATGACTGGCTAGGATTAAAGACATAATTCTATGTTAATAGAACAGATTAAATCTAACTGACTTGTAGAGAGCTAACCTAAGGCTTCACCTCATTAGCCCCTCTAACTAATCCAGCTGCCACCCAGGAGGGGAAAGAGTCGGGTGCCTTAAGTGAATGGTAACTGATGAGAGGGACCCCCTCGAGGGTCAAGTCTTTAGACCCCAGCATGTTGCCTGGCATGAGATGGGATTCAATAATTCCTATTAAACAGAGAATAATCCTGTAACTGTTGATTAGCATCTTGCCTTCATATATGGATCCCATGAACTGGTTCAGAGGATAGTTCAATAGGTCAACATTAATGAAAGATTTGAAGATTGACAGTCACAAGGAGAAGAGGAGAGCCTCTTTCATCCCACCAACTTCCACGGAGTAGGCTCTGAGCCCCTCTGCAGGCTCACCTCTCCCTCCTGCCAAGTGTAATCTTTTCGGAACAATATTTCATGTAGATATGTGTGCACAGGCACACACGTATCTAGAGTGTCTTTCAGGATTTCGTTTCCAGTCCCCCAACCTTCCAGGTTCCAAGTAAATACCTTATGTCAACATTTTTCCCAGGCACTAGAGTAACCCTGAGACCCCTTAACATGTTCACCAATAGTTTTCTCCAAAGATGGTGACGAGGAATGACTGGGGTTGGGGAAAAGAGGAGAGACTTGTTAATACCCCCACAGTCTGCTTCACCTCCCCTCATCTATTCTTTGATAAAGATAATTAGTAACTTTTTTCTTTTATAAAAAGATGAGTTTTAGGTAACTTGGCAGGAATTCAAATGTTGTAAAGTGCATAATTTCAGGTTCACATTGAATGCTTGGAAGATTTAAAGACTTTGATTGAGTACCTGCTACAGGGCAGGCACTGTGCAAAGTAGGGGTGAGACAAACATTAATGAAATAAATTCCCTGCCATATGGAGAGTTCAGAGTACAATGAGAGAGAGACACAGATACAAAGGCAAATAACTATGAGCTAAAGTGATAAACACTGTAATAAATGTCTGTATAGACATTGAGGCATTTGGTAGGCTGGAAACATGAATAAGGCCAGATGAAAAATTAATGAGCATGAAGAATATGCACTTGATGGAAAAAGAAACAGAAAAGTAGTAAATGTATATTTTATTGTTTTGACATTTGCACAGGAGCCTTATGTATTCAGTAGTCCTCTTGACTTCCCCAATAGGCAGAGGTAGCCAGTAGCATATCCCGACTCCCTCCAGTATCCAGAGGAGAACAAGGCCAAGGGAAGCCACACAGTCTAGCAGCAATATTCGTGATGGGGCTTCTGTTTACAGCTCACTTAGCCTCCACAAAATTTTAAAAGGGTGCCGACTGGTTTCCCAGAAGAAATTAAAAGAAAATAAGTAGAAAGGGGAGGCCCATAGTAAGAGAAATATATGGCATGGCTTGTAAAGCCATATGAGAACCCAGGGGTTTCCCTAAAGAATAGAACAAAGAATGAACTTTAAGAATATTTGTTTTTTAAAGGGGAGAGAAAGAGCAGACCATATTTAGAAAAAAGTTGAAGGAGTCATAGAAGTATATAAATGATTTCAATTCCTTTATGGCTGTTCTTGTAATAATTATATTTTGAGAATTTTCTTATCTTTGACTAAATTTAAGGGACTTACACTAAGATGTATACTTTACGTTTTGTTACTTAAAGATGCTTTACAATGCTAACAAAATTATATAATTAAAATCCTGGTTCTTCCATTGCCCTTCTGGTTTTCCTAGCACATAAGCATTTTAAAAATTTTCTTCCTACTAACTCTATATTGTAAAAAAAAAAAAATCAATAAGAAACGTTGATGGGAAAAACTCTATGCATCATAAAATATTGCCTTAAATGAAAATTTCAAATGTTTTTTTTTGTTTTAAAATACCCCAATTTAAAAATATTATTGCTCTAATAAACACAACAGAAATAAAACATTGCATAGTATCAAGTTATCACATAGGAAAGTGAAAGATCTAAAGGCCAGAAAAGTTTTGTACGGAGTATTTTATAGAAATATAAGAATCTTTCTCATAACTGCTTAAATATGTGCATTATATTTTGTTATGTTTAGTTGAATTATTTTCATGCAATCTTTTGACCTCTGAAGTAATTATCCCTATTTAAAAATACTAAAGCACAAAAAAAAATATTTAGCAAATACAAAGACAACCCAAAAAAACTCTGTAATGGAATAGAAAGCCCAGGATGAAAGATTTCTCAATACTGGAGCCTTAATTTATAAGGCTTTTTTTTTTTCCTGTGATAAAAACAGAGCAGAGCCACCTCAAAGAGAAGCCACCTTGCTGTTCATCACCTCTGAGTTTTCACTCCCGTGGCAGGTTGTTCTTTCCACAGATAGCCACAGTAATATCGCTCAGGCCACACGCTCTTCTGACCTTGCCACCCCCACAACAGAAGGCTGCCTGTCTGCGCCCCATTTGTTCCAGGCAGGCCCTGTGACTGCCTAGACCAATACAATATGGCAAGAGTGACGCTGGACGAATTCCCAGCGTATCTCTTAACTGCCCTGGCAAGGCTCTCTTCCTGTCTCCTCAGAAACCTGTTAACAGGTAAGAAATGTGACTACCTGAGACCACTGTACATTGAGAAGATCAAGCCACATGAAGAGACTCTGGAGGATAAGATGCCACACGGAGAGAGAGAAAGAGGTCAAGAGCCACGAGTCTCCAGACACAGGAGGCAAGAAGCCAAGCTGGACAACCAGCCATGGGGTGGCTCCAGCCCCAGCAGCTGTCGACTGCAACTCCATGGGAGGTAGTAGCACAGTCCACCTCCAGAACACCGAGATAATAATAATTTGCTGTTTTATCCACTAAGTTTTTGGGTAATTTGGTGCATGACAATAGATAATTGAACAACTGCTGTAACAACTGCCATATCTTATAACAAGAATTTCTCCTCCGAATCTTAAAGATGGGACCACACTCTTGCTTATTTTCTCCCTGTATTTTTATGCTGTGGTGGGTTATTTACATAACACATATTCAGTTCATCTATGAGGAAAAATGTAACAAAGCATGAAAAAACTTTGGGGTTGGCATTCCACATAATATCTGTAAAACTGGATTTGGTAATAATAATATCTTATACTTTATAAATAACACCAACCATTTATTGAGCACTTGTGTGTGCTAGATATTCTTCTGGACACCTTGAATACCCAAATACATTCAATACTCAAAACAGCCATGTGAGGACTTACTCCCATTTTCACAGATAAAGAAATACAGAATTAAAGTAACTTATACAAGGTCACATAGTCAGTCACTGACAGAACCATGATTTAAAAGCATCTATTTACAATTCCAAACTCCAAGCTCTGAACCACTCTGTACTGCCTTCAATTCTGTATATTTTACAATAAGCTTCTTAAATGATTTTTTCAGATAGCATGCCCCTTAGTAAGATGCTGGTATCTTGTTTTCAAGAAAAGTAACAGTATCATGCACCAGCTTAAATATAACTTGCCCGTCTAACTTTTATTTTACTAATTTTTTTACACTACTTTCTACAGATCAAACTCAAGAAGGTCATTTCATTTGGATGAAGAGGGATAGCACAGATATTTTATAACCGATGAAGTTGTGAGGACCAGCATCTGATTGGTGGGGAGTGAGGGACAGGGGGAGAAGCACAAGCTTTCACTTACATTCCCTTGTTCGATTCTCTTTACAAGTCCATGAGGAAAGCACTGTTATGGCAACTATGTCACAGATGAGAAAACTACACTTCAGAGAATTAAAGGAATTTGCCAAAGATACCCAGAAATTAATCTAACACTAAGACACAGCCCTTCCACCTGCACTACCCCCATAGCCTAGAAGTACACACCTAATCCATTTCCTCATTTATGACCTTGATTTACATATGGATTATGCTTTTACAAGTGTCTTTCTTAATCCAATTCCTTTCCTTGTGCCCCCGATTCCACCCCTAATCCAGCCTCAGTCCTCTCTCTCTTAGTTGCCAATGTATTAAGGACGCTGAAACATTTCTGTAATGTTATTTCTGAGTCTGATGAACCGGAGAGTTACTGGTTTACTTTGTAGAACACCATAATGGGCACTGCTGAAATGTTACACCTAAATCAGAATTTGCAAAGATCACAAGTTGACAGCAAACTGCTCTAGGCTTCACAATCGATACAAATGGAAGTTTGTGCTGTGGGCCTTGCTGCTCTCAATGGAAATATTAATAGATTCCTGTAATTTTTTCTCTTTGTGAAAGCACATTACCTTGAATTGCTTTTGAACAAGATGCACATTACTTTCTAATTTTGCTATTTCTATTTCCCAGCTCATAACTCTGGGTTTTCATGTAAAAATTTGAATCCCACATTAAGAAGAAATATACAATGAAACTGAGAATCTGTTCTGATGAACATAATGAATTGCTTTGTTAACATTTTCACAAGCTATCCTTTTCATCAGGAAACAATAAGAAATATGGCTCACAAATTTCACAGATGAAAGGTAAAGTTGAAATAAAAATATGTAGAACTTTCATAAATGGTGACTATTCTTATCTTTAAAAAAATCAAGACTAGCAAAATATTACAGTGCAATTTGGGTGATTAATATTTTGAATAATTGAACTGGTGTTAAGCAATTATTTTTAAGTCTTCTGATGTTTTAAAAAGATTCCTCTGTTCTAGTACAAAATATCTTACTTTTCAGTGGTAAAAGGATTGTAGTACTTAGGAAACAAAAGTTCCTGCAGGGATGAAATGGAGCTTTTGCATTCCTAAGGGACCCACACAATATCAGCCCATAATTCTTCCCACGTGCCCAAATCCTGTGCCTCAACACTAATAAGGAGAAACAAAAGAGCACTTTGATTTTCAAGTCTCAATTTCCCAACCAGCCACCAAAGTCAGCTAGTGCTGATGTTGACTAAGGACAGCAGAAGTTTCCAGAGACTCTCACTGGAACAAAATAATTAGATTTGGGCAAGTGATTTATCATTGAAAGGCTATCAGTAATACTTGGAGAAGTACTACTGATTCTTATTTTTGTAGCATTCTATGAAAGAAGAAAATAGAAACGATGTTGTTCAAGACATTCCAGTGTTACTATTCAAGTCTATGGGAGAACACCTATTCAAAAAATATCAGAAGTTGTCGTCATTTGGCTGAATAGGTGAGCTGCTCTATCACTGGCTAGTTTGAAGATAGTTATGCATCATTTAAAAACTGATAATAAAAAAATATAAACAACTTACATGTCTACTCCCTTGGAAGTCACTCAAAAGAATGTCTTTCAAATGACATCTAATAGAGGAAAATTTTTAGACACTGACAGGCACTCAAGCATCTCAGTAGGAGATGTTCAGTTTCTGACTTCTGTTAGATAACATCTTATTCTGTGATCACAGACCACAATTTTGCAGATTCCAATTCAATCATGCATGCTGAAAGGTTATGCACAGACCCTGAAAGCTCCCCTGTATTCTCAAATTTTTCACTCCTCAGTCAATTAAAATCCCCCAAATTGTTTCATTCATATTACCTTCCTCTGGGCTTTCTGCAGGATTTGTTCAGAGCAGTTGACTGTGAATCTGAAGAGGGATTTTAGTTCCGTCTTAAGATTTTTCAGTAACTGCTGTTAATAAAGTCCTCACCTGTCTTTTATATCAGCAGAGTCATAAAAACAGCACATTCCCACCTGTATCTAAGCCTGGGGATCAACAGTAAATTCCATCCAATGATTGAATGGTACTTGGTGTAATTACCATGACATCAATTTGAGCTTATCTTGCTTTGACCCTTAGATCATTTTTTGTTTTGAGCCATTTTCAGGCAGTGGACTGCAAGGTCAGCCTATGAAAAGAGAGTACACTGTCATTTCCTACGTAATTTTACCAAGACTTACACAAAACATCCTGAAAGATGACACTTTTCTATAAACAAGACCCTAAGAGTATCACATTTAATTAGCTAAGTACCTGATGTTTACTTAAAACAGAAGAGCTTTAGATTTCAGATAACAGATATGAAGCATTTCCAGGCTTACAACATTATTCCCACTAGGAAAGAGAAAAATAAAACACATGCCTATTTAGAATTTTCCAAAATTAATGTGCATCTGAATTAAATAAAGATGCAGGGAAAAGGTATGAGGTAGCTCTAAAACGGACTGATTGGTTCTCAGTGTTTGAGCCCCCTTTTTTTTTCTCATTACACTTTTGTGAGGCTCAGTTGCTGCTCAAACAGAAAATATATGTGCTATGGTTTGCCCACTGTAGCACAATTAGTTAACTCCAAGGTTGGCAGTCCAGTGTATACCTAAAATCTTCACAGTTCCTCTGGCAGAGGCGGCTGCTTTCACAGCTGCTTTTATTCCACACAGATTATGACGCTTCAAACCATTCTCTCTCCATCTACTCTTCTCAGTGCCACTTCTGTTGGAACTAGCTTAGACACAAACTACCTAAGTCCTCCTCAGGGGAGAGTTTAAAAGACCCATGTGATGCAAAAAGCAAGTCTTGTTTGATATAAAGAAACTGACCACACAAAGCAGTTGTTCTGTGATTTGCTCTCTGTGATAAATTGATTTGTTTCAGTTCTTACACCTTTCCAGATTTCCCACATCCCTTTTTGATGGTTTCTTCTGGTACACACCCTACCCGTTTGCCTTTTCCTGATGATAAGTGATGTCGTTATTCATGAATTTCTATGATTTACATCTCATAGGATTGGAGTGCAGTATATTTTCAATGTTTCAGGCTTAGTTTTGAAATCTGAGGTTTTATTGTTTTAGGAGAAGGGAAATCTTTCAAATCCTAAGGAAAGATTCTTCCCCCACTTCTAATTGGGCATTTTATTCTCCTCTATTATCTTCTCTCTCCTTCAATTTTGCTTTCTTTTGATCCTCCCTCTCTTTTTTATCTGAATGATTAAGAAGAAATAATGTTTCTTGTGTGTTTTTATTAAATTATTTTCATTTGATTATGATTTGGTAATGGGTTTTATTTTTATTTCACATGTTCTGCATAAGAATTAGGAAGAATTGGTTATTTTAAGGGATTCATATGAAAGTTTTTATGGTGTATTTAAAGTTTGCACAGTCTTGTGAATTTTTTAAAAAACATGATATGGAAAAATAAATAAATAATGCAAAAGAACTGTCAAAATAGTCCCTCTCATGTTAGACCTCCCTCCCTCCTCCATTCGCCTGCTCAAGGACAATGTTTACAGTTTCTTGTGTATGTTTCTGCAGATATACTATGTATATATAAGCAAATTATACTCCCCTTGCAAATTCTCCTTAAAACGACAAACAATACAAAAAATTGGAGGAAGTCTTGCATCTATGGTCATAGTTTAGAGAAATTTCTTTCTGTTAATACAGTGTAGGTCATATATCTACATAATTTCTATAATGAGCATGTCTTAGTTTAATAGTTGGAGAAAGTGTTAACAAATACGTATTTTTTAAAGTTTCACTATTTTATATAGCTGCTGTCATATATTACTGACAATTCTATCCCATAACTGATAGCTCTATTTATCCCCCTGTGGATAGTTGGCAGGGTTGGTGAAGTGAGGGGCACAAACTGTACTCCTCGTTTATTTATAGTTACCTCCCAGATGCTAAAATTTGGAGTACCCATTACCAGGAAAGTAAATTGGCTTAAGACACTGGCATGATGCATGGCAACCAGTCTCCTTCAATAGGAAAAGGCTAAAAAGCACATATGCTACTGAAAGCCGGTCAGGAATATTTTTGCATAAGAAGCGTGGCACACATACAGGCTGTGCTAAATGTGTGAACTTTCCCTAATGAAGGTATACAATTTATGCACTGATTATTCAAAAATAGCCACCTTTGTAACTGTTTCATATGCTCGCTTGATTTGTTTTATTAAACATAATTTGATCTTTCTAATAGCAAACTATGATTATCAAAAACATCATGCTGTAACCAGAAGGGCCAAGGTATGTAAAATCCTTGTTTTTTCTAGCAGTTTTTTTCTGTAATTTAATGATACATTACATGACTTTAAAATTTCAAACAGCTCAAGAGTATACACAATGAATCAAATAAGTTTTCCTCATACCTCAAAATTTCCAATCCCATTCCCAAAGGTATCCATATTTAACAATTTCTTATTGTTTCCACAAATTTTCTATGTATATGCACACATGTATTCTGGGGTTTTGCTGTACATGAACAGAAACAATATGCTTATTGCTCAGTATCTTGCCTTCTTTTTTCTGTTAACCTAACCACATATCTTGATGATTTTTCCATAGTCACCTAACCCATATTTTTTAATAGAACAAAATATTATTACCCACTAATTGTTTAATGAGTTCCCTATTAATGATCATTTGCACATTACCAGTTTTCACTATTACAAACAATGCTATAATTATCATCCTGGTTCTGGTTACAGCTACAATTATTGTTCCAGGATAAATTCTTAGAAGTGGAATTGCTGAATCAAAGAGAACTAGTATTTTAAATTTGAACAAGGATTGCTAAAGTACTCTTCTCCATACCTCTTCAAAGCTGATGCCATGAAATATTGTGAAACTAATAGATGAAAATCAGTGCCTTATTTTAATTGGCACTGACATAATTTTGAACAGGGCCAAACATCATTTCATAAATGATAGGTTATTAATAGGTTATTTTTTCTGTGGATGGCCTGTTCAAAACTCTTTCTCAATTTTAAGTTTTATTTTTAATTTTAAGTTTGACTTTTGACTCTTTTATGGTATTTTTACCATACGATAATTTTTATGTGGTCAAATTTTGTCTATCTTTTACTTTTAGACTTGTAGGTTTTAGGTAATGCCAAGATACTAAAAACAAGTATCCATATTTTATTCTAGATTATATACAGTTTTATTTATTTTAGGTTTAGATCATTAATTCATCTGTAACTTGTTTTGGTATAGGGAGTAAAGTAGAAATCCAGCTTCTTTTTAAATCTAAATGACAAGCCAGTTGTTACAATACATGTATTCAGTAATCAATCCTTTTTTTCTCCAATGATTTGATATGCCATTATATTGTAAAATATTCTGGGGTCCATTTTTGAATTCTCCATTATGAATCCTACTGATAAAAAATGTTCAGTAAGTGATTTTAAGTGTTTTTAAATGCATTGAGATCATAAATCATTAGAACTTAATTATCTACTGCCCACCTCCAAGGGTAGCAACAAAAGTACATTATCCAAAGAGAAATCAGACATAAATCATACCCATAAGTTACTAAGAATCTGGTCATTATCAATTAAAAGTATTGGAATTTTCCCTCCATCTTCTCTTTGACTTGTTGTGAGGCTAGAAAGACAAATCCCTGATTTCCTAACCTCCACTGGAATCTTCAGTGTTGTATAACTGTTTCTTGAAGAACATTCTATGTATCACCTAAGTCAAAATTACCATGGTGTTTGCTTAAAATGCAGATTCTTGGACACCATCTGGTACCTACTGGATCAAAATCTTTGTCAGTTGAGCCCAGAAATTTGCAGTTTACATGCCAAAGTTTAGGAACAATGGCTGTATAGTATTGTTTAGTAAGCCAGAAATGTAGCTAAGGAAAAATGTGGTTTGTTTTCATCTTTGACTGTCCCTGTAGCACAACTAAATTGAAAATGGAAAAGTCATTTGTTCAGCTATGTGAACCTCCATTCTACACAAATAGCTGAAACATCCTGCAATAGGAATTTAAGATGAAGATAGCCCAAAGCATCAAAACAACTATCCCATGGTTACAGACGCAAAAACAGGCTGCCGGCTGTTTCTTGGTCAAGATAAGGTTTTTAATCAGCAGCAGCAGGTAAGGTAAGTGGCAGTCTGAAAGAACTGCCTGAGACATGATGTCTTACATACGCAGAGGCAACAAAACCTCCCCAGAATTGATGGACAAGAAGCAGGCAGACTTGACACATGCAAAGCAGCCGAGAATATTCTCTGCTATTTCAGTCAAAACAGGGTGGCCTAATCAATAATGCAAACATCCTGTTTCTCGGGCTAACAAACTCTGTCACTTGAACTCTCAGAGAGATAAAGAAACTGCTGGCACAATTATACATAATCTTCCGTTATCTGAAATGTCAGTAGAGTAGGCAAATAATGCTGAGAAGAAAGGAAGGAAAATCTTGCAGGTGAAAAGTAATTTGTTTAACATTTTCCCATTTCTTTTTGCTTTGCACATATCTCCTCCCCCTTCCATTTCAGAATGTTTTCAGTAATGGGCTATCAATGAAAGGCTGCCCGGGAAAAATGGGTTTTGTGCAAGAACCAAAAGAGAAGCAATTGTATTGATTGGGTGGTTCAGTTATATTTATAGTGAAGTATGACAGGGGGAAAATGAAGCCCAAAAGAACTTCCAACACTGATTTTGCAGGGGAGGTTTTAGGAGATATTCAAAGTCACACAGGTTTGCCTTTATAAAGCATCTCCTTTCTAATGGGGCTGCCTCCTTTGCAGTGAGAGGTTAGGGTACTACATTCAGAAATCTATACATATTCTCCATCTATGACTGTGTAAGTGACCACATGCTGCTTTAGAAACAGTGAAGAACTTGGTGGGAGGGAATCAGAGTCACTTTCATCAAGCAAAGTAGATTTCCTTTGAACTAGACTTTTAGGGTAAGTAACAAGAATCCCATGATTCCTACAAGGAGGGGCCAGCAGTGCCAGTTAGCCTGACCTAAAATCCTAGCTGCTATTCAATGGAAAATATGTTTGGGAGAAAGAGGGAGACCTTGTTACAAACTGATCCTAATTGACACCTCCTACCCATGAGCACCGGCTGAATTAGAGGATGGAAATATTCTGTCTAATCTCAAACTCTAAATGCTGCCCAGACGTCACTGGGGCTTATGAAA